>NC_083226.1:140890390-141547890 GCF_032191835.1 Heteronotia binoei
AGTGTGTTTTTATTGTTTGTTTTATTGGTTTTCTTTAATCGTTGTGAACCACTTTGAGAAGGTCTGGAGAACAGGCATATAAATTTTCTAAATAAATATGCCAGTTTGGTGTAGTGGTTATGTGTGCGGACTCTTATCTGGAAGAACCGGGTTTGATTCCCCACTCCTCCACTTGCACTTGCTGGGATGGCCTTGGGTCAGCCATAGCTCTGGCAGAGGTTGTCCTTGAAAGGGCAGCTGCTGTGAGAGTCCTCTCCAGCCCCACCCACCTCACAGGGTGTCTGTTGTGGGGGAGGAAGGTAAAGGAGATTGTGAGCCGCTCAGAGAATCTTCGTAGTGGAGGGCAGGATATAAATCCAATATCTTCTTTATTATTAATAATGTTCCCCCTAAGCAAGTGGACTTTTGGCCAGGATACTCCACCTTAGACCACTGTTTTGTCCTATTCCATCTTATAAAGAAGTGTACATTTTGTCCTAATGGCTCAATTTATGTTGCCTTTATGGCATTTGATTCAGTTTCTAGAAGCAGATTGTGGCAGAAACTTATCAATTATGGTATAGATGCCCACTTACTTTGACCAATCTTTATATGATGAATCTGAAGCACGAGCATGAACCAATAAGCAAGGACTGCTTTCAGATTCCTTCAAATTGCATAGGGGAGTCAGACAGGGTTGTGTTTTGGCACCTTCCCTATTTAACCTTTTTATAAACGACCGTCTGACAATCTTTGGCTTCACAACTCGCATGCACCTATGCCGGCAAATCTTCCAATTGCCACACTTATGTATGGTGATGATACTCTGTTGATTACCCGCTCTCTAGTGGGCATGCGTCATTTACTGTAAGCAATCTAACCTTAATTGGAAGATTCATATGGACCCTATGAAAGAGAAAGCTCTGAGAACAATCAAGGGAATCCTGCGTCTCTTTTTTTCCAGAGGTAGGCAATATGTCCCCTCTGCAATCAAACTTTTTGATGCTAAAGTGGCCACTCAGTTTCTTTATGGAGCTCCCTTATGGGCTGACAGCAAATGAGTGTCTAGCTACTGTTTTGCATTACTTCCTTAGAAAACTCTTGGCTGCTCCCTACTGTATAGCAGGGATTGCCATTAGAGCTGAGTTGGGGATTCGATCTTTGAAGGCTAAAGCATGGGCTTCAAATCTTTGGATATCAGTTAAAATCTCTCCTGGCCCTTCCTACAGACAGTCTCTTATCTGTATTACAAAGAGACTAATTTGTTAAGCCTTGGTTCGGATTTGTAGATTATAAACTTCAGACCTTGGGATTGGATAATGCTTTTTTGTTGACTTTGACTTATTCCAAAGCTCGATCCTTGATGAAAAAAAGATTGTTTCAGTGGGACTTAAACAGCACTATTTTCCATGCTCGCTGCATGCGCTCTCCTGCCTTCTTTGGCTTCACATATTCCAAGTCCTATTGTCCCTATATAGATTTTCTGACTATCCCAGCCTACAGAAGAGCCTTTTTTTAGCCAGGTTTAATGTGCTGCCTACTGCTGTTCTTAGTGGGTGCTTAGTGGGCCATACAAGAGAAAGCCCTATTCTGAGAGATTATGCGGCTGTAGATCTGGCTCTGCTGAAACTGTTGAACATGTGTTTTTTGTTTGCCAAAGGTATAACTATTTAAGAAAACAGTTTATCAACCCATTATCGATATTGATCTGTCTGTGGCAAATAAGCTCCAGCTCTTGCTTGGTGGCTTTGATCTAACCATCACAGTCTCAGTTGTAAAATTTCTTCTGAGAGTGTTTAGATTTAAGAGACAAGAGGATTTTAAGAAAATGGGTAATGATGTTTTATATTGTGCACTTTACTGATTCTAAATGCTTATTTTGCAAAATTTGTAAAATCTGTATTATTGATGAATTTTATATTTCGTTGCCATTTGCTTATGACCAAATGGTCTGTGAACAATAAATATATATGATAAGTAATAATGTTCAGATTTTCTTAAAATAGGATGGAGAAGAAGTAAAAATGTGATATGCTAGTATACTCTTATTTGGGAATGGATAAGAGTGATATGGGTGTTCAGCTCTCAATGGGGCATTTCAAATGCAGGAAACCTGTTTGATATGCCAGCATACATTGCAAATGAAGGATGTGATTATTAATAATTTTCAGTGCAAGATGACACAGTTCACTAATTGTGAAAGTTCAAAAATCATTTATTTTTTTAAATGTCCTTACCTATGGTTTTACATTGGGTCAACAATGAGGAGTTTGAAGGTCAGGGTGATGGAGTATATGTAGAGATTAAAAGTACAGCAGGTGCTTATTGTAAATCATTGGCTTGAGTATAAACATGAGATTAAGGATATATAGTGTGCTGCTATTTATAGGATTGTCTCTGGAAATAATATCCAGGATCAGCATAAGCTATTATTACAGAAGAAGGCATTTTTTATTTACAAATGCAACAACATGCGCCCTAAAGGTTTGAATTCTTCCCTGGAACATAATTCTTTTTTATAAACAGAACTGTTGAAAATATCTATATAATATCTTGTTTTAATAATATATATGGATGCATTTTTAAATTAAAATCTTGGTCTTCCAGTTGTACCCAATATAACGCTGCCTTGGAAGTTACTTGAGTTTTCTTGTGAGCACAGGGTGACTTACTGTATAATTATTGGGTATTTTTTATTCATTTCAAGCATGAATTGTCAATTTTTGTATATTACATGGTATTATTTGAAACTTGTTAATTTCAGTTCTGCTGGAAGAAGAGATGTTCTCCATCAAAACATGCGTTAATCCAGGAAAGCATGTTGCCAGTTAAATCTAACAACTTTTGAAACAAGTTACAAGAAAATTCTCCGTGCAAATTGTCTTATGTCATCCTCAACCATTTGCAGATAGAAAATCTAATTCGCTTGGTGGAACTGATTCATTTTCATCATATGAGCCACATCTACTCCAGAGACAGCATCTTTCCTTGAGTCAACTTCACATTGGAGTGCTACATCCTGTGGTTCAGAGACTTTAATTTAGTATATTGTTTGAAACTGAAACTTATGTTATGATTTATGTTGTGTAATGAAAACAAACAATAATTAATTCAAAGCCAAAATGAGAGATCCATTTCTGATTGTTACTGCCTATCCGAGCATTAAAATCACCAAAAATCATGAGCTGAGCAGTATGGAATTTCCTAGACAAAGACATCACATAGTCAGAAAATTTCTCCCAGACAGCATCAAACTCCAGCTCACCATTAGAAGGGGCTAAATAAACATTAATCATGATTAGGGTCAGTGCTGGGGAGGACAGCAATAAAGCCTGGGCAATTGGCGGGCAAGGATCCAAGAGGATCACCTTAAATGGTAAGCTGGATTTCACCAAAGCAGCCAGGCCTGCTTTACTGCGACCATTAGAGTGAGATCTATAAGCGGGGAGATTAAAAAACTTTAAAATCCGTCAGTCTAAAACTGTCTTCTGCCCATGTTTCCTGAAGGAAGACACAATCAAAGGATTTCAAAAAGTCCAAAAAATCTGAGTCATTCACTTTACTCTTCCACCCAGCAATGTTCCAGGAGATGATGTGGATCTTCCTTGTGGCTTCCCTAGCTGGTTGTCAATCAATAATGGATATCCTTTCTAGCACCCTGGAGTCATCAGTGAAAATACAACCGTTATGTTGGGGTGCCCTTGAGCCAGTTAGAGAGAGTTCCATAGACAGATCAATTAAGTCAGCTGATGGAGGAAAAGGGGACAGGGGGTTGCCAGCAGGATCCAGGTTGATTGAAGGAACTTATTTCCCCGGCTCTAAAGACCTTTGCAGCTGCAGCTTAGTACCTTCAAGTCTTACGAGTATCGCCTGTTGATCTTTTGCTGGAAGACTCCCAAATGACTGCAAAAGGTCATCTTCTAATGAAACATTAAGGGGACTATGCGTCACATCCATAGAGGGCTGCACTGATGACTCATTATGCAACTCGGGGTTTGCTTGGGACTGACCAGATCTGGATACCTTAAGACACATCGCAGCCTTATATTTTGCCGCTGAAGATGATGCGTTCTTCAAGAGATGGTAAAAGGTATAAAATAATAAGAGTATATCACATTTTGAGTATATATTTACACAGGTCCTTTAAAGTGTATTGCCAATCTAGTCTGTGGTTTCCTTTAGTGTTTAGTAGTCCAATGATGGCAGGGCTAGCAACAATACCCCCTATAAGATTGGGAATATGGCCTATAATAGGGAATAGACTGACAAAATAAGTAAGATGGGATAACCAGTTATTAATTAGAGGATGGAGCAAAAGAAATAGGAAAACCCTCATAACTGACTGATGTTGGATTCCTCACAAGCATATCAGATTGGAGCACTGGAGAGCCACTGGAGAGAGCATCAGCAGTGGGACCACATTGCATGAAGATGAAGAGATAGAGTCCTCAGAATCAGAGTGGAAATCAGAGTGGAAAGAGAATAAGAGTTATTAGACCTATATGAATCCTTGGATTATGAATATCTATGGTTTCATTTGAAAACATAACAGGACTTCAAATCGTCGTATTTGGTTTCATCTTTCTAGCAGGAGACTCCAAACCACTACTTTGGGTCTGGAATGACTGGGAGAGCAGAAAGTATTGGTTCCAAAGGCTCATAAGGAACCAAAGACAGATCTGGTGGAATTGAAGTTGACCCTGTTCTTCTCCATGGTGAGGAGGAGCAGGTGAGTGAAGGCACTTTTTTATTTGCTGGAAACAACAGAGCCTTCTCAAAAACTGCAGTTTTCATCCTGGATATCCTGTTTTATTTAATCTTTAGTGTAAACAGCATTTAGACATCTCATGCTCTTTACACAAACAAAGGAGGCAGAGCATAGGATCATCAGTTTGAGGCATTTAGGACTCATAGTTGATATATCTCTTAAATAAGGCTTTCTGAGCCATGAAGGGATAATAACAGCAGATACAGCCTTAAGTCCTTTCAGCTAAAAGATTCCAGAGGCTCACAGAGTTTCTCTCTCTCTTACACACACACACACTTTAACATACTTCAAAATAGCCAATATAAAATTTCTTGTATTTTCTCCTTACTACTTTTCCCTTTCCATTACCTATAGATAATATGGTGGGTTGTGAGCCTAAAGAGATGATCCATGAGAAGAATAAAACCATAGGAAGTAAAGAAACTTAGAAGAAGTGTCAGCTCTTCACATGGCAGAGAAGAAACTGAGGAAAGACACTGTTACACAGGAAAAAGAGCAGGAAATCTCAGTGCAAGGGGGCAGGGGAGCATGTAAAGGGGTTTTAAGACTTCTGGAGACTTTCTGATGTGCTGAGCCTATGTGAGACTACATTCTGACCACAAAGATGAATACATAAATATATTTTGATCCTTGAACACAGACAACAGACTTTTCAACAAGAAGTCTGTACCATATTTTAAGAACAGATTACCGGTACCTGAAATCATTACAGACCATTAACATTAATTAGGGTTGCCAACTCCAAATAGGGACAAATAGGGACAGATTTCATAGTGAAGCCTGGGAAAAACAGGATTTGGGAAGGGGGGAATCTTAGCAGAGTATAACGTGACAGAGTAGTTCACCCCCCAAACCAATAATTTTTTCAGGGGGACTGATCAGGAGATCACATATAATTCCAGGAGTATGGCAACCCTATAAGGTCAACTTAAAGTCCACTCCAGCAGCCTTAAAAACCTGAGCATGGTAAACAAAAAAACTTGTGTAGCATAAAAATAGAGTTTCCAATAATTATCTATGATAATACTAGAAAAGAAGGAAATTCATAGTAAGAATTCATGTAAGAATGACAGAATCATAGAACTATGAAGAGGAGAAAGGGTAACAAAATTGGAGTCAGAACAAGCGGCTCATACATTAAGATTACAAGTTGTACCAGAACACAAACAGGAGGAATTGGTACCACTAATAAGCAATGCCATAGCAATAGTATTAGAGATCAAACCCAATGAAGTAGAATGGGAAATTGACAAGGTACAAAGAGTAAGCTCAGCATATATTAGGAAGAAGGCGCTACTAAGGGAAGACCATATTAGGTTTTGTAGAAGGCAATTTAAAGAGTTGGTTTGGAATGCAACTAAGAACCAGCAGGTGAAGATAAATGAGCAAAGAATGACTGTATTAAGAGAAACACCATGGTTAGTAGGGAAGAAAAGAAAAGAATATAAGCCACTAGTGGCCTACCTATAAGAAAGGGCAATTCAATATAGGTGCTTACTCCCAGAAGGAGTACAGTTTACACACACAAAAGAAAGATACAAAATTGACTCCACCCTTAAAGCTAAGAATTTTTTAAGGATGCAAGAGAAGTAGGAGTGAAGAGATGAGGAAGAAAATAAATCTAAGGAACAACAGAAATCTAATAAGAAAGACAAGAAGTTACTATTAAAGGAAATTAGCTCAGGCAACAAATCAGAATCAGACCAAGAGGAAGTCGACGGAGCAGTGGGGGGTATTGGCATGGAGACTCGACTGCAGAGAATGAAGAGAAAGGATGAGGAAGATAGTAAAGATATGCAAGCGTGATGTCAGGGAGCCCGTTAACACTACTTTCTCTAAACATCAATGGTCTGAATTCACCACAAAAAAGAAAGAAAACATTTCTACAACTAGGCAAGTTAAAGCTGGATGTAATCTGTCTCTAGGAAACACATATAATATTGAAAGATAAGCATTTATTGGAAAACAAGAAGTTGGGGACAGTCTATGCAGCAATGGACAGAAAGAAAAAGAAGAAAGGGGTGGCGATATATGTAGGTGCAAAATATAAAGCTAACTGTTTCTATAGGGCAGAAGATGCAAGATCCATCTTTGCAGAGGTATATATAGAGAGAGAGACAATAAAAAGATTCTGATAATCAACATCTATGCGCCAAGCACAAATCAAGAAATATTTTACAAGACATTGCACCAAAACCTACAAAACTTTGAGTACGATGAATGATGTATTGTGGGTGATTTCAATGCAGTTTTTTACAAGACGGACAGAAAAACAACGAAACAAATAAAGAAAAAGAAAGGCCAATTATTATCAAGAGAGTTTATAAGTCTAGCAGATGAATATATGCTAGCAGATATATGGAGAACTCGACTGGTAAAGACTTCACCTTTTACTTGAAGAGACATAACTCATGGTCCAGAATAGATATGGGTTGGTTTTCAGCAAGCATGATATGAGACATAAGCGAAGTGGAGATATTGCCAAGAACTTTTGCAGATCATTGCCCTTTGCTTATAAGTTAGAAGACTGTAAAAAGAAAGGGTAGGTGGAGTTTAAGTAAACCAATACTGAAAAGCGATGCCTTTGTTACAGAAACACTGGAAGAGATGAAGGGTTTTTTTTGACATGAATATGCTTCCAGAGACTACTTTCAGTGTCATATGGGATACAAGCAAGGCATACTTTAGAGGATTGGCTATAAGATACGCTGCAAAACAAAACAGAATGAAAAGACAGAGACATGAAAATATAATGACATCTCTTAAAAAGAAAGAGACCACATTCAAGAAGGAACCAACGACTAAGCAGCTGAAAACAGAGATTAAGACCCTGAAACACCAATTAAACATTCTACATCTTGCTGAGATGGCAAAAAAGTCAGATATGCAAAACAGAACTTTTTTGAGTGGGTGAACAAACCCGGAAGATAGATGGCATATAAAATCAAAAAAGAAAAAACAGATATTTTCATTAAAAGACAGTAGTGGGGAGGAAAAATTTAAAATGGAGGAGTTAAAAGGAATTATAAAATCATATTATGGAAATTTGTACCAAAAAGGAGAAAGTTAGCAAAAGGTTCAGAGAGACTATATACAATCCAAAAACTTGCCAAAACTGACAGAAGAGCAGAGAAAGGTCTTAAATGACCCAATAACGATACAAGAAATCAAAGATGTTTTAATGGGAATGAAAAAAGGAAGGTAACAGGCCCAGACGGACCTCCAACTGAATATTACACGACATTCGAAGACTGTTTAATTCTACCATTCAAGGAATTAACCAAAGAAATCCGGAAAGGGGCCCAGCTTCCAGATTCTTGGAATGATGCAAGTATCACTTTAATTTCCAAAAATGAGGTGGAGCGGAAAGAAATAAGAAATTACAGGTCGATTTCACTCCTTAACACAGATTACAAATGGTTTGTAGCAATACTAGCAAAGAGATTAAAGAAGATTTTGGCCCAGATAATTCATCAGGACCAGGCAGGATTCCTACCGAATAGACAAATTAATCTCAGAAATATTATGAATATTTTAGAATACTATGAATTTCACAATGAAAAGAAGTTAGCCTTAATATTTATAGACACAGAAAAGGCATTTGACAATTTAGACTGGAATTTTGTCTTTGAGCAATTAAAAGAGATGCAATTTGGAGAAAAATTTGGAAAGATGATTAAAGCAGTTTACACGAAACAATTTGCAAAAGTAAATGTCAATGAAGAACTAACAGAGGCCATTGAAATAAGAAAAGGAACTAGGCAAGGATGCCCTTTGTCACCTTTGTTATTTATCCTGCATTTAGAAATTTTGTATAGATCAGTAAGGGACAACAAGGAAATTAAAAAGTTGAAAATTAAAAATGAAGAATATAAACTTCACACTTTTGCTGACGATCTAATCTTTGTTTTGGAAAATCCACTGAATTCAATACTAGCATTGAGGCAAGAATTGGATGAATTTGGAAAGGTGGCGGGTTTGAAAATTAACTCGGAAAAAACAAAAATTATAACAAAAATATAAATAAAGATGAATGCAAGGAGCTGGAAGAGAAATCACGATTTCAAACAGCAAAAACAGTAAAATATCTGGGTGTGCAGCTGACAAACAGATGCAGTACGATATATGAAGATAATTACGGGAAAATAATGAAAGAAATTCAAGAAAATATGCAAAGGTAGGGGAATTTACAGCTTTCACTCTTGGAAAGGATAGCGGTTGTAAAAATGGTACTCCTGCCCAAAATAATATTTTTGTTCCAAGTGATATCAATTATTACCCAGAATTCTTTATACTCAACAAGATGACAAGAGATTTTATCTTGCGAGCAAAGAGACCACGAATCAGGATGAAATTACCATATTTTTCGCTCCATAAGACGCACTTTTTCCTCAAAAAAGGTGGGGGGGAGTGTGTGCGTCTTATGGAGTGAATCCTACAAATGCCTGTTGCTTGGAGATTGGTCTTACGGTAATTTGCCTGCCATTTTGCCATGGCTGAAAGTCAAATGCTGAAACCGATCGATGCAGAAGAGGAGAACTGCCGCCCCCCCACCCCCGCTTCCTCCTCCAGCACTGCCATTTCCACCCCCCTCCCTTCCAAAGTGCACACAACGCCACCGCTGAGCCTGGAGCATGCATGCAATGCACCCATGCCACACACCTTCCCACCTCTGCAGCCCCAGACAGAGGAGGGATCGGGTCCCTCCTTCGCAGAAGCAAGCCTCAGGCTTGGGGCCCCTGCAAGAAGCTACTTCCTCCAAACTGCAAAAGATCCCCGCGCCCTCAGGCCTTGGGAGCTCCCCCACCTCCCCGGGAGACGCTTCCCAGGCCCGATCTCGGCTGCATCGGACCCTCTCAAAAAAAATGCAAATTGCAAGGGAGGGAGGAAGAGCGAAAGAGAAAGCGGAGCTGCGGGTTCAAAAGCAGTGCCTTGGTGCACGTCCAGAAGCCCTGATCCCGGCTCGGCGGGCTCCCCCTGCTCGACTGCACCAAGGGCCGGAGAGGAGAGAGAAAGGAAAGGCGCCTCTGCCGGCGGCCTACCTCACAGGGCTCCAGAGTAGGTGGCGATGATGGTCTTCATGGCTCTTCCGGTGCCAGGCAAAGCAGAAGAACCACAGCTTCTCCTACTTTAGGGGGCCCGGCGCTCCCGATCCCTGCCAGCCTCCCAAGCGAGGAGCCTCTCCGCATTCATTTATAGCCACCCGGCATGGCCCGGGAGAGAGGGAGGTGGCGGGCCTGCGGGGGGGAAGCGGGAGGCAGAGCCGGATTGTGATGCCAGCAGGGCCGATCCATGGCCAGAGCCCGTGCGAGGAGGAGGAGGAGGGGGGATTGAGCCCCTTGCTGCACGGCCCCGCCCGCCAGGAGGCTGCTTATCCCTGCCCTTTTGGGGGGGGCTTGCAAAACTGGGTTTTTTTGTTTTGTTTTAAATGCATCATTAGCCTGATTGCTGGGATTCTTGCAACGGAGCTGTACGACCCTGCCGGACGGACAGTTGCCAAAGGGAGGCAAAACCCGCCTCTGCAGAGTTGACCTGCAGCTATTGGGCAGCGCTGGGTCCATAAATGGGGGGAAGGAGAAATGCATTTTGCAAATAGAGTTGGGGGGGGGTAAGAGAGTTAGTCAGGGATGAAAAATAAATGGGGAACATGTTGGAGGGGGGTGGAGGAGGTATGTAAAAAAGAAAAAACTGTGCCGAGGGAGCAGTTGAAGCTGAGCTGAATGGCGAGGTAGAAGGAGGGGGCGTGGGCGGAGGCCTTGGCCAATTGGAGCCCGGCAGAGCGCAAGCGGGAAACGCCGTTGGGGTCTCTGTGGGCTTTTTTTCCTCTCCTCTCCCCTCCTCGGACGAGCCCAACGTTCAGAGCAGCCCCGCCCCCTATTATTGTGACAGGGACTTTTGTGAACCACATTTCACATTTTACTGTTGTCAGATGCTCAACAATCCTGTGAGGTATGCATGAACACATGAGAGCCAGTGTGTTGAACTGGATGGGCCATTCTCTTAAGTTCTTAAAATTCAGCTTCCTGCTCTATGAAACATTTTAGAATGTCTGCTTTATGTACCGGTAACCTTCTAGTCCCAAGTGACTTTCTAGTCCTTCAGATTAAAATCAATGCTTGTTGAAACTACAGAACTTTCCAAGTAAAACTTTGAAGGGTCAAAGTGTAGAACAGTGACTAAAATAGCTCCATGATTAAAAAAAAGCAGAATATTAGACCCCTTTCTCATTAAAAATAAATCAACTTTATCACTCATTAAATCTTGATTTACCCTATACATATGATGTTCCACTTTGAGCATTAAATATATGATAAAACACCTGCCATATTGAACTTTAGTGGTCAGTATTACCGTAATTATGATGTACAAAGTCAGGTCACTGGAATCAATTATTAATTTATACTGTACACATGATGCACAAAGTCCATTTTTGTGTTTGTTTTTAGGTCTTAAATACCGTATGTGACAACGCAAATGGTAACACAAATGGTCAGTGCTCAGTGGTAATGCAAATGGTTAGTGCTCAATGGTGAACACTGAAGAAATGATACTGACAGTTCCTTCATTTCTGGCAGAAAAATAGGTACTACAGTACCTCATTCTACCAGTGCAAGGATGATAAAGCAGAAAAGGCTAGCATATAAAATTCCTTTTAAACTAGAGATAGTAAAATATGCCAAGGAGCATGGAAACAGAGCAGCGGAGAGACATTTTGGGCCTCCTCCAACTGAAAAAATGATTAGATCTTATTAAATCCTGCCAGAGGGAACTTAGATATCCTGTACGGGATATCATAAATAGATCCCTCACGGAAGGGCAATTTCCAACACAGCTTAAAGAGGCGGTGGTCCGTCCCCTCTTGAAAAAAACATCGTTAGACCCGGCCCAATTGGCCCATTATCGGCCGGTCTCGAATTTGCCCTTTTTGGGCAAACTTATCGAGAGGGCAGTGGCGATGCAGCTACAGACTTTCCTGGATGACGCTTCCGTCCTTGATCCCCTTCAGTCCGGCTTTCGCCTGGGCCATGGGACGGAGACGGTGCTGGTCGCCCTAGTAGATGACCTGCAACGGCATCTGGATCGGGGCGGCTCGGCAGTACTGATATTGTTGAACCTATCGGCAGCGTTCGATACAGTTGACCATCGGCTGCTGGCCCGCCGCCTTGCCGACGCAGGGATTCAGGGGTTGGCTTTGCAATGGCTTTCCTCTTTCCTTGAAGGTCAGGGACAGAGGGTCGCTATTGGGGATGAGCTGTCCCATAGGCACACGCTTGATTGCGGGGTGCCTCAGGGTGCGGTTCTTTCCCCGATGTTATTTAACATCTATATGCGTCCCCTCGCCCAGATTGCCCGAAGGTACGGGCTGGGCTGTCACCAGTATGCTGATGACACCCAGCTTTATCTGCTTATGGACGACCGGCTGGTCTGCGCCTCACAAAATCTGGACCGGGCATTACAGGCTGTGGCTGGATGGCTCAAGCAGAGCGGGCTGAGGCTAAATCTGGCAAAGACAGAGGTCCTTTGCTTGGGCCGTCAGGGTCCGGGAAGGGAAATACCCCTTCCGGTTTTTGACGGTGCGCCGCTGATTGCGGCGCATAGAGTCAGGAGCCTGGGGGTACTTCTGGAGCCTTCCTTAACAATGGAGGCCCAGATAGCAGCCACTGCCAAGTCCGCATTTTTCCATCTTAGGTGGGCAAGGCAGCTGGCTCCCTTCCTGGAGCGCGACGATCTAGCAACGGTGATCCATGCTACGGTCACCTTGAGGTTGGACTACTGCAATGCCATCTACATGGGGCTGCCCCTGTGCCGAACCCGGAAATTGCAGCTAGTGCAGAACGCTGCCGCCCGGTTGTTATTGGGGCTCCCAAGGTGGGAGCACATTCAGCCGGGACTTCGGGCTCTGCACTGTCTGCCAATACTCTACTGAGTTCAGTACAAGGTGCTGGTTATTACCTTTAAAGCCCTATATGGCCTAGGACCTGCCTGCCTGAGGGACCGTCTCTTCCCACACGTTCCCCAGAGAGCACTAAGATCGGGAACTCAAAACCTTCTGGTTGTCCCTGGGCCAAAGGAAGCCCGTTTGAAAGCTACAAGGGACAGGGCCTTCTCCGTAATGGCTCCATCCTGGTGGAACCAGATGCCGGAAGAGGTAAGGGCCCTGCGGGACCTTACCCAATTCCGCAGGGCCTGTAAGATAGTCCTCTTCCGGCTGGCCCACAACTAACCGGCACTGAACACTGAACACCGAATACTGAACCTGAAGTTGAATTTGAATTGAGTGTAGCTTTAAGACCACGGTATGATTTTAACGCTTATGTATATAACAAATGCTTAGATTTTTAATTATAAATTATGAAATGTTAATTTTAATGCTTAATTTTATATTTTTATGTTAGTTTTACATGTTGTAAGCCGCCCTGATCCACCTGGTGGGAAGGGCGGGATATAAATCTCAGAAAAATAGATAGATAGATGATAGACAGATAGACAGATAGACAGACAGACAGACAGATAGACAGACAGACAGACAGATAGATAGATGGTGGAGGAAACAGGAGGATCAGCTGCAAGAAGCAGATAAAAGTAAGCACACTTTCCGTGAGCATGCTGCGAAGTGGCCACAGTTGGAGGTGGACATGAAAGAATGGATCATACGTCACTGGAATAATGGCTTCTCTGTCTCGACAAAAATGATCATATTTGAAGCAAAACGCATTTCTATAGAGAAAGGCATTCAGGATTTTACAGGATCACCATCATGGTGCTACAGATTTATGAGGCAATGTAGTCTTGCTATGCAGACCAAAACTAGAATTGCGCAAAAAATGCCTAAAGAATATGAATCTAAAATTCTGTCCTTTCATAAATTTGTTATTGATGCTAGGAAGAAAAATGGCTTTGAAATTGGCCAGATTGGGAATATGGATGAAGTCCCACTAACCTTTGATGTGCCATCTAATAGGACTGTAGATCTGAAGGGTGCTAAAACCATCACTGTGAAAACTTCAGGGCATGAGAAGACCCATTACACAGCTGGGTTGTCCTGCTGTGCCGATGGCACCAAATTGCCACCCATGTTGATTTTCAAAAGGAAAACATTTCCAAAAGAAGTGATTCTGCGAGGAGTTGTTGTACATATACATGAGAAAGGATGGATGGATGAAAATGGAATGAGAATATGGGTTGAAAAGGTGTGGTCCAAACGTCCTGGAGGACTTCTGAAAAAAACTGCCTTATTAGTGCTTGACCAGTTTAGAGTACATATTAGAGCACATATTGTTGATGTTTCCATCAACAAGCCATTTAAGGTCTTAATGAGAGAAGAGTGGAACAAATGGATGGCTGCTGGTAATCATGATCTGACACCTACTGGACGAATGAAAAGGCCCACCATCACTCAAGTTTGTGAATGGGTGAAAACATCATGGGACTCAGTAAAGGAGGAGATCATTGTGCAGTCATTCAAAAAATGTGGCATTAGCAATGCCTTAGATGGAAGTGAAGACGGTATCTTATATGAAGACAGCGAAGAAAGTGATGTCAGTGATTGTGAGCAAATTAGCTTCATACATTCTGACTCTAGCGATGATGAGTTCTTAGGGTTTCCAGAAAACTAGAGTACTCAAACCTTTAAGTCTCTCCATTTGTTAATGACAGTGATAATGGTTCTTAATGCCACTGTTGATTGCTGTTCACTTTACATGGTTCAAATGTTATTCTGTTATAGTTTATTAAATATTTTATTACACTATTTGGTTCAGAATACCGTATTTTTTTTCCTGTTTTCCTCTTCTAAAAACTAGGTGCGTCTTATGGTCAGGTGCGTCTTATGGAGCGAAAAATGCAGTACTTCAGGATGCAAAAGAGAGAAGGGATAGCTCTTCCCAAATGGGAGTTGTATTATTGGGCAAGTGCTACGGTGTGGATTAAAGATTGGGCCTGGCTGGAAAATAAAAGGCTATTAATTTTAGAAGGCCATAATCTACAACAAGGATGGCATGCTTACATCTGGTACAAAAGAGAAGGGCAGAAACATTTTCATAGCCATTTGGTCAGGAAGACATTAGGAATGATCTGGGAGAAAATAAAGAAACAAACCTATAATAAGATCCCTTTATGGGTCAGGCCCGCTAATACCTTCACACAATCACACCAAATTGGCTATAAATCTCTGTATAGATATAGGGATGTTTTGGATCAGGGAGGACAACTGAAATTGGAAAAGGTTCTGAAAGAACAGAATTTAGTCACAGATCAAATCAAATCAAATCAAATTTTATTCTTATATCTCGCCCTCCCCCGCCAAAAGGCGGGCTCAGGGCGGCTCACAGACATGGCGCGCCATGATTTAGTTAAAACAGATAAACAATACTTTAAATATGGTACAGTTACATAAATTAATTAAAATAAATAAAAATAGGTGCTATAAATTCTATCAATCCCAGTTACATCGTATCATACATCAGTTTCAATTATACATAAGATGGCTAAAGTTGCAATAATTTAATCAGTTCGGTCTGGTCCTAATTCAAATGCGAGCTGAAAAAGAGGTTTTGCAAGCCCTGCGGAACTGGTTCAGGTCCCGCAGGGCTCGCACCCCCTCTGGAAGTTGGTTCCACCAACGAGGGGCCATTAATGAAAAGGCTTGCTCCTGTGTTATCTTCAGTCTGGCCTCTCTTGGCCCAGGGATTTGTAGGAGGTTTTGGGAGCTCGATCTCAGCGCTCTCCTGGGGATATATGGGGAGAGGCGGTCCCTAAGGTAGGCAGGTCCTCGACCATATAGGGCTTTAAAGGTGATAACCAGCACCTTATAGCGAACACGGTAGACGACCGGTAGCCAATGCAGATCCCGCAGCACAGGCCGCACGTGTTCCCATCTAGGTAGTCCCACCAACAGCCTGGCCGCTGCATTCTGCACTACCTGAAGTCTCCGCGTTCGACACAAGGGCAGCCCCATGTAGAGGGCATTGCAGTAGTCTAATCTTGAGGTGACCGTTGCGTGGATCACAGTTGCTAGGTCGTCGCGTTCCAAGAAGGGAGCCAACTGCCTCGCCCTCTTAAGGTAGAAGAAGGCGGATCTTGCAGTGGCAGCTATCTGGGCCTCCATTGATAGCGAGGATTCCAGTAGCACCCCCAGGCTCTTGACCCTGCGCACTGGTATCAGTGGCGCACCATCAAAAGCCGGCAGAATGATCTCCCCTCCCGGTCCGCACAAAGGACCTCAGTCTTCGTTGGATTCAACTTCAGCCCGCTCAGCCTGAGCCAGCCAGCCACGGCTTGTAACGCCCGGTCCAGATTTGTAGGGACATCGCCAGTCCGGCCTTCCATCAATAGATAGAGCTGGGTATCATCAGCGTACTGATGACAACCAAGCCCATACCTCCGTGCAAGCTGGGCAAGGGGGCGCATAAAGATATTAAACAATATCGGGGAGAGAACTGCTCCCTGAGGCACCCCACAGTGAAGAGGGTGTCTCTGAGACAGCTTCCCCCCAATTGCCACCCTTTGTCCCCGATTTTCAAGGAAGGAGGAGAGCCACTGTAAGGCTAGCCCCCGGATTCCTGCGTCGGCGAGGCGGCGGGTCAGCAGCCGATGGTCGACCATGTCGAACGCCGCCGACAGGTCGAGCAGCAGCAATACCGCCGAGCCGCCCCGATCCAGTTGCCGTCGGAGGTCATCTATGAGGGCGACCAAGACTGTTTCCGTCCCATGGCCCGGGCGAAAGCCGGACTGGCATGGGTCCAAGGTGGAAGCGTCCTCCAAAAATTCCTGTAACTGCGACGCCACAGCCCTCTCAATAATTTTGCCCAAAAAGGGCAAATTTGAGACCGGCCGATAATGTGCCAATACGGACGGGTCTGATGTAACTTTTTTCAGGAGAGGGCGGACCACTGCCTCCTTCAGGGATGTTGGAAAAACACCCTCCGAAAGAGATCGATTTATAATGTCCCGTATAGGACATTTCAATTCCTCCTGGCAGGCCTTAATTAACCAGGAGGGGCATGGGTCCAGGTCACAGGTTGTGGATCGTGCAGTGCCAAGAATTCTGTCAACTTCCTCCAAGCTGAGCGGGTCGAAGCAGTCCAAGATTACATCAGAAGACACGCATTGGGCCTCAAGTTCACTCACTGCATCTAAATTGGCGGGGCAGTCGTGGCAGAGCGATTGGACCTTATCTGCAAAAAACTTCGCAAAGGCCTCACAGCCTATCTCCAATTCCTTAGCTTTTGGGTTGCCCTGTGGCAATGAAGTGAGGTTCCGAATTATTTTAAATAATTGAGCTGGGCGCGAATTTGCAGATGCAATCTTGGTCGCAAAGTATGTTTTCTTTGCGGCCTTGATTGCCATCTCATAGGACTTCATAAACTTCCTATAAGATGTTCTAGTCGCTTCATCACGGGTACGTCGCCATTGCCTCTCTAGCCGTCTAAGGCCTTGTTTCAGCCGACGCAATTCCAGGGTATACCACGGGGCCGGCTTAATCCGAGGTCGCAGAGGGCATCGAGGTGCAATCTCCTCGATGGCCTTAGAGAGCCGGTTATTCCAGGACTCAACCAGACCATCGAGAGAGATGCCAGAGGGCCATG
Organism: Heteronotia binoei; assembly: GCF_032191835.1. Lineage (NCBI taxonomy): Eukaryota > Metazoa > Chordata > Lepidosauria > Squamata > Gekkonidae > Heteronotia > Heteronotia binoei. The sequence continues at coordinate 140,907,725 of NC_083226.1, forward strand.
GATCCCGCAGGGCCATTTGGAACCGTTCCGGGTCCATCTGGCTCCGCGGGCGAGCCATAATAGGCTCCTCGCCTAAACAGGTTTGGGGAGGCATGTCTACATGGGCCTTGAGGGCAAAGTGATCCGACCATGGCACCGCCTTGGCGGTTATATCGCTCACTACAACCCCGGCCGCAAAGATCAGGTCCAACATGTGACCAGCCTGGTGAGTGGGAGTTACAACAAGTTGAGAGAGTCCCAGTGTCGCCATGGAAGACACTAGGTCCGTCGCCTGACTGGAGGACGGGTCATCGGCATGGACGTTGAAGTCACCCAGGATTATCAACCTTGGGTGCTCCAACGCCCAGCCCATCGCCGCCTCCAGTAGGGACGGTAAGGCGCTGGCCGGTGCGTTAGGCGTACGGTACACCAGCCAGACCGCCAACCCCTCTCCAGCCTCCCACGCCAGGCCGGCACACTCAATACCTTCGATCTTTGGGGCCGGGAGTGCCCTGAAGGAGTAAGCCTCCCGTACAAACAATGCCACCCCTCCCCCCCGCCCGCTAGTCCGTGATTGATGTAGGACTGAGTAACCTGGAGGAGCTGTTTGCGAGAGGGCCACTGTATCACCCTCCCGGGTCCAGGTTTCAGTCACGCAAGCCAGGTCCATATTTTGTTCGAGAAGAAATTCTCGAAGAATTGAGGTCTTATTATTGATGGACCTGGCACTGCACAACAGATTGGTGGCCTATGCTACAATTAAATTCAAGGTATTCGAAGGATAAAGAATTGGGTTTCCAGATGAAAGACTATGAACTAGACAAAATAATATGGGGATCAGAAAGGAAACTGATAAGTAAATTTTATAAATATTTCCTTAGAGAGGAAACAAGGAACGAAGAGGTCAAGGAAGTTATGGTTAAATGGGCCACAAATATAGGACAAAATTTAGAATTGGAAAAGTGGGTACAGGTGTGGACAAAATCATTTTAAATGACAAAATCATTTTAAAGAAGATGTATAGATGGCATATAATGCCTGCAAAATTGGCAAAAATGTGCCTGGGGATCTCTAACAGATGCTGGAAATGTGAGCAACAGGTCAGTACTTACTACCACATTTGGTGGACCTGTAAGTTCACCAAAAGGTACTGGATAAAGGTTCATGAACTGATCCAAAAGATTTTGGTTCAGTCAGTACCCTTTAAAACGGAACTATTTTTGTTAAATATGTTTACAGCCACGATGGATAAAACAGCAAAGCATATGATAATTCATATAACAACTGCGAGAATTATATTTGCTCAATATTGGAAGAAAAAAGAGAACCCACCTATAGATGACTTGATAGTAAAAATAATGGAAGTAGCGGAAGTAGATGAACTGACATACATGCTTAAGTCTCAAACCGATAAGAACAGGATGCAGAACTGGTCTAAGTTCTATGAATGGTTATATAAATGCAAGTAAAAAATAGAAATGTATTGAAATATCATAAAAAAAATGTTAGAAGGTCAAAAAGGGCTAGAATCAAGGGCGAGGAAATGTATTTTTTAAAAAAGAATAAAATCAATATCGATATTTTCCCAGTAAACAAACGAGATAGGAATATAAAGTTATATTGGAATGTATTTAAGGTTGCATAAATTTAGAGGGTGTAAGAAGGAACTGCTAACTTCATCTTTGTTTTCTTATGTTATATTGTTTAAGCTTGGTTTTGTGAATTTTGTGTCATGCTATGTAGAAACTTGGAATAAAATCTTTAAATGGTAAGATTTGCTTCACCTCTGGAAAGCAATATTTCTTTCCTTGTAGAAGATTGGCCATTCTTGTCCACCAGACAAGACTGGTTTTTACTGTCAGGGGAATCCTGATGGAAAGATTCATAATTTGCATAATTTGTTCATAGTTTGCAGCTGGAAAGGTCTCAGAAGTTGCTGTAGGGATTTTGTGTACAACCGATCCCACTGGATAGTGTCGATGCTCAAAATTAGTAGGCCCATCAGAATGTAATCAGTGAGGAAGACCTGTTCTTGATGATCGCTTGTGACATCTCCTTCATTTTCTTTGCCTTTGGTTCTGTTAGAAAAAAAGTGATCGCATGTTGTGTCCAATATGATACCCAGGTGTTCTAGTCTCTGAGTAGGCTCTAGAGAACATTTCGGTAGGTTAAGAAGAAATCTTTAGGCCTGTAGACAACAGATAGTTGTTTCTGTATCTGGCATACTTTGATTATAGAACTTCACCTGATCAACGTTGGCAAAATAAAGATGCATGTGAATGCCTTGTTCACTTAATTTTACAACTGGATTGATCAAGATCTTCATTAAAACCTTTGGTACCACAAAGAGGCCAAATGGCAGGTAGAAGGAGCCCTCTGGCATAGAACTGTAGGAATCTTCTATGACTGTAAAAGACTGTGGTGTAGAAGTATACTTCCATTAGATCTATTGATGTAAGGTACTCTTTTGGTTGTAAAGATCCAGTGATGTATCTCAGAGTCTCCATTCTGAAATGCCTCAGTTTGATGAACCTGTTGAGGTATTTTCAGTCTAGAACCACCTTCCAGTCTCTGTTCCATTTTGGCACCATGAAGAATATGGAGTATATTCCCTGTCTCCTTTCTGAGCAGGGACAGGTTCAATGGTCTGAAATGCTGAGAATAGCAGCATGAGTTCTGCAAAGTTCTTCTGGATCCTTGAGCATGGGGGAGGGAATAAAACACTCCAGTGAGGGTCTCATGAACTCTACAGAGTATCCTCTGGTGACTGTCTCTAGAGACCAATCGTCTGTCTGAGAGTTGAACCACATGTTTTCAAAGACACCCTCCCGCGCAAAAAAAATTATTTGCAGTCATGCTTGGGATGGCTTGTCAAGCATTGGTTTGTCAAGTCTGTTGCTGAATTGTTTGTTGAATCAATTGTCTTTGAAGTGATATATTCTTGAAGTCTGTACTCTTTAATTTATAACAAAAACTTTTAAGTGTAGTAAGTGAAGCCTAGTATCAAATCAAAATAAACCATCAGGGCTACTTATGGATCATTTTGATCCAGTTTCCATGATGGATGTAAACAAGACCCTCAGGATCTGTGAAGGTCACTATATGTACCCTGGATCCTTGCCCATCCTGACTGGTAAAATAATTCATTCTGATTTCAAGCTGGGCTATGGGACAGAGACAGATCTTCTAGCTTTAGCTCAGGGGTGTCTTCTTGTAGACACTGACTGGAGTTGAAACTACTATTGTTGTAAGTCAGTTTGTGCTCAGTGACAGCATGGATTCATCAGACAAAGAGCTATCTGCAGCTAGCTCTCAGCCAGTAATTGAACATTCAGCTGCAGCTGGCTCTGATCCAGAAGGAGAACAGCCTACAGCTGAAACTAAGTTAATGTCTTGTAGTCCTAAAGCAGTAAACAAATCTTCAGAAGCCACTCCTCAATTACCTAGCTTACCCACACTCTTGCAGCACTGATGTTTAAGAGACTCTTACAGTTGCAAGAAAAAAGAAATACGAGACTCATGGCCCTTTGCCAGCTATCAACAGATGAATAAGTAGTTTCAGGATAACTGTCAAAAAATTGGCTGGGATTTAACTTATTAAGAATTGACTATAAATACAGCTGGGAGAAGCAGCAATTTATGGACGGAACAAGTACACTTTGCCAGTGAGTCACCAACCTTGATACTACCAGTCCTCTGCAACTGTAAATCTTGGACAGGACTGGTCCATCCATTTGACTGGACTGACTTTTCTGGAACCATTGTTCTTGGACTGGACTTGCTGTCTGGAACCCCATGACCCTAAACTGGACTTTGGTACACCTGCTCTCTGGGACTCCTGACCCTTAAAGTGGATTTGGACCTTCTGCCTGGAATTCCTGGGCTTTGGTTATTCTTTGCAACCTTGCCTGTGACCTGGCCTGCTGAACCATTGCCGTTGTGTCCTGGTGAAGCTGCATGTCACGGCTGGGGCCGGGTCAGGCAAAGTCCAGAGGCAGTCCGAGGTCTGTAGTCAGCAAGCAGGAGTGTCCAAGGTGCCAAATCCAAATCGCTGTGCAAGTATCGCAGGTCCGAGGTCCAGAAGCCGAGGTCAGGGAGTCCAGAAGTCAAACGCCAAAGTCAGGGAGTCAGGAACCAAAGTCAAGCCAGAGTGGATGCTAGAACGTCAGGGAGATGACTAGTTGCTTCCACAAAGCCTCCTCCCAAAGCCCACAGCTATATAGCCCTCTGCTGGCTGTTGCCCATATGGGCTAATTGCTGGCTCTGGGAGGCAGCCAGGATCCTGTTACAACTCAAGCATCCTTGCTCTTAGGAGGGCCAGAATCCTCTCAAAACTCAGGACTCAGGGAGCGTCTTGCTTGTGAGCGTGCCGCCCTCCTCCGATCCCTGAGGTCCTGACGGAGGCGGTCACGCACACGAGCCACCCGAGAGGGCGAGGCAGGGGGGCTGGGATCTTCTTCAGCAGGAGGCAGGGGTACTGGTGCAGGTGGCAGGGGTACAGTTTCCTCGGCAGACTCGTCTTCCTCTGCAGGGTCCCCAGCACCCATGACACTGCACCAGTACAAATACCTTAAAACTGATCCATCAGCTAGTACCTGCTGTCTTTCTGGGAGGCCTTTAAAAGAGGAATCTTCTACCTATAGTCCAGATTGTATGTATGCAAAGCCATGCAAGTATGCATATTGAAGTCAGATTGATTTTCCATTTTGATTTCTTTTCTACAAATGCCAATGATATTTGATGTATTTCCCAACCCTGCATGTAATCAGTAAAACATTTTCCTGCATTTAAGGGCTCTACACATTCTAAAAAGCCCATCAATATGACAGCAATGAAGTGAACTCTGACTCAAAAAGCTTGTACTGGGATAAATTTTATTAATTTTTAAAGTGCCACCAGATGCCTGGTTTTATTTTGATGGTTAATTCTTTTGTGAGATCATTGATCATAATGGGGGTCATGGCAAAAGGAGAGCAGGATGGACCTAGTACCCAAACGGACTGGAATCCCAAATGGGATGTGGGGGGGGGGGGGGGGGACCCTGCCTTCTTCAAACACCCTTGCAAAAAATACAGCCTCTTTTACAGAAGAGAAGTCTGGTGGCACCATAAAAATCTAGAGGGGTGCAGCTCACAGAAATAAAAGCCTGTGGAAACATGCAAGACACTACACCAGTATGGCACTGTAGTTAGAATGCTAGACTAGGACCTGGAAGACCCAGGTTCAAGTCCTCACTGTTCCACTAAATTTACTTGGTGAGCTTGGGTCTGTAACCCCTTCTTAGCTTATCTAGTTCACTGTGAAGAAAAAATAGAGAAGTAGAGAGAAAGGTGCGGTAAAAAAAACCCCTATATATGACAGACCCTGCAAATAGGGGGAGGTTCCAGCCACTCAAGTGAGCAGCCTTTCCAATTCTCACCACTACTCATTTAACACAGTTGTACCATTAGCATCTCCAAAACTTTCTTTTTTGCAGTCAAGTCATAACCAACTTATAGAGACTTCATAAGATTTTAAAGACAAGAGACATTCAGAGTTGGTTTGACATTGCCTTCCTCTGCATAGCAACCCTCTACTTCCTGGTGGTCTCCTATCCAAATGTTAACCAGGGCTGACCCCATTTAGCTTCCAAGATATGATGATCATACTAGCTTGGGCTAACTGAGGGTAACAGCAAATACACTTGCAGCAAGTGTAAGCTGGTAGCCCTATTGGAGAAGGTGATATGGGGACTTGAGGCACATTTGACCCCTGCCTTATACACTGCAGTGTATAAGGCAGGGGTGTGGAAGTCATTTGTTATGAGGGCTGAATCTAACATAAATGAGACCTTTGGGCCCTGATGCTAGGTAACATTAACTCACAGGTATGTCAGGAAACGAAAACCTCAGGGTACATAAAACATGGATTCAGATATCTCTACACTAATGGGCAGAGTATGAGAAACAAGAAAGAGGAACTCAAAGTCCTAATACGCAAAGGGGACTATGACTTACGTAATAGGCATTACTGAAACTTGGGGGAATAACTCTCACAATTGGAGTATTAGGATTGAGGGGTACAACTTATATAAAAGAGACAGGCAAATAAGGAAGAGCAGAAGCATAACATTATATGTGAAGGAGGTATATACTTCTGAGCATGGCAGTTCAGTTGACAGTTTCTGGATAAAAGTAAAAGAAGTAAGAAATGACAGTGATATTATCGTGGTGATCTGCTATAGAACACCAAAAGCCAGGCAGAAGACTTGGATGAGATATTCCTACAACAGATTCCAAAGTTCTCCAAAAAAAAAGGGACACAGTGGTCATGGGAGATTTCCAGGGCTTTTTTTGTAGCAGGAACTCTTGGAGGATTGGCTACATTAGGGGTATGTGGCCTAATATGCAAAGGAGCTACAAAAAAAAAGCCCTGGAGATTTCAATTACCCAGGCATCTGCTGGAAGTCCAACTCTGCTAAAAACAAAAGGTCAGATTCCTGACTTGTCTTGGTAACAACTTCATTTTTCAGAAAGTGAAAAAGAAACAAGGGGATCTGCTATCTTAGACTTGATTCTCACCAAAAGGGAAGAACTGGTTGATGAGGTGGAAGTAGTGGGCACCCTGGGTAGTAGTGACCATGTGATTTTGGAATTTACAGTCTTGGGGAAGAGAAAAACTACATAAACATATAGGTTGGACTTCAGGAAAGCAAATGTTGACAAACTTAGAGTTATGTTGGGTAATATCCCATGGTCAGAAATAAGAAGAAGGGAGTTCAAGAGAGGTGGGGGTTTCTTAAAATCAAATATTGAAGGCACAACCACAAACGATTCCTATGAGAAGGAAAAATGTGAGAAGCATAAAGAAGCCAAGATGGCTCCATAAACAGTTCTCTAAAGGCTTGAGAAATAAAAAAAGACTCATTTAGGAAATGGAAGGAGGGTCTTATAACCAAGGATGACTATAAACAAATATCCAGAGCTTGTAGAAAAAGAGTTATGAAAGCCAAAGTCTGTATGAGCTTAGGCTAGTGAGAGATGCTAAAAACAACCAAAAAGGGTTCTTTTCTTACATACAAGGTAAGAAAAAGAACATAGTAGGCAGGGACAGGAAAGTGAAATTGTAACAGCTGATGAAGAAAAAAGCAGAACTGCTCAATTCTTACTTTTCCTCAGTCTTCTCTTGTGAGGGACACGGTGCTCAACATGGCAAAAACAAAACACATGATGAGAGACTGGAGTTGCAGCCTACAATCAGCATAGAAGGTACTGTATAAACACCAAGTTTCTTTAAATGAAATTCAGCCTCATGAACTTCAGCCTCATGAAATTCAGCCAGATGAACTTAAGTTGCCAAAAGTCTGGGGACTTTGGGGGTGAAGCAAGGACACTATGGGGATGTAGCCAGAAGCAAGGTTGTAACAAGCATAACTGAGTCCGCTTGCGGAGAGGGCGGGATAAAAATATAAAGTAAATAAATAAAGTGAACTCCAAAGGGAGTTCTGGCCATCACATTTAAATGGACAGCACACCTTTTAAATGCCTTCCCTCCATTGGAGATAATGAAGAACAGGGGCACCTTCTTTTGGGGCTCACAGAATTGGACCTCCTGGTCCAATCCTTTGGAAACTTGGAGGTGTTTTGATGAGAGGGATCAGATGCTATGCTGAAAATTTGGTGCCTCTACCTCAAAAAACAGCCTCTCCATAGCCCCAGATATCCACGGATCAATTCTCCATTATACCCTATGGGAATCAGTCTCCACAGGGAATAATGGAGGACCCAGCAGACATCACCCCCCTGCTTTTTGATGACCCTGAAGCAGAAGGAGGGTCTCTAAACTGGGGAAATCCCCTGCCTCCACCTAGGGAATGGCAACCCTAGATTAACTGCACTCAAAGGTACTAAAAGAACTTGGGGATGTAATTTCTGAGCCTCTGGCCATTATTTTTGAGCACAGATGTCAAAAGACTGTCCCCATCTTCAAGAAGGGGAAAAATGAGGATCTGGGTAACTACAGACCCATTAGCTTGACATCTCTACCTGGAAAAGTTTTAAAACAAATCTAAAGTCATTCGGTCCTGGAACATTTAGAAAGAGCCAGCATGGGTTTCTCAAGAACAAGTAATAAGAGACCAACCTGACATTCCTTTTTGAGAAAGTTATTATCTTGCTGATCAGGGGAATGTGTAGACATATTTTATCTTGATTTCAGTAAGCCTTTTGCTAAGGTTCCACATACTATCGTTGTTGGCAAGTTGGTAAAATGTGGATTGGATCCTGTTACTGTTAGATGGATCTGTAACTGGTTGCACCCAAAGAGTGCTTATGAATGGTTCCTCATCCTCTTGGAGAGGAATGACAAGTGGAGTGCCTCAAGGATCTGTCCTGCTGGGACCTGTTTTGTTCAACATCTATAAATAATTTGGATAAAGGAATAGAGGGAATGCTTATTAAATTTGCAGATGATACTAAATTGGGAGGGATTGTAAATATGTAGAAAACAGAGACAGAATACAGGATGATCTTGACAGGTTGGGAAAAAATAAATTTTAATAGGAACAATGCAAAGTTCTGCATATAAGTAGGAAAAAAACCAATGCATCATTATTGGATGGGGGAGACTTGTAGTATGTGCAAAAAGGACCTAGAGGTCTTAGTGGACCGCACACTGAACATGAGTCAGCAGTGTGATACAGTAGCTAAAAAGGCAAAAGCAATTTTGGGCTGTATCAACAGAAGTATAGAGTCCAGATCATGTAAAGTGATGGTATCACTCACCTAGAGCACTGTGTTCAGTTTTGGGCACCATCATTTAAGAAGGATATAGACAAGCTGGTACGTATCCAGAGGAAGGCAACAAAGATGATGAGAGGTCTGGAGACCAAGTTCCAGGGCTTTTTTTGAGCAGGAACGTACAGGAACTCAGTTTCAGTTGGCTAGCTGTCAGGAGGTGTGGCCTAATATGCAAATGAGTTCCTGCTGGGCTTTGTCTGCAAAAAAAGCCCTGTGTGAAGCAATAGTGATACCAGGGAGTATGGCCTAATATAAATGAGTTCCTGCTGGGGGTTTTTTAAACAAAAAAACCCCTGCCAGGTTCTATGAGAAAAGGTTGAAAGAGCTGGGTATGTTTAGCCTGGAGAAGAGATGACTGAAAAGTGATAAGATCACCATCTTCAAGTACCTGAATGGCTGTCCCATAGAGGATGGTGCATAATTGTTTTCTGTTGCCCCAGAAGATTGGACCAGAACCAATGGGTTGAAATTAAATCAAGAGTTTCCGGCTAAACATTAGGAAGAACTTCCTGAGACAGTGATTCCTCAGTGAAACAGGCTTCCTCGGCAGGTGGTGCACTCTCTTTCCTTGGAGGTTTTTAAGGAGAGGCTGAGCCACTCGATGGGAAGGGCGGGATATAAATCCCAGATAAATAAATAAATAAAATAACCATCTGAGAGCAATGCTGATTCTATGAATTAGGCAGAGCATGAGAAGGAGGGTAGGAAGGGTTGCATCAGTGCTTAGTTCTTGTGGCCCTTTCTTACATGCCCAGGAACACTAACCATGACACCACACTGTCTCTCCAGAGAGCTCAAAGCATGCCAAGTTTTTAATACACTTACACATACTTCAAGCTACAAGGAAACAGTTCAGATTACACGGAAAGACAGGTTGCTTACCTGTAACTGTAGATCTTCGAGTGGTCATCTGTGCATTCACACTCATGGGATAGTGCGCCTGCGCCGATCCCCGAATCGGTATCTGAAAAAGCCCGGGATTTTTCCGCGCTCGGCGCCAATGAGCATGCGCAAGCGACCCACTGCGCATGCCCACCAGCGCCCGCGCGGCAATCCCGCCAGTTCCTCCCTGACCGCTGAAAGCCCCTTTACTGAAGAGAGACCGTCAGCAGCGGGGAAGGAGGGCGGGTAGTGTGAATGCACAGATGACCACTCGAAGATCTACAGTTACAGGTAAGCAACCTGTCTATCTTCTTCGTGGTCTCTGTGCCTCACACTCATGGGAGATTAGCAAGCAAAGCATACCTGGAGGCGGGAAGACGGTCAGCCTGAAGAAACAGCTTGCAACACCGCAGTTCCCAACCGAGTCCTCTGCTGAGCATGCACGTCCAGCGCGTAGTGCTTCATGAAGGCATGCGGAGAAGACCAGGTAGCCGCCTTGCAGACATCGGAAAGGGACACACCCTTCAGGAATGCCACCGACGTGGCCATCGCCCTTGTGGAGTGTCCACGAACAGGTCCAGGTAGAGGCTTCTTAGCCAACAAGTAACAAAGTCTGATCGTCTCAGTGAGCCATTTGGACAGTCTCTGAGAAGAAATTTTGGACCCTAACTTTGGGGCAGAGTAGGAAACAAAAAGTTGATTGTCCGTACGAAAACCCCGTGAACGGTTTAGATAAAACAGGAGGGCACGCTTAACATCTAACGCGTGCAGTCTGCGTTCCTCATCCGAGGAAGGGCTAGGGTAAAAGGTGGGCAACCAAACCTCTAAGTTAAGGTGAAACTGGGAAACTACTTTCGGGAGAAAAGTAATCTCTGGGGCCAGAGATACCCCAGCCTCTCTAAAGGCAAGGTATGGGTAGTCACACCGCATCGCTGTGAGCTCCCCTGCACGACGTGCCGAAGTGATGGCAACTAAAAATGCAGTCTTCCAAGACAAAAGTTGCAGGGAACATGTCGCCATAGGCTCAAAGGGGCGACGAGTCAACTTGTCCAGGACCAAAGTCAAATCCCACAGCTGTGGAGGGGATCTAGACGGGGGATGAAGGCGGAACAATCCCTTCATAAATCTCTTGGACTGCGGGTGAGCAAAGACAGAGTAACCCTCAACTGAATCATGAAAAGCAGAAATAGCTGCTAAATAGACCTTAATGGATGAGAATACCAGCCCCTCATCCACCAAGGACAAAAGAAACTCAAAAACTGTGGGCAGCCCAACAGTGTCAGGTGACATTGGAGAGTCAACCACAAAGTCACTGAACTTTTTCCACTTCCTCTCGTAAGAGGCACGGGTGGAAGGTTTCCTGCTACTCTGGAGCACTTGTTGAACCCTGGTGGAGAAGTCTAGTGGTCGATGAACCACGCTGTCAGCTTCAGGTGCGGCACGTTGTGATGGAGCACGTGCCCTCCCTGGGCCGACAACAGGTCCGGTTCTGCCGGGAACTGGTAAAAGGTCCCCCTCGACTGCTGGAGCAGAATCGAGAACCAGCCCTGACGGGGCCACCACGGGGTCACCAGAATGCAACGTGGCTTCTCCTGCACTAACTTGTGGACCACCCTCGTTAGCAAAGGTAAGGGCGGGAACATGTACAGGAACCAGCCCTCCCACCGAAGTAGAAGTCCGTCTCCCAAGGAAGCCGGATCCGCACCTCCCCTGGCACAGAACAATGGGCACTTCTTGTTCTGCGCTGTGGCGAAAGCATCCAGCTGTGGGTAGCCCCAGAGTTGGAACACCGGCTCTAGGAACCTCCATTGCAGTTCCCATTCGTGTGGGGAGGCTCCACCCCTGCTGAGAGAGTCCGCCTGTATGTTGAGGACCCCCGGCAGATGTGTAGCTTTTACAAAAATGTCCCACTGGAGACACTCCTCCCAGAGATCCATCGCCAGTGAGCATAGCCTGCGAGACACTGTCCCCCCCTGTCTGTTTATATAGCACAGGGCAGTGGTATTGTCCGTAAGCAATGCCACAGTCTGTCCCACCAGCAGTGGACGGAACGATCGAAGGGCAAAGTGAACTGCTAGCAGTTCTAGGTAGTTTATATGGCACCGGCTCAGTTTCGGTGGCCACTTGCCTCCCACACACAGCTCCTCCAGGTGGGCTCCCCACCCCCACATGGAGGCATCGGTAGCGATGGTTACTGTAGGGGTCGGCAGATGAAAAGGGGCCCCTTGACGGATGTTGCTCTCTGTTCCCCACCATTGCAGGGAGCGGAGAGTCCCGGGTGGAATGGTGAACCTCTTTCGAGGTGAGTCTCTGAGAGGCCGAAAGTGGCGCAAGAACCAAATCTGTAGGCCTCTCATGTGCAGTCTTGCGAAACGTAGCACGCTTGTCGTCGCGGCCATCAACCCCAGCATCCACTGGAGCTGCTGAGCCGTGCCCCACCGCCGCCTTTGAAGTAGCTGCACCAGATTGATGATGTCCTTCGCTCTCTGCGAAGGGAGGAATGCTCGATGTTGTTGAGTGTCCAACAGAGCCCCTATGAATTGAACTGTCTTTGAGGGAGTGAGATGGGATTTCTCCAGGTTGACTTGCAGCCCCAGGGTGCCAAGAAGACGCAGAGTGGTAGCGATGTGGGTTGTTAGACTCTCCCTCGACTTCGCCACAAGAAGCCAGTCGTCGATGTATGGGAAGACAACGACTCCCTGCAGACGAAGATGGGCAGCCACCACACTCATCAGCTTCGTGAACACCCGAGGAGCAGTAGACAGTCCAAACGGCAGGGCCCTGAATTGGAAGTGACGAGCACCCACTGCAAACCGTAGGAAACGCCTGAACGCGGGATGGATGCTGACATGAAAATAAGCATCCTTGAGGTCCAGGGTCGCCATCCAGTCTCCCTGATTGATGAGGGGCAGGATTGTTTGCAGCGTAGCCATTCTGAACTTCTGGTACAGAATAAATTTGTTCAGACTCCGAAGGTCCATGATAGGCCTTAGGCCCCCGTCCCTTTTGGGAACCAGAAAGTACCGGGAGTAGAAGCCTCCCGTCCTGGCCTCCGGTGGAACTACCTCTATGGCTTGTTTCTGTAGGAGGTTGTTCACCTCCGCCAGCAGAGGTGGGGAAGGGGGAGTGGTGACTACCACGGACTGGTTTGGGGTCTGAACAAACTCTATTTTGTAGCCCTCTTCTATGATGGACAGAGCCCACCTGTCTGTGGAGATCAACTCCCAGGCAGGCAGGAAAGGGCGTAGGCGGATGGATGAATTCCCAACGGGGACGACGACGCGTGCTTGGAAGAAGTCAAACCCCCTGCTTCTGGGAGCGAACCCCCTTCGACTTGCTGGGCGGTTGTGATCCATAACGGTTCCTGCCGTTACCCGAGTAGGGTGATCGCTCGGACTGGGCAGGGCGAGGACGCCATTGCTCCGGAGAGAACTTCTCATAAGGCTTCTTGGTCCAGGGTTTGGACCACTGCTTGGATTTGGAAGCCTTAGGAGCAGATTGGACACCCAAGTTCTTAGAGGTTTTGACACTCTTGTCGAACTCTTGCAGCGCCGAGTCAGTTGTGGTGCTGAAGAGCCCGTCACCCTCAAACGGCAGATCTTCGATGAAGGTCTTAGTGTCCTGGTGGAGCGTGGTAGACCTGAGCCAGGAGTGCCGTCGGATACAGACTGCAGACGTAATCTGTTTGGCCGAGGCTTCAACCATATGTTTTGCTGCGGCCAGTTGTTGTCTGGCCACAGCGAGACCTTCTTTTTGTAGCCTGGTTGCAGCAGCCCTCTTTTCCTCAGTTAACGAGGAAAGGAAGGGGGAAAGTTGTTCCCACACAGCATACTGATATCTAGCCATGCAGGCGGCATAGTTAGACACCTTTATGCCGAGTGCCCCCGCGGAGTAGACCTTGCGGCCCATTCCATCAATCTTCCTCCCTTCTTTGTCCGGTGGGGAGGAGTGGACCTTCCTTGCCTTCGAAGAGGAGGAGACGACCACCGAGTTCGGGCACGGATGGGTGAACAAGAACTCAGCCCCAGTCTCTTGGACCCTATACATATGGTCCAGCCGTTTCGATGAGACTGGCGTCGAGGAGGGTCGCGCCCAAGGCTCTTTGACCACCTGGAGGATCACCTTGGTCACTGGCAGGGCAACCGCAGTGGATGTGTTCCTTTGCATTATATCGAACACATTGTCGTCCACTACTGGCTCCGGTTGCGTCACAGGCAGCTTGAGGGTGGCGGCAATCCGCTTCACAAGGTCCCCATAGGACTTCAGATCCTCCGACGGCGAGATCGGGAGATCCTCGGCCGTCTGGGAACCCGGTGAAGGCTCCAATCCCTGAACTTCACTCTCCGACTCCGACGACGAGGAGTCCTTGTGTGTGGAGTGCTCCGAGAGCATCGGGGTCGATTCTCGCGGTGGAAGGATCGGTGGTCTTCGATCCACATCTACCGGAACCAACTGTCGATCCGGGGGAACCGACGCCGACGCAGAGGCCTTCCGAGACCGATGGGATACCCTCGACACCGATGAAAATTGGGATGCTTGCTCCCAATCGTGGTAGTCGTCCGGGTACCAACGACAGGTCTCGTACCGGGAGTAGGGAGGCTGCCACCTGCGTTGCTCCCACGGTGGTATCGGGAAGCGTTGAGGAGGATAGAATGTGTCTCGCCTGACTCGGGGCTTGAATGGTGGGTCGATCACCGGTGCCGACGCATCAACCTCCGAGGCCGATTCGCTTTCGGAGCGACGACGGGAGCCCGAAGACGAAGACCGTTGGGTTAAGTCGATTTCCGGCTCTTGTTCCGACGCCGACAGGCGCTGCTGGTCAGCTGGGCTACGGCGCGGAGGCGTCCGAGGTTTTTTCGGAGGTTTTGTCGACGTCGATGTCGACGCACCGCCCGATGGGGAAGGAGTGCGGGGTCGCTTTCGCTTCTCCTTCGACTTCGCCTTTTTCGGAGGTCGGGTCCCCGAGTCCTCCTGGCGCTTTTTAGCGGGCGTATCCACCGAGCCCTCAAGGGAACGTTTCGTGGAGCCACGCTCTTCCGGCGAGTCCAAAGTCCGTATCGGAGCCACATCGACCGATGCGAGCTCCAGGGCCGGGGTTTCGGACGACTTCGGTGCCGATACCTCCATCGGTCGATGGGGTGTAAGCGCCGATTCGATCAGTGCCGCAGATAATCGAGCCGCCCGGTTCTTCCTCGTCTGCTTCGAAAAGCGGAGACAATGCGGGCACGAGTCTACTCGGTGGGCCTCTCCCAGGCACAGTAGACACAGGGAATGACCGTCTGGAGGGGCGATCTTCTTCCCACACGCACGACAGCGTTTGAAAAACCCCCAGCGACTTTCCATAGAAAGTAGCCGCAAAAAAACTCCCCAGAACAATCTGAGAGAGAAAAAGAGGAGTGGGGGAAAAGCGCGGGCGAAGCGCCCCGAAAGGCCGTCCGGCGGGCGAACACAAGACGCTTTTTTTTTTTTTTCTAACTAACTAACAACTATGAACTACAACTAACTACTAAACAACAACGGTAAACGGGCTAGAACGAGAAGAAAAGGCGAAGCCAAAAAACTTCTCACCGACCGGGGAAACGGAAAGGTAAACCTCTCAGCGCAGCGGTCAGAAAGGAACTGGCGGGATTGCCGCGCGGGCGCTGGTGGGCATGCGCAGTGGGTCGCTTGCGCATGCTCATTGGCGCCGAGCGCGGAAAAATCCCGGGCTTTTTCAGATACCGATTCGGGGATCGGCGCAGGCGCACTATCCCATGAGTGTGAGGCACAGAGACCACGAAGAAGATCTAGGCTTGGCTTTGCATTAATTTAAAGGCAGGGGGTTACATTTGCAAACTTAATAATAGTTTGAACTGCTAGATTTATAAGCTTCTTCCATCCTTTCAGAGAAGAGGACATACAGAAATAAAATGAAAGATTTCTGAAAACATCTGCTACTTCAATACAATTGATAAATATGTTTCATATTATTATAAACAAGTTTGTGTGTGTGTGTGTGTGTGCGCGCACACAGAACATTCACAATTTGAATACTGTATGTAATTCTGGTTGTCCCATTCCCAAGACAAAGGTAATTAAAATGATCTGTTGGAAAATCATCACTTTAATTAAGAAAACCATGTGGCTTTTTAAGCTTACAAACAACTGAATGGAGAGCACAAGGACTGGTGCTTTCAGTCATGAGTAGTTTGTGTAATTAATAATTTGAAGAATGTGAGCATGAAAACTGTTCACTCACTATATAAAAATGTAAACCATTTACTAGCAACAAGCTTCACACAAAAGTGAATAAAGGTATTTATTTATTTACAAAAGTAAAGACTATGGCATGCCTTGCCCAAAAATGCTCTTAGTCACCATAGTATTTTTAAAAGATATAATTAGATGATTTAACAGTATAATCCTAAACAAAGTTACACTGTTCTATATCACTTTTCAATGGACTTAGAGGCATATTGCAAAAGGGAAGCCATGCTAGTAAGCTGGACATGATGTGTCTAGAAGTGGCTCCTTGAACATAACAGCCCAAGGGGCAGGGAGATTCCTTTCAAAAAACAACCCCCACCCCTTCACCCCAATGTTACCATAGCCCCAACCATAACCAAGACCATCCAATACTGCTTTTTCAAGAAAATA
Organism: Heteronotia binoei; assembly: GCF_032191835.1. Lineage (NCBI taxonomy): Eukaryota > Metazoa > Chordata > Lepidosauria > Squamata > Gekkonidae > Heteronotia > Heteronotia binoei. The sequence continues at coordinate 140,923,999 of NC_083226.1, forward strand.
GAAGACATATGGGGAACCAGTTATGGATCTCCAACATTGCAACTACGTATGCCCTCAAAGACAATATGCTTCTTCCACATCCTAGAGATTCATGAACAATCATGCAAATATCTTCCATGAGGCATCTCACTGGCTATATTTAAAAATATCAAGCTAGAATAGGGGCCTGAATCTGAGCATTGTTTTTAGTTGGCTTTTTAAATAGCACATGTTTGCCATTGCATGGAGGAGGAGATTGGATTTATATCCCACCCTTCACTCAAAGAGGCTTCCAATCTTCTTCCCTTCTTCTCCCCACAAAACACACCCTCCCTATGAGGTAAGGGGGCTGAAAGAGCTGTTTCCAGAACTGCTCTTGGAAGGACATCTCTGTGAAAACTGTGACTGATCCAAAGTCACCCAGCTGGCTTCAAGTGGAGGAGTGGGGAATCAAACCCAGTTCTCCCCGATTAGAGTCCGCACACTAACCACTACACCAAACTGGCTCTCAAAAATGTGTTCCTACATCAAACCCTTCACAGGTGTTTTCATTATACCAACCTGTCAGAGCTCCACCAAGGCTTCCTCTTCTAAAAGGTCTTCCATCTTCACTCAGCTGTCTTTTAAATTTCAATGATTTGCCAGGGCCAGAAGAAACTTCTGGATTGCTTGATTTTCGAAATGGCATTGGTGGAGGTGATAATATGCTGTCAAGCTGTAAAAAAATACAGATGCTAGAGTTTAGAATGCATTTTTAGTTGAAATTTGAAACATTGCATGAATAGTTTTGTATGAAACAGTTTGTCTTAGCCTTAATAAAGACACCAAAAAGAGTGTTCAGGTATTGCAGGCAGAAAAAAGGGATAATGCTGTCATAATCTTCATCTGGAAACAGTGTTTTCCTTTTCCAGAGCGTTTAAGACAATATGAAAAAGATCTTCCCATTTTTGTCTTGGATGAATGGGTTTTAGAAGTTTTTGTACTGTTATAATTTGTACTGTTTTGTTTTATAAGCGGTGAGGCAAAAAATGTGTGCGCACGCATTATGGAAAGAGCTTCTCCAACCACCTTGAACCCTCTTGTAGTGTATTTCCACCTTTTGTTTTAGACACGTTTCATTTACTTGAACGTGGGTAGTCCCATTTTTCAAACAATTTTCATTCTCCTTAAGCTAATTATAAAAGCTCTTTGCATTAGGAAGTATTGTAATTTGTATTTAAGTCTAAAACAAACAGGCCTTTGTTTTGAAGAGAGAATGATCCTCATTGTGCCATGGAATTCTGCCGAGTGACCCTGGACATGTCACATACTCTCACCCTAACCTAACTCACAGGGTTGTTGTGAAGATTAAAATAGAGAAGGGGAGAATTAGTAGGCACAATGATGAACAAAAGCTACTGAGGAAGAGTCAGCATGGGTTCTGTAAGAGAAGATCTTGTCTCACTAACCTGTTAAAGTTCTTTGAGGGGGTGAACAAACATGTGGACAAAGGGGACCCAATAGATGTTGTTTACCTTGACTTCCAGAAAGATTATGATAAAGTTCCTCATCAAAGACTCCTTAGTAAGCTCAAGAGTCATGGGATAGAAGGACAAGTCCTCTTGTGGATCAAAAACTGGCTAATTAACAGAAAACAGTGAGTATAAATGGGCAATTTTCTCAGTGGAGGGTGGTGAGCAATGGGGTGCTCAGTACTGGGTCTGATGCTTTTTAACTTGTTCATTAATAACTTGAAGTTTGGAGTAAGCACTGAAGTGGCTAAGTTTACAGGTGACACTAAATTGTTCAGGATGGTGAGAACAAGGGAGGATTGTGAGGCACTTCAAAGGGATCTGTCCAGGCTGGGCAAGTGGCCAACAATGTGGCAAATGAGGTTCAACATGGCCGAGTGCAAAGTAATGCACATTGGGGCCAAAAATCCTAACTATAAATACAAGTTGATGGAATCTGAACTGGCGGAGACTGACCAAAAGAGAGATCTTGGAGCTATGGTGGATAATTTACTGAAAATGTCGAGACACTGTGCAACTGCAATAAAAAAGGCCAACACTTTGCTGGGGATTATTAGGAAGGAAACTGAAAGCAAATCAGCAAGTATCATAATACCCCTGTATAAATTGATGGTGCAGCCTCATTTGGAACACTGTGTTCAATTCTGGGCGCCACACCTCAAAAGATATTATAGCATTGGAAAAGGTGCAGAAAAGGGCAATTGTGATGATTAGAGGGAACACTTTCCCTATGAAGAAAGGTTAAAGCGCTTGGGGCTCTTTAGCTTGGAGAAACATCGGGTGAGGGGTGACATGATAGAGGTTTACAAGATTATGCATGGGATAGAGAAGGCAGAGAAAGAAGTGCTTTTCTCCCTTTCTCACAATACAAAAAGTTGTGGGCACTAAATGAAATTGCTGAGCAGTCGGGTTAGAATGGATAAAAGAAAGGATGGCCGTGATTACTAAGAACCAGCATAGGTTTCTCAAGAACAAATCATGTCAGACTAACCTGATCTCTTTTTTTTTTTAAGTGACTACCTTGCTGGATCAGGAGAATGCTGTAGACATCGTTTATCTTGATTTCAGAAAGCTTTTGATAAGGTTCCACATACTATCTTTGTTGACAAATTGGTAAAATGTGGTTTGGATCCTGTTACCGTTAGGTGGATCTGTAACTGGTAGACAGATCACACCCAAAGAGTGCTTGTGAATGGTTCCTTGTCTTCTTGGAGAGGAGTGAAAAGTGGAGTGCCTCAAGGATCTTTCCTGCTGGGACCTGTTTTGTTCAACATCCTTATAAATGATTTGGATGAAGGAACAGAGGGAATGCTTATTAAATTTGCAGATGATACTAAATTGGGAGGGTTGCAAATACAGTAGAAAACAGAAACAGGATACAGGATGAACTTGACAAGCTGGAAAACGTGGTTAAAACCAATAATATTAATTTTAACTGGGATAAATGTAAAGTTACGTATTTAGGTAGGAAAAATCCAATGCATTGTTATAAGATGGGGAAGACTTATCTTAGCAGTAGTGTGTGCAAAAAGGATCTAGGGATCTTAGTGGACCATACACTGAACATGTGTCAACAGTGTGATGTGGTGGCTAAAAAAGGCAAATGCAATTTTGGGCTGTATCAACAGAAGTATAGTGTCCAGATCACGTGAAATGATGGTATCACTTTACTCTGCTCTGGTAAGACCTCACCTGGAGTACTGAGTTCAGTTTTGGGCACCACATTTTAAGAAGGATATAGAAAAGCTGAAATGGGTCTAGAGGAGGACAACGAAGATGGTGAGGGGTCTGGAGACCAAGTCCTATGAGGAAAGGTTGAAGGAGCTGGGCATGTTTAGCCTGGAGAGGAAACGGCTGAGAGGTGATATGATCACCATCTTCAAGTACTTGAAGGGCTGTCATATAGAGGATGGTGTGGAATTGTTTTCTGTGGCCCAAGAAGATAGGACCAGAACCAATGGGTTGAAATTAAATCAAAATAGTTTCCAGCTCAACATTAGTAAGAACTTCCTGACCTTAGAGCGGTTCCTCAGTGGAACGGGCTTCCTCAGGAGATGGTGGGTTCTCCTTCCTTGGAGGTTTTTAAACAGAGGATAGATGGTCATCTGACAACAATGAAGATCCTGTGAATTTAGGGGGAGGTATTTGTGAGTTTCCTGCACTAAGGAGGAGGTTAGACTAGATGTCCCTGGATGTACCTTCCAACTCTATGATTCTATGAAAAGGAAGTACTTCTTCACCCAAAGGGTGATTAACACATGGAATTCACTGCCACAGGATGTGGCAGCAGCTACAAGCATAGATAGCTTCAAGAGAGGATTGGATAAACATATGGAGCAAAGGTTCATCAGTGGCTTTTAGTTAGCCACAAGATATAATGGAACTCTCTGTCTGGGGCAAGTGATGCTCTGTATTCTTGGTGCTTTGGGGGGGGGGGGACAACAGTGGGAGGGCTTCTAGTGTCCTAGCCTCACTGGTGGACCTCCTGATGGCATCTGTTGCTGTTTTTTTGCCACTGTGTGACAGAGTGTTGGACTGGATGGGCCACTGGACTGATCCAACATGGCTTCTCTTATGTTCTTAATTATGTAAGCTACTTTGAGTCCCCACTGGTGAGAAAGGTGGAGTATAAATGAAGTAAATGATTTTTTGAATTGGTTTTTATTTTCTATTTTAATCATTAATTCTCAAAGGGTTATTCCCCTGATATTTTTGTTCCATATGCGTAGGAGTTGTCTATACCCATTCAATAGATAAAGTAATTTTCACATGTTCAGGGGCTGCCACTTTACAAGTTTGTAGGCTGAGCTCTAATATGAAAACTGGTACTGGTAAGCTTTGTCAAATGAAGCCAGTGATATAACAAAAGCATCACCATTTTTCTTATTCCTTTTCCTCCCAATTTAGAACAAGAGGATGCCAACAACAAAAGCGTGGCCATGGTTTTAACTGTAGATTTCCTCCTTTATGCCCACTCACTTTGTAGTTACCCAAATTTTTTTTTGTAAAGTTTTAGAACTCCACAAGAACTGGGTTTTGGGGGTTTTTTAAAGCAAGGAATCTGAGATTACAGGGCTCTCCAGATTTGGAGGTATTTTTATGAGTTGTGTGTGCAGAGAACAGGCTAGTAACTTTAACATATTGAGTTGTAAGTGTCAAGACACCATCCATTCTAAATCATAGTAATTGTTCGTTTAGATTATGAGTTGCTTTTGCCAACCTGCTTAAAAGCTGCTCCACAAGCGTGTTATATGCAAGATGGAAGATGTAGAGGAGCCACCAGATGGCACTATGCTATAATTAAAAAACAAATGTACATGCCTGCAGTTAATTTAAAATTAACAGCACGAAATAAAAACATTTTTCTCTCTCTCAAAAGAATTAAATCTGTCTTGCCTGTTTCAGAATATTTTGAGAAAACAAATTTTAACTTGGTTGTCATGCTCCATTTCTGCCCAAAATTATAAACTTTTCTACCAAACTCTATTTTTTACCAACTCATCACATCCTAGGATCTGGGAGACCCAATTTCAAATCCCCATCCTACCATGCAAACTTGCTGGGTGATATTGGACAAGTCACACTCTCAACCTAACTGATCTCAGAGGACTGTTGTGAGGATGAAATGGAGGACAGAAGAACAATGTAAGCTGTTTTGAGCCCCACTGGGAAGAAAGGCAGGGTATAAATGAAGTAAGTAAAAATGAAATAGAGCAGGGGTGGCCAACGGTAGCTCTCCAGATGTTTTTTGCCTACAACTTCCATCAGCCCCAGCCATTGGCCATACTGGCTGGGGCTGATGGGAGTTGTAGGCAAAAAACATCTGGAGAGCTACTGTTGGCCACCCCTGAAATAGAGAATTAACTACAAAATACCATCAACTATCTTAAATAACAATAATAGATATTGGATTCAATCTTTGGGCATTGTGAAACAACACACTGATCTCTGCCAGCTGACATTTTATTACTCAACAATATGCTGTAATCTGGTTTGGCATACCAAATAACTCCAAAATATAGTACTGCTACGGTTCTCCAAAGCTTTATTAAAGCCATCTAACGGAATAGTGGACAGTTTTCACAGATGAGGGAAATAAGCAGCAGGGATCTCCGAAAGATCTGCTTTAGAACTAGCGTAATTTATCTTATTCTTAAATGATAAAGTAACTTCAAGCACAATCAGCAAGATTGCAAGGGTTGATGACAACACTTAATTATTCATGATGATGAAAACATAAATAGATTATGATGAGCTCCAAACCCAGTTTCTGTTGGAAAGGGAGGGGGTAGAAAAACTTTAGAAATGATTCCTCTTGATATGTAACCCTGTAGCTGTTTAAAGGAGGATGGCATCAGATGAAAGTCACTCAAACAGATTGCTCATCCCATGTGTCACCCAGCAATGCTGTCACTATTTGCAGTTCTTTCTTCTCTATAGAAGCAAATGACAACTGTTCACATTGATTGGTGACAAAGTGTACACTCAAGGATACTAGATGGGAATTAAATCTGGGATCATCTCAGTGGCTAAAGGGCCAGATTTCAACCCCCTCCCCCAATTATATCCCTGTTTATTTTGTTCCATGAAACTTTTACATATCTATTCATAGCAGAATCAGACCCATTTCGTTAGTTCTCTTCCCAGTCCTGGTTCTATTTAAAATGTTTTTCCCCCAATTTCTTTTCAAACAGTAGTTTTCCTTGGTAGTGAAGCATTTTACCTCCATACATGCTCTTTACAGCTATTTCAATGAGACAAACTATGATTATTCTCTAATTTGATGGGAGGGGAAATAGGCATCCTGTAATTTCATGCATTAAAAGAACAAAAAATGCTGCCTTTGAGTAGGAAAATCTTCCCCAACCATTTCTGCTCATGAGAACAGAAGTCACTGTATACTGAACCAGTCTTAATAACTTGAAAAAACTTGGAAGACCAATAGTCAACAAAAGTACAGAACAAGCTTTCCAGATAAGAAAAACAGAGTGCTATACTTTGGCAGCTTTCAGAGAGAGAAGGAAGAGTAAAATTCTGGAAGAACAGGTGAAGCACAAGGTAGATATGAGGGAACAAGAGGCGAATAAAAATTCCCTAAGCAGTATGTTTGCAAAGCAGTGCTCTATACCGGGGGGAGGGGAGGGGTTGGAGTACAAGTTTTAACTGCCCTCAAAAAAATACTGAAAACCTCACCTGCCTATTATTCCTTAGACAATATCTATTTGTTTTAAAAGCTGAAGACTTTATTATAGACTAAGAAACTATGTAGAAGATGATGATGATGATATTTGGCTTTATATCCCGCCCTCCACTCTAAATCTCAGAGCATCTCACAATCTCATTTATCTTCTTCCCCCACAACACCCTGTAAGGTGGGTAGGGCTGAGAGGACTTTCAAGGACAACCTCTGTCAGAGCTATGGCTGACTCACGGCCATTCCAGCAGATGCAAGTTGTAAGAAAAAGCCCCCTACTTTTCATACACATGGACAACGTGATCACCAGTATGGTTGCCAGGGTGCCTGGAGTTTTGACTCGCACACATCTGCTCTAAGAAGTGGACTTTGCCCACAGTTTCTAAGGCTTATGTGGATACTATAAGCCTCAGCTTTTCAGCAGCATTCTACATCTCTGGATGGGTGTTAGCCAGAACTACAGACGAGCTTCCAGCTGCTCCTGTTGAGCCCAGTTGACTTCAGACGGGCCTCCTTTGGCCCGGGGATTGTAAGGAGATTCTGAGAACCCGATCTCAGCACTTTCTGGGGAACATATGGGGAGAGACGGTCCCTAAGGTAAGCAGGTCCTAGGCCATATAGGGCTTTAAAGGTAATAACCAGCACCTTGTACCGAACTCGGTATATTATCAGCAGCCAGTGCAGTCCCCGAAGCCCCAGCTGAATGTGCTTCCATCTAGGGAGCTCTAATAACAACCGGGCGGCGGTGTTCTGCACTAGCCACCATGAACTGTACAGGCAAACAGTTTCCAGCCCGTTTCCATTAACCAAAGGCTAACACCACCAGAATCCATCTTGTTTTCCTGACTCCATATCCAACAGCTGCTTCAACTTCTGCATGAAACAATCAAGCTTATATTTTATTTTATTTATTTTATTTTTATTTCATTCGACTTATATCCTGCCCTACCCCACCGAAGCGGGCTCAGGGCGGCTCACAACACAAAATTCTAACAATAAAAACAAAAATTAAAATACATTAATAATTTACACAATAAAATAAACACAATTGTCAGCGTGCTATGCTACAGTCTTCCTTAAAATTCAGATATTCAGGTATTCAGATATACAGATGCCGGTCAGTTGTATACCAATCGGAAGAGGACTGTCTTACAGGCCCTGCGGAACTGCCCAAGGTTCCGCAGGGCCCTCACCTCCTCCGGCAGTTGGTTCCACCAGCAAGGGGCTGTGATCGAAAAAGCCCTGTCCCTAGTTGACTTCAGACAGGCCTCCTTTGGCCCGGGGATTGTAAGGAGATTCTGAGAACCCGATCTCAGAACTTTCTGGGGAACATATGGGGAGAGACGATCCCTAAGGTAAGCAGGTCCTAGGCCATATAGGGCTTTAAAGGTAATAACCAGCACCTTGTTCTGAACTCGGTATATTATCGGCAGCCAGTGCAGTCCCCGATGCCCCAGCTGAATGTGCTCCCATCTAGGGAGCTCTAATAACAACCGGGCGGCGGTGTTGTGCACTAGCTGCAACTTCCGGGTTCGGCACAGGGGCAGCCCCATGGGGCATCTTAGGCATGGATCCTGCCAGACCGCCTAAGCCTTTGTCTAATGGAACTCAAGACAAAGTCTGGTGCCAAGAAGACTGAACAAGAGGAAGACCATCTTCAGTCAGAGCCAAGTTCCTTTGTGTAAACCGGGTGTTACCTTAGGTAGCAATTTGGCCATCTATTGTCACCTTTTTAGATAAGTTTGGTAAACTCAAGTGCACCTCCACCCAGTAATTTCCCCCATTCTTTTCCCCATTTTGGAGCCTCACTCTGGTCCACGGCAACCTGAAAGTCCAACCAGGTACCCCTGGACCAAGCTTGTTCATTGGTCTGTCATGGGCACCCAATTAGGTGCCACCAATTAACTTGCTATTGGCTACTGCAGAAGTCCAGCCCTTATGGTCACTGCAGAGCCTCCCCTTTTCTGAGGTCATGTACCAGCTGACCACCTGTCATCCACCCCTGTACCTCCCATCCCCTAAGGGCTCAAGGTAATCTATATAACCTGTAACACAGCTCCCCACATGTGTGCATCTAGCAGTACCCCAGTTCCGCTGTCTAGATCCATCCCCGATTCTGGCCACAGTTTTGGGTCCATTTCCCCCGTCCTCTTTCGTCACCATTGGAGCCTTCTTGAAGACTATGATCAGTAATTATCACCCTGTTTGTCTACCCATGTGTTGTCTCTATATCTCTATTTTTCCTAGGACTGTATGTATGATTTCATGAGCACATTGTCTTGTATGTATGCTTATATTTTCTAGAATAAATTGTAATTGTTTTACTTAGAGTCCCTAATATTTTAAGCATTAATTTCTGGACGTGGAATCCTGTATACACAGGTAAAAGATCCTGATTAAGCCAGATGCCCACCTGACAATTCCCCAACCTCGTTTTGAGGGCATTTTGGCTTACAAAGTGGAGGAGTGGAAAATCAAACCCAGTTCTCCCAGATAAGAGTCCATACATTTAACCACTACAACAGACTGGCTCATAACAATTAAAAGCTGAAGACTTTGCTATAGACTAAGAAACTATATAACAAATATTAATTATTCTAAATATATATTACAATTAACATCATTTACATGCATCATTCTTGATTTTAAACACTGTCTTACATGTAAAGACCAAAAACTCAAAACAGCAGTTTCACAGCCATAGGCTCAGCCACAGGGTAAAACCATAGTGAGCTTGTTTTTAAAGTCACTTTCAGTCTTACGAAAAAATTAAGTGCGCATTAGAGACATTCATATTCATAGTTTGTTGACACCATCATCATTTGGCTAGTGAAAAATGCTTCAATCTGCAGGAGAAACTATGTATGCTTAGGAAGGAGATGTCCCTGTTTACCATGAATACTAACAAAGTCAACTTGGTTTCGTTAATTTATAAAATCCATTTGTACTCTGTCATCAATGAATTTCTAAGCTACCTAGAATGGCTTAATTTGCTCAGATAGAATGTCGGCTTCAGAAACCTAATTGTTCATTCAGATCTATGCACTTCCACCCATGCTCAATTAGATCTCATGTACCCCTCCGTTATATTGAAGTATAAACTATACATGCAAGCTAACATATTTCTAATTCCAGAATTAAGAAATCAAAAATTGAACAGTAAGGGCTTTTTAGTTTCTTTCTCTTTCTCAGCTACTTTTCCATCTGCTCTGCCCCAGCTGTTTCATTTTTTTCATAAAGCTAGGATTATCAAGATTTTACAACTTCCATAGGGTCATATTCCATGTATAGCTTGCATCTATTTTCTCTGTAAAATAAGTTTTACCAGTAAATTGGCCCAATTTCATAAAGGCAGTGCTACCAATGCCTTTGTAGTCGCTTTGCTTTCACAAAAAAGATGCTGGTGGTGCAATGTGCCAACAAGTTATAACCAACTTTTGGTGACCCCACAGGGTTTTTAAGGCAAGAACAGAGGTGGCTTGCCATTGCCTGCCTCGGCGTAGTAACGCTGGACTTCCTTGGCAGTCTCCCTTGCAAGTTCTAACCAGGGCAATCCTTTTCATCTTCCAAGGTCTCGTAAAATTTGGCTAGCCTGGGCTATCCAGATCAGGGCAGAGTAGATATCAGATTATTTTGTTTTGCAATACCTTTTTTCTTTAAAGAAAAAAACTGTTAGATGTATCCTTTTTTCAGTTTTAGACGCTTCCTATCCAGTGCTGCCACTTGTGTACCATGCTACATTGTCATTCATATAATTCAGATATTTCCCAGTATCTCCAGATACGTACCTGTTTACTTACTTTTTGCATAAACTGTAGGTATGTATTGAATTAATGCATCCTAGTATTTACTTACCAAGTCTATATTAATGCCCTGTATTTCCACAACTGGCAATGTCTTACTTGTTAACATTCAAGGCACGCAAACATTCTAACACATTAGTAATGAGATACACAACTAACACTTAGACAAGTATTTGAATTTTTCACATATGTTTTTCAAAAGATACTCTTGAGAGCATACGTTCAATTTAAAAACAGTTCTCTTTCCGCTTTTAGAGGCCACTGACAAGAAGTTTTACTATGATTCAACTGTGAAAACAGTCCTCAGGCATACCAATGCTTATCAAAGCATACTAATGGTGTTTGAGAATCATTACAAAAATTGTACTTTTCAAGTTAATATTCCTAATTTTTCCTAAGTAGGACATGAAACCAGATCACTAATGTAAGTCACTCAAAGCCACATAGTGAACTCTTGTCCAGTTAATGTAACTTCAATATGCCTATTTTCTTTTATGTAGCATTGGAATAAGTGCTCTGTATGACTACTGTGTTAACAATTTCTTGACTCTTCTTACCGTGAAACTGGTACCAGAAATCAGTTTCATACAAATAGCTATTCTGTTCAAAGAGTTAAGTATTCTTGTCTCTTAACAACATTCTAACTGCCATATATTAGATAAAAAGATAGAAGCCAAAGCAACAGATAATTTCATTTCCTATACTCTGGGAATGCACCAGGCATACTGATTTTGGTGGGAGTATAGCTGCCAGGCAAGGAATTTGAGATTAAACTGACCAAAAGATTATTAGTTGTAGAGCCACACATTCCTAAAAAATATAGAACAAGAAAAAGGGGAAAGATTCCTGAATGTGGAAAGAAAGGGAAATGGAGAGCTTGAAGATCTGACTGATGAATGTTGCCAATTCTACAGAGACAGATCTCATGTTTACTGAAAGTATTAGCAAGCATGACTAGCTAGCTGCCATTCCAAATGCTAGCAATGCACAGGGAGAGGGAGGGAGTGACTGATCAGGAATTTTGAAAAGGACAGAATCAAAGACGCTAAAAAGAGGTGAGGTGGCAGAACATTCTAATGCTATGGAACAGTGAGAGAAACTGGAGAGAAATAGGATAAAACAAATGAAGTTGGAATTAGAGATTCAAGATTTTAACAAGAAAGTTGTTAGATGATCACTTAAGAAAAAGGAAGAGAGTAAGCAGTGTGGATTGAAGGCATTTAAAAAGGAAAAACTAATATTTTCTAGAAGTGGAAAAAGTCAATATAGAAATTGGAGACGAATAAACACCATCAATATGACCTGGGAAATGAATCAAGTCAGTAGAAGAATAGAGAACAAAAGAAAGATTTAATTATCATCCAAGTTATAGGACAGAACAGTATGAGCAGGATGGTATTTGGGTGGAAATGTGAATTTGAAATGATCTTAAAAGCTGATGCTTAACCCAAACTGTCCCACATTGCCAATTCAATACATGGACAATAACTACAGGTCACAGTGTGACACTTCAAAGCCTAATTAAAAAACTGATAAGGACAACTGATAATGAATTCCGACAAGCAACTTGAAAAATATTATCCCAACGGTATTGCAATTTCCTATCAAACAATTAACTCACATCCCAGAAGTCAGTCTTTGCCAAATTATATTTAGTTGGGGAAAGGGGGAGATCAGACTATAAAACTCATATGTTTTTGCAGATTACTTTTCAGGAAGCAGCTTGTTTACTTAGAAGTTTGCACAGGGAGTGAATTTCCTTACTAAAACCAGTGATGTTTTCTGTTGATTCCTGCTTTCAATTTTCTATTAAGGAAAAGCGTCACTTGATTTCCTTACATCTACTATAAGAAGGCAATAAATCACTCAATACACAAGAAAAATTCAGCAGAAAATAATCTACTATAATTTAGATAAACAAGAAAGGTCTGACACCCAAAGTGCCTCATTACTTAGTGTTAATGCCACTCATTGACAAGTATCAAGAAAGTAATAAAAAAGCTAGAGGCATCCAAATAACTTACTCTGCATTCTTAACAATGTGATACAACGTGAATATTTGGTCTAGCTAGCAGTTCCCTAAGGACTGTGTAAAAGAACCTTCACAGGCCCATCAAAACCCTGATAATCTCAGAAAAGATTAATAGTTAGCTCGCATAAATACGTTTATGTGTAATGCTAAAATATTTAAACTTTGGAAATAAAGTAAGAGCTCAATCTTGTCAGATTTCAGAAGCTAAGTAGGGGTGACCCTAGCTAGTATTTGGATGAGAGACCTCCAAGGAATATCGTTTTCATAATGTCAAGAAAAAAGATGAGAACCTTTTTACTATATTAGGTTTGTAGAATCTTTCGGGCTCAAGTGCCATGTTCTACTGGAGAAAGTTTTCCTTCCAGACGTTTCGTTCTCAGCTGCGGAGAACATCCTCAGTGGCATTGCAGTGGCGTTGCAGCTTGAGCAGACGCTCTGACCTTCTTGGCTGCTGTATCAGTGTACATTTGGAAGTACAAATGCACAGTTGCTAAGGTGGATTTGGAACTCCTATTGCTTCGTTTCAGAATATTTTTTGCCTCCTCTCCAGAGTCCTGCTCGAGGCAGCTATTAAAATAGCTACTTCTTCAGGCAGCCATTTTCAAAGGTTGCATCAGTTGAGGAAAAAATAAGATATTCTTATAGTATCTAATTGCAAAAAGGTATAAGTTTTTTCCAGCTGCTTCCAAACAGACATGGGTATGAAAATGTGTCCCTACCATGGTTGCAGCAACAAGAAGCATGAGAATGGCATCAACGCACTTTTCTTCATGTGCCAGTCACTGCTTCCACCCCATCCCCATTCCTCTCTCCACTCATTGTGAAGTGATTTCCCATTACAAATGTGATATAGTATTTCATTTCATTTCATTTTATTCGATTTATATCCCGCCCTCCCCACCGTGGCGGCTCACAACATAAAATTCTAACGATAAGATTAATGAATATTAAAATACATTAAATATTTACAGCAGTTAAAACAAGAAAACGATTTATCAATGTGCTATCCTACAACCCTCATTTGGGGTTTTTCAGGTACCAGTCAGTTATATGCCAACTGGAAGAGGACTGTCTTACAGGCCCTGCGGAACTGCCCAAGGTCCCGCAGGGCCCTCACCTCTTCCGGTAGCTGGCTGACTTCAGACGGGCCTCCTTCGGCCCGGGGATTGTTAGTAGATTTTGAGAACCAGATCTAAGCACTCTCTGGGGAACATGTGGGGAGAGACGGTCCCTAAAGTAGGCAGGTCCTAGGCCATATAGGGCTTTAAAGGTAATAACCAGCACCTTGTACCGAACCCGGTATATTATTGGCAGCCAGTGCAGTCCCCGGAGCCCCAGCTGAATGTGCTCCCACCTGAGGAGCCCTAATAACAGCCGGGCGGCGGCATTCTGCACTAGCTGCAACTTCCGGGTTCGGCATAGGGACAGCCCCATGTAGTCCAACCTTGAGGTGACCGTTGCATGGATCACTGTTGCCAGATCGTCATGTTCCAGGAAAGGGGCCAGCTGCCTGGCCCGCCTAAGATGAAAGAATGCGGACTTAGCAATGGCTGCTATTTGGGCCTCCATTGTCAATCTACTCAGCCTGAGCCATCTAGCCACAGCTTGTAACGCCAGGTCCAAATTTTCTGGGACGCAGTCAGGCCGTCCATGAGTAGATAGAGCTGGGTGTCATCAGCATATTGGTGACAACCCAACCCATACCTCCAGGCAATCTGGGCAAGGGGGTGCATGTAGATGTTGAACAGCATTGGGGAAAGCACCGCCCCCTGAGGCACCCCGCAATCAAGCATGTGCCTCCGGGACAGTTCACCCCCAATCACCACCCTTTGTCCCCGACCATCGAGAAAAGAGGAAAGCCATTGTAAGGCCAGCCCCTGAATCCCCGCTTCAGTGAGACGGCAAGTCAGCAACCGATGGTCAACCATATCGAACGCTGCCGATAGGTCTAACAACATCAGTACCGCCGAGCCGCCTCGGTCCAGATGCCGCTGAAGGTCATCCACCAGAGCAACCAGCACTGTCTCCGTCCCGTGACCCGGGCGAAAGCCGAACTGATGGGGATCGAGAACGGAAGCATCCTCCAGAAAACTCTGTAACTGCAACGCCACTGCCCTCTCAATGAGTTTACCCCAAAAGGGTAAATTCGAGACCGGCCGATATGGCTTTGAAGGAAAAGGGAGAAATGTCCTTTAAATGTCTGACAGGGGAAGGGGTGGGACGACATGCAGCAGCAAGCTGTCATGTGCCTTTTTGAAAGTGGAGCTTAGTTCCATCCCTCCCCCACTGTAGATTCCCCCTGAAGCAAGAGAAAACATTTATTTTTCCTTCAGCTTAAAGAGGAAAGCTCCACAAACGATATGAATCTTGCTCAGAATCAGCACAACGTCATATGGACTCTCTCTTTGAATGTGGGGACCTCCTACTTTCCACTGAGGAGGAAATCCTGTAAGGAAGCAGCCCTAGAGAACTAGCTGGGAACACCAAGATCATTAAAAAAAATTCAGACATTTGAAAAGCTAATAAAATGGTTACATGATTTACAAAGCTGTAAAGTTCAACTAGATGAGCATGCCCAACGCAGATTATGTGTACAACCACCCATGAAAAAGATCATGCATGGAAGGACCTTTGGTGTGGTATGATGTTTTAGTGAATAATCATGTATCCACAAGATGGGGAACGTTATTAAACAAGTATGGATAAAAGTTTCAAAACTCTAACCCTTCTTAAATCTTGGATGCCTGGCTGAGAACATTTTCAAAAAAATTATTCTTCATACAATAGTGCAGCATCTCTTGGCAATCTTCACTGAAATACAAAGCTTAATTTCATATCAGAATGTTTTGTTGTATGACATTAAAATGCACATTTATGAAATCCTTGTCATTTTTTATTTGCATGTAACTATATACCATTCAACAGTGGGAGATTAATTCATTTCTTGAGAAGCTATTTTCTATATCGATTTCAATAGTCAATTAAATAGAGGTTTTTTAAGCAATAAGGAAATTATGAGAAAAAGGTAGAATCAACGAATCATAGAGTTGGAAAGGGCATCCAGCATCATCTAGTCTAACTCCCTGCACAATGCAAGAAATAAATACCTCTCACACACAAACGCACACAGTGACCTATATCCTATGCCCAGAAATTTGGTTAGAATTAGAAGTGAGGTTATTAAAAAAAATGTAACAACCATAGTTTTAATAAAAGTATGTGAAAACAAAGATTTTAAGTTTTATGAGTTGGTATGTTCTTACTGCAAGGCCCCATGGGCTGGGTGGGGTGCAAACCGCCTTGGGCAGATTAGAGAGCCAGAGGGCCAGCACTTGGCAGATGTTCCTGTGCTGTCAGAAGGGGGAAGAAACTCTTCCCCCAGCCTACCAATGCTGTGAGCTCAGGCCCAGAGAAAAACACCAAGTGGTTGCATGTTATGAGCTCCCCCATGCTCCAGAAGAGGACTGGCAAGACAGGTTGAACTCTCTTCCTTGCCTGTAGAAGTTGGTAGCGGGGAGGAGAGTAACCCAGGTTCAAGGGCACATGCATGGCAGGACCCAGGCCAAGCCAAACCTGATACATAGGAGATGCCCATGCAGCAGCAGCTGCCTCTAATCCAGGCCACCAAGCAATCCATGGGAGGGAAATGCTGGGAGTTGAAGCCAGAGATTGTCAGCAAGCTGCACCACTCCCATTTAGCAGCCACCATCCCAGGCTGAGGGCAGACATATCATCTGATGGGAAATCAGGCATGGTGTGCACAAGGCTGTATGTTTGGCAGTGGCCCCAAGCCACTCAGTGACCAGTATAACCAGAGATCATTGGCACTGACCTCACCTTGGAACCCCAAGCCAGCATGAACATGGCTGCAGTGGCTTCCTACTTATGAGTGAGGCTGCCACTGAGGTGAAGGGGTTCTGCTTAACTGCTGCAGACAAATTTGTTCTGCCATGCTGAAGCCACAATCAGAGTGGCTCCAGCTGTTTCCCTGCCTCAGCAGCCTCCTGTTTCCTCCTTTACACCAGTTGCTCACAGGGCAGATAAGAGCCCTGGATGGGCCAGTTCCATTCCCCAGGCCTTATGTTTGACACCGCTGATCAGTAAATTAAATAAATATAAACAAATAATCATAATTCTTAAAACTCAGATTGGATACATATGCTAGGGGTGGCCAAACTTCCTTAAAGTAAGATCCATATAGAATAAATGTTTGAGAGCCACAAGACATGAACATCAGAGGAGGGAGGGAAGGGAGGAGAGGAAGGAAGGGAGGAAAGGAAGGAAGGAAAGCAACTTTACCTTTAAATGCATTCTCCAAGCCACCGGCTGGCTTCGCTTGGAGAAGTGAGTTTAAAAGCCAAATGCCTTTTCCAAGCCCGCCAACAGTGCAGTGGGGGCTCCAAGAGCCACATGTGGCTCCTGAGTCACAGTTTGGCCACCCTCGCATAAAGCATAGTAATTTGTATTTCACTCTCTCAAGTACTGAGTATTTGCATTTTTGCATGCATAAAAGCAAAGAATTTGCACCTTTAAACCAGCGGTTCTCAACCATTTTGGCACAAGGGACCAGTTTCCTGGAAGACAATTGCAAGGGGAGGCAGCTTCAGAGTGAGGCTGTTCTGCCTTATTCATCTGCCTGGGTCCCGAGCAGGTGAAAGGGGCAGCGGGGCTGCTCTGGCTGGCTCCGAGACTGGTCCCCTGCAAGGGGGTGGGCAGCTTTGGAGTAAGGACATGCTGCCTCCTTCATCTGCCCAGGTTCTGGTCATGCGAAAGGGGTGGAGCAGCCTGGTTACTAACAGGCCATGGACCAGTGCTGGTCCATGACCTGGTGGTTTGGAACATCTGCTTTAAACTACATAAAATATGTCAAAAAGTAAAAATTTATATTTTAAGTTATAAGTTATGCATTCACATTATTAAAGCAATTTGATAGGTTTGATAGGAAATTAAGCATTTCATATATTTCAGTATTTCCCCAGAATTTCGCTTTTTAAAAAACAAAAAAATCCAAAATGAATATAGTTATTATTTCCATGGCTTCAAAATATCTAGAAATTTTACATCTCTAGCAATAACTAGAAAATATGGTCACTGAAATACAATACCCAGAAAAAATAGGATAGATCAAAATGGGTAACTGTATTAGCTCATACCCTACCACAAATGCTAGTTTTTAAGGTGCTACTGGACTCTTATTATTTTCTACCATAAAAATTAGTCTGGTTACTATAGAAAAGTTGACAAGGCTTGGTTTAAGGTCTAGGATGAACTTCTGTTCCTGTTACAGATACCTAAGCTGAGTATAACCAGAGATACAAGCTAAAAGGCAAACGCCAAAGGGGTCTTGGAAATTGGCTGTTATTCTGTGCCTTGTCACCTATGGCACTGAATTAGTTGAGCCAGCAGCTTCAAGACTACCTCTAAATGTGGTATATTATACTTTTGTCCTGCTTTTTTAAATCTTATGTTTTAATTTTGTAAGGTACTCTGGGTCCCCACTGAGGAGGATTGGGATAAAAAATACTTCAATGACTATTAATTCTTATAATTAATCTGCATCTCTCCAGAAATCCACAAGATACAAGTGTTCGAGTTTAAAGACTGTCACATGTAACAGAACATGTACACTATCTCAAAGGCAAACCCATTGAGAGGGAAATTGTGCACTAACTTAACTATACTTATCTTCATGTACTTCAAATATTTTCTCTATACCTATTTCAGTAGTTTACATTATAGCTTAATATAGCAGTTGCTAAAATGGTAACATTCAAACATCCATGAAACATGGAAACATGTTCACGAGTACAAAGATGATGTTTTATTAGTTTTTCTTCTAACAGCTATTCTATATATTATGTGGCAAATTGCTTTTAAAGCTGAGGGGCTTCTCTAAAGCAATTTATGGCAGGGCAATAAGGTTCAGATATACACAGATAAAGTTCCACTGGATAAATACAAGCTTCTTGTGTGAATCTAAAGAGAAATTTGGGCTACCATATACAAGGTTATACAGTTTCTGTTTCAAGGCAATATGACTGGTACTTAGAAGGAGTCAAATTATTTTCTACAACACTGGTTACTAAAGGAAGCTTAGAAAATAAAATTTCACTAGAGAAAAACTGACCCCAACCTTTTAAAAATAAATCTGAATTGGGTTTGTAGTTTGGCAAGAAAATTACTTCAATTTTATTTCCATCTAGCATACATTTGAGTTTGGCCTAATGCTATCATTTGTACACTAATATAGTCTAATCTATACTGTTTTTTGATCCGCCCCATCTTTACTGACCTTTCGGAATAAGAGTTCCTTTCTGTAAAACATGCTGCTTTTAAAAGATGTTCTTTAAAACACAGAACTTTGTTTTCATATATTATTGGGTTTATTAATTCAAAACATAAACTGAAAATGTCAAAGCTGCAGCAGTCAGCAAAAAAGTTTGCTTATAAGAAAACTTCCAGTCTCCAATCAAGATTCATACAAAATAACTATGATACAGATTTTGCCCTGTAACTCAGACTGACCACAAAAATCCTAAAGTTAAAGTAAAGGATTGGTTGTCCCAAAATTGTTTTATCCTGAACTATTAGCTACTACAGACAACTGACGTGAAAACCATATCACTGCATTAGACATAAACATTCACTGGAAAAAAATCATAGTATTAATTCACTTTTTCTTGCCAGTGATACCTTCTGTATGTTTCCCATGGGTGCAGTCTAGGCTTACCATTTCCCTGTTTCAGGAGGACAAAGTTCACAGCAGTGGGATGTTCCACTTACCGTTTCATTTGAGCTAGCAGGAGAAATGGGGGGGGGGGGAGAGATGGAGAAATGACTTCACGCTACCCGTCAGCATCACTACCAGGGAGAACTTATGGTTTAAACTCTCAAAACTGAATTTTAGATTATTTGAAAACTTGGGGTCTCCCTCAGGTTTATAGGAAAATCTTTCCTGTCTGTCCCTAATCACATGGTCTCTAGGGGCCAACTAGGAATTAGGATTTGAAAACCAGATTGACATAAGTGACTTGCAGCACCTAATATAGAAGAAATATACATTACTGATATTTTACTTCACACATAACATTTACATATCTGCCTTCAACATTAACAAGGAGCAATATATAATGCAGACCTGTATTATGCTACTTGTTAAAACTGAGGCTAAATTAATATTGATGCTGCAAGGCAACAGAACTGATAACTGATATGGGTTTTCATTTAAAAAATTGTCTCCACTCTCAATCACTGATATTTTAGAGGTATAATAATTCTGCTAACTGATTTGGTTTCTCATGCACCTGCGTTTTAACTGATCAATTAATGTCAGGGGAGAGTGGGATATAAATTTGATAAAATAAAAAAATATTTAAATATTTTCATACTATTAAAGTCTCATAATAGATACCTTTTTGAGTTATTTCAGCTAAGTTCATTTAAGAATGCCACCTTAAGTCAAATGGAAAAGCAGGATATAAATACTTTCAAAAAACATAAATGAATAAATACTATTACTTGCTTTAGAAAGACATGACTTCAAGAAGGATGTGGACAGAATGAAACGGGTGCAGAGGAGAGCGGATGATTAGGGGCCTGGAGACCAAGCCCTATTAGGAAACTCTGAGGGACTTGGGTATGTTCACTCTGGAGAAGAGGAGCTTGGAGGGGGGGACATGATTGCTCTCTATAAGTATTTGAAGGGCTGTCACTTAGAGGGAGCTGCTCCTGTTGGCAGCAGAGGAGAGGACTAATAATAATGGGTTTAAATTGAGGGTGGAAAGGTATCAACTGGATATTAGGAAAAACATTTTTTACAGTGAGAGTTGTTCGACAGTGAAATCAGCTACTGAAGACAGTGGTGAGCTCCCCCTCACTGACAATCTTTAAGCAACAGCTGGATGAACACTGCTCAGGGATGCTCTAGGCTGATCCTGCATTGAGCAGGGTATTGGAATAGATGGCGTGTATGGCCCCTTCCAACTCTATGATTCTATTATTCTAAATTTCCCTCATCATTCCCTATTACAGCAACACAACAGAACTAAAGACTCAAAAATGTGTGCCTTTCAGTTACAGACCCACAAATTAATCAGCATTTAGCTATCAGTAAATCAGTTAATCTGATTAATCAACTATACTTTCATGATTATCATGAACATTAAAATTGATATTTTAAAAAGTCTATGTAACTAAAACTAAAAATCTTATCAATGTTACCTTTACATCAACTTTTTAGCATTTTCTGAAGGAATACTGAGCACATGTTTGCTTTTTGTGAGCGGCTACATTTATGATTTTTACCCTGACAAATGAATAGTTGTGAATCAGTTTTTGACAAAGTCTGAGTACAAAGTCTGCATGATCATGATCAGTCCAGCTCCCATAAGCATAGGCTTGCCAGTCCCCAAATCCTGGTGGGATATCCCCCATTTTTAAGACTCCTCCCTTCCACCAGCCAGCTGGCCAGTGGGGGGAAGCCCCACCCCAACAGCCACCATGTGTCTTTATTTCCCAGGCACGGCTAGAAGCCTTGAAAACTGCTTCTGCTTTTAAAGGTGTGTGTGTGCCTTTTCATTTCTAAGAGACTGAAGCTGCAGCGGGAGGGGCAAGAAGGCAGAGAAGTGTGTGAGAAAGGAAGCAGGACAGTCCAGTCTCTCTGTTCCTTTTGTATTCCTTTCAAAAGCTGTTTGGGATAGTAGATAGATGTTGTTGTTTTTTTAAAAAAAAGGATAGTAAAGAGTTGACTAGAATCTGCTTATGGGATGGAGGAAAACTCCACCCCCTAGACCTCTCTCTCCTTTAAGTTGCTTGAAATACAGCAGATTGTTACATTCAGCCACTTCAGTGAGTAATGCTATCTACACCATTGCCCCAGGGAGATCACAAGTGTGGGCATGCAAACTGTTTATTTTGGTGGCTGCTGTGTGGGGGGGGGGGTAGGGGGGAGAGAGTGCATGTGTTCACTTTCACTTTTTGTGTGGGTGTTCACTTTCGTTTAGCAGCTGCTGGGGAACAAAAAAGGCAAAAAAGAAGAGAAAAATGAAAACTGTATTCAGGGGAACTGCACTGCTGTATTTTATTTATTTATGGAATGGGAAAGTCTCCTGGCTCTACCCACAAAGTCTCCCAGCTCCACCACCAAAGTCACCAGATATTTCCTGAGTTGGATCTGGCGACTCTACATAAACAGCATGATTAAGTAACCATTACAAACATGAACTATCAGAGTCACTGTTTCACTAGATCAAAATGTCATAGAATATTAATTGAACAACCATTAAAATCTTGTTGAAATTAAATTATTCTACTGTGTGTCAAGCAGCAGTATTCAACCGTGGAAATATTTTTATTATATTGCCCTAAATGAATTAACAAGTCTAGAAGTCTAATGCATTTCAGCAATTTTTCCATAGCAAAACCTGTTAAAAACATACACAGCAAAAGCAGCAAAATATAACTGCATGTTATGTCATCTATACGGTCACTATAAGTTAGCTGCAACTTGACAGCACTTCATATATACATGCATATGAAATACTTTATGAATTGCTACATCATACTTAAATATGCTAGAACCTGCTAGAAAGTTTTTAAAAATTGCTGGAAACTGATATTTATAAAAAAATAAAGAGAACGTTAAAAAAATTTCAATAATAGCAAATGTCTTACAAACATCCCCAGATTTAAAATGAACACTTAACACTAAGTACACATAATTTCTTTAAAATGAATTGCGACTATCTCCCTCAAGAAAAATAGCTTTATGTTAAAATTAATGAAGAAGAAATATCTCTTCTAACTTAAAAAAGGGGGGGGGGGGTATATTGATCTCTGGGTATCTCCCAATGTCCCTGGAGGCAGGAAGAGGATGATAGTTTCTCTGGAATAATGAGTACTCCTTTTCAACATTTCATTTCCAGTTGCCTTCCTCTGTGAGTGCACAGATCTTAGAGAGCTCCATGAATTCTTCTTTGCAGAGCTCTTAGGTTGTTAGGGTTGCCAGCCTCCAGGTGGGACCTGGAGATCTCCCACTTTTACAACTGATTTCCAGCTGACAACAATCAGCTCCCCAGGAGAAAATAACTGCTTTGAAGGGTGGACTCTATGGCATTGTGCCATGCTGAGGCCACTCCCCTCTCCTTCCCAAACCCCTCCCTCTCCCAGATCCCCCACCCCCAAAGTCTCCAGGTACTTTCCAACCCAGACCTGGCAATCATATGGTTGCAGATGTCCCCAAATTCTCTGAACTAACATCCACTGAGGAAGCAGGGCCTAATATTGTAACATCAGACATACTTTCAGAGGATTATCATCACCCATTCATCTCTAACAAGATACACCTATCAACAATACCCTTCTGTAATCTATAGAGGACAAACAAAATCAGCCTATCTACACAAAAGAATTAAAGAACACAAACTGAACATTACAGAGGCAAAATTCAGAAGCCTATGGGTGAATATTTTAATCTACATGGGCATTCTTCTGCTAACCTGTATTTTCCTTCTTCGAAAGGAACTTCAAGGGGAGACTACAGAGAGAATTGTTGGATTAGAACTCATTAATAGGTTTGACTGTGTTAAAGTTTTAAAACAGAGCAGACACTTTCCTTAGCCCTACAAGCATGAAATTGTTTAACTTAATTGCTAGGTTAACACTATCACCAATTACAGCCATTGTAAAAGGTCACTTCAAAAGTTGGGAGGTTTACAAAATTCACACTCCATTTCATTTTTATTGTCTTCTGCCTGTATATATTTTGACAACTGAAAATCCATTTTATAATCTGATGAAGTGCTTCATCAGTTCTGTAAACTGTCACAAGTGTTGGGTTTTTTATTTTTTGCTACACTAACACAGTTATCCTACTGGAATTTCCACCTTTTGGTTATCCACTGTAAATCATCTTTTTTTCCCCTTTAGAATTCTCAAGGCTAAAACGCAGGAAATCTTCAGGTCAGCACATCTGCAGTTCATCATTAAAATTTTAAATAACTTAGAGAACAGAATAGTTATTCAAAATCCCTAACATTTACCATGTGTTTGCTCTCCCCTCCCCCAATAATAAGCACTAGATGAGGGACTTTTTTGAACTGACAGCTGAGGACAGTCTCACCTCAGTATATTTAAAGAGGTCTGGACATACTCCAGGGCTTGTAGTACATTTAACTCATGCCCAACTTTTGCCACAACTGTGCTCTTAAGTGCATTTAAACACCTAGTAAGTAAACAGCATGTGTCTAAGCAATATTTGTGCAAGAGCACTGGCCAAACCACAGTACAAAAACAAAATTTTAGACACAAGGATTTCGTTTCTTAAGGAACAGAGAAGGCCTTCCTTCTTGACTAAATCTGGAAGCCAAGGATGTTTCCCAACCCAGGAGGGGCCTGGAATTCTCCTGGAATTGCAAGTGATCTCCAGACAACAGAGATCCATTCCCCTGGGAAAAGTGGCAGCGTTGGGGGGCAGATTTTACGATATCACAACCCTGCTGAGCTCCCTCCCTTCCCCTGGTTCTACCCTAAATCTCCAGGATTTTTCCAAGCCACAGTTGGCAACACAATGATGGATCTCATTGGCTTTCATTGTACTATCAATACAATTTTACATAACTTACAACTGACTTTAGTCAGTCAACTATATTGTGATGGCATCCTTTTCAAAATTCCCAAAGTATTCCACAGACTCCCCTGGCCTAACTGCATACAATGTGAATAGCCAGCTAATCTCAGCTAATTTTACTGAAAGCCACAGTCTCATTAAAGCATCCAATCTTTTGGGCAAGGAAGCCAGAAACCAGTTGCCTCAAGCTGGCTAATTCTATGACTCACAACTGCTCCAGTAAATCCATGCTAAATCCTTATAGATGAAGACAAATCCTTATAGATGAAGACAATAAAAGACTCTTGCTCTAGTAGGGTTGCCAATCCCCAGTTAGAGGCAGGGGATCCCCTGGTTTGGAGGCCCACCCCCCACTTCGCAGTCATCAGAAAGCAGGAGGGAGACATGCTGAATGTCCAATGGCTCTCTCACAAATATTATGTGGCTTTTGAAGCCCCCACCACCCCATTTGCTAGCTTGAAGAATGTTTTTAAAATTAAAGTCGCTTTCTTTCCATCTCTCCATCCCCCCCCCCATCTATTTTGCTTCATTCGTTCCTTCCTTCCTGTCTTGCAGCTCTCAAGCATCTGACAGTTATTCTATGTGGCTTTTACGTTAAGTAAGTTTGGCCACCCCTGTTTAGGACCATAGAAACAGAACAAAATAGATATCTGTTCAAAAGCAGCCTTTTGCATACAAATAATGTTTAATTAAATACATTCTCTAGCACACAGCATTCTGAGGGGGTTTCTTTCCTATTTTTTTATATCTTACAATATACAGGTGTACTCTTTTTGTGATCCCTGAATCTCAAATTTGAACATGACATAAATTTTTTCTCCAGTGTCCATGATCTATTTTACAAGGAAACTAGAGGAAAAACTGTGGAAAATTAATACAGCCCCCAAAATTGTGAACCTTTGTTGGATTGATTATCAGACCAATTACACATTGGGCTTTAATCTAAAAAGCAGCCTGATGGGGGAAGACCAAGATCCACAGTAACAGGAATTCACAACCATCCGTATTCATGTAGATTGGAAAGAAAACCTACTCAGCCATGAAGTTTTCTGGATTACCTGTGATGCCTGAACCTGAATTGGAGCATCTTTGTTTCCTATGAACCAGGAAGCTAGCTGTGAATTAGCACTGAGTATGAAGAGAGAAAGACAGAGAACAAGCACAGGTAAATATTACAAATAATCCACAACATACAAGAGTGCAATTCCAACTCAGTGATGACTAAATGCAGCTAATATCTCTCAGACTAACCTACTTAATGTGACTGCTATGATAACAAATGGACTAGTCCAGGGCCAGTGCGTGGAAGTAGGCAAAGGAAGCAGTTGCCTAGGGTGCCACCTGGCCTAGGGGGCACCACTGGGTGCCCCCTCCCAGACACATTACTCTGGTTCCTGACCACTGTCACCTTGTCTTCTCCCATCACCAAGCTGCCCTCAACAAAGCCAAGCCACCCCCCTCTCCCCGATATGTGACTTGGTCTCCCACCTCATCCTATCCTGCCACCCTCCTTCTTGGCTTGGCCGGCAAGCACTTATTCTCACAATTTTTAAATAAGATATCACTTTTTTAAAAAAATTAAAATTAAACATCAGTAAATTAAAAATGTGAAAAGTTTCATGTTTTGTACTCTTCATTTTCCCTATATTTTTAATAATTGGGGGGGAGCACTAGTGGGTGATTTGGCCAGGGTGCCAGAAAGCCTAGCACCGGCCCTGGACTAGTCCCATGTACCCTTGAATTTCCTGGAGTAAGGTCAAAATACAAATGTGATTGTGAAGAATTCAGGGCAGAATCATAGAAAATAATTCACCTATGGCAGAGCCAAATGGAGCGCTCCCATTGGCTGATGGGTGCACTCAACAAACCATTGGCCCATCATGCGTCAGTCACCTCTAGGTTCCTATTGCCTGACTCCCCTGTCTACTGCAGGCCTGGGAACACTGAACGAACTGCCAAAACTTCAGAGACAGACATATCTCCAATGCTTCTCTGTGTCCTCTCCATCAAGCAGCCTCAGATAGAGCTGCTGCTTTACTGCAGACTCATGAAGCATTTCCTCAGAGGCTATGGTGGCCACTTCTTTCCTGTCACTCCCTCCTTCCCTCCTCCTTACTGAGGAAGCTGCTAGCCAGAAGCTGTTGCTAGACAAGACAGCAAGGGTGGGTGAGCACTCACCCAAAGCCTCTTTCTAGAGCCCTGTGTATTTTTCTTCACAATGGGCCTTATTCCTAGTACTCTATAATCATTCTTTTTTTGCACAGTGTTCTAAAGTCTAAGTAGTCAAAGAATATTAGATAATTAAAACACTAATCTGAGTTAGTTTAGCATACACCCAAGAGAAGTGTGCCCTTCCCATGCAGATCAAAAATCAACAATAGTCCAGGACCAAGGTATCACCAGGTTTGCACAGAAATATGAATAGGGTTCCAGATCTGGGTTGGAAAATACCTGGAGATTTTGGGGGTGGATTAGGGAGAGGAGGGGCCTCAGCATGGTACAATGCCTTCAAAACAGCCAGTTTCTCCAGGGGAACTGATCTCTGCCAGCTGGAGATCAGTTGTAAAAGCAGGAGATCTCTAAGCTCCACCTGGAGGCTGGCAATTCTAAATACAACAAAATTAAAAACAGGGATTAAAACCCCTCCAAAGATAATGAGTGATATCTGAGCATGAGCAGGTTACCAAATAAGAAAAACCCAGCTAACATTTTGGGTTGCCTAGTAACCAATAATACTGTAAAAAAAAATGTTTAAAAGGAGACAAGCTGGGAAGGGAAAGCCACTCAATGGAACTCAGTGATTTGGACAACAAGGGAAAGCCAGGTAATTGTTCAGGCTGGGACAAAAAGAGGCATAATATGTGGTGAAGAAATGGAGATGTTGCAGAGGAAATGGGATTGCTTCTCTCACACAAGGCTTTGCTGGTCCCTCTCTTATGGTTATCAGATTGTTTCTTTCTCACCCACTAACTCTGTTTGCATAGATGGGGAAATGGAAGATTCCACTGACACACCATGGATTGAAAAAACAAAATGTTAAGAATGCCAGTATCATGTAATAGCAGATCCTTTTCTGAGACAGGCTTGATCTCAACTTGCCCTTTAAAATACAAGACCAATGGGAGTCTGGAAACGTTGCACACTTCCAGTGAATACTAATGGTAACCTGCCATTGACTTTCAATTACAGCTGAAGTCACAAACGAAGTAATGCTTGTTTATAAGAGAAGATTAAAAGTCAGCAGCAGGGATTTTGGAAAGAAATTCTATCAGCCAGTAAGATCTCAAACATACTTCTAATGTATTCTCACTGCAGTCTGACCGGTTACAGATATTACTCACCAGTTCACGACTTCTTTAATTTCCTATAGGATGATTTCAACTTGCAGGGTGGAAATTACAGAATTTTATTCAAATAGTTCAAAATTCCAGAGCTTTGGCATTTCAAAAAACATACTAGTTTACAATCTTACACCAAAATGTAATATTAATATTTTCATACCATACCTTCAATTGACACCTCTGAGCTAAATATAGTTTCCTGTTCCGCAATTCTATATGTAGCTTCAACAACAAAAAGTTATCCCATACTTCTCACACATAAAAAGAACCCTGCTGTGTCAGACCAATCATCTAGTCCAGCATCCTGTATCACACAATGGTCAACCTGTTCCTCTGGATGGCCTACAAGAAGGCACAAAGACCAAGGCCTTCCCCAGATGTTCCCCAGCAATAACCCAATAAATCCAAACAGTAATAGCCCACAATACTGACTCCACATGTACTAATTTCCAACAAGGTCCAATAGTATCCAATAAATCCAAATGAGGTCCCAGTGCTGCTTCTTGTTTTGATACTTTGTCAATGGACAATATTTTTGTACACATAAAGTATATATCAGACCTCCAAAATCACATTCAGACTACATTTACAAACTGGACTGTAAAAGCCAGAACCAGCAAAGTCAAACCTGGACTAAGCTTTGTGTCGAGAACAAAGAACTTTCCCACTCTTTGACTGGTTACCAAGTCAAAGACTGGTTCCATCACTCCAGAACGGAAGTCACTCCATAATGAAAGTCACTCCATAATGGAAGTTTTGTTGGAAACTAGTGCATGTGGAGTCAGTATTGTGGGCTATTACTGTTTGGATTTATTGGGTTATTGATGTTTGGACTGTTCATAAGTTATTTTTTAAAAGGAAGAAATAAAAATAAACCTGTTTTGAGTCCCTGTGTATATTATCCTTCTAGCATACTTTCAAAGGTGAAATGAATGAAGCTGAGCACTCTTTCCATAAAAAGTCATCCAGTTATCAAGAGACTTCACAGCCATTTGACCCTATAGAAGCTAATGTTTTTGTCATCCTATGGCTGCAGCCACCTACACTGTCACAAGCTAAGTGGGTCACTGCTAAGTACCAAGCTCATCCATGATCAGCTTTTCAGACTTTATTAGGTGCCAAGAACTGATCTGGGCTAAGGTCAGTAAGTGGCAATCAGCTTAGCATGTGAAAGAACAAGGAAAAATTTAACTCACTGACTAAAAATGCAACTGTCACCAATTCAAATGGCGCTATGAGTACAGACAACAATACAATGAAATAAAATCAAGAAAACAAGTAAACCTTCCATCTACTTTGTCATCATTGTGTCAATTAACTGTTTATAATAGTGAGTGTTTTAGTCTAAAATGAAGGAGACAGAGAAAATAAAATTTTCTCATGGGAACATAGTGACTGATGACTTGGCAAATGGAAGAGACATTCTAACATTTGGCCCAGAACACCACTCTGCTTTGTTTGTCAATTATGGGAAATCTGTTCCATTTTTAAAAATATATCAGCTGTTTCACAAATATTATTCTTCCTTTTTTAGAGTTCGGTTGTTACCCAAACAGGTGATCTACTAATTAGTGGGGGGAATTAGCTTAATGAGAGAGGGTAACAAGATCTCCACCAATGTTTATGGAGACTGTTCCATTATGGAACTCTCAAATGAACCAGGCTGTAGTTCAACCAAAAAGGTGTTTTTATTACAAAAGCAAAAGATCAATACACACAACACAGAGAAAGCATACAAGATGGCTAAGGAAAAATAGGGAGTAACGGAGAGAAAGACTTTGGGGAAGGCAGCATTTCCCAGGCCAGAAGCACAAGGTCCACGGAAGTGAGTAAAATGGCCAGTGTTCGCACAAAGAGGGAGGATGCCCCCACATAAGTTGGGGTGTATGGGAGGCACAAGGAATACACACAAAGAGCCAGCTGCCTGAGTGCGCTTGATACAGGAAAAATGTTCCCTGGGGATATATGTTTGCCCCCTAAAACAATATCCTGATTGGATTTCCAAAACTGAACAAAGACCTTGGGAAACTCATGACAGGTTTGCCAGCCTTAGCATACAAGTGTTGCTGCTGCTTGATGATACTCAAGTACAGGATGAAAGGAAACTATCGAGTTATATGAATAGGACTAATTAGGGTAAATATATCAGGGGAAAGCATGACTGGGTATATACAAGGTTAATTCAAGGTGCAATATTGTTTTCTCAGGAACCCCAATGATTAAATAATGCATCTTTTTTAGGATGGGGAGTGTGTCAGGAGTTTGGGTTCACCTTTCAAAAATATTTTCCCAGGCTTGTTCTTGGTTTGACTCTTGCTGGCATCCATTTTGTTTGTATCAGATCCATTTTGTGTGACATTTCAAGCTAGGCTTTATCTTATAGTTGTTATTTTTGGAGGTAATATTAAAGAGGGGTGCTTGTGTCACTTTATGTACCAAACTGCACATCTGCAGGAGGGGGGAATGTAGCTAACAATCACTATAAATTCAACATCAGATTCCAGTCAATACTTAGGAAAACAAAATTATGAAACTCAGCACAGATGTCCCTTCTATATGGAGGACATGATTTTCAATGCTGGGCATTGAAATATTTATTTATTACTTTAAATTTCTATCCCGCCCTCTCCACAAGCGGACTCAGGGTGGCTGGCAACATTCATATTCACAAAACCAATAAAACATAATTACAATTTAAGATTTTAAAACCATTTCGTGGTGCTGTATCGCTACAATATAAGCGAGTTCTTCTTTTCTGACGGTGATCACCTAGTACTCTATATGATGTCGGATGGAAGTTCTCTCCCGGTTAGATATCAAAGGCCTGTCAGAACAATTTGGTCTTACAGGCCCTGCAGAAAGTGGCGAGATCCCGCAGGGCCCTTATGGCATCCAGGAGAGCATTCCACAATTCTGGTGATGCCACCGAGAAGGCCCTAGTTCACGTCAAACGCAACCTAGCCTCCTTTGGTCCAGGGATGGACAATAGATTTTTTGTCCCTGAACGCAGTGATCTCTGGGGAACATGTGGAGAAAGGCGGTCCCGCAGATAGACAAGTCCATGATCATAAAGGGCTTTAAACCAACACCTTGAAACGGACTCAGAACACAATAGTAGCCAGTGCAGCTCTTTCAGCACTGGCCGAATGTGCTCCCATCGGGGGAGCCCCATTAACAGTCGTGCCGCAGCATTCTGCACTAACTGTAGTTTCCGAGTCAGCATCAAGGGTAGCCCCATGTAGAGAGCATTACAGTGAGGTGACTGTGGCAAGGATCACTATTGCTAAGTCATCATGCTCCAGGAAAGGGGCCAACTGCCGCACCCGCCAAAGATGAAAAAAGACGGATCTAGTAGTGGCTGCTACTTGGGCCTCCTTTTCCTTTTTTTTCCAGTTTCACCATCTTCTTTATACTGTTTGTCTACTGGATGATAACCATGTAATGGAATTTCTCTTAATTAAATTCCATATAAGAAAACATTTAAAACAGTTAAGTTTTTGTACTGCTAACATTGTCTTCTACAAAATACTCTTCTTTATCTTTGCTTTATATAATCTGCTTCACTCACTGAGACCCAAGGTGGATTACGCAGAATAAATCCAAAAAAAACCAACAGGATGGACATCAAATAAAAAGTGCAATGAGATTTGGATTGCAGAAATCTGAAACAGAAATTTCCTTCATGATTGACACAGATGAGAGGTTTCCCAGCAGCAACAGCTGTGACTGTCTCCGAGATGGAAGATTCCTCTGTGCTGTTGTCTGATTTTCGCTGCACAACATTCATTAGGTTGGTGATGAACAAGTTATTCTGGAGTGCAGAAACCCTTTCTCTGGCATGATGGAGGTTTGGCAACACACTTGGCAAGAAAGGGTTAATCCGTAATTCTTTAGGCACTTCTCACAAAAAGAATGTAAACAGGGGAGTACTTTGGGGTGTTTGTAACAGTCCAGGCACATGCTGCAGCTCAGAAACTATTTGTCAGTCTGATGCATCACAGGGCTTGGAATGCTGGGGTTAGCCATCCTAAAGCACTGACATGTGGGTCCCATTCTTTTTTACCCGACACATTGAGGTCCTCTGTCATAACCTTCCAGGGACTGAAACCCAGCATCTCTAAGGAAAAGTGGCTGCTCCTTGTAGTATTCAGACAATTAGTTCCATTATGACCATCAGGAGGTTCACTGGGCACCCTCTCCTATTATGCCTCAAGGCAGGAAGTTCTATTACAACTTCTATCTCTGCTTCTTAATGCTGCCTTCCTTGTTCAGTTCAGAGAACTAGAAACTGTATCATATGCAATATAAATGGCACAGAGAATATTCTTAAAATGTGTTAAAGTCACTCTGATCACATCCAGGTTAGATTACTGTAATGTACTCTATGTAGGGCTACCTTTGAAAACTGTCCAGAAGCTTCAATTAGCACAAAACACATCAGTAAGGCTATTGTCAGAGAATAGATATAACGACAGTATCACTCCGAGTACAAAATACTGCACTGGCTGTGTCTGTGCTTGTTCTTATCTATAAGGTCCTAAACGGTCTGGGACCAGGAGACTTGAAGGACTGCTTCCCCCTTTCTGCCCAGCCTGCCAGTTAAGATCCTCCTGTCTGGGTTCCTAGCTGCACAGGTGATGAAGGTGACACCTTTCCTGCAGAATGCCCTTTCCTATGAAGCTTGCCTGGCACCTACAATATCACCTTACTCTCTTTTAAATACCAAAACAAAACACTCATTTTTTATCCATTCTTTTATTGTTTTTAAAATTGTTTCCACAGTCTGTTTCTAGTTTATGAATTGCTTTGAAACCCACTTTATCCTGAGAAATGTTTTATGCTGTTTTTAATCTGCTGTTGGGTTTTTGAATGATGAGTTTCTCTATTTTGTTCATTTTCAGTGACTTTTATGATTTTTCATGTTCTTAACATGCACACTTTGTAGCCATCTCAAGAAGGCTCTCTGGAGAGCTTCTATTAATAAAATAAGAGTGAAAAGAAAAACCTCTATGTTCAAGGAACAAAAATGAGTCATCCTCTCAGTTAATTTTTTGTAGTTAAAATGTTGCCTTTTCCAAAGTGACTACTGTAGTAAAATGAAGAGTTAACTAGAACCTGATAGTGAAGAGTTAACTAGAACTTTATGAAGGGTTGGAGCAAAACTCTACCCCCCTTCTCTTTTTCTTAGTTTCAGTTTCTGTATTAGTCTGAAGTTGGTTGTAATAAAGCAGCTGTGTTACATTGAGCAGCTCATGTGAATACAGTGATTTCTCAGAGAGTGCAACAAGGCCGAGAAAGAGAGAGAGAGAGAGCGCAGATTCTCCTAAAGACAAAGGAAAGAAGCTGCAAGCTTGCTATTTGGAAAAGGGAGAAGGGGAAGAAGACCTTGTCCGTGGTATTCTATAAAGATAAAAAGAGTAGAACCCTTTACAGTACCATGAAACTGAATAACAAACCTGTACGCATGGAGATAGATACAGGGGCTTCAGTGACCATGGTTAATTAAAAGACTTCTCAAAAAATCAAAGTAGGCCTCAGAGTCCTGGAAAATGTAAACATAAAATTGCAGACGTACACAGGAGAAAATGTTCCTGTAGTAGGGTCAGTGTGGATCCTTGTGAATTATAAAGGGCAACAGCAAGATTTACAGGCTGTAGTAATAAAGGGCGAGAGATCCAATTTATTAGGCAGGAACTGTTTGAAAGAACAGAGATTTAGGGATGAGAACCTTTTGTGCCTGGGAAAAAGTATGACAGCTTTGTACTGCGTAAGTCATTGTTATGAGCACTGGTTCCTCTATTAGTTGAGACCGGAAGAAGATTCTAGAATAGAAACATGCTTTTGTCAACCTAGGATGCATGTTATCACTTGTGAAGGTTAATTCTGAATATGCATGAATGAAATTGACAACATATCTTTGACATCATCATCTGCATTACTTGAAAATGACAGCACTTAGCTGCAATCAAAGTCATAGCAGGCTGATGACAGTTGTTCATATTTTGGATACATTATTGTGGACTGAAAATAATATATTCATTGAAACTTATTGTGGACTCATAATAACAAATATATTTTAAAACCCAAGTACAAAAGAGACAATTTTGAATGACTTTGATTTATTGAATAGCAATAGAACTTTGTAACTGTTTTCTGTAAGTTTTACCAGTTCCCAGGTGGGGGCAGGGGATCCCCTGATTTTGGGAGTTCCTGCCTACCCCCACCCAGCTGGCCAGAGCGGAAGCCCTGTCCCCAAGCCCCACCCCCAAAACAGCCACCTATGGACATCCCTTCCCTCCTCTCCTGCCAGATTTAAAGGGCCCTCCAGTTGATCGGCATAAGTATTTGGCCCTCTAATCAGCTAGAGGGACCTTTAAATATGGGGGTTCCTTTAAATGTTTTTTTGGCGAGTGTTATGTCTTGAAACACAAGCTGATGTACCGCGTGGCCATCGCTACAGAGGAGACCCACGGGCCCCTGGATGTAGCTCGCCAGACGCCCCGCCCATCAAGATCTGTGGCAGAAAGTTTGACTGACCAGGATTGGACTGGTCAGACTGGGGGGCAGTTCCGGGAAATGTATATAAGCAGGACCCGGCCCGCGTGCTCTCTCTCTTGTAATGTACCACTGAATAAAGCATGTTGCCTTCAACCTGTCCCGCAACTCAGTACATTACAGTAGCGACGAAGGTGGGATCCTAGCCAGGTAACTCCCGAAGACGACCTTCGCGGAGCTGGCCGGAGACGGAGAAGGCACGCCGTCCAGGGAAACGGAAGCATCAGCCACCGCAGCCACCATGGCTAACCCGAGCGGAGCGACGGGTCGTCTCGAAGAGTTCAACCCCGCTAAACCGGAGAGGTGGGAGACCTACACGGAGTGGGTCGATTGCTACCTTCGAGCAAATGGACGACAGCCGGAAAAGAGACGTGCTCCTGAGCATCTGTGGAGAGGCCACATTCAAGATCACTAAGGGTCTCTCGGCCCCCGCGAGACTCATGGAAAAGACGTATGAGGAGATAGTCCGACTCCTCACGGGGCACTTCCTGCCCCAGCCCACAATCATTGACTGCCAATTCCTCTTCCACAAGAGGGACCAAGAGATGGGAGAGACAGCAGCCAAATACCTGGCCGCTCTCCGCCAAATAGCAGGAAACTGTAGCTTCGACAAGCTAGAGGAGGCCCTGAGGGACCGTTTCGCCTGGGGCCTAAGGGACGAAAGACTACAGCTGAAGCTCTTTGCTCACCCTCCAGGGCGCCTTCAACGACGCCACAGCATTCGAGAGAGCCACCAAAGCTTTCCACAACCCGAGGGCAGAAGCCGTCCACCAGGAGGAGACGGCGCAGAGCCACCCAGAGGAGGAGACGTACCAGCTACGCCGCCCAACAGGGACGGGACCGAAAACGACCCAGCGGCCACGAGCGATGGAGAAACCAACCAGCACCAAGTGCACAAGCTGCGGGGACCCGCACGAGCGTCGGGACTGCCCCTATCGCAATGTGGACTATAGGAACTGCGGAAAAATGGGCCACATTGCATGAGCTTGCAGCGCCAAGGCCGGCCGCAGAGGCCTGTCCACCAACCAAGACTCGACGGAGGACTACTCGACCACCTCGACCAGCCTGCAGGTAATGAACTTGCCCAGCAATACCCCCAACAAGGTCAAGGTATCAATCAGGATCAAGGGAAACCCCTGCCTGATGGAACTGGACTCGGGCTCCTCCATCTCCATAATTTCGGAGGAGTCCCTAAGAAAACTGTGCCCACGTGGCCAGCCTAGGCTGCGACCGGCTGGTTTCATACTACGGGACTTCCAAAAGAACCCCATACAGATCCTGGGATGGGCCACGGTGAGGGTGGAGTTTAAAAGCTTTAGGGGGAAGCTGGATATACTGGTGGTCAAACGCCAGCTCACCACACTGCTGGGCCTGGCCTGGTTTCGTTCGTTGGGAATTCAGATTGTGGGGGTGCAGCAGCTGGGGACGCAAGGTTTTGAGCATGTGTGCAGGGAATTTCTGGAGGTGTTTGATGGGGCCCTAGGGTGCTACAAGGGTCCCCCCCATATCCTTACCCCTCGACCCCCACGTGCGGCCGATACAGCTAAAGGCCAGGCGGGTTCCGTTCGCTCTGAAGCCCAAAATCGAAGCAGAGCTGGACCGCCTCACAGCCCAGGGAGTGCTCAAACCGGTTTCCTACGCCACATGGGAAACCCCGATAGTAACCCCGGTGAAGCCAAATGGGGACGTGCGCATATGCGCCGACTACAAGTACACCATAAACAAGGCACTACAAGATAACCCCTACCCCGTCCAAGGAGTCAGTCACGTTTTGGCAGCACTAGTGGCGTCGAAAATTTTTAGGAACCTGGACTTGGCCCAGGCATACCAGCAGCTCCCAGTGGACGCCGAGACGGCTGAAGCCCAGACCATAGTGACCCACAGGGGGGCTTTCAGGGTGTGGCGGTTACAATTTGGGGTGAGTGTGGCTCCGGGGGTCTTTCAGAGCCTGATGGATTGGCTCCTCAAAGGAATCCCCGAGGTGCAACCATTTTTCGACGAAGTTCTGATCGCCGCACCAGACACGGAGGAGTTCAGCAACCGGCTGCGAGAGGTCCTCTGCCGGTTCCAGGCGGCCAGACTGAAAGTCAAGCGGGAAAAATGCTCCCTCGGGGTGCCAAGGGTGGAGTTCTTGGGGTTTACGGTGGACGCTGCAGGGATCCACCCGACGGCCGACAAAACCAAGGCCATTGTGGAGGCCACGGCCCCCACGTGCAGGGCGGAGCTACAAAGTTTCTTGGGGTTATTAAATTTTTACCATTCATTCTTGCCCCACAAAGTGGCCTTAGCAGAACCCCTCCATAGGCTCTTAGATAAAAATGCCCCATGGGTCTGGGGAAAGAAGCAGGCAGCCGCTTTTCAGGCGGTCAAGGAGCTCCTCGTATCCAATAACGTGCTCCACCATTTTGATGAAGCCCTGCCGGTGGTTTTAGCGTGTGATGCGTCACCATATGGTGTGGGCGCCGTCCTGGGTCACCAACTCCCGGATGGGAGGGAGGTCCCAATAGCATATTACTCTAGAACCCTGACCCCCGCAGAGCGCAACTATGCCCTGATTGATAAGGAGGCCTTGGCAATCGTGGCGGGAGTGCATAAATTTAATGACTACCTGTACGGTAGGCGCTTTACGATCGCCACGGATCACAAACCACTCCTGGGGCTCCTTGCCCCAGACCGCCAAACGCCACAGATTCTGTCGCAGACCGTCCTGTGGTGGAATCAGTTCCTGAACTCTTACTCATATGCCCTGGTCCACCACCCGGGCAAGGCGATGGGTCACGTAGACACCCTCAGTCGCCTTCCGCTGCTCTCCATGGATCCGGCCCCAGCCCACCATGTGATGCTCACTGAAACACTACCGGAGAGACCCCTACACGCCGCCGAGGTAGCGAAGGCCACGGGGTGGGACAAAATCCTCGCGCAGGTTCTCGACTGGGTGGGGAGGGGATGGCCCGAGGGAAAACAGGCCGAAGAATTCAGGGCATTCACATCTCGCAGGGAAGAACTCTCCTCGCACAAGGGGTGTCTTCTCTGGGGAAGCAGGGTGGTGGTCCCCCCCCCCATTGCAGAAACAAGTGCTGGAGGCCCTACACGAGACTCATCCTGGGATCATACGGATGAAGGCCCTAGCGCGCAGTTATGTATGGTGGCCGGGAATGGACGAAGAGATTGAGGGGTAGGTTCAAAGGTGCCAAGCCTGCCAGGAGTCCCGGCCCGAACCGCCCAGTGCCCCGGTCCACCGCTGGGAATCCAATAGGAGGCCGTGGTCTAGGTTACACATTGACTTCGTGGGGCCATTTCAGGGCCAAACCTTCATTCTGGTAAACGCTTACACCAAGTGGTTGGAAGTTATCCTGGTAGCCTCCACCTCAACGGCGGCGGCAGTCCAAGCGTTGCACAGGGTCCTTTGCACACACGGAATTCCTGACACCATCGTCTCGGATAATGGGACCACGTTCACCTCCCGGGAATTCCGGGAGTTCTTGCAGAGATACCTAATAAAACACATACGTTCCGCCCCCTTCCATCCGGCCACCAACGGCCAAGCAGAGCGGATGGTACGCACCACTAAAGAGGCCCTGGGACGCATAGTACAGGGGGACTGGGACCACCGCCTGACCGCCTTCCTATTTGACAACAGAATCACCCCCAACCCAGTCACAGGGGTGAGCCCAGCTGAGTTGTTAATGGGAAGGAAGCTGATTTCAAGGCTGGACCGGTTGCATCCTGACCGGGCCACCGATCTCCGCAGCTCTCCCAAGATCAGGGAAGCGGCTAGGGGGTTCTTTCTGGGGGATCCGGTATACACAAGGAACTATGCGAGTGGCCCCAAGTGGGTAGCTGGTCGGGTGCTGCGCGTGACGGGGTCCCGCCACTACAACATCTCAATGGAGGGGGGGCACATTTTGCAGAGGCATATAGATCAGATGCGCTGCCGCACCTTGCCGGAAGAGCCAGCTGCAGTACGGAACGAGGAGGAAACAGCAGCCGCACCGCCGCTAAGAGCTACCCCGCCCCTGCCGATCGCTCCGACCGATCGGGCAGAAGGGCCACACTGGAGCGGGGGCGAAACCCCAAGAGTAGGGACACCAGAAGAGCAGCAGGGTGCAGACAACCATAGGCCGGCGTTACTCCCGAGCGGAGAAACCGCTGCCCCGTCCGCCACAGCAGCCCCGGTGACCGCTCCTATTCCACAAGTAAACCCAAGGAGGTCAACCAGGGAACGCAAGGCCCCTGCTTACTTACAAGACTATGTGTCCTGAACTAGGGGGGGAGGAGTGTTATGTCTTGAAACACAAGCTGATGTACTGCATGGCCATCGCTACAGAGGCGACCCACGGGTCCCCGGATGTAGCTCACCAGACACCCCGCCCATCAAGATCTGTGGCGGGAAGTTTGACTGACCAGGATTGGACTGGTCAGACTGGGGGGCAGTTCCGGGAAATGTATATAAGCGGGACCCGGCCCGCGTGCTCTCTCTCTTGTAATGTACCACTGAATAAAGCATGTTGCCTTCAACCTGTCTCGCAACTCAGTACATTACAGCGAGCGAGGGCCATACGTGCCTGAATCCCAAGCAGCAATTCAGGTGCATGCAGTCCTACTCTCCAAAAGCATTTAAAGGGACTCTTGTGAGGGGTGGGCGGGGTGCACCAGGATTCAGATGCATCCCTAATGTGATGATGTCACTTCTGAGTGACATCATCACATTGGGGACATCACCCCCTCCAGGAATGCCTCCCAAAGTCCCACGCTGGGGAGGAGACAGGACCTGGCAACCCTGCTGAGATTAAACTGGGAAGAAATATATAAACTAGATCTGAAGGAAATGTCAGCAGTACAAAAAGTCCTGAGAACACATCCAGCAGTATTCCAAGAAAGGCTGAAGACCTTAAAGGGTGTTAAGGCAAGGATATATATAAAAGAGTTGACTCAGTCAAAGTATTTTTAACCTAGGCCTGTTCCATGTGCTCTCTGAGACAAGAATGAGGCTGAAGTGGACAGACTGGTAAAGGCATCATCTCTTCTGTGCAGTATTCACAATGGGCAACTTCCATAGTCCCAGCAGCCAAACCCAATAAAACCATCCGCATTTGTGGGGACCAGTGTTCCCTCTAAGCTGAGTGTGAGCTAGCTCACAGATTTTTAGCCTCCAGCTCACACATTTTTGTCTTAGTTTAGGAAGGATATCCCCAGAACATACTAATGTACGCAATAGCTCACAACTTTAAAGCCAGTAGCTCACAAAATAGAATTTTTGCTCATAAGACTGCAATTTAGAAGGAACATTAGTGGGGACTATAAAGTTATGGAAAATCAAGCCTCCAAATTAGACAATCATCTGATTCCAGCTACAGAGGACCTGCTGGCTTTGCAAGAAGGTCAACACTTTAGCAAGTTGGACATGTACCAAGCCTACCAACAGACAGAACTGGAAGTAGATTGCAAGAAATTCACCACAACAAATACTCATAATAGCCAATACAAAAATCCATACAACTGACTACCCTATGGCATTTCTTCAGCCCCAGGCACATTTTAGAAAGCTATGGAACACCTGTTGAAGGAGATTCCGGGGGTATTGGTGATATCCTGATCACTGGTAAAGATTACCACCTTCCAATGTTTGAGCAACTATTTCAAAGATTAGAGGAATCCAACCTGACCTGAATAGCCCAGGCAAGCCCGATCTCATCAGATCTCAGAAGCTAAGCAGGGTCGGCTGTGGTTAGTACCTTGAAATACCCAGTTGGGAGACAGAGGTGGGCTTTATTCAATCACCTCCTTGAACATCCTCCAGGCCCACAGTAGAGGTCAGTCATCAGAGATCGACATGACTTACAGGTACAGGCACACACACAAATGAAACATACAAAAATAAAAAATAGATGAATCTGGCCTGCGCTTTACATAGAACAAATGCTTTTTCATGAAGTACAGTATTTATTTACAAAGAAGGGGTATACCCTCTGGCTGATAAGATTAGGCTATTGAAAAGGCCCCAGCACCCCAAAATAGAACAGAATTCCAAACCTATTGGGGGATATGTTGAATTGTTATCACCAATTTCTTCTGAATCTCTCAGCCCTACTGGAACCCTCATATTTCCTCTTTCAGAAAAAGACTGTCTGGCACTGCGGACTGAGGCAAGAAAAAACCTTTCAAAAATCTAAGACACTTCTGAAATCTTAAAATCTACCAATCCATTTTGACTCTACAAAGGAACTGATCCTCTCTTGTGATGCTTCACCTTATGGTGTGTAAGCTGAATTGTGACGCTTGATCTTATGATGTTTCATCTTACGGTGTGGGGGCTATATTGTCACACAACATGGGAAGTCAAGAACAGCCTCTAGTATGTTTCAAGGTCACTCAATATAACAGAGTGAAGTTATTCACAAGTGGAAAAAGAGGGCCTAGTTATCTTTGGTGTAATAAAATCCCATCAGTTTCTGTATGGGAAACAGTTCACAGTTATCACAGACCATAAAGATTGGAATCTTTAAGGAAAGCTGTGCCCATCGTAGCAGCAGTCAGGCTACTACACTGGGCCCTAACACTGCAGCATTCCAATATAAGATAATTTACAAAGCTGATAACCAACATGGAACTGCAGATACCCTAAGCAGATTACCAATACCAGAAATATCCAGGATATAAGAGGTCCCTGAGGAAACTGTACTGTTCATGGAGCATCTCAATCAAACATTAGTAAAAGCTTCTCAGATCAGAATCTGGACCAGGCAGGATCCAATTCTGTCTCAAGAAACAGTACATTCTGCACAGCTGGCCCACACAGAATCAAGCGAAAGTAATTTGTCCCTACTGGAGCAGGAGGGCTGAATTAAGTATGGAAAATGGGTGTACATTGTGGGGTATCAGGGTTGTGATCCCTCCACAAAGAAGATAGCAGGTTCTACAGGAACCACATGCAGCTCATCCTGGAATCTCTAGCATAAAGGCTTTAGCTCACAGTTGTATCTGGTGGCCACATATGGATGAAGATTTAGAACAGGAGTGCAATCCATGTATACAATGTCAACAATAGGCACCAGCACAGGCACCGTAACATCCATGGGAGTGGCCTGGAAAACCTTGGTTTCAGATACATCTAGATTTTGTGGGACCTTTCTGGGTGGAAGATGTTCTTGATTATCACAGATGCTCACTCCAAGTGGATGAAAGTCCACTCATGAATTCCACAACCTCAGTTCTAATGTGTGACAAACTTACACAGACCTTTGCTTGTCACAGCCTTCCAATGGTATTGGTCACAGATAATGGACCAGTCAGTTTTACCAGTCAGGAATTTAAGGGGTTCCTGCAAAAGAATGGAATTTTTACTACATTAAAAAAAAACCAGCAATCAAATAGCAAAAACCAGGATTCTATCAACACTGATGTCAAAATTATTTATCAAAAATTGACCAGATAGTGCTTCAGAAAATTTCACTGCACATTCTAGCAAACTGACATTGAAACTAAATTGGATTTCAGAGATTTTAATCAACAAAGAACCCAGCAAAACTCTTAATAACTGAATTAATATCAATCTGGGCCTCACACACTGAAGTCGGTTCAGATGATGTTTTTATACAAGTATTTTGGCTCTGGTTTCATTTTAATACTGTGGTTTTGTTGGTTTATAATAAGAACATAAGAAGAACCCTGCTGCGTCAGACCAATAGTCCATCTAGTCCAGCATCCTGTATCACATAATGGTCAATCTGTTCCTCTGGATGGCCTACAAGAAGGCACAAAGACCAAGGCCTTACCCAGATGTTGCCTCCTGGCTCTGGGAAGGCCTTGGTCTTTGTGCCTTCTTGTAGGCCATCCAGAGGAACAGGATTAGTGTCTTTGAATGTGGAGGTTCCCTTAGTTATCATGGCTAGCAACCCCTGACAGACTTATCCTTAAATTTTGTATCATCTGCAAACTTGGCCACTACACTACTCATTGTTCTAAATCATTTATGAATAAACGAAATGCTACTGGCCCTAATACCACTGTTACTTCCTTCCATTGTGAGAACTGTCCGCTTTCCTACTCTTTGCTTCTTGTCATTTAATCAGCTTTTAATCCATATGAGAACCCATCCTCTTATCAAAAACTGCTAAATTTACTCTTTGCAACCCTTTGAATTTATTTATGGCAGAGCTGGAGGTCAATGCCATTTATCAAGCAGTGAAAGGTGGAATTGGCATACGAGAGACAGTTCTATGTTCCATCTCATAAGAACATAAGAGAAACCATGTTAGATCAGGCCAATGGCCCATCCAGTCCAACATTCTGTGTGTGTATATATATATACACACACACACACACACACACTGTGGCTAATAGCCACTGATGGACCTCTGCTCCATATTTTTATCTAAACCCTACTTGAAGGTGGCCATGCTTGTGGCCGCCACCACCTCCTGTGGCAGTGAATTCCACATGTTAATCACCCTTTGGGTGAAGAAGTACTTCCTTTTATCCGTTTTAACCTGTCTGCTCAGCAATTTCATCGAATGCCCACGAGTTCTTGTATTGTGAGAAAGGGAGAAAAGTATTTCTTTCTCTACTTTCTCCATCCCATGCATTATCTTGTAAACCTCTATCATGTCACCCCGCAGTCGACATTTCTCCAAGCTAAAGAGCCCTAAGCATTTCAACCTTTCTTCATAGGGAAAGTGTTCCAGCCCTTTAATCATTTTAGTTGCCCTTTTCTTGACTTTCTCCAATGCTATAATATCCTTTTTGAGGTGCGGCAACCAGAACTGCACACAGTACTCCAAATGGGACCGCACCATCGATTTATACAGGGGCATTATGATACTGGCTGATTTGTTTTCAATTCCCTTCCTAATAATTCCCAGCATGGCGTTGGCCTTTTATATTGCAAACGCACACTGTCTTGACATTTTCAGTGAGTTATCTACCACGACCCCAAGATCTCTCTCTTGGTCAGTCTCTGTCAGTTCACACCCCATCAACCTGTATTTGTAGTTGGGATTCTTGGCCCCAATGTGCATTACTTTGCACTTGGCCACAATGAACTGCATCTGCCACGTTGACACCCACTCACCCAGCTTCAACAGATCCCTTTGGAGTTCCTCACAATCCTCTCTGGTTCTCATCACCACCCTGAACAATTTAGTGTCATCCGCAAATTTGGCCACTTCACTGCTCACTCCCAACTCTAAATCATTTATGAACAAGTTAAAGAGCATGGGACCCAGTACCGAGCCCTGCGGCAACCCACTGCTTACCGTCCTCCACTGCGAAGACTGCTCATTTATACTCACTCTCTGCTTCCTATTACTCAGCCAGTTTTTGATCCACAAGAAGACCTGTCCTTTTACTCCATGACTCTCAAGCTTTCTAAGGAGCCTTTGATGAGGAACTTTATCAAAAGCTTTCTGGAAGTCAAGGTAAACAACATCTATCGGGTCTCCTTTGTCCACATGTTTGTTCACCCCCTCAAAGAAATGTAACAGGTTAGTGAGGCAAGATCTTCCCCTACAGAACCCATGCTGAGTCTTCCTCAATAACCCGTGTTCATCAATGTGCCTACTCATTCTATCTTTGATAATGGTTTCTACCAACTTTCCCGGTATTGAAGTCAGACTGACTGGCCTGTAATTTCCTGGATCTCCTCTGGAACCCTTTTTAAAGATGGGGTTGACGTTTGCTACCTTCCAGTCCTCAGGAACGGAGATTTCAATTAAAGATTACAGATTTTTGTTAGAAGATCCACAAGTTCAACTTTGAGTTCTTTCAGAACTCTCAGATGTATGCCATCCGGACCCGGTGACTTAATAGTTTTTAATTCGTCTATTAGTTGTAGGACCTCCTCTTTTGTCACCTCAATCTGACTCAGGTCTTTCAACACCCCTTCCAACATTAGTGGTTCTGGGGCGGACAAACACTTCTCATCTTCCACGGTGAAGACGGAGGAAAAAAATGCATTCAGCTTCTCAGCCATTTCCCTATCCTCCTTTTACCCCATGGTCATCCAAGGGCCCCACTGCTTCCCTGGCTGGTTTCCTACTTCTAATATAGTTGAAGAAATTTTTATTGTTGGTCTTTATGTTTTTTGCAATATGCTCCTCATAGTCCCTTTTTGCCTGCCTGATCACAGTCTTGCATTTGATTTGCCACAGCCTGTGTTCCCTTTTATTAATCTCACTTGGACTGGTTTTGCACCGCTTAAAGGAGTCCTTCTTACCTTTTACAGCTTCCATTACTTTGTTTGTTAACCATGCTGGCCTCTTCTTATACCTGTTTGTGCCTTTCCTAACTTGTGGTATGTATTTTATCTGAGCTTCTAGGATTATAGTTTTAAATAGTCTCCAAGCTTCCCCAAGGGTTTTGACCGTATTTACCTTTCCTTTCACATGCCTCCTCATCTCAGAGAATTTACCCCTTTTAAAGTTAAACGTGGTTGTGGCGGTCTTTTTGGGCAACTCCCTATTTATACAAACGGTGAAATCAACAACATTATGGTCACTGCTCCCAAGCGGTGTGATGACTTTTACATCTCTCACCAAGTCTTGGGCATTACTTAGGACCAAATCCAGGATCGCCCCACCCCCGGTAGGTTCTGAGACCATCTGCTCCATAGCACAGTCATTGAGAGCATCAAGAAACTCAATCTCTTTCTTTCGACCAGAACACATATTGACCCAATCAATCTGCGGGTAGTTAAAATCACCTATTACGACACAGTTTTTACGTTTAGCCGCTATCTTTAAGCCTTCCATATTATAATCGTCCTCTCTCTTTTGATTTGGTGGGCGATAACAAACTCCCATAGTTAAATTTCCTTCTGGGCCCTCTATTTCAACCCAAAGCATTTCTAAAAGGGAATCTAATTCTCTGACCTCAGTCTTACTGGACCGTACATCCTCTCTGACAT
Organism: Heteronotia binoei; assembly: GCF_032191835.1. Lineage (NCBI taxonomy): Eukaryota > Metazoa > Chordata > Lepidosauria > Squamata > Gekkonidae > Heteronotia > Heteronotia binoei. Next base: position 140,968,943 of record NC_083226.1, read on the forward strand.
ACAGAGCCACCCCACCTCCAACCCTTCCCTTCCTATCCTTCCGATATAACTTATATCCAGGAATCACCGTGTCCCACTGATTCTCCTCATTCCACCAAGTTTCTGAAATTCCCACAATGTCTATGTTTTCTCCCAACACTAAACATTCCAACTCACCAATTTTACTTTGAACACTTCCAGCATTTGCATACAAACATCTATAATTTCCCAGGCAAGCTAGGCCCGCCACCTCCCTCCTGCCGCCTCGAGAATCTGGCAGACAGTCCATACTGTTTGTCACCACCACAGTGGACAACTCAGATCCGTTACCCGGTAGAAAAATAGCAGCCAACCCTTCATCTCTTTGAGACGACTCCTCCCGAACTAGAGACATTTCATCTCCTGTCAGCTTTCCCCCAAGATTTAGTTTAAAAACTGCTCTGCCACCTTTTTGATTTTAAGCGCCAGCAGCCTGGTTCCATCCGGAGACAAGTGGAGACCGTCTCTTTTGTACAGCTCCCGCTTGTTCCAGAAAGCATCCCAGTGCCTAACGAACTTAAACCCTTCCTCCTTACACCATCGTCTCATCCACACATTGAGACTTCTAATTTGTGCCTTTCTCTCCTGCCCTGCACGTGGAACAGGTAGCACTTCCGAGAAGGCCACCTTGGAGGTCCTGGCCTTAAGTCTCCCACCTAGCAGCCTAAAGTTTTCCTCCAGGACCTCACGACTGCATTTCCCCACATCGTTGGTGCCAACGTGCACCACGACCACCGGCTCCTCCCCAGCGCTGTCTATCAGCCTATCTACTACACGCGTAATGTCCGCTACCTTCGCACCAGGCAGGCAAGTCACCATACGGTCAGTACGCGGTTTCGCCACCCAGCTGTCTACTTGCCTAAGGATCGAATCACCAACTACCAAGACCCCCCCCCTCTCCCCCTGCCCAGGGATGGTTCCTTGGCGCGAAAGGATACCCGCTCACCAACCGAAGAAGAGGTCCCTTCTGAGGGCGCATTCCCCTTATCCTCAGCACGTTGCCCTGTTCCCTCTCGACCCTCACGCTCTCTGGCAGCAACGGGGCTGCTACGTTAAGAGCGGGGCTCATCTAATACGCCCCCGAGAGTCTTCCCCAATTGCCTAACTGACCGTCTCTGCTTCTCCAGGGCAGTCACCTTGGCCTCAAGGGTACGAACTCGCTCCCTGAGGACCAGGAGCTCCTTACATCGAGCACACACCCAAGACTTCTGTCCTGTGGGCAGATAGTCATACATGTGACACTCAGTGCAAAACACTGGAAAGCCCCCACCCTCCTGCTGGCATTCTACCTTCATTATATATATATATATATATATATATAAAAATATATACAGTCCTCTTTAAATGCTGTTGTTTAAGTGGCTCCCCTTCTGGAAGGTCAACTTACCTTATTGGGAGAACAAGGAAATCAGGGATCTGGGTTCCTGGTCCTTAGGGAGCCCCCAGGCGAAGAGCCACAGGCCAAGAGCCCTTTCGCTCTCGCCCTTCGGCTCGCGCCTTTGGCAAGGCGCAGCTTAAAATGCAAAGAGGTGGAGCAGACCACTCCTAAGCAATCATCAACAATCACTCTCAATCACTTCACCTTTAGCCCACTCACCCAAACATACAGCAGTTCCCCAGCTATCACAACTCAGCCTTTTAAGCAGTCACACCAACCTCAGAATGAAGTCTTTAAGAAGAAGCAATTTAAGAAGAAGAAATCTCTTAAAGAAGCAATTGATGAAAAACAGCTGAATTTCATGACAGTGGCTTCATAACCCAGAACATGATTGGCAAGTGGATTGTTTTGGGATGCTACTGTCCACCATTTGAGCATATCTCCACTTAAATCATGAATCATTTGAACTGTTCCACGTGCATCTGTTGGAATACACAATGGAATTTGTGAAAAGTCGACACAGCCACTGGTGCAGATTTAATAAGCAGTTCTAAGTCTTTATTACACAAGATTCATTATTTTAAAAACTAAGGGATTTGGACTGACTTTAAGTCACTGTTACTTTAATCCACTGATGTTTCTTTAATCTACATGTGATTTAATATGTAACTGACAAGATTTTTCATAGTGGATTAACAAATTTCTTCTTAGTAATTCAATCACAGATTTGCAGTATAAAGTTTACTCAGGAGTCTTTGGTGAGGTAACTTGCCAAAAGCTTTTGAAAGTCCAGCTATATAATGTCTACTGGGTCATCATAGTCTGCATGTTTGTTCACTTTCTCAAAAAACTCCAAAGGCTTTACTTCCCTTTGCAGAACCCATGCTGATACCCCCTCAGTAGGCTTTGTCCTTCTATGTGCCTAACACTTCTCTCTTTGATTATGGTTTCTACTAATTTGTATGGGACACACAGGCTGACTGGCCTATAATTTCCTAGTCCCCTCTAGGTCCCTTTTTTAAAAACTGATGTTATGTTTGCTACTCTCCAGTGGCTGAATTTAATTATAGGTTATATATACAGGTTAGTAGATCAACTATCTGAGTTCCTTAAGAACATCAAGACTTGGAGACTTATGGGTCCAGTTGGTCTAGAACTTAATCTCTGGTCTACTCAATTTGACTCAGTTCTTCAGATTCCAATCCTGATAAATAGGGGTTGACCCGTTCTTGACCCATGCCAGTCTGGTTTTCGACCAGGCCATGGGACGGAGACGGTGCTGGTCGCCTTAGTAGATGACCTTCAGCGGCAACTGGATCGGGGCGGCGCTGCGGTACTGATGCTATTAGACCTGTCGGCGGCATTTGATGCAGTCGACCATCAGCTGCTAAAGCGCTGCCTCGCCGACATTGGGGTCGGGGGGTTGGCCTTGCAATGGCTTTCCTCCTTCCTCTCAGGTCGGGGACAAAGGGTGGCTATTGGGGGTGAGCGATCCCAGAGACACACACTAAATTGTGGGGTGCCTCAGGGAGCAGTTCTCTCCCCAATGCTGTTTAACATTTATATGCGCCCCCTTGCCCAGATTGTCCGGAGGTTTGGGCTGGGTTGCCATCAATATGCAGATGACACCCAGCTCTATCTGCTAATGGACGACCAGCCCGGCTCCGCCCCGGGGAATCTGGATCGGGCTTTACAGGCTGTTGCGACGTGGCTCAGATTGAGTGGGCTGAAGCTGAACCCAGCGAAGACAGAGGTCCTTTGTGTGGGTCGCGGCACCCCGGGAGGGGAAATAGCTCTCCCAACCTTCGACAGCGCGCCATTGAAACCAGCGCGCCAGGTAAAGAGTTTGGGTGTTTTACTGGAGCCTTCATTATCAATGGAGGCCCAGATAGCAGCCACTGCCAAGTCAGCATTCTTCCATCTGAAGCGGGCAAGGCAGTTGGCCCCCTTCCTGGAGCGTCGTGACCTCGCAACAGTGATCCATGCAACGGTCACCTCAAGATTGGACTACTGTAATGCCCTCCACTTGGGGCTACCTTTGTGCCGGACCCGGAAGTTGCAGCTGGTGCAGAACACGTCGGCCAGGCTACTGTTGGGGCTCCCGAAATGGGAGCACATACGGCCAGGGCTGCGCGGACTGCACTGGCTGCCAATTACATACCGAGTCCAGTACAAAGTGTTGGTCATTACCTTTAAAGCCCTATATGGCCGAGGGACCGTCTCTCCCCATATGAACCCCAGAGGGCACTGAGATCAGTTGGAAAAAATAAAATGACCATCCCTGGGCGGAGAGAGATCAGGCTCCAGAACACCAGAGCACGGGCCCTTTCAGCTGCGGCCCCTGCACTGTGGAATCAGCTTCCGGAGAAAGTGCGGGCCCTGCGGAACCTTGACCAGTTCCGCAGGGCCTGCAAGACCGTCCTTTTTAAACAAGCATACACCGACGTCAACTGCTGAATTGCTGTGAATGAGGGATCCGCCATCTACATCATTATGGAACCACTTAAACTGGCAGAACCAGCGTCAGATTATCACTATCGCTGCCAGATAAAGTTAAATTTAAATTAATTTAAATTATGTATTTTAGATATACTAACTGGTTTTTATGTTTAATCTTTTAACTGTTAAATTTAAAGTTTTTATCCATTAATGTAAATGTATAGAATGCTGTTAGCCGCCCTGAGCCGCTTGGGCGGGGAGGGCGGGATACAAATAAAATCTATTATTATATTATTATTATTATTATTATTATTATTATTATTATTATTATTATTATTGTGACATGGGCATGTGCCCTACACTTTCCACAGTGAACACAGAAGTAAAAAGCCATTGAGCTTCTCTGCCATCTTCCTTTAGCGATTCCACTGCTTCTCTGGCTGATTTCCTGCTCTCTCTCTCTCTCTCTGTATAAATGTCTTGATGCTTTTAGCAACCCACTCCTCAAAATCTCTTTTTGCATGCCTAATTATTGACAAATTTCTTTTAACAGAGCCTGTGATCCCTCCTGTTCAATTCATAGGAGCAGACTTTCCACTTTTTAAAAGAAGCCTCTATACTTTTTTAGCTTCATTGACTTGAATTTTTAACCATGCAGGCCTTCTTTTAGACTTGGCAGTGTTTTTCCCAGGCTATGGAATACATTCTATTTGGGCTTCCATTCATGTCATTTTAAATAGCTTCCAAGCATCCCCAAGGGATGTGACTCTCTTGTATCTCCCCTTCAGCTTCCGTTTTACTGTCTTCCTCATTTTTGTAAAGTTCCCTCTTTTGAAAACAAATGTGACAGTTTCGGACTTGAGGGATAACTTTCCATTGACCTGAATGCTGAATTTAATAGCATTGTGGTCACTGTTCCCAACTGGCATAATAACCTCTAGCTCTAGCTCTCTCACTAGATCATGAGGCCCACTGAGAACTAGGGGTATGCAATATTTTTAATTGCTTTTTTTTGGGAGTCTGTTGGACCCCAAAACATTTTGGTATTTCTGAAAAATTCTAGATCCCAATACCGGTACAGTATTCAGATCTGGATTTTTCAGAAATTCAGGACCAATAAACCTAAGTAGAAAAAGGGCAATTAAAAAAGAAAGCCAGTGCAAAGCTGAGAGCAAGAAGTCAGCGCAAAGCTGAGTGGACAGGTAACAATCTGCTCCACACAGGAAAACTGGTTGGGCTCACTTCTCCTGCAATCCAGTCTAAACTGGGCTGCAAGAGAAGCAAGCCCCAGGGGCTGCTGTACCATGCAGAGCACATGGCTCCTGGCGGTACAACCAATCCTGGCTGAACTCACTTCTCCTGCAGTCTGGTTTAAACCAGATTGCAGAAGCCAGCCCTAGGAGCTGCTGTGCCACACAGAGCACACTGCACACTTCATCATGTGAATCTATCTTAATATTTTGATAACTGACTTTGCGTATACAGATAACAACATTAATGAAAAAGCCAAACTTTTTGGTTCCCTTCTCCCTCCAGTAAATTTTCTTCGCAGTGTAACCTTAAATTGTAGTTTCATATCCCTGCACTGCTATAGTTTTTTAAAAATCACTACCTGCTTAAACTTTGGGACTGTAATTCAGTTATATTTTAGACATGCGCACAAGTAATAACCATGATGGATTACTTATATTAATAAAAGTACAAAACACACTTAAAGGCATTTATTTCAGATTTGCCTTACGTATTATGAGCTTCAATCTGAAAACAGCACAATTCCTTCCACTTCAGTGGTATCAATAATTAATTTTAATACAGATATTGCTAACACATTTGGCTTGCAGTCACTTCTCTGATTACAAGATAAAAAGGTGTATCGATGGAAAAAAGTATATTCATGAAGGCATCTGACACAGCAACTTTGTCTTTCAACCATGCTTTTATCTGAGGCTGACAATGTCACTAGTATATAATCAATCATGCAAGCATGCATGATTAGTTTTTACAAGATGCACTGCAAACAAGAGACTGATGAAACCTGTTTTCAAAATCATAAACTGCTGTAATAAAGAGTGAAGCTAAGTATGGGCTCTAAACTGAATGTAGCTTTTAAAAAGTAGATATGGCATTTTAAAATGTCGTGGAATGCCATGTGGAAAAGCATCAGGAAAGTCATAAAAAAGATCACACTTTAGCGTGCAGGGGTTTACAAAATCCTTTAATAAGCTAAAACCAAAATACCAAAAGATGCTGCTTTTATACGGTTGTTACTAAGCTACTTACATCTGAACTAATGTAGGTACCTAACTGGTACAAAATTCAGTATTACACCAGAGATGCAAAATTTGAAGTCCACAAGAAAAATCAGGCCCACACTATAAAGGGGATGAAACCCCCTAACATGTAACTCATCTGCGAAGAACAGCCACAAGAGGACCTGGCATGAATGCAGTCTGCAGTTTGGAGAAGAGTGTTCCTCCCCCCCTCTTCCAAACTGCCTTAAACTCTGGTAAAGAAAAGAAACAAGAATACTAGAAATTGGCCCTGACCTGGATTGCCCAGGCAAGTCCAATATTATAAGATCTCAGACGTTAAGCAGGGTTGACTCTGGCAAGAAGTTGGATGAGAGACCTCTTGGAATACCAGAAGGCAGGGGCAGGCTTTATTCAGCTACCTCCCTGAATATCCTCCAGGCTCCCAGTAGGGGTCAGTCACCAGAGATTAACATGACTTCCAGGTGTGCACACATGCACATATAAATACAAAAATACCATGGGGGAAAAGAAGAATACTGGAAATTGCCCTTTTCCCAACAATGGATTAAGCACTGAGGGGGGATCAATTGGGAAAATAGTGTGGGGGCAGTAAATACACCACTCTTTCATCAGCCCTACTCATGGTGTCAGAGACTGGCTTTGTTAGGCTACACCACTATCTAACCCATCCCGTACAGCAACATCATAGACTGAACCCCACAAGGTTCAAGTCCTCCTCCTTCCCTGCCTCAGTGAGTACCTGCTGAGGTGGCAAGTAATTCTTCTTGCTCCCTCTCTTCCTTTACTAGACAGCAAAGGACAGGAGGCAGTGACTGTTGCTTGTTAGCTTTAATTCTGCCTGAAGTAAAGAGAAATGGTGTCCAAAAATGTGTAAGTATATAAGGAACAGCAGCTGCTAGGCACCAGTTCCCTACCACTCACCTTCTCTGTCTCTGTGTTGATATGGTCACAGTTCCAAGAATTAGGCATCCTGGCAGGATTGGGCACTATTACCTTTCTCAGGATGTGCTGCCTTCTATTACTCTCCCTCTGTCAGACACAGATTGATACTTGCTATTCAACAATATTCAACACAAGCTCTCTTGGTCTCAAGTGTTTTTGATCAAATAGCACAAAGGAAAACAAAGAAAGTGAGCAAAAGGCAGCAGCAGTCCTACCAAAAGCACAAGTGGCCAAGTAACAATGGAAAGCAACTACCACCACTGCCTACCCTCTACCAAAATAGGGAAGGAAAGATGCAGCAAGAAGTGAGGAATAGCTGTCACATGTTACAAAGCTGTACTTAGTAGGCAAGTGGACCTCTCTGAAAGAACCTCTCAACCACCCCCGGAAACCTCCCCCCAGATCTGGATTTTTATGATTTTATAATTTTAATATTTTATTCTTCCAAGGACAGTGAGATGGAATAGGACAGGTTAACCTAGTGTATCTTCTGAGCCATCCTGAGAGGTAAGTTAGGCCTAGTGAGGCATACTACATATACAGGAAAGCACTTAAATGTTCTTCAAAGGGAGTAATGATTTACACCAGTTCCCCCATTCTCCTGCAGCACACTGAGCTTCGTGGAATTCTTCCCCTGGGGTGCCAGCAGACTCTGTAACAGCACAAGAGACAAAGCAAGGTCCTGCAGCAGATGGGAGGGAACCAGGAGAAATTTCTGCCTCCCCTTAGGAAAAATTCCTACAAGTCTTTAGAATATACAGTTGGATATAAGCCACAAGTTTCCTCAGGGTTATCCAGTGTATTTCTGAAAAGTGAACCAACCCGAAACCTACAAAGCCAATTCCAACACACTGTCCACTAAATCACACTGCTTCTGATGTTTCTTAACCTCATTGTCCATCAAGTCCTAACAGCATTACACTCCATGATTATAATAATGAAATATCTGGAGATCAATATGTATAAGGTACAAGTCTGCTTCCTATCCATGTTATCATGGCAACGTGTGACCAAAAAATGATACTGAGAGTGAAACTTGCTATTATCTCATCATGGCAACATGTCATCATGGCAACGTGTTACCAAAAATTTTCACTGAGAGTGAAACTTGCTATTATCTCAGATAAAAGCATGTTTCCAAACCTTCAGTTTCTCTGAGATAACAGGAATTTTTATCTACTTACTTCATTTATACCACATTTTTCTCCCTAACAGTGATTCAAAGCAGCTTACATTATTTTATTCTACTATGTTATCTTCACAACAATCTTGTTTAGTAGGTTAAACTGAGACAGTGTGACTGGCCAAGATTATTCCAGAGGAACAGCAGTGTTAATCTGTTATAGAAAAATAAAACAGAAGTCCAGTAAACCAACACAGCTACCTCACTGGAATTACCTTAAAGACTAGGTTATGAATTTTCATGAGTCAGTGCTCACTTCCTCAGATGCTATGAGAAATCACATTCAACATTTTTACAGGGAGAATTACAGAAAGAGGGGTTGGGGCAGAGAGAGGGCTGGAATGAATTCCACCATAAATCCTCAGGTGTGAAATAGATTAGCTTGTTACACAGAACTCAAAGATCCCAGCCCCTCTCTCATGGGTGCAGACAAAAAGCAAAAGTGTATTTAAGAAACATAAACAACTAATTGAGGAAGTAGACTGAAACATTAGAAAATCAACTAACATCAGTACAGGGTTCAAGTATGATACAACAGGTGGAGAAGACCTAATGTACCAGCAATGCCTTCTACTATCTACACCAGACTAATGTGTAAGTTCCTACATGAGATCACCAGTGAACCCCTACTCTCCTGTAATTGTCCATATATAAAAATGTTGAAGACCGTTTCTTCTTCATAGCATCTGACTCACAAAACCTCATACTAGAATAAATGTTGGGCCATGTTCAACCAGCAAGCTTCCAGGGAAAAGTAGGGGTTTCAGTCTGGGTCTTGCAGATAGCTGGACATAACATCATGGAAAAAATGTACTTAAAGGGGAAGATCAGCAAAGGAAAAAGGGATACTTAGGTCATCTCATGCCCAGTTCACCACTATAAGTGTCCCCACTTATAGTCAGGCTTCTGGTTTCTGACTCCAGTGGTGGTGGCGGTGAGGAATAAATTAAATACAGCCTGGTTTTCGCATTTTAAAAAGAGACTCAACAGGAGCCTTTGCCAACAGATTTACGAAGGGAAATCAAAAGTGATTCACAGTATAAAGCTCTGCTCCAAAGGAACTCATTTGGAGAAAAGAGATAAGAAAGCTGGAAGATTCTGAAGTCTTTGCCTTCCTGCTTTTAAAAGCAAATTCCTGAGGGAGAAGGGATAACTTGCTCCAATGCTTTCCCATTGCTCATCATGAATACAACCTCTGGGTCAGAAGGGGGGACAGGTGCAGCCATTTCAAGGGAAGGAGAAGCAGCCATTCTTTATTTGTTTACATTATTTACAATCCACCTTTCTCACAGGGACTCAAGGCAGAATGCACTTACAGAATCAGTACAATCAACAAAAGGGAACATTAAATAATCAATGCATTGGGATTTTAGAAGTCTGTAACCACCAGAGAGAACTGAAGCATAGCATAAGTACTAACATGACACATTAAGCAGTAGCATTTACATAATAGGATCATACGACAAAAAGCTATACACAGCTGTATAAACCACAGTAACAAGCATTTATCCAGGTCAGCTAAACTTGTGAACAATTTTGTACAGTGCAACCCTACCAGTGCAGAAAAGCCTTCATGAATATTTGGTTTTGCATAGTTTGCAGAAGACCAAGAGAGTGGGAGCTTTCCTGACCTCCAGATCTAACTCTTGCCCACAACAATGGCCTCAATCACAGACAGTAGAAGAAAAACTTTCATCTGGTTGGTATCTAATCTCAGTGAAGTAACTGTCATTGCAGGATATAATTCAAAGGGTAGAGATGTTTCTCCAGACCCAGTCATGCCCTATGTTCAATTGCTAGGACTAACAATACTAAATTAAGTCCAGGAGGAAGAGAATGGGAATAGCATAGGGTTGCCAGCCTCCAGGTGGGGCCTGGAGATCTCCTGCTTTTATAACTGATCTCCAGCTGGCAGAGATCAGCTCCCCTGGAGAAAATGGCTGCTTTGAAGGGTGGACTCTATGGCATTGTACCATGCTGAGGCCCCTCCCTTCCCCAAACCCTGCCCTCTCCCAGCTCTACCCCCAAGTCTCCTGGTATTTGCAAACCCAGATCCAGCAGCCCTAGAAAAGCAAAAGGAGTTATGACATTAACCGTTTTCTGACTAAAGGCTTGGTCAATCTTTGTCTGACTTTCTGACCGACTATCTTTCTACAGTGGCATCCACTTTCTTTCCCCCTTACCTTTCCTTCAGCTATACTATTCTGTAATAGATAAAACTAAATGTCTTTGTGGTAGCTCATTGCCAAAATAAAAACAAAACTTTATTTTAAAATGTGTTGGTAATGTACACTCCAGCTGGCTTATAGCCTTTTGGGGATGACACTGCTTCAGGGGTTTGATGTCTTCAGTTCAAAAATTCTCCTCAGAAATTCAGGCACCACAGCTTTTGAACAGTAAACAAATCTTTATTCACACAAACATAGGTGGGGTTGGGATATTTACACAGGACAGTCTTTTTTTTTTAGTTCAAGATGCGCCACTTTAGTTTACTCTAAGCAGATGTTATACTCTAAGCAGATGTTGGTTTGTTGCTCTGAGAACACACAATGTTATTCCACTTCTGCTGTTAATATTTCCTGCTGTTCCTAAAACAGTCTGGACTTCCAGGTAATCTCTATACACCATTAGAATGACCTCAGTTTTACTTCACCGATGAGACTGTCCTTGTGTCTAGATGTTAGATGTTAGCTAATGTTAGATGTTAGCCCCTTTGGCAAGCCTTTCCAGACTCCTAGTCTTTTATCAACCGATAAAAGCTTTCTCTAAGAATTGTGTGTGACTCTTTTAACATCAAGGAGCTTTCCTGTTTGAGGCTCCTTTTACTTAACTACCCTCTCTCACTCTAGAGGTAATTAGCAGAATTCAGTCTCTAGAAACTGTTTAACCTGAAATTGGCTGCTTCTTCACTCACAGATCTGCTGTATAGGTCTGAACACTGACTGACCCTCTCGACTCACTGTCTCACTGCTTCTTTTCCCCCGCAATTCCTCAGAATTCTAAGCAGTCTGACATCTTAGCTTTTAGTCATGTGACCAAGCAGTTCTCTTGATTCCTTGCTGCTTAGCTAAAAGCCTTGCAATCCTTCACAGGAGGATGGGAAATAACAGAGCTTTCCATTTCTCCATTAACTGTTTGCCAAACTTGACAAAACATTAGCTAACATCTATAAATAGTTATATTCTATATCAGGCTGAGATGTTGGTGAGTGCTTGGAGGGTTCATTAGATGGGGTTCAGCTGAATTTGGTGGACTTGGTTAAGAGTATGGGAATTATATTTAACCCAGTATTACTGCCGGAGAAGCAAGCTGATTCAGTTGGGGGGAAAGCTTTCTTCTATCTGAATTTGTCCCAGACTCTCTTCCATGATACTGCAAGTCTGGCCCTGTGGATCTATGCCACAGTTAGACTACTGCAATGTTCACTACACAAGCCTGCTCCTTGAAGACAACTCATAAGCTTCAGCTAATACAGACAGTCACAGCTCAATTAGTTCAAGTGAGTATATTACATATATTCAGCAGTCACTCAATTTGTTACCAGTTAGCTTCCGGATTCAATTCCAAGTTTCTGGTTATTACCTGTTGAGTTGGCTGAGATTCACATATCTACTGGACGACATTACTTGCTACATTCCACTGCACTTATCTAAACAAGACCTTTTGAAGGTGACATCCCAAAAACGGGATTTAACCAAGCATTTCCTCCATCTGGTAGAAGAAACGTGCCTGACAGAAATACTCAAGGAGAAGGGAATTTAAGAGCTTCTTCACAGCAAGATATTGAAGGCACGATCACAAACAATTCCAATGAGAAAGAAAAATGGGAGGGCCCTATAGAAGCCAGAGTGACTCCATAAACAACTTTCTAAATAACTGAGCATTTAAAAAGACACATTTAGGAAATGGAGAAACAGCCATATAAGCAAGGACGCATAAAAACAAATAGCCAGTGCTTTTAGGGAGAAAAGCCAAGGCTCAGTATGAGCTTGGGCTAATGAGAGATGCGAACACAACCAAAAAAGGGTTCTTTAGTTATGTTCACAGCAAGAACAACAAGGATATGGTGGGCCCACTGCAGAGAGAGGAAAATGGAGTTTTAACAGGTGATGAAGAGAGGGCAGAACGGCTAAATTCCTTGGTCTCCTCTTGAAAGGGAAACGATGCTCAGCCTGGCAAAAAGAGAACACATGATGAAGGAAGAGAGCTGCAGCCTAGGACAGACATAGGGGTGGTGGTCACATAAACACATGGCTTTTCTAAATGAAACCAAGTCATCAGGGCCAGATGTATAGCGCTAAAGGAACTTGCTGATATAATTTTGGAGCCTCTGTCCATCATTTTTGAGAATTATTGGACAACAAGTAAGGTACCAGAAGACTGGAAGCAGGCAAATGTTAGTACCATCTTCAAGGAGGGGGGGAAGTACTGACCCCTCAGCTTGACACCTGTATCTGGTAAGCTTTTAGAACAAATCTTCAAACATTGTCCTTGAGCATTTAGAAAAAACGATTGATTACTAAGCAGCAGCATAGGTTCCTCGAGAACAAATTATGATAGGCAGACCTTATCTCCTTTTTTGAGAGAGTTACTACTTTGTTGGATCAGGGAAAGCTGAAAAGAAAGATAGTTCATCATAATTTCAGTAAGGCTTCTGACTAGGTTCCACATGATACTCTTGCTGACAAGCTAGTAAAATGTGGTTTGGATCCTACTACTGTTAAGTGGATTTGTAACTGGTTGACAGATCACATCCAAAGAGTGTGTGTTAATGGTTCACCATGCTCTTGGAGAAGAGTGACAAGTAGAGTGCATCAGGGATCTGCCATGGGCTCTGTGTTGTTCAACATCTTCATGAATGATGGAGGAACAGAGAAGAATGCTTATTAAATTTGCTGATGATACTAAATTGGGAAAGGTAGCTAACACAGTAGAAGACAGAATCAAGATTCAGGATAATCTTGACAAGTTGGAAAACTGGGCTAAAGCTAACAAAATGAATTTTAGCAGAGATAAACTTCTGTATTTACATAGGAAAAATCAAATGCATAATTATAGGATGAAGGAAATTTCTCTTGGTAGTAGCACATGCAAAAAGGATCTGGTGTCATCAGAGAGAGGGTGGGGAGGGCAACCAAATTTCGGCATTTGCCAATGGTGCCAACTCAGCCCAATTTGGCGCCCTCCCCAGCCCAGTGCCGTAGGCAAATGCATAATATGCTAATGGGAGAGCTGGTCCTGAACATGAGTCAGCAGTGTGATACAGTAGCTAAAAAGGCAAATGTAATTTTGGGCTTTATCATTAGAAGCATAGTGTTAACACAAAGTGACAGTATCACTTTACTCTGACCAGGGCCAGCTCACCCACTAGGGCACTGGGAGGCGGGAGATGGCAAATTGGGCTCTCCCTCCCTTCAGTGCCCAAGGCAAGCATTTAGTTTGCCTCCCTCCCCGCTCCCGCTCCCGCCACTGCCATGGCCACCGCTAGCCCTCTCCAGCCTGCTACCTCCCCCGCTGCCATCGTGGCAGCACTCTGCTCGCTCGCCCCCCCCACTGTGACTAAAACTAAGTCCTGCTGCCAGCTTCTTCTTGCAGCTCACACCTGCGAGTTTTGTTAAGAGAGTCTCTTAACAAAACGCACAGGTGTGGACTGCAAGAAGAAGCCAGCAGCAGAGCTTAGTTTTAGCCGCGGTAAGTGTGGGGGGGAGGGGGTGAGCAGAGCGCAGTGGCGGTGGGGGGCAGGCGAGCGAAGCGCCATGGTGGCAGCAGCGAGGGTCAGCAGCAGGTGGGGGTGAGTGGAGCACCACAGCAGGGGGGGGCGCCTACCTAGGGCGCTATTTGCCCTAGAGCCGCTCCTGACTCTGATTAGACCCCACTTGGAGTACTGCCTTCAGTTTGAGGTACTACAGTTTACAAAAGATGTAGATAAGCTGGAATGTGTCCAGAGGAAGGTGACAAAGATGAGGAGGAGTCTGGAGACCAACTTCTGGGAGAAAAGATTGAAGGAGATGGGTACGTTTAGCCTGGAGAGGAGATGACTGAGAGGCGATACGATAGACATCTTTTAGTATCTGAAGGGCTGTCATAAAGAAGAAGGGGTGGAATTGTTTCCTGTTGACCCAGAAGGTCAGACCAGAACTGACACGTTGAAAATAAATCAAAGGAGTTTTGGCCAAACAGTAAGAAGAACTTCCTGACAGAGCAGTTCCTTAGTGTAACAGGTGGGTTCTACTTCTTTGGAGGTTTTTAGGCAAAGGCTAGATGACCATCTGCAAGAATTCTTGATTCTATGACCCACTATAAATTTAGGCAGATGGTGAGAGTGAGGGTAGGAATGGATGAGCCAGTGCTAAGCTTCTGTGACCCTTGCTTATATGCTTAGGGTAATGCCAAACACCAGTTTGGAGTCAGGAAAGAATTTTCATACAGGCCAGGAGGACTCAGGGATACTGTAGATTTTTTGCCTTTTTCTTGACATAGAACAGTGGTTACTGAGGGAGTAGGGGATGAGGGGGGATGAGTAGGGGATGAAAGGGGGGGTGCGCTCCCTCTGGGTGACCTGCCCCCCCAGGGAAAGTGCATGCGCAATACATCGCCTCTCCTTTCCCGGTGTAGTGAACGTTGCGTGGTCACTGTCTGGCTATGCCTGGCAGATGGTCACTGCAATGGCCTCTCCTACATTACTGCATCCGTGGCAACACCTTCTCGCTGGTCCCCCCTGTTTTCACAGAGTTTGCCACGTCATGTTAATAATAATAATAATAATAATATTTTATTTTTATATCCCGCCCTCCCCGCCAGGCAGGCTCAGGGCGGCTAACAGACATGGGAGTCCCATGATTCACATAAAACAGCATAACAGACATGGGAGTCCCATGATTCACATAAAACAACATAACAGTTTAAATATCAGTTACAAATAAGTTATTTAAAATAAATAAAACATATAAAATAGGTGCTAAAATGTTGTAATCCTGATGTACACAAGATGGCTAAGTGTCTGCTCGTTAGTTAATCAGGTTCTGTCTCGAATGCCAACTGAAAAAGAAATGTTTTGCAAGCCCTGCGGAATTGGTTCAGGTCCCGCAGGGCTCGCACCATCTCTGGAAGGTCGTTCCACCAACGAGGGGCTATCACCAAGAAGGCCTGCTCCCTAGTAGCCTTCAACCTAACTTCTCTTGGCCCAGGGATTGTTAATAAGTTCTGGGAACCAGACCTCAGTGCTCTCCGGGGTACATATGGGGAGAGGCGGTCCTTTAGGTAGGCAGGTCCTCGGCCATATAGGGCTTTAAAGGTGATAACCAGCACCTTATAGCGAACACGGTAGACAACCGGCAGCCAATGCAGATTCCGCAGCCCAGGCCGTGCAGGCTCCCACCGTGGTAGTCCCTCCAACAGCCTGGCCGCCGCGTTCTGGACTACCTGGAGTCTCCGTGTTCGGTACAAGGGCAGCCCCATGTAGAGGGCATTGCAGTAGTCTAACCTCGAAGTGACCGTTGCGTGGATCACAGTTGCTAGGTCGGTGCGCTCCAAGAAGGGAGCCAACTGCCTCGCCCTCTTAAGATGAAAGAAGGCGGATCTAGCAGTGGCAGCTACCTGGGCCTCCATTGATAGGGAGGACTCCAGTAGCACTCCCAGGCTCTTGACTTTGCGCACCGGTACCAGTGGCGCACCGTCAAAGGCCGGTAAAGTAATCTCCCCTCCCGGTCCGCCGCGGCCCACGCAAAGGACCTCAGTCTTCGCCGGATTCAACTTCAGCCCGCTCAGCCTGAGCCAGTCAGCCACGGCTTGTAGTGCCCGGTCCAAATTTGCAGGGACATCACCAGCCCGGTCGCCCATCAGTAGATAGAGCTGGGTGTCATCTGCATATTGATGGCAGCCCAGCCCATACCTCCGTGCAATCTGGGCAAGGGGGCGCATAAAGATGCTAAACAGCATCGGGGAGAGGACTGCTCCCTGAGGCACTCCACAATGAAGTGGGTACCTCTGAGACAGTTCCCCCCCAATTGCCACCCTTTGTCCCCGACCCTCAAGAAAGGAGGAGAGCCACTGTAGGGCTAGCCCCCGAATTCCTGCGTCGGCGAGGCGGCGGGTCAGCAGCCGGTGGTCGACCATATCGAACGCAGCCGATAGGTCTAACAACAGCAATACCGCCGAGCCGCCTCGATCCAGTTGTTGTCGGAGGTCATCCATGAGGGCGACCAGGACTGTTTCTGTCCCATGGCCAGGGCGGAAGCCGGACTGGCATGGGTCTAGGACGGAAGCGTCCTCCAGAAATTCCTGTAACTGCACCGCCACGGCCCTCTCGATAATTTTGCCTAAAAAGGGCAAATGTTGCGAACGAATGTCCGGCGGTATAACTGAATGGGCAGGTTGGGCTCACCAACCTCGCCAGCCAAGAGAAGGAAAACTCTAACATCAAGCCCGGGCAGACAGAGCTCGTTAATGTAACATCTACCACCTGGAGGACTCGCTGCCGGCGTCCAGGCTTACTGGGCCATGGCAGATGACCCCATGGTGAAAGGGTGGAACCAGTACTGCGCACACTGCGCTTCACCTAAAAATTCCTCTGCGCAGGCCTGAAAGGTATCCACATCCACAACCCATAACATACCAAGTCCTGCAGTGATGGGCAAGGGGCGAAACGGCAGGTGGAAGATGCCACTGGAAGCCGCAGTCCCGATCCTACATGTAGGCGGTTCAGGGTATTGATCGCCTGATGCTGACCCGGAGATGAAAGCATTTTTCGGCAGCACCCTGAACGACCAAGCAGCCTTATTTGGGGACAGCACTGCTTGCTCCATATGGAGAGGAGCCTAGAAAAGGTGGCCTAAACAAAGCTCGTCTCCTCCCCCCGCCCCAGTTGGCTAGCCGCGGTCAACGGGCATCCTTACTTGCGGTTGAAAAATAACAACAAAGAAAAGGCATGCACCTGCCTCACAAAGTGTGCAAAGACTAAAGCTTGCGTGTTGGAACATCAGAACCATGCTTGACACAGTAGACAGTGGTCGCCCTGAACGACGCTCTGCTCTAGTTGCCCACGAACTTCTCAGGCTGAATATCGACATAGCAGCTCTCAGTGAGGTCCGTTTCCCTGAGGAAGGTAGTCTACAAGAACACGGTGCTGGCTATACCCTCTACTGGTCGGATAAGTCAAAGGCTGAGAGCCGCCTTTCTGGAGTTGGCTTCATGGTCAGGAACTCCATTGCCTCTAAACTCGAAAACCTGCCAACAGGTCACTCAGATCGCATCATATCTATGCGCCTTCACTTCAAAACAAGCAGCAATCAACACTCTTCAGTGTGTATGCTCCAACCCTTCAAGCAGATCCTGCAGAAAAGAACAAGTTCTATGCTGATCTACGTAACCTCATACGGAAGACCCCTACAGAGGACAAGGTGATCATCCTTGGTGACTTCAATGCCAGAGTAGGTAAAGACTAGGAAGCCTGGAAAGGAGTACTTGGCAAACACGGCATTGGCAACTGCAATGATAACGGGCACCTCCTGCTCGAATTCTGCACGGAGCATCAGCTCACCATTACCAACACTATCTTCCAGCAGAAGAACAGTCTGAAGACAACCTGGATGCACCCACGGTCCAAGCATTGGCACCTTATTGACTACATTCTGGTGCGCCACAGAGACCTTCGAGATGTCTTACACACCCAAGTAATGCCCAGTGCAGAATGTCATACGGATCATCGTCTTGTACGCTGCAATCTCCATCTTCACTTTAAATCTACACCCAGGAGAGGCAGTATCCCCCGGAGGAAGTTTCAGGTTGGCAGCCTTCAGTCAGCCGAAGTTAAAGCTGCCTTCCAGGCAAAACTCCAGTCAAGAATTGAGGACCCCAGTTGCCTCACAGATCCTTCTCCAGAAGCACTCTGGGAACACCTAAAAACTACCATCCTGTTGACCTCTGAAGAAGTCCTCGGGTTCTCCACAAGGAAGAACAAGGACTGGTTTGACGAGAACAATCAAGAGATCCAAGAATTACTGGCGAAAAAGAGATCTGCCTACCAAGCACATCTTGCTCAGCCCTCCTGTCCCAGGAAAAAAGCAACCTTTTGCGCTGTATGTAGCAACCTCCAGCGCAAGCTTTGAGACATTCAGAATGAGTGGTGGACCAAGCTTGCAGAGAGAACCCAGCTATGTGCAGACACTGGTGATTTAAGAGGGTTCTACGAAGCCCTGAAGGCAGTATATGGGCCATCATATCAGGCTCAGAGTCCCTTGCGTAGTGCAGACGGCCAAGTGCTCCTCACAGACAAGGCATCCATACTGAACCGGTGGTCGGAGTATTTTCAGGTTCTCTTCAGTGCCAATCGCGTAGTTCAAGATTCAGCAATCCACCTCACCCCACTTCAACCAGTGAAAACAGAGTTGGATGAGATCCCCACCCTAGAAGAGACTGTTAAAGCCATCAAGCAACTGAAAAGTGGCAAGGCAGCGGGAGTTGATGGAATTCCACCAGAGATCTGGAAGCATGGGGGCATAGTACTACATAGCACACTTCACAAAGTACTTGTCACCTGCTGGGAACAAGGCAAACTACCACAGGACTTTCGCGATGCAATCATCATCACCCTATACAAGAACAAAGGGGAAAAGTCAGACTGCTCCAACTACCGGGGGATAACCCTGCTCTCCATCGCAGGCAAAATCCTTGCTAGAATACTCCTGAACAGACTGGTGCCCACCACTGCAGAAGAACTCCTCCCAGAGAGCCAGTGCGGCTTCAGAGCTAACAGGAGCACCACCGACATGGTATTTGTTCTCAGGCAGCTCCAAGAGAAATGCAGGGAACAGAACAAGGGTCTATACGTGACTTTTGTCGACCTTACCAAAGCTTTGGATACCGTTAGCAGGAACGGCCTGTGGCAAATCTTGGAACGTTTAGGATGTCCCCCAAGGTTCCTCAGTATGGTCATCCAGCTACATGAAGACCAGAGAGGCCAAGTCAGACACTACAACAATCTCTCGGAGCCCTTCCCAATAGGCACAGGTGTAAAGCAAGGCTGTGTTCTCACGCCAACTCTCTTTACGATCTTCTTTAGCATGATGCTTCAAAGAGCCGCAGTAGATTTAGATGATGACGATGGTGTCTACATCCGCTATCGCACCGATGGCAGCCTGTTCAACCTGAGGCGACTAAAGGCCCACTCCAAGACAATGGAAAAACTTATCCGAGAGCTACTGTTTGCTGATGATGCTGCACTCGTCTCCCACTCGGTATCAGCTCTGCAGCATATGACGTCCTGCTTTGCAGAGGCTGCCAAGCTATTCGGCCTAGAAGTTAGTCTGAAGAAGACAGAAGTTCTCCACCAGCCTGCACCCCAGGAAGATTATCACCCTCCTTGCATCACTTTGGGTGAATCAGTTTTGAAGACAGTCCAGCAGTTCAGCTACCTGGGATGCATCATCTCTTCAGACGCCAAGATCGACAAGGAGATTGACAATAGACTGGCAAAGGCAAACCGTGCATTTGGCCGACTGCATAAAAGAGTGTGGAGCAACAAGCATCTGAAAAAAGGCACAAAGATCAATGTTTACAAAGCGGTTGTGATAACAACCCTCATCTATGGCTCCGAATCATGGGTTTTATACCGTCATCACCTGCGACTCCTTGAGCGCGTTCATCAGCGCTGCCTTCGCACCATCCTCAACATCCACTGGAGTGACTTTGTGACCAACACTGAAGTCCTCAAGCGGGCGGAGGTTACAAGCATCGAGCATTGTTGTTGAAGACGCAACTGCGCTGGGCAGGGCATATCTCCAGGATGGAAAACCACCACCTTCCCAAGATTGCCCTGTATGGTGAACTTTCCACCGGCCATCAAAATAGAGGGGCACCAAAGAAGAGGTACAAGGACTCCTTGAAGAAATCCCTTGGTACCTGTTGCATTAACTATCACCAGTGGTCTGACCTAGCCTCAGATCGCAAAGCATGGAGGCACACCATCCACCAGGCTGTCTCTTCCTTTGAGAACGCACGCATAGCTGGTCTTGAGGACAAAAGGAGATTGAGGAAGAATCGTACTGTGACAGCACCAACCCCAAATCAGACTTTTCCCTGCAGCCACTGTGGCCGGACCTGCCTGTCCCGCATTGGTCTTGTCAGCCACCAGCGAGCCTGCAGCAGACGTGGACTACTGCACCTTTCTTAAATCTTCGTTCGCAAAGTCAAGCCGAGAGAGAGGGGATGAGAAAGTAGTTGTGAATTTCCTGCATTGTGCAGGGGTTGGACCCTTGAAGTCCCTTCCAGCTCTGTTTCTAAGGTCAGCAAAGCTCCCAGACGAGCATGATTCCAGGGAATAAGCAAAACTGGGCTCTTCTTGACTATGTTTCAATAAAGGGGATACTGTTATAGCTTTAATTTTGAGAAAAGTTTGTGAATGGTTATTGTATTTATTGTTGGCTTGTAAAGTTTGTAATCTGTCTTGAATCTCTGTAACAAAAGCGGACTATACTATACATGAAAAAATCACATTTATTTACAGGGCTGCCCTGCATGAGCTACATGACTCCAAACGAGCATCCACGACATCAAGATCTCTCGGCTGGTCAAGGAGAAATGATACAGTATATTCACATAAAGTTACACATCTGGACCATATTTAGTAATTTCATCTGAGGACTTATCAGAACCTAGGTGTTTCTATAGCACAATTAATGTGGATGGACCTTACAAATTTCTCATGCACATAGCTTACAGACCAAAATGCAGCACAGGACAAAGCAGCTAATGGATAAGGGGGAGGGGGGGTTATATTTATATTTTTGCTGAAACATGGATTAAGAGTCCAGTGGCGCCTTTAAGACCAACCAACTTTTATTCAAGGTATGAGCTTTTGTGTGCACAGATATAAAGAAATGGAAAGAAACCACTCAAACTTATAGACAGAGGCCGAACAGCAAATTAGTATATAACATGATGATATTTTGATATGCAGAGACAAAACAGGAATAACAAATTAATATATAGGGTCAACAGATGTATGGATTTAATTAAAGGGAACAACCGCTAAAGCAATAAATATGTCAATATAGAAGATAAATGTGCAAGAGAATCCTTTCTAATTGAGGGAAGTTAACTGAGACTTCTCTTACACATTTATCGCCTTCTCTTACATCATATTATATGCTAATTTGCTGTTCAGCCTCTATTTATACATTTGAATGGTTTTCTTCCATTTCAATATATCTGAATAAATGTGTGTACACACAAAAACTCATAGCTTGAATAAAACCTCATTGGTCCTAAAGGTGCCCCTGGACTCTAACTTTATTCTGTTGCTTCAGATCAACATGAATATCCACCTGGATCTAGGAACCAGAGAATGAGTATAAATGGGCAGTTTTCACAGTAGAAGGTGGTAAGCAGTGGTGTACCACAGGTCTGGGTTCTCAGACTGGTGTTTTTTAACTTGTTCATTAATTATTTGGAATTGGGAGTAAATAGTGAAATGGATAAGTTTGCAGATGACACTAAATTGTTCAGGGCGGTGAAAACCAGGAAGAAGTGTGAGGCAGTGCACAAGAATCTGTTGAAGCTGGACAAGTGGACATCAAGGTGGCAAATTAGGTTCAATGTGGGCAAATACAAAGTAATGCACATGGGAGTCAAAATTCCCAACTATAAATATACATTAAGAACATAAGAACATAAGAGAAGCCAAGTTGGATCAGGCTAATTGCCCATCCAGTCCAACACTCTGTGTCACACAGTGGCCAAAACCCCCCGAAAACCCAGATGCTATCAGGGGGTCCATTGGTGGAACCAGGACACTAGAAGCCCTCCCACTATGCCCCCCAAAACACCAAGAATACAGAGCATCACACTGATGGGGTCCAAACTGGAGGTAACTGACCAGCCGAGAGATCTTGATGTCGTGGAAGATAACTCACTGAATATATAATGTCAGTGTGCATCTGCAATAAAAGAGGCAAATACCATGCTGGAGATTATTAGGAAGGCAATTGAAAACAAATCAGCCAGTATCATAATGTCCCTGTATAAACTGATGGTGCAGTCTCATTTGGAATACTGTGTACAGTTCTGGTTACTATACCTCAAGAAAGATATTATAGCATTGGGAAATGTGCAAAAAACGGTAACCAAAATGATTAAGGGGATGAAAAAGATTTGGGCTTCTTTAGCTAGGAAAAACAACAACTGAGGGGTAACATGATAGAGGTTTACAAAATTATGCATGGGATAGAGAAAGTAAAGAAGTACTTTCCCCCCTTTCTCACAATACAAGTACTCTTGGACACTCAATGAAACTGATGAGCAGTAGGTTTAGAACAGATTAAAGGAAGTACTTCACTCAAAGAGTAATTAACATGATGAATTCACTTCCACAGGAAGTAGTGGTAGCTACATGCATAGAAAAGTTCAACAGGGGACTGGATAAACATATGGAGCAGAGGTCCATTAGTGGCTATTAGCCACAATATACAGATGGGATAATATAACTAGGGCAGTGATGCTCTGTATCTTTGATGCATGTGGGAGGCCTTCTGGAGTTCTGTCCCCACTGATGGACCTCCTGATGACACCTAGGTGTTGACAACTGTGTGACACAGAGTGTTCAACTGGATGGGTCTTTGACCTGATCCAGCATAGCTTCTTTTATGTTATTATGCTCTTTGTTTAAATTTGAGAACTATAGCTAAAGACAGATGCCATTCTGTTCCACCTAAGCACATACCATTTTTATATGCTGCAGATTGCATTACAAATTCTTAATGCTCAAATTCAACCATGAGCAAATATGAAGGTTACATGACAGCAGAAGAACACAAGAAACCAAACTGCAAAGTGACCTGAAATAATTAGTACAGATCACAAAAAATTCGGAAATGGAAAGGTATAGATGAGGCAGTGAAGTTATAGCATCAGCAACAACTTGCTCCACAATTAAAACTAGAATCTGGATGTGTGCTTGTTATAAACATTCTAAATTAGGGTTTTTGTTTCTTAAGGCAAACCCCTGTCAAACAAAAGCAAAGCACCTAACATTTATTAGGTATCGCTAAGTTCCTTTGAAAGTTACACCACGTATGCTGAAGAAGAGTAGAACAAACTTTTTAGAACCACTGAAAACAGTGCAAACTGCCTACTCTGTTGGGACAATTGACCCACATATTCAAATATGAAGAGTCACAGAAGAAACACAGGTAATATTACTTAAGTATCAATTCTATGCTACTGTAATCTCTAGCAAGCAAAGATCACGTATTCTGTTCAGCACCAAAAATACCAAAAGCGGTGGTAATAATATTCACATTCCTTAGATTATATTTCTCTTATGAACATAGAAAAAGGTAGATCTGAACTAATAAACAGAATGTGAAGACATGCATCACCAGCATATCAGTTACTTTCAAAACCACTCATTAATCTATAAACTATGCTGTTTAGCTTTTCCAAGAAGATTAGTGCCAGTGATGTGAAGAGGACATAATATGTGTTTGACAGGAGGATTCATGTCACAACAGCTATACTACCCAGAACTGGGGAGGGGGCATGCTTAATATTTGTCTGCAAACAATATCCTTTTAACCCTAATTTTTGAAGAGTGAAAACTGTCTGTAGTCAGTCAATGATAAAGAAAACTCTCCACTCACTTAGAGCAACTCTCCATTAGCCTTACTTCATATGTTCTGGAATTGACTCCTAGCATTTAACAACACATGCCAGGGCTGAGTCTTAACACAAATTGGTTGCCTGACTATGTAAGTCCTGTTTGAGAAGAAAAAAGTTTTTAATATAGGTGTGTAACCTTGAGTACGACCTACTCCAGCAGCTCAAACACAGAGATTCTTTCTTCAGAGATGACAGAAGCCAGTTTGGTGAAAACCGAGGCAGCTTCCTTTAACAACCAAGATTACAGATACAGAGCTGCTTCCTCATAACTATAAATCACAGGTCTCCAAGAGTAACAACTATAATGTACAGTCAAGGAGTGAAGACAAAGAGGGGGCACTGGAATCATACCCACTGTCCCTGTTTCAGCCTTCACACATCAGGCCAAAAATGTGAACAGAGCTTATCCACACACCACTGTATACAGGCTTCCTCCATATGTCAGGAGCCCTGCAAAAGGCCAAGTTCACAACTGTGTGCCCCCAAGCCTTCACATCAAAACATTCAACTGAAGGTGCAGGAATCAGACCCATGAGCAGTGTTCCCTCTAAACTGAGTTAGCATGAGCTAGCTCACAGATTTTTAGCCTCCAGCTCACACATGTTTGTCTCAGCTCAGAAAGGATGACCCCAGAGCACAATAATTTACACAGTAGCTCACAACTTTAATACCAGTAACTCACAAAGTAGAATTTTTGCTCACAAGACTCTGCAGGTTAGAGGGAACACTGCCCATGAGACAGGTTCCTTATTCCTCCTGCACACATAAAGCCCCCCCTCACACAAATACATATATTTTTCATATTTCAGATCTGTAGTTTCTAAAAAAGAAATATATTCACAAAGGTATTTCCCCCTGAAGATTTGTTGTTCAGTCACACAGTCGAGTTCGACTCTTTGTGACCCCATGGACAAAGTCACGCCAGGCCCTCCTGTTTTCCACCATCCTCCGAAGTCTGATCAAATTCGTGTTTGTTACATTAGTAACACTGTCCAGCCATCTCATCTTTTGCCATCCCCTTCTTTTGCCTTCTGTCTTTCCTAGCATCAGGATCTTCTCCAGGGAGTGCTCCCTTCTCATTTGGTGGCCAAAGTATTTGAGGTTCAGCTTCAGCATCTGACATTCCAGTGAATAGTCTGGGCTGATTTCCCTTAGGACTGACTGAATTGATCTTCTTGCAGTCCAAGGGACTCTCAAGAGTCTTCTCCAGCACCACAGCTCAAAAGCATCTATTCTTCTGCGCTCGGCCTTCCTTATGGTCTAGTTCTCACAGCCATACATTACTATTGGGAATACCATTGCTTTAACTATATGGACTTTTGTTGGTAGGGTGATGCCTCTACTTTTTATTATACTGCCCAGATTCGCCATAGCCGTCCTCCCAAGGAGCAAACATATTTTAATTTCATGGCTGCAGTCACCATCTGCAGTGATCTTGGATCCCAGAAATGTGAAGTCTGTCACTACTTCCATGTCTTCCCCTTCTATTTGCCAACTTAATTCTAATTAAATTAGCCCAAATTCACAGTTGCCACTTAAAACTGTAGGTCTACAGGGATAAAAAAAAATAAAAGCAGTTTGAAATGTTTATGTACCAGCCTCCCAACATGTAGGCTTGCCAACCTCCAGGTGAAAGCTGAGGGTCTCCTGGAGTTACAGCTGAGCTTCAGACTACAAAAATCAGTTCTACTAGAGAACAGGGTTACTTCAGAAGATAGGCTCTATGGCATTACAGCCCCTGAGGCTTATCCCCTCTCCTCAAACCCTGCTGTCTCCTGGCTCTACTCCCAAATCTCCAAGGATTTCCCGACCTGGAATTGGCAAAGAGAAGGTAAAGACGAGAAGGGTTTTTTTTTTTAGTTCTTGTATTGGGTCTGGTTTTTTAAAGCCAAGCAGAGAGGTGAGTTTCCAGTCGCATCTTAACCTTCCTGTGCACAGGTCAGAGCTAAAAAGGGCTCTGAGCCCACAGCGCCCACTGGAGCGTCAGGGGGACTCCCCGCGTCCAACTCCGGGACACTAGACGCTCTTGCCGCAGGCCTCTCTGCCATTTCAGAGGCCGTCCTCATCAAAGCACGTTGCCAAGCGTGGCTGCTCACAACAGTCCACGCCCCCTCTCGGCTGAATAGTAGCCAGATCGGCCGCCCGAGGAAGAAGAAAGTCTGTCAGGAACAGCCCGAGGAGCGGCAGAAGCTGCTCGCACGCTGTCAGCCGCAGGGAAAGGGAAGGCGCCCACACATGCCCCACACAAACACCCCCCCGCCGCCAAGCAGCTCGCCAGAACCACACCCGCCAGTGCACACAACATCGGGCACGTTGCCCTGGGCGGCCACCTCCTGGCGAGCCGAAGGAAAGCCGAGCAAGGCTGGACGCCTCCCTCCAGTCCAGCCCCGACTGTGTCAGTCAGGCGAGGTCAGGGTCAGCCGCCCGCTTCCCGCCACAATTGGCTCGGGCTCGCTCCGGCGGAGGCGCCGGCAATCAGCCCCAGCCGCCCCCCCCCCCCCGGCCAAAGCCACAGCTCGGCTCGGCCACAAGCCCGGCGGGCGGGCGCCCCCTCGCTCACCTCCTCATCCTGCTCCTCCAACGAGGCATCGCTCTCGGGCCGAAAGTGGCCGCCACCGGTGGGGTCGTCCTCCCCCTCGCTGCCCCGCCGCTGCCCCTTGGCCGGGTCGCCGTCCACGTCCCCCTCCTGGAAGCCCGCAGCCGTTGCCGTCTCCACCGCCGCCCCCTGCCGCTCGGGGGTGCTGCGGCTGAGGGGGCCATCCCGGCTGAAGCTGCCGCCGAGTTGTTCGGCTCCGGCCGCGGGGGAGGCGGCGGCGGGGGCGCCAGCTGCTGCGGCGACGCCGCCTTCCTCGGAGAGAGTTTGCGAGCCCGACGACGACGGAGAGCCGGAGCTCGAGGAGGAGGAAGAAGAAGACCCCCTCCGGCCCTCGTGCTCCTCTGCCTGCTGCGCTTCCTCGGCGGACGAAACTTTCTCGCCCATCGCAGCCCCGCTGAGCGCCCAAGAGGAGCAACCGCCGCCTGGGCGGGGTGGGAGAAAGTCAGCCACCCGCCACCGGTGGCATCAGCAACGGCAGCATCTTCGGCTGGCTGCGAGACGGGAGGAAAAGAAGCCGCCGCCGCCGCCGCCCCACCAGCACACCGGGGCACCGCCGAGCGGCAGCTACATAACGCCTGTCCCGAGGCGGAAGCGCCGTTCTCTTGGGAAGCTCTGCGTAGCGGCTCCCGGGATAGCAGCGCCTTCCCCCGCCGGCCCGAGACGGCTACTGCCTTCCGCGAACCTGCCTCCGGGCCATGGGCGGGAAAAGATGAGCAGCCTGTGGAGCCAATGGCAAAGGCGGCGGTGGGTGGGCCCTGCCAAGGGATGGTTCCTGAGCACGGAGTCCGACGTCAGGCAGGCAGGTAACGGGAGGAAGGAGAGGCAAGCGAAGGGGAAAGGGAGGCTGCTGCGCGCCCCGTGACCACTTCCTTACTCCTGAGTAAGCGCGGACAGAACTGCTGCCTCCAGGGCGGCTCCCTTACCTGGGAGTCAACGCCCCTGAAAGAGGGGGTGGCTCCTGTGTATAAAATATAACTCCACTTTCTCTAAAAGAAAGTGTTCTGAGAGGCTTTATAACGATAAGAAATCTGACCCTTTCAGAGGACGCATTTATGAAGCTCAGTTTTCAGGAAAGTTATATAAGGTCAGGCTATAATCTTAAAAAGGGGGAAGAAACCCTACTAAATTCAGTAGGGCCTGTTTCCTTGATTGGGATCCGCTTGTGAAGAGCAGCTCTTGGTTGGCTTGGTGGTGGAGTGGGAGCACCTGTGTTTTCTCCAAGAAGCAGCAGAGCATAGAGTGGGAAATCCATATTCAAATCCTCATTCGGGTGTGAAGCAGTCTGGGCAGCCTTGAGCAAGTCCTCCCTTTCTCAGCCTGTCTTAACATTGTTGGCAGGGAAGATAAAATGCTGCTCGAAGCGTCTTTGCAAAAGTGGTTTTTAAAACTAATAAAAACCCCTCTTTTGTTAGCAGAGTTTTTATTTTTACTTTTTGAACAAACCCAATAGCCATATCTCCCTATTCCTTTGGCTGGATTATTAATTAACTGAACAAAAACAGATGTTGATGTGGTGAAATGTTCTTCCCAGTAATAAGCTTTGTGAGTGAATTTATTTAAAAATATACAATGGAAATAGGTCATTTTTTTTACCAGGTCTTCTAAAGACTGCATGACAGGCAGAAATTCAGCGTTTCCCCCTAGCTTAAATGCACATTTATAAGGAAAGGATCACCTCTGCCAAAGACACAGAAGGCATGCCATAAAAATAAAAATGAAAGAAAGCTTCTATGAAGATTAAGGGCATGTCAAAACTTGCAGAGGGCCCACTCCACTAGAAATGCTCTCTTCTTTCTTTAAGGATCAAGAATGTCTCAAAAGACAGAGGTCTTGACTCAGTGGCAGAGAGTGCATGCTTTTATTTGTGGAAGGTACCCAATCCAAATTCCAGTATGTCTATCATGTAACAGGTTAGGAAAGACATTTCCCTGTCTGAGACTCTGGAGAGCTCTTTCCACTTACAGTACACAGTACTGCATAATATGGACCAAAGGAGAGATTCAGCATCAGATAGTTTCATATGTTCACATGACAGTCATCCACTCCTGTGCTCCTCACATCCAAAATGGCACCCTTATGTAGCCTGAACTGAGGTTTAGCCCCAGAAGCTATATTCAAAAGAATAATAAGAAGGTTTGCACAGAGTACTTGTTCATGCTGGAAAAGAGCAAGGAGTATAAAATCTAATTATTTACCTTCCTGGCCAACTTAAGTCATATTGTCTATAATTTCACAAATTAATAATTGGTTAGATTCTTTTGATGTCAGTTGCCATATGACTCTCCGTCCACTAAAATATATCATGTAGAAGTTTTACATATAAAAGATGTAGATTGGATAGACAGTATTTACTGTTCAAATTATAACAAAAGAGTAATGAAGTAATACTTGCATAGCACTTTTTTTCCCTTGAGACCATGAGTATTTATTTGAGAAATCCTATGAATTTAAATATACATTGTAATTCATTTTTAAAAAATATTTACTTTTGTGTACCGTTGATAACAAAAGCATTTTTCTGATTACCATAGCAATCTTACCTGCTTCCTCTTTCCTTCAAACATTTACATTCTGTCTGGATCTCCAGGGCTTTGAAAAGAGGTAACATTGACTTGGAGGATCTAATAATAATGTCATAGATTGAGTTAAATCCCAGACCCTGTCACCTCTGCACAGTTCTGGAATTCAGAGTTCATTTGACATGTAGCAAGGTGCAGAGCCAGCCAGCAGAGGAAAACACCATGATTAAGCAGCATGATTGTTTCTTTAAAAAAACCTGGTAGTTTATCAACAGTCATTTTCTGCAACACAATAGAATCAGTTTGGTGAATTCTTTGTTATTTTAGCTGTTTGAGGAAACTTTTTCTTTGTATAAACACTTATTGGAAAGTAATGTACACCTTGTACACATAATGCTTGGATATATACAGGCAGAGGAAAAGCAGGATAACTAGATTTTCATGTATTCACATTAATATTTAATTAAATACCATTAGTACACATATACCTCCCTTATATGTAAAATATTATTTGTACAGTCTGGATCCTGCATATTCAGAGTGCTCAATCACATAGATAAAGCTCTGTACACATACTATTGAACATACATAACAGAAAAATCAGACTTTTACTGATTTAGAGTCTTTACAAGTGCAATAACTTACTGTTTAGCTGAAGAGGATCTAAACATCTTTGCCCAGGAAAGCATTTATGCTTTAGGGTACTTCATTTTCCCAGCAATCAAACTCTGTCACTGAACAAATTTTCACACTCACACACATGATTTATTAAAATTAACTTCAGAAGTTGGGCACTTCCTTGCTGTAGCATTCTCATGTCAAAGCACAGACTACTTCTCACCAGCTTTTGCCATTATGTGAATCTTTGCCTATTTCTCCCCTCCCCTTTAAAAATTTAATTCTTTCAAAACTGTGCACTCTCCAGCTGATTTATTTGCTTTAAAAGCAATGGACAGTCTATTTTTACTTCTGAACCAAGCTGTCCCTCACCCCCATGCATCAGTAAGTAACTGGAAAGGGGGTTGGATTTAAAGCTCTTAAGTTTACTCAGCTGTGGAGAAGCCAGAAGATGCATAAAGGAAAACAATAATGATGAATAAAAGTGTGCATCCTAAGCCTCTAAAAGGAACTGTATTTATGTATGGGAGGGGGGGGGATGTTATATATTGCATCTATACCATCCCAGTATGCCAGTACTCTCGCAAGGGAAGAATTACAGCCAGGCCTTGAATTCAGTATTTGCTCACAGGAGCATAGCTCCTGAATCTTTTTGAGGGTTCCTCCTGCTCCTCCCCACCTACCTTGTCCATTGAATAGTAGGTGCCACTGGATTAGGAGGATGGACAGCCAGCCACCAGGAGCTTTGCCACACCCCCAGCAGTCCTCATTAACCCCTGGAGAAGCCCACACCACCCTTTCTTCACTTCTTATGTGATTTTGGGCAGCAGGTGGCCTGCTGGCCTGTTGACTGTGGGGAGGGGATGGCCAAGGAGAGCCCCAGGTGAGCGAGGCCTGCTTGGGCTGGCTGGATCTCTAGCCAGCCCAAGCAGGCCTCACTCGCCCAGGGCTCTCCTTTCTTGCTTCCGGTTGCAGTTGGCTGGGGAGGGGGCAGCATATGCTAATGAGTTATGTTAATGAGCTCCACCACCTATTTATCTACAAAACGATCCCTTATTGCAGCCAGGAACTCTCTCAACATGCAGTTGGTTGGGGAGGACTCACCCATTGTCCCTTGCATCCCAGTCTGAAAGCACTGGATGCATTTATTCCAGCAGAAAGTTAAAAGGCAAGGGAGGGATCACATGGCATTTTTACATATTTAAACCCTTACACAAGGAGAACAGAACAAATGCTGTGTGCTTTTTGTTCCAGTGCTGCCAAAGCAACCACAAAATATACTCCATTACAGTGGTTTAGATTCTCAAAAGTTCTCTTAAAAGCCTATATAAATGAAGAGCCCTGACCTGGATAGCCCAGGCTAGCCTCATTTCCTTAGATCCTGGAAGGCACGCAAGGTCAGCCTGAGTTAGTACTTGGACGGGAGACTACTAAGGATGTCCAGGATTGCTATGCACAGGCAGATAATGGCAAACCGCCTCTGAATATATGTTGCCCTGAAAACCCTGTGAGGTTGCCATACGTTGGCTGTGACTTGACAGCACTTTAAAAAAAATAGTGGGGGAGGGAAGAAACTATATACGGGAGCACATACAGCCAAGGCTGCGGGAACTGCACTGGCTGCCAATAGTATTCTGGATTCGCTACAAGGTGCTGGTTATTACCTTTAAAGTCCTATGTGGCCGAGGACCCGTCTACCTTAGGGACTGTCTCTCCCCATATGTTCCACAGAGGGTACTTAGATCTGGAACGCAGAACTTATTGTCAAACCCCGGGCCGAGGAAGGCGAGACTGAAGGCAACCAGAGAAAGAGCCTTCTCAATTGCGGCCCCCCACTGGTGGAACCAACTTCCAGAAGAAGTAAGGGCCTTGCAGGACCTTACTTCCAGAAGAAGTAAGGGCCTTGCAGGACCTTGCTAAGTCCTATTTCGACTTGCCTTTAGCTGAATTATAGTATAAGGAGATGCCCAACATCGCTGAACTTAATTAAATCAACACTAGCACCAAAATTGTTTTAAATCGTTTTAAACTGTTTTAAAATTATCTAATTGGTATTAATTAATAGTTAAAACTTTAATTGTTTAATTTCTGTTTTGTTGTTTTAGTTTGACTGTTGTGAGCCGCCCTGAGCCTACTTCAGCGGGGAGGGCAGGATATAAATCTGAGAAATAAATAAAATAATATATGCATATATGCCCAGGCTAGCCCTAACTCATAAGATTTCAGAAGCGAAGCCTGGTTAGCATTTGGATGGGAAACCACCAAGCAAGTCTAGGGTCACAACATGGGAAGGTTTAGGGTCATGACACAACATTTGCCTTGAAACCCCTGTGGGGTCACCCTAAGTTGGATATAACTTGACAGCACTTTTCACCACCGCTTTCCAAGGGGATAAATTGCCATCTGTGCTGATTGTGCTGTTTAATAGTACCACCGGATTAATTTCCACTTGATGGGAATCTAGCAGCCTAAAGGATACGATGTCACAGGAGTTTTCCTGGTGGCTTGGGCTAGGCTTGGGAAAAAGAGAATTGTATTGTTAGTTACCTATGTCATAGTTCTTTCTGTCTCCCAGAATTACCTAATATACACAAATAAATAGTATTGTGATGCATTTAAAAAGAACTTGCTCCTCTTTGGAAGAACCTAGTTTGCCTTACATCTGTGACTAAGAACTGTGGCTTCAGGTAAACATTAGGAAAACCTTCCTAACAATCCAGCTGCTACGTGTGCTTTCTCAAAAGTAAATTCCACTGGATTCAGTGGTAGAAGCAGGGTTCTGTTATTTACAAGGCAATAACAACACTGAAAGCAGACTTTCAGGATTCTGACCCAGCAACCTATTTGGAAAAACTGTCTGTGAATACCTGATTTTTCTCTGGCAGAGCTCTCTAACTCTATGTGCCACTTCATAACACTGCGAGGCTGCCTTTTGTATAATGGTGAAAATTAAAACCAAGACAAGGAATAGAATGTATCTTATCATTGACCTTTGACTGACTCTCCTGTGACAAAGCCTCACATCCTGGGCAGATTAGCCATTTCAGCCACTAGGCAATGTCCTGGTGGGGCTGCCTGCTCCTTACCACCATCAGCAGGATCACCCCAGTCTCTTGAGGGGTGGCTGCAATCTGCCACAAGCCAGGTCCATGAGGCACAGGGAAGGAGGCATCCAGCAAGGAACTGGCCCTGCACAGTGACGGACCAGAGGCTGTGGGGGGCTTTTGCAGGGCCTTTTTTCTTCTGCCCACCTCTGCTTGAATCTCATAGCCCTCTAAGAAGAAGTAGCTCTAGTCATCACATTGATATTTCACTTGCTTTGTTGTATGTTTGATTGTAAGAATTATTAAGCTTTGTTTAACAAAGAGAGTGTTGCATTTTTGTTTGAATAAACAATGCAAATGCAATACTATTTCTTATCCTTTCCTGATTTTCCTTTTAAATAAAGGTAGTTTATAAAGGAAAATGGCAGTAATGGCTTTGATGGCTGTCTCAAGAGATGCAAGAATCACTGATACATAGAGGAAAGGAAAGGAAAAAGAAAAAGAAGATGAAACCCTATAGGTCCCAGAAAAAATATTTGAAATATAAACTTTTAAAGATATACATGTATATTTCTTCTAAAATCATTATTAGTATGGGTTTGATAACCGGTAGTCTCTTTATAACTCAGTTATTCATACTAACTTATAAATAGCCAACATTTTTCTGGTAGCCCTGTTAGAGGGTGCTGTGCATGACCTGGAGTTACTACTTCCAAGCCTGAATCCATCTGCATACATTCTCCATCCTTGGTTTCCCTGTAGAGAGTGTCAACGATATTTCCAATTAGTGCCAATCCTGAAGTAAATAATAATAGAAATAATAAGTCTCCTTCTTAAATTTTAATTTTGCAACACTTGCACTCTTGATATATAAATGTTTCATTAGGAAGCTCCTGAAGGAGGAGTTCATCCAGTCCCACTTTGATTTCCAGTGTAGTGCTGCAAGATAAGAAGAAAATGCCAGCAGGAAGCAATGCAGTAGAAATGTGAAATTCTCCATTTCTTTCACAGATATTACTGTAAATTGTAATATCCTTGCTAGCTTCAATTTTTGCTTTCACTTTTCAACTCAGGATCCTTTGTTCTGATTTTTTCCCCTAATGAATCTTCAGAGGGAACTATAACTGTGCAATAGAAACTGCTACATGTGCTATCTATTTTTGCATTCAGTGTCACAGCAAGCGCAATTCATCAAACCAAATGGCATGATGAAAAAATGTGGATTGAGTGGATCTGTGCAGAGTTCAGAACATGGTGAAGTTGTTGTGTGATTGCTTCCATGCTACCTGAAAGCTGCTAAAAGCTGGAATGCATTAGGGAGTATATACTAGGCAGAGTATTTTAATAATGGAAAATATACAGAAAATTGATACTAAAGAGTAAAAAAGACACCTATCAAAGCCAGCTACTGAGTTTCTTGCTTGTTTTGTTGTGTCTTTATGTTATATGTCTATAATATTTTCAGAAAGCAATGTAATTGATAAGCACATTGTCATGGATCTTCATTATTTGGTGGTTATACTAATGAAGTCTTTGGGTTCTGCAGGCCAATAAAAAGGGTACAAATATATGAAGAGGCATATTAAGCAAACACCATTGGCCAGCACTGATCACGGTGTGCACCTGGCCTGTAAGATGTGCTTTGGAACAAATCTGGTTCCAACAGCTCAGCACAGCAGTAAATAGAAGCTGGAAACGATGTAGTGTCACACTATTACTACTATGGCTTGGGATGCAAAGGAACAAAGTAATCTCTCTCCATTTCTCTGGCTCTTTTTTTCAAACAGTTCATCGAAAAAGCATTGTATTGCTTACAGATCAGGCATGATCGTGTAGATGTATGATTTCTCCTGAAATCCATGCTCTTGTAGAGATTAAAGAACATGGAGAAGGGAAAAGCAACACCTGGCTGGAATGAAATGACCTCAAGCCACATACTTTTATCAATACGACAGCAGCAAAGTCTTCAGGGAGCTACGTCTGAAACCTCGTTCCAGAACTTACTGTGCCCAGCTGCAGTCTGGATCACGCTGAGTCAGGTTGCACCAATGTTAGGGTACACATAAAAATAGGCCAAAAGAAGAGAACAATGCATACTTTATTCCCACAGTTGTTCCATTTGATACATTCTCAGAAAATTAGACTACGTTATAGCCATGGAGTTGCATATATTCAATAAATATACCAGGGGTGGCCAACAGTAGCTCTCCAGATGTTTTTTGCCTACAACTCCCATCAGCCCCAGCCATTGGCCATGCTGGCTGGGGCTGATGGGAGTTGTAGGCAAAAAAACATCTGGATAGCTACCGTTGGCCACCCCTGAAATATACTATTTCACATTGCTGAGTTTTAAAAAGTGTTATGAAAGACAAGAAAATAGTTGTTATGTTTTATTCAGACTTCTTAAATGAAGTAAAGATTTTTTTTCCAAAAAGGCAATTAATGGCATAGATGGAATAAATTTATTGATAACAGTTATATTACTTTGATTTTTACCCCAGCAGTTTCACCTATCAAAATGAATGTCTTCAGGTTTTCAGAATCAATCCACAGTCGGTCTTGTGTGTTACATTTATCATTCTGGAGGATTTACTGTGAATATTAGAATTACTAGTGACTTCAAAGAAAGATTATAAATGTGTTAAATCATTCTAAACTGCTGTAGTGATATAAAGACATAGAAAGATATTTCATACAAATTAAATAATTCAGACTATACATCTGCAACACTGAAATCCCAAGAGACTTGTTTAAGGCTGGCATCGCCTGACTTTCAGTGGGCATGTGCCTACATAGATGGCATTTGCACAAAAATTGTAAATCTACATTTACACATACAGATAATGAAGGGAAGAGAAAGGAAAGGCAGGGAAAGATGAAAGAGAATGGCCCAAAGAGCCATTGGAAGGATCCAAAGTTGCTCTAAGAGTTCGATAACATCAGTGGAGAATTGTTTAAATAATAATTTGACAGACTCTCCACTGATTTCTCTTCTTGAACCAAAACAAAACTGGTGTACATACTACAAAAAGATTGGCCTTTCTTAGACACTTTGACATTGTTACTTATTTTAGCATGGAAACTATCCCACTGGAACCCCAAACAGGGACAGTCTAGCTATTTAAGTTACCAGGAAAGTTCAGGGTAGGCCATTGCTCCGCTAGGCCATTGACAGCCAGCCTCATGCTGCTCCACCAGTGCTGCTGGAGTGGCTTTGCTCAAGCAACAATCTGTCATCTCACCAGTTGCCATCTCCTGCCCCACCGCCAGAGGCAATACCCTGCACCCCAAACATATGACTTCAATAGCAGAAGCATATTTAGATTAGAGGGTAAGGACCGGTAACTTTTTTATCCAGTTGCTACTGATACCCTTTTATCAGTGTTTCCAGACATACAAGCATCAATGTAAATCAAACTGACCAAAGAAGGTACCTAACTCTTCACTCTACCATCACATTTCTACTACAACTTCTTTAAGCCATCTTTTCTGCCAGAGCAGGAGGCCATTTTAGTAGGGTTGCTAACCTCCAGACGGTAGCTGGAGATCTCCTAGGATTATAGTGATCGCCAGGCAACAGAGATAATTTCACCTGGAGAAAATGACTGCTTTGGAAGGTGAACTCTACACCATTATACCCCATTAAAGACCACCCCCCGCAAGGCCCATCTTCCTCAGTCTCTACCCCCAAATCGCCAGGTATTTCTCAACCTGAAGATGGCAATCCAAAATTTTAGATACGTTTTCTTCTCGCAAACATCTATCTGGAAACTAACAAAGAGAAACATGACTTGGTAGAAAAATTACTACAGAAATGTTGGGGTGGGGCTAAATCAAAGTTGGCAATGGATTCTTAAGAGGTCTGCTTAGAAGCAACAGACTTTGTGGAGGGCTGTTACACACACATGTAATGAAACTGTACATCGTCCTTCATCTTAAGAGGGTGGTTAATTTATAGCATCCCGATTGTTATCCATTTCACTGTAGACCTGTATTGTACTGTACTGCAGATCTGCTAAATATTCAAGCTAAAGAATTGTCAACATGGTATGAAATTGAGTAATGTATACAACTGCTGCTCACTGAGGTTAACAGTGCTTCGAACACATACATAGACTTTTGGTGGTAGGCCATAGCATGTTATTTTCCTTGTATTTAAGAGCTTTTCCTCTCTGTATCTCTTTTTACCTAGGCTATATATCCTGAACAAATTCATCTAACAAAGGCCCTGACTCACAAATCTACCTCGTCTTATCTCACAGAAATAGTACAGAATGTTTACATGCACCATTGCATCTGTGTAGCTCTTCAGCTGCAAAGGCATCCAGCCAAAGCCAAGGCAGGCCAAAGGAGTTCAGCTAGCCATCCTGTCATCATTTTGTTTGAGATGTTTACACTAGCATATGGGAAAATTTTACCAGCACTTAAAAGCTCCGGCAGCCCTTAGAGGCTGCCAAAATCTAGAGGGGAATTTGAACCCAACAAAAATAACCGTTGCATAACTGCAAATCAAAGTTTTTAACTCCCCAAGGAATCTTCAGCTAACTACAAGACAGCCACCATAATGTAATACTTTAAAACATATTACTGCCTTTCAATGATAACATAAAAAGAAGGTGTTACAACTGTTATATTGTACTGAAAGGTGCATCAGAGAGTCTTCCTTTTAGACATACACACACACACCCTCAATAAGTATTCAGTAGGACTATGAAGCAATATTTTGCATATCATTCAACTAAAAGGCACATTTTAGAAACAAACCAAGCTCTTGAGCTGGATGCCAGAGAGTAAACATGTAATTTCCCAGAACAAAGGGACTTTTTTGTGATCAAAAGGGCTAGTCTGATGCAGAACGTGTGGTTCGGAATAAATTGAGCTGATTTGAACTGGAAGATGAGCAAACTCTCACCCCCCACACACAATGGCCTCTTCAGGGTATGTTTGCATCCTTATTCCAGCACACATGCATACTGTGAAAAGAAACAAAAGATGGAATGACTTCAAACTATTGGCAGTTGAGTTTATTCACGTAGAGGTCCAGAAATCACTCTGCCTAACAGTCCATAATAAGAATGGCCTCGAATGAATTTAGTTTGTTCAAAGTCTCAAACACACAGCCAACCTGTTCTTCCACCTGTGATTTCCCACCAGTATTATCCTCTACCAGTATTACTGCCTTTGAAGCATGTCCATAAATAGGCTCTTTTCACTTATAAGAATGCTGCTCAGCTGCTGTACCTATGAGCCATGCTTGCTATTACTGTCTGTAATACCTTCTCCATGGAAATTCACTATCCACCTGTTTCCTGGACATTTCCCCTTGACTACATCTTTGTCACCTTCATCTGTGTTCCACATTCTATTACTGAAACATGAAAACAAAGAAGTTCAGCTGTGTATACAGTCCTGGTAAAAGATTTGCAAATAAAATGGCACAGAAACCAGGACTGGGATTCCATTTTATTGGCTAATCATAAGTCAGCCTCTCTATTATTGACCATGCAGGGCTTTTTTTGTAAAAAAAAAAAAAAAAAAAAGCCCAGCAGGAACTCATTTACGTATTAGGCCACACACCCTAATGCCAAGCCAGCCGGAACTGCATTCCTGCTAAAGAAAAGCCCTGACTATAATAAAATATTCCACGTAGCCAAGAATGTTCTTCCATAAGAAGTTAACAATAGTCTCTCTAAGCTGTGGAGTCTTGTGAGCAAAAACTCTACTTCGTGAGCTACTGGCATCAAAGTTGTGAACTACTGCATAAATTAGCTTGCTCTGGGGCCATTTTTTCCTGAACTAAAATAAAAATATGTCAGCTGGAGGCTAAAAAACTGTGAGCTAGGCTCACACTAACTCAGCTTAGAGGGAACACTGAGTCCTAATGGCATCATGACAGTGATATTTCTTGCTGCTCATTATGCTATATTCACATATGTACACAAAAAAATTGTGTGTGAAGCCAGTTTATATTCCTTTAAACCTAGTTATGGGGGAAAGGGGTCCTTAGAAAACTTCAGCACAGAAATGGAGTAATTAATCAGATATTAGTTCAAAATCTTTCTCTCCTATTAAAGAACTAATACATTTTAACTCGTTTCATAAACTGATTCTACACAACAAACTACAGGCTAGGGTTGCCAAGTCCAATTCAAGAAATATCTGGGGACTTTGGGGGTGGAGCCAGGAGACATTGGGGCGGAGCCAGGAACAAGGGTGTGACAAGCATAATTGAACTCCAAGGGAGTTCTGGCCATCACATTTAAAGGGACAGCACACCTTTTTAAATGTCTTCCTTCCATAGGAAATAATGAAGGATAGGGGCACCTTCTTTTGGGGCTCACAGAATTGGACCCCCTGGTCCAATCATTTTGAAACTTGGTGGGTACTTTGAGGAGAGGCACTAGATACTATACTGAAAATTTGGTGCCTCTACCTCAAAAAACAGCTCCCCCAGAGCCCCCGAAACCTCCAGATCAATTCCTCATTATACCCTATGAGAATCGATCTCCACATAGGGAATAATGAAGTGCTCAGCAGACGTCCCCCCCCCCCCCTGTTTCTGGCAACTCTGAAGTGACGGATTTGCGTCTCTACTGACGAGTTGCTGCCAACTTCTTCAAAATAACACAGACACACCATCCCAAGAGGAAGCCTTTCAATCGGAGACTGAAGCCTCCAAAGGCACATGGTCCTCTGGGGGCAGGGCTTCCCCCCCCGCCAGCCAGCTGACTGGGGGCGGGAAGGAGTATGGGAAAGCGAAAGAACCCCCGCTGGGACCTGGGGATTGGCAAGCCTACTACAGGCCCACCTTTCTCAGTAGTTTCTAAATTCAACAGGCAGCAACTAGCCAGCGTTTCAAAGTCACTTTCCTAGGCCTACCACCTAAAACCCTTTAACTTTTGTGCTCTCTCACACTTCATGGTATAGCCTCTCCTCGCTCAAAGATCAATCTGGGAGGTGTGTGTTTCCTTAAATTCTTATAGGATCTTTAGCACTGCTCACTTCTTCAGGTATGAAGGCTCATACCCTGTCACAAATGTTGTTAGTCTTTAAAGTGCTACTGGACTCTTTCTCTTTTCTACTGCTACAGACAGACAAACTCATCTTGATCTGTGCTTAGCCAGGATATTTGGAATGTCTATGTTTCAAGACAGTGTATCACATAGCCATTTGCTTGTGATATTTCTACAGGGAACTGGGTGGTTATTGTTGGGAGACAGAATGCTGGACAAGATGGATCCCTAGTCTAATCCAGCAAAAGAAATATTCTGTTCTGAGGAAAATTATTTCAGTTTATGCTTGCTGTTTCATATGTTCATATTCCAGAGCTGAGCTCTGGCCTTCAGTCCAAGATTTAGAACTAAATCTGATAAACCCAAACTTGGCTGACTGAGGCAAGCTCAAATGGCAAAGGATGTTTCAGTGGACATATGAAAGGCATAAACTATGTAAATTCTCTCAATACAAGCTTGAATTCTGAGCATATATACTTCAGGAACTGATCTTGCTGCCATGTATTTTAATGAGAGCAAAATGACACACAAAATCATCTACTGCAAAGTCATTCACTACCACTTTAACTCCATTTGCCTGATGCGTAAAGCAGAGTCCATAACTGCAAAATAGTTTTATATCTGCAAAGAGAAAGCGCCATAAGAAAATTGGGGGAGAGCGGAATTCCTGAAACAAAGTTGACCTACTTGCTTCAATTTAGCTTTTCCAAAATAA
This sequence comes from Heteronotia binoei, assembly GCF_032191835.1. Lineage (NCBI taxonomy): Eukaryota > Metazoa > Chordata > Lepidosauria > Squamata > Gekkonidae > Heteronotia > Heteronotia binoei. The sequence continues at coordinate 141,009,335 of NC_083226.1, forward strand.
CTGAAGTACTGTAGTACCCAATGTTTTATTTTGAGGCTAAAGCTAGAGCAATATTACATTTTTAGTTCAATGTATTCTTGCAATAGCAAAGACAATGAAAGTCAGACTCAAAGGCCTGCTTTTGATATAGTGTAAAAGTACCTCAGATTAGAAACAATGGTTGCTGTAGGTTACAAGAAGATTACTTTTTTAAAAAAACAGTTCTGCAGTTATAAGGTTTGCAAGATTCTGACTGTGTATTCTGTTATTTCCACTTCAGAGTCAAAGCCCAGAAATAAAAGAAGGTGGCTGAGTTATAGTCTGAAAGTCTTTTGACATGAATTAAATTTCAGAGTCATGAGCTGTGCAAGTTCAGGCTGTATAAAAGGAAAGAGCTGTAACCCAACCAACCATTCCTCCAAATCTTCTGTTTAATTTTAGATGCAAAGGTAACTGTACTTCTTTTATCTATAAAGTCACAGATTTTCCCAGAATTACAACTGATCTCTAGACTACAGAGATAAATTCCCCTGGGGGAAAACAGCTGCTTTGGGAAGTGGACTCTATGGCATTATATTCTCCCCAAGGCACCCTTCATTCCTTCCCTTAATGCACCTCCTTCAGGCTCCACCTCCAAATATCCAGGAATTTCTCAGCCTGGAGCTGGCAACTCTAGTTTCATCTAATAGGACTATTTTTCTTACTGTTGCACTTGAGCCTTTTGTATGTCAAGATACATAGTGTGATAAAAGCTTTTATGAGAGGGAGCCATTACTAAAAACATGCAAGGTTCTTGCTGAAACCTCTAAACTCACCTTATCCCAAAATTCTACAACCTGCTCAGATAAAAGGTGTGATCGCTCACTTGACTGATTTGTTAATAGCGATAAATACCACTGGTAAATTACCACCTCTTGTTTGAATGGACCTTTGGGTTCCCTGGAGAATTTAATGTGTGCTGAATATAAACAGATGCCTTTCATCTTATTGTATCCAGCCTGAGAACTGGAAGTAGCTCTTGTGTGACATATTAGGCAGAAATTCCACAGATATAGCCTTTGAAAGTATGAAGAAGTAAACGTAATCTGGTGAATTTATGCTAATCTCACAGATGTATTTAAATGGTTTTAATGGTTTTATGAATGTTTATCTGTTTTAGATGTATTTAAATGGTTTAAATGGTTTAAATGGTTTTAGATGTATTTTAAATGGTTTATGAATATGTGTGTTTTGATGTGTTGGTATGTTTGTGGAAGAGCACCTCATTTCGTTGCTCTCTTTTTGTTGAGAACAATGACAATAAATTTATCTATCTATCTATCTATCTATCTATCTATCTATCTATCTTAAAGGTACAGAAGTCCTTTGCAAGCTTTAAGGATAACAAATTCCTTTTATTGCCTTGGAATTCCTTTTTTTTAAATTAAATTACAATGAAATAGACCAAAAGCTTAACTGTCTGAACTTACAACTGTTAAAGAAGAGAAAAACAATTATAGACATCATTTTTGAAAGTTAGGCAAATTCCAGATTGCCTTAACGTTTCATTTTCATTCCCCAATGTTACTGTGTGTGTTTTTCCTTTTGTGTTCAGACAACTTCATTAATATCCCTGTACTGTCCCAGTCTTTCATTGTTTTCCCTCCATTTTTTCCTCAACTGGCTTTTCCCATACTTTCTTTTTTCCATTGTGGAATGAATTCGCAGGAAAGCCTCTTGCTCAGAATCTGAACATTTTTTCCTCCACATAGATTGCTGGTGAAGTTTTTTTAATATATATTTGCATGCTAGCACTGAAATGTTTCAGAGCTGGAGGGCACCTGTACCGAAACAGTCAGTCCCATTGGAAGGCCCAACACCAACTCCTGCAACTCTGCTTATATAGGAAGCGGACTCAAGTTGAACTCGCTAGGGATCACTGCAGGATCTTCCTTCCCCCCTCCCCCCCCTCCAATTTAAGAAAAAGAGAAATCGCTACTTTGATCTCTGTCAAGTTTGCCCAGGCAATCTAACCAAAGGAAATTGACTATATGGCAAAAGATGCACTTGGTGATTCTGATCAAGGAGATCTTGAGGGGGGGTGGGGAATTCTGCAACTCTTTTTCCTTAAAAACAGGTCCTTGAGATGTTTCCCAGAACAATGCAGAAAGAGACTGAAGAAGATACACATATTAATCATAAGCCTCGGCAGAGAAAAGAAGGGGGGAGAGAGCAATATTCTGGCTTTGGATCACATCACCACTCCTCACTTTACACCATAGTAGATGTAATAAGCCAGTGGGACTGCTCTTGTGTTCCAGAGCAGGCTCATTCTGGAAGTAATGATGTTGTTTGATGGGCAGGGAATACCCTTTAACAGGGATTGTGCAACCCCCCTTTGAGGCTGCTGAAACACTGCACATGCTTCAGCACATGCTCAAAAAAGCCCTGGAGAATCAGGTCTTAATATAAAGGTGATGGGGAGGGAACATGTAAGTGTGATGCACCAATAGTGTGATTGTCGAAAACGCCATGACACTCACAAAAACCTGAAAGGTGCCTGCAATCTGGAAAACTCCTGACTGTACATTTCCAAAGCTGCATAAAAGGTTTCTAAATAACAGCAAATGATTTAGATTGCCTCCCATCCTTAAACATGCACATTATGTCAATGTAGCCAATTTCACAATTCGCCAGACCTTTTCAATCTGTTCCCTGACTGAAAGATTTTTGGAAACATGCCATTTTTTACCTATGATCTTTTTTGTGGCATAGGATGTCTTAGTTGACAAGTACAAATCCTAAATCCTAATAAATTGCAGAAATCCAAACTATGCTGTTTTAGCATTCCCATTTAAAACTGTTGTACAGAAGGTGGAAACAATTGGACATGGCCACCATTTCTGAATAATTTGGTATGTACTTCACATATGTAGCATAATCTCCTTTGCCTTTCACCCAACCAAGACTTCTGCGAAGGAAGAAGGTAATGATTGGAGACTCCACTGACCTAAACCAATCAGATTCTACCAGCCTAAATAGAATTGGCAGGCATAGAAGTAGTGTCCAAGATAGCATGGGAGGATATCAGTGCAACCCTAAGCAGAGTTAAGCATGTCTTAGTCCATTAAAGCCAATGGGCCTTGAAGGGTATAACCCTGCTTTGATTGGTAACGTGTATGGCTTAGCTAGTACTGCTCCTCTTGTACACCTTCCTTGCCCTAATGTGTGATGGAACACTCTACCCTCATGGCATCTCAGTTCTTTATGTTTAAGTGTAACACCGTTTTTCCTGGTAATATGAATGCTGATTGCTACTATCACATAATGATATATTTTTCCCAATGCAGGCTTTAAATATGACCTCAGTTCATGATTTATTTTAATTATGGTTAGCTTGTGAAATCAGGACTTGCCTTGTAGGTTATCAATTAAATCCTGGGATCTTGACAAATGTTTGTTTCATCACCTTCACTCCCTTTCTGGCAGAAACTCAGCCTGCATTGCAGTGAAGGTGGTGCCAGGGAACACGACAGAATTCGAGTAGGATGTCCATGTTCACATGTCATGCAAGCCATAATCTTTTTCTTACCTTGTTAATAAACCAATTTTAACCCATGTTTCACATTCTGGTTGGAAAGGTCCTAACCAACCATCATGGGGCTCATGCTCCAACAATCACACTAACTATAGCTAGCTAGTTTAATTAAATCATGGTATCATACAACTTCTAACCAAGCCCAAATAATTATTTTCTTCCATTTATATTTTATGTTTCCTGGTAAACCTGGCAACATACCTCATACCTCTTAATAGGAGTTTGCATTTGACAGAAATCAAGCCAAACAAAATGTTATATAAGCCAAATACAATTCAGAGAATCTGATCAGCTGGTGGTATAGCTGAACCTGAATAAAACCGTTGGGGGGGGCTTTTATTCAGGTACATTCAGCTATACCAAATGGCTGATGAATTCCTCTTCCAGCTTGGTTTAATCTGGGCTGCAAGAGGAACCAGGGCGGCAGGAGCTGAGAGCTCTGCACCAACTCAGCTGGGGCTTGATTTAAACAGAGCTGCAGGGGCAGCCAGCCCAGGCTGAGGTGGTGCAGCGCACTCTGGTCCTGCCTCCCCAATGCGGTTCCCAGGGCCAGCTTCTCTGAGAAGCCCTCCCAGCCAGGTTTGCATGCAGCAGGGAGAGACTTCTGTGCCACACAAATAGATCCTGGGGACAGCCTGTATTGCAGCACAATAAGAGAACACAAGATAATTAATTTTTATTGGTATTTTTCTTCTTAAGTCTATTAGACCTTAAAAAAATAGAGATTTTTTTTTTAAAAAATCCACCCGGATCTGAATACTACACCTGTATTGGATCTGAGATTTTTTTGAAAAATATGGGGGGGGGGAGCTTGTACACCACTACCTCTTAAGTTTATTGTAGTTTGCCCTAAAATCAACATTAAAAAAGTGTGCACGCCTGTAATCAGAAAATGACATGACAACAGTGTGTTTCCATTTTAACTTGAAATATGTATTTATGTTTAATATCCTTATTCATCTTAACCCCTGTGCATACAAGCTGCCACCAATAACACCACAGCATATTATTTTAAGTAAAGAAGACACAAACAATATAACTGTAAATCATGACAGATATTGTATGCACTGCCTGTTTCCTATGGAAAGAATGATTATTTGTCTTTCCTGTTTTATGCCTGGCTGGCTAATGTGGATGTGAAGTTTATAGCAGCCATAGTTCAGTTGATGAGTCATCACCTAGGCTGGCTGCAAATCATGCAAGTGCACAGCAAGGCTTGAGGGGAGTTAAATGCAGACTTCAGATGCTTCTAGGCCATTTGGAACCTGATCTCCAATTATATGAACACAAGCACTAGCCCAGATCCAGTATCTGCCATGCAATATATCTTACCCCTGTACAACAGAGGCTAGCCTTACTGCAGAGTATCTTTTAGGTAAAGCAAAGGAAATGTGAGCTGCTGTGATGAACGAGGAAGGAGGACACAGCTTTCAACAGACTGGAAAGGTGGAGGAGAGAAAAGTTCCAGCAAATGGTAAGGTGCTGCCAGCAAAGGATGGTAGGGTTGCCAGGTCTAACTCAAGAACTATGGGGGAAACTTTGGGGGAGGAGCTAACTCAATAACTATATGGTCTAACTCAATAACTATATGGAAACTTTGGGGGAGGAGCCAGGAGCAAGGGTGTGACGAGCATAAATGAACTCCAAATTGACTTCTGGCAATCACATTTAAAGGCTTTTTAAAGGCCTTTCCTCTATTTGGAAATAAAGAAGGATAAGAGCACCTTCTTTTGGGGCTCATAGAATTGGACCCCAAATTGGTCCAATCTTTTTAAAACTGGGGGGTGTTTTGAGGAGAGGCACGGGATGCTATGATGAAAATTTGGTGCCTCTAACACAAAACACACACGAGCCCCAGATATCCATGGATCAATTATCCATTATACCCTATGGTAATTGGTCTCCATAGGGTATAATTGACTGCCCAGCAGATATTTTCCTCTGACCCCAGCTTTCTGATAACACTGAAGCGAGGGAGGGCCTCCAAATGAGGGGATCCTCTGCCCCCGACAATAGAGGAGGCGTATCTTTGCCACTTTGTTTTTAAAAAGATAGATGAAGATCCCAGAACAGACTTTTATAGACAAAAAAAAGCAAAATAAAAAATAAAAACCCTTTAAAATACCAGTTAATAATTGTTTTGTTAATTATAGGCCTCTGTTGATTCAGTGAAAGGGGGCCAAGTAAGAGGAGAAACCTAGCATAAACTGTTCTCAGTTCTCAGTGCTAAATCATTGTTATTTAACTCCTTCTCACAGAACTGAATCTTAAAGAAGATTAGTTCTAAGGCTGGATCTTGAGACATCAAGAAGAAGCCACCAATCTATTTAGGAAAGGACTGAGATAATGGAGTAGCTTCACCCCATCCCACTTCCAACCTAGGGAAAATCATACCGTTTGCTTTCCATTTACTCTTTTTCCTAGTGGGGCCTGTAAAATGGAGCTGTTCTGCTGGGCTTCCAGTTGAGGCAGTGGACATCTAAATTCTCCATCTTTTGGTCTCCCCTACCGTCAGCTCAGCCTAGTGGTTAGTAGCTCAGCATCCCATGACACTTCTCAGAAGGTTTCTTTGTGTTACTATGGTGGTAACTTCATCCAAAAGTGACATCATTGCATCAGCAACATCATGTTCTGGTTTGTGAGGAAAACTCTATGGTGGGTGGGTTGCCTTCAGAACCATAGAGTTTGCCCAAAAAACAGAGTGTCGCCATGCAATATCCTTGGCACAGTGGCATCACCTGGAAATGACATCATCATAGCGGGGGCATTACACAGCAACATCGCTGTTGATGGTGGGTTTTTCCCTGCTGGACAGCTGGCCAGATGCAATGAAAGCCTCTAAAAGCAGGGGAACCCCCACTGGGGCCCCGGGGGCTGGCAACTCTACCCTGGATTAACCATTAAGCAAAATAAGCATATGCTTAGGCCACCTAGGGAAGGGGGCACCACAGAGGGTTTTTCCTCCCCTAGCTATCATGCCCACAACTCTTTCACTGCCATATTCAACTTTAGTTGGACTTTTTGTAATTGTCCTTATCTGTCATGTTCAACTTTAAAGTTGTCAGATATAATATTTGTTTCCAACTCATAGCGTGAGAATTTTGCTTCCATCTTGTCAAGCAATGGAAGGGCCAAGTAGTATCATGGTTGGGCTGTACTTAGGGCATTATTGTGGTCCTATGTTAGTGTTCTTCATGCACACCACTGTACCTTGATTATGTAGCCAATTGACTTCAATAGGATATACACCATATTACATAGAAGCTGTTGGTTGTCACTTTTTTGAAAGGGTACATAATGGCACAATAGTCAAGTAGGGGACTAGAACTATATGGGCGACTGTGAGGTGATCTGAATATACCCAGACCAATGTTCCCTCTAAGCTGCAGAGTCTTGTGAGCAAAAATTCTACTTGGTGAGCTACTGGTATCAAAGTTGTGAACAAATGGCATTAAAGTTGTGAGCTACTGCATAAATTATTGTGCTCTGGGGTCATCCTTCCTGAGCTAAGACAAAAATGGGTGAGCTAGAGGCTAAAAATCTGTGGGCCAGCTCATGCTAACTCAGTTTAGAGGGAACACTGATCCAGACTAGATAGATATGTTCGGATCCAGAGCTTTTTTTGTAGCAGGAACTCCTTGCATATTAGGCCACACACTCCTGATGTAGCCAATCCTCCAAGAGCTTATAGTAGGCCCTGTAAGAAGAGTCCTATAAGCTCTTGGAGGATTGGCTACATCTGGGGTATGTGGCCTAATATGCAAAGGAGCTCCTGTTACAAAAAAATCTGTTTGGATCTAAATTTTAAACAACTGCAAAATGACATAAACACTTACTGGCTTATATACTGGCTGATAAAGGTAAAGGTAGTCCCCTCTGCAAGCACCAGTTGTTTCCAACTCTGGGGTGATGTCGCATCTTGACGTTTTCATGGCAGGCTTTAAAAAAAAAAACAAAAAACGGGGTGGTTTGCCATTGCCTTCCCCAGTCATCTACACTTTATCCCCAGCAAGCTGGGTACTCATATTGGTGGATATACTCCTTGATTCCTAACTGTGCATACCAACTGTATCCTGCTCATGTAGGATATCCTTAAGCATTAACTAAAGACAACTGCTATCTCTAAGCTGCTTGGAAGATGAGAAGCTAAAAGATTCTTTCAAAGGTCTGCATATCTTTTGTGCATGACAAGTAGTAGACAAAACCTGAGTTTTCTAATATTATTCTCCTATTCCTAGCACACATTCATAATGGAAAAGGGAATTCTTGTCCCTTTCCTCACACACCTCACTGTTTCCAATTCAAATTTCTCCACTGATCAGCAGTAGCATGAATTTTATTGAAACTCTCCACTTCCTAGATTACTTTTTAACAGCAGAAATGTCAATTCATACTAGTGCTTTGCAAGGCAGGGACAACCCAGATGCATGTCACGTCACATCTCTGTGGGCTGAAGAAGAAAAGAATGTTCCTATTAGCATTCAGAAAATTCTCTTCACAACCAGGAACAACTTTCTCCATGAAATTCTATAGAAACTGAGAGCTTGAAAGGACACCCCCAACCTTCCAGCAAGCAAAGGTTCCTCCTCTCCACTAATGAGTTGATTCTCTTCCAATCGTGTCTTTAAGGCTCGCAGCATAAGTCACCTAATGAATCTATTGACTGCATCAGGAGTTTCCAAGCCCAGCTCAACAACTGCAGCACACTCTTTATGAATTTACCTACAGACAGTCTAACAGTAAACACATCTATATGTACATACACACAATCCAAGTAGTGTGTAAGTATTAATTTCCCCCTATATAATTGTCTAAGTGCCTTCATTAACTCCTATCTTCACACTATACATCTCCTAAGAAAAGTTATTGTATCTGTAGAGAGAAATTTTTTTCTATAGCTTTTCTCACTTGGTTTCATTTGTTTAAGCAAATTAATTTAACCTAATAAAAACCAGACTTATTCAGGAACAAGTGTGTTTACAATGAAATTAAGCCATTGCCTTCTTTTTTTTCTATACCTCTGTCCTTGCTTTCTTCCTTATTTATTTGTATTCCCTATCAGATCTTTGATTTTCTCAATATGCTTGGAGGTCAAACCCAGAGAATCCTCACATGCACACACTCATAAGGTGGGAGTTGTCTTAACATAAGAACATAAGAGAAGCCATGTTGGATCAGGCCAATGGCCCATCCAGTCCAACACTCTGTGTCACACAGTGGCCAATACACACACACACACACACACACACTGTGGCTAATAGCCACTGATGGACCTGTGCTCCATATTTTTATCCAATCTCCTCTTGAAGCTGGCTATGCTTATAGCCGCCACCACCTCCTGTGGCAGTGAATTCCACATGTTAATCACCCTTTGGGTGAAGAAGTACTTCCTTTTATCCGTTTTAACCTGACTACTCAGCAATTTCATCAAATGCCCACGAGTTCTTGTATTGTGAGAAAGGGAGAAAAGTACTTCTTTATCTACTTTCTCCATCCCATGCATTATCTTGTAAACCTCTATCATGTCACCCCGCAGGCGACATTTCTCCAAGCTAAAGAGCCCCAAGCGTTTCAACCTTTCTTCATAGGGAAAGTGTTCCAACCCTTTAATCATTCTAGTTGCCCTTTTCTGGACTTTCTCCAATGCTATAATATCCTTTTTGAGGTGCGGCGACCAGAACTGCACACAGTACTCCAAATGAGACCACACCATCGATTTATACAGGGGCATTATGATACTGGCTGATTTGTTTTCAATTCCCTTCCTAATAATTCCCAGCATGCCGTTGGCCTTTTTTATTGCAATCGCACACTGTCTTGACATTTTCAGTGAGTTATCTACCACGATCCCAAGATCTCTCTCTTGGTCAGTCTCTGCCAGTTCACACCCCATCAACTTGTATTTGTAGCTGGGATTCTTGGCCCCAATGTGCATTACTTTGCACTTGGCCACATTGAACCTCATCTGCACGTTGACACCCACTCACCCAGCCTCAACAGATCCCTTTGGAGTGCCTCACAATCCTCTCTGGTTCTCACCACCCTGAACAATTTAGTGTCATCTTCAAACTTGGCCACTTCACTGCTCACTCCCAACTCCAAATCATTTATGAACAAGTTAAAGAGCATGGGACCCAGTACTGAGCCCTGCGGCACCTCACTGCTTACCGTCCTCCACTGCGAAGATTACCTATTTATACTCATGACACCGAGCTTTCTAAGGAGCCTTTGATGAGGAACTTTATCAAAAGCTTTCTGGAAGTCAAGGTAAACAACATCTATTGGGTCTCCTTTGTCCACATGTTTGTTCACCCCCTCAAAGAAATGTAACAGGTTAGTGAGGCAAGATCTTCCCTTACAGAACCCATGCTGAGTCTTCCTCAATAACCCGTCTTTCTTGGAAGTTCACTGGTTGCCACTGAGAAAGATATCCTGATTCTTTATCCCAGTAGTTATCTACCCCTCACCAAATCTCAGTGGCAGCCAATAAACTTCCAAGAAAGATAAATCCCAGTTTATGTTATATGATGGCTCAGTAGTAGAGCATCTGCTTGGTAAGCAGAAGGTCTCAGGTTCAGTCCCCAGCATCTCCAACTAAAAAAGGGTCCAGGCATGAAAGTAGGGATGAAAAACCTCAGCTTGAGACCCTGGAGAGCTGCTGCCAGTCTGAGTAGACAATACAGACTTTGATGGACCGAGGGTCTGATTCAGTATAAGGCAATTTCATATGTTCATATGTGCCCATTGAATTCCTGATAAATTCTTTCCCTGCCACACTTTGCAGTTTCGAACATTCCTTCTGTCACACTTTGTAGTTTCTATTCCTTCTACAGTGGCTCCACAGACCATCTACTCTGCTAGTCACTCCAGAAAAGTGCCATATTTCCCCAAACTTTCTCTCTCCATCATATCTACTTAGAGCCAAATGAAATGTAATGGAGAATTTCCTGTTCCAGCTTCAACTCAGCAAGGCGGGGGGAATCGCAGCTCTTGAGAACTCCCCGAATTAGCAGATTGAGGGGGTCTGGGAAGCCCAGATACCTGAGGCGATCCCTGGAGGGGAAGCCCTGACAGCATGGGAAATGACATTCCCAGGGATTTCGGTGGCGGGCAAAGCATGGTTCTTTTTCTATCCTGAAGCCTCACTGCGCCATTCTCCATTTTGTATGGCACTAGCTGTGTTTACCGGTAACAAAATACTTTCTTCTAATCGTCTTTCTATGTCAACTAACGAACTATACCTTGCAAGGAAGTTCACTCTGGAATGTAACCTATCAATTAAAGTCCTATTATAAAACCAAATTTGATTGTTCAAAAGAGGAGGAGGAGGAGGCTAAAAGACCCCCCCCCACAAGAGAGGCTTCTAAAATTAAAAGAACAAGCTTATAACAATTGTCTTTATTTCAAGTAAAAGGAATTGGACTGAGTATATAGTTGTGAATAGATCTGGTTTAAAATTAAATAAGTGATAATTGGACTAAATAAGTGACAATGGGTACATATGAACATATGAAAGTGCCTTTAAAATTAAATAAGTGACAACATACTATACAAAGCTTGATCAAAGGTGGAATGTGACTTTATATGAGAAAAGCTGGATTTCTGGATTTTCAACCTGGCACTCTGAATTTATTCTCTGATTTCTACTGTCATACTGATTATAACAGCAGGGAAGAGATGAATAATTCAAAAGATTTTATGGCTACTATACTCTCCATAAGGCAGGGACTTGGTCTTTTAGCAGAATTGGTAAATGAACAGATGGGAAAATTCCTGGAGAATTGTAAAGAAATGGAAAATATGGAAAATATACAAGAACAGAGGTATCAAGGAGCACAAAATCTGCCTGAGAAGCAGGCAAAAGTGAAATGACAATTGCCTGAGATTGCCTTGCCTGATTTTAAAATGAATGTAGTTTATGCACTTATGCAGGAGAAATGAAACCTATAGTTCACTGAGACAAAGAAAGGGGGGAATAACATCGATTCAGCTCCAAAGCTCTTTGTAAAAATGCTCAGCAATGAAAGGGAAAAACCAGTCAACACAATTAAAATCTACAGCCTCAGAGTAAATCCAACAACAAGGATTATGACTTGGAAGGTTTTCAGGAAGAAGAGAATATAAACTCTTACCATACAGTGGCTTGACATGAGCATAATATTATGGATCTGACATAACATCTTTGAATGGATATTCTGATTTTCGAACAAGGGTATCTTCATTTTTATTCAAACTATAAGAAGAGATTATAAGATTATTCTCTAACAGGCACAATATTATTGGACTTAATTTTGAATCCCCCCCCCCTTTTTTTGAGAGATTCTTCAAACCTAAAGCAGGATTATTTGGTTTTTTTATTTTTCAAATTGAAAGGGCAGCTTGATTTGGTTTGGTGTGATTTTCTGCAAAGCTCAAAATCATAATGAAGTTTAACAATCTGTTGCTAAAAAAGAGGGGTTTCAATAACTCCAACAACTTGTAAAACTTTTGAAAATTGAAATATACGTTAATATAAGGCTAAAAAGTTAATGTTTAATTAAAATTTGGACTATTGTAGCTAAAATTACATACACACATACATATATATAAGGAAAGTGTGTACATACCTTTAATATTTTTGCTTTTTCTTGAATGGTTGGTGAGGAGGTGCCCTTTGTTCATTCCCATGCATGGAGATTCTGCCAATGAATTAATCCACAAAGAGCTTTTTTCTCTGCTTTTCAGGGAAGTAAATGAGTACAATTTGATGGGAGTGAAATGAATCTTCCCTATAGATCAAGGTTCCCCTTTCTGTTTAGTGTGAAGTTGTGGTAGCAATTGGGAATGGCTAGCATATTCCGAGACGAGGGCTGCTATAAAAACAGCATTCCATGGGTTTGTATTGTTTTTTTTTCTTCTCCTCCCTTGCTTACCTTTTCTCTTTTCTTTTTGAAAACCCATCCTTTTTGTTTATTAAAGAGAGCCAACTTTTCAAGTAGATGCCTAAAGTTATCAACATTTGCTAATAAGACGTGAGTATCATAACTGTACCCATGTAACTCAGAAGCCTTTCATGGTTAATGAGAAGCTTGTTTTATTTTTGTTTAGCTTTGAGATTCCTTTGTAAATTAGATAGAGATGCAGCTGCTATTGCTTCATATTGAAACCTCTTGGTTAATAAGCTAGTACTGAAGATCAGAATTTGAACCTTTCTTTCTCTTCTTTTTTTCCTTCCTTCTGTTGCTTTATGATTAAAGATACATAGATTTGGTTATGTATGATAACAGCTATGATAGATAAGAATCTGGAATCTGCCACTAAATAGTTGGTAAAACAGGATTTTACAGTAATATCAAAAGATCATAAAATATTTGTAGACTTTAAATGTAATATCTATGTATTAATTTTGACTACTTGCAAGTATAAATAATTATACTTTTTTTTGTTCTTCTTGATGTAGTAATAACTGTAATCTATTCTTTTATTTTCTGTATCCTATCCCTGATCCTTTTCCCAATTCCCTAATTTTTCTTGTTAAATTTAATAAAACTTGTTATACAAGAAATGTAATGGCATCCTCATGGTGGTCAATTTAAAGGCATTTTTAAGTGCCACAATGGCCTGATCCTAACTAGACCTTCGGTGCAGGGCTTATTTCTTGCCCATGCACCCTTTCAAATGCTGAAACAGCCGCATGGGGAAAGAAGACCATCATGCTATGGGCCCAAACCCTCGTGACATTTTAAAATGTCTTTAAAACTGCAGCATTTTTAATTTAGCCTGAGTAGCTACAGTGTATACACCAAATATAAGCTGCTAATGTTAGTATGAGAAAGTCTCTCTGTTACCACTCTAAAGCACTCATAACCTAAAACATTGAGATCTGCTTGTCAGTCACCTAAAAAAGATTAATTGATAATGGATTTACCAGTATAAAGATTAACTAATTAAATTCCTGAATTCAGTATTCCAAATTAAGTTGATATTTTGTGATGATTTAATGAATACAATAATACCCATAACTGATAATTTGAAATACTGCCTGAATCAGCTGTCTGAATCAAGTTAAGTACATAGACTGTTCACTGCAAAAGACTGTTCATCAGCACTGCAGTGAATGTCATTTAAAAGAAAAGAGTACCAATTAAACATAACAGAACTTTTATTTGTGCTTAATGAATTAATCCTGTTGACTGACATCTCTAATCCCACTCACATGATGGAGTGTTATTAGATCACTGTGCTATTTGTTCTTCTGCTTTCTCAAGTTGAATCTGTGAGATACATAAACTTTGCATAATGGTTTAAATGCAAAGTATTCTACTACCACGATGCTTGGAATTAATCTTTATGTGCTTTTTTTCCTAAAGGGCACATTAGAAGAGCTAACAACAGCAACTGGGAGCTTTTTTAATTAAACAAAAATTCATGAAATCTCTATAAAGATATTTCTGTGGTGTTGAAAACTGATAAATCACAGCCTTATCACCTCGAAAAATCCTCCTCTATTCCATTCACATAACCTGTGGGCACAGTATCCCATTTCTTTCTTACACTGGAGACAGTACAAATCACAATAGCTAACAATATCTGGCATGCATTCATTTATTGCCCCAACTGCAACAAATCTTTGATCCGCAGGTACAGTTGATCTTAAGTTTCTATTGGCTTTGTTTTAAGATTCTTGTCACATGGCTAAGTTTTAATTATTTGGTGTTCTACACATAGGGTTGCCAAGTCCAATTCAAGAAATATCTGGGGACTTTGGGGGTGGAGCCAGGAGACTTTGGGGGTGGAGCCAAGAACAAGGGTGTGACAAGCATAATTGAACTCCAAGGGAGTTCTGGCCATCACATTTAAAGGAACAGCACACCTTTTTAAATGCCTTTCTTCCATAGGAAATAATGAAGGATAGGGGCACCATATTTTGGGGGTCATAGAATTGGACCCCCTGGTCCAATCGTTTTGAAACTTGTGGGGTATTTTGGACAGAGACACTAGATTCTATACTAAAAATTTGGTGCCGCTATCTAAAAAAATAGCCCCCCCCCCAGAGCCCCCAATACCCACGGATCAATTCCCCATTATTCCCTATGGGAATCGTTCTCCACAGGGAATAATAGAGTGCCCAGCAGACATTTCCCTTCCTGCCCCCCTCTGCTTTCTAAAGCAGGGGGAGGGCCTCCAAACCAGGGAATCCCGTGCCCCCTCCCTCTCTCACACAGAACTTTACTTGCTCTGAAAACTGAAAGCAAAAGAAAGGGAGGGGCCCTTCTCCTACAAAACTGTTAATGACCCTTTCCTATGAAGCCCTTTTTGTTTCCTGCTTCCTGCTCAACCTTAAAGGCACACAGACCTGTTTGCAGGTTTCTAAACCTGCAGGAGCTCTAAAACTTCATGGCGACTGTGGGGGCATGGCTTCCCCCGCCAGCCAGCTGGCTGGGGGTGGGGAGAAGACTGTAAAAACAGGGGATCCCCCTCTGGGACCTGGGGATTGGGAAGCCTATCTACACATTTTCTCTTTGAACCAGTAACTCTGCTTATCTTGAATTTCACATGGCTCTTCTTGGACTCTTTTATCTGATTTCAGTTAGATTCCCCTTCTTCTGCATCTCCCCAAAAATCTCACATGAAGATTTTTTTTTTTGCAGTAAAAAATTAACAGCAATTGTGATTGATCATATTATACATAAACCGCTGCATGCTATTCTTCAGTTTATAAGGGTATGTGGGCTGCAAGAAGCTGGGTTGCCTGTTAGATATAGAACGTTTCATGGAAGTGCTGGGATGCATTTTGGGAGTGGACATGGAACAAATGAACATTGCATCTGGCAGGTTGTTGCCACACAGAAAGTATCAGCCCAATTAGGACTTTAGAAAAGTATGTTATAGCAAACCTGTTATATATGTGAAGATATACATGCCTAGACATGTTGGGTATTGTGTCCTGAGCTTGAGGAGCAACACAGTAGACTGAAAGGATCCAAAGATCTGCATCCCAATTGGCTGCATAATTCAAACTGGCCAATTGGGAGGCAGTATCCTAGGAACTGGCAATGAGTATGCATTTCTAATGAAGGATCCAAAAAGGTACAATCACAGGATGTTCTCTGCTTCATGGGGGTTGGGTTTCCCCTGCCCCAACTATATATATTACCATATGTTCTGAGTGCTTGGAAGTAGTTTGTAGTCATTTAATGCTGTATCACTAAGGTCCGGCCCCTCCCCAGCCAAGCCGGCTTGCCGGCGTTCAGGCTGGGGGCCGTCTTTGCTCCTTCCCGGAAGGAGGGAGAGGCAGCATCACCTGATATACGGGTGCTTGCTGGGGCGTGGAGTCGGGGCTATATAAGCCCCGGCTCCCGCCCTCTTGCACGCAGTTCTTTTGGCTCTCTGCCCACCCACCCTCCCTCTGGCAGTTCAGGCGTATGCCGGTTGCCTTATTAGGGGCCAGGTAGGAATTTTTTCACTTCTACACAATTGGCTCATGTGGGGGTGTTTTTCGCCTACCTTGTACTGCCTACTAGGTTAGGATTTTTTAGTGGTATTTGTTATGGTCGCAGGCTGGAGGAGGTTTGGCCACAGGGTTTTCCAGGGGAGCACCTATGGCCTAGCACCGTTGGTGCGGTGGTCTGTATGAACCGTAGATGGGCTACACGGCTCAGTGCGGGGAATGCAGATCACAGGGAGCCTCACCTGGGCGGATCTTTCCACGGGGATTGATGCCGGCCCAGATGGTGGATGGCTGGAGGCCTGGCTGCTCAGCTACAACCCGAATACGGCGGGCTTGTGCTGGGGGCAGGGTGGCTCGCCCTTTGGACAAGGCGGGGTCCGGGGTTGACCCCAGGGCTTGTCTGGTTCAGGTTTTCACCCCCCTGCCAGTTACAGTTAATTAATGGTTTAATAAAGCGGCCCGATTTAAAACCCAACACTTGTGTCTGCCTCTTCATTCCGACTGGGGGGGCAATAAAGAGCTTTAATCACTATGCAGTGGGTCACCTCATGCATCAAATCCTGTACTTAACAAGACCCATCAGATACATTCTGCTCAAAGCCAGGGAGAAGCTATGAAAACACCTTTTGACAAGTTTTCACTGCTTACTAGAGAGACCAACAGATAACCCCTCTTCCTACTCCATCATATACCAACTGAACATTGCTATTGAACATATCTATAACACAGAGATGACTAGCATCTTTTCTGTTTGTGACCCTTAAAAGACAAGGAGAAAACCAAGGAAGCATTTTTTTCTAGCATGGAGTCTCATGTATGTCCCACTTGTATTAGCAGCAGATGATTCTAAAGATAAAAACAGTAAAGACCAAACAATCAGCCTGCAAATCACACTACTTGCTCTGCAATATGATGCTGCCAAATTTGTTTATCCAAAAGGCACGAGCCCCAATTTGCCACTTTTGTTCAGAAGAACAACAAAAAGAGCAGATGCAAGCCACTCTTAAATTACTAGAACAGAATTACTGGCAGATTCTAAAACTAGTATATCAATGTTGGTAGTGACAGAGAGCCCACCAGCAAGGAAAACAAATAGACCCCATTCGACATCTCACTCAGGGCCGCAGTAAAACCAAGGATAACTTCTGAAAGCAGCAGGTAGAAAAATCAAACCAGCTATGGGGGTGAGGGGGAAACAGCCTCTCGAAAGTGCCATGAAAAATCACCTGTCTACTAAAATCACAGCAAAACAGCAGGCTCCTGAATGTGAGGCAGATTGTTTTAATGCTGATTAGGATTTACTTTTTCTACACCTGCTGTCAGCAAGCATTACAGCATAAACATCAGCAAACATTGATTAAGAGTATTGCCTGAATGAGACATTAGGGAGAGAAGGGAAGGAAGCATGGAGAGTCCAGCATATTAAGAGCAAATTCCATGAAGCAATTAAAGAGTTGCATGGTTCTGTTGTTAATGAGAAGCTAAGCTGAACAATATTTTGCAGAAAGTTTTAACACCAATGGCTCCTTTAGACAAGATTTATTTTTAGACAAGATTTTCCCCCCATCAGTATCAAGCTCAAGAACCACCAACTCCAAAATCTCTAAAGGTTTCACAGCACAAGATAGATTTCTAGATTGGGCTGTGGTGCACATTGGGTGAAATCCTAAAAACACTTTCCTGGGAACATCCTTTTGAATAAATGGGACTTCAGAGCAGACCTTTTTAGGATTATTCCCATTGTCATGTTCACTCCACTGCCCAGAGCAGTAAAAAGGTTCTAGTTTTCAAGGTTAGTTCCCTCTGGAGGATGGAGACTTATGGTGTTCTTGTAATATTTGCTTTACTTACAAATAATAGGTACAGGCACAGATGCACTCTTGCAAGACAGCAAATCCACTACCCCACATCAGATTCCCAGAGGGAGAGATCCTGCAGCTCCAAGATGCTTCAGCCAACTCTACTAGTCTCTTTCAGAATCTTAAAAAAACTCCTTTCCCTTTTGTTCCCTACATCTGGGATGTCACCTCCTCCAATCCCTTAGGGCTCTGAGAAGGAGAGGCACTGTGGCTCAGTGGAAGAGCCTCAGCTTTGCTTGGAGAAGTTTCCAGATTCAACTCCTGACATCTCCACTAAAAAGGATCAGGCAGTAGGTGATGTGGAAGACCTCCACTTGAGATTCTGGAGAGAAGTTTGCAGTCTGAGTAGCAAATACTGACCTTGATGGACCAATGGTCTGATTCAGTATAAGGGTCAAGTGAGGAGATAACCACAACCAGTATATTTTTCACATTTGTCATATAGATTAGACTGAGCCACAGCGAATAGGACCCATGCTTATTACTAGGTTGTACATGTGACAGGGAGTAATAGCTTATGTAAGTTTTATGTTTTATTGTTTGCATGCCACTGGCTCTTTAAGACTGAACCATGTGGCATTCTGAGTAATGGAGGTAGCAGTTAGAGATGGAAATTAGCACACTACAGTGCTGAAGTGATTTGAGTTCTGAAAATGTTTTAAAGTTTGGTGTGCTTTTAAGAAATAAAAATCAATGTTTTCTACAATCCTGCCTTTCCCCTGATTGGCGTGCAACATACACAGCTGTAGTAGAGGAACATGTGTAGATATATTACACCTAATTGAGGGGCAGATACATATATGGATAGGAGCCAACTAGTTATTGTGGTGTGGGTGACCTTCTGGGATTCCCAAGAGGGCAGCTCTGGAGCTGGATGTTTTGTTGGCCACCCAGGATCCCATTCAGTGGCAGCTCAATGTGGGTGGGAGAAAGTGGGGCTCAGCTTCAGTTGCCAACCTTTCTGGGTGATTCCCTGCCTTTTTGGGAGGTGAGGAATCCTGCCTTTTTGGAAGGTGACTGCCCCTTTCCCCATGAGAGGAAAGGGGCAGTCAGCGACATGCACGGCCTGGTAGACCACCTTGAAAAACATCAGAGAAGGGCTGATGAGGTTGGCACCCAACTGTCACCCCCAGGATGCAAGAGGGTGAGGTGGCAGGAGGATCAAGGTGTTGCAAACCTCCTCTGGTTCCAAGGCCAGTGAGTGACATCCTTAAACAATGTCAGGAAGTGGGCTGCTGAAGGAGTGGGTCCTCATCTCCCACCAGTGTTCAAAATATAGCATGTAAACTGTAGTATTAAAATACAAGATGCCCCCTATAAATTGAGCTACACATAACTCTAGGTCAGTTTAGAAGCATTCAGAACACTTTCTAAAACGAGGTGAATATCATTTACTCTACCCTCAGCACCTCCTGGTGCAGTGCCATGCTATTTTGCCAACTTTTCTCCCCCGCGCCCCCCCCCACTTGCTGTGTGAGCCCCTTTTTGAGTTCTGGACCATACTGGTGTATACAGATTGCAATGCAGACAGCAATAGCATGAATCGTCATCCTGCTGAGGGTTAAGCCGCATTTCCCAGGAGCTTTGGCAGATCCCACTGTGGCTGACCCACTCCCACCCATGCATCTTTCCTGAACCCATCCATGAGCCCTTAAGAACATAAGAGAAGCCATGTTGGATTACACACTGTGGCTAATAGCCACTGATGGACCTCTGCTCCATATTTTTATCTAACCCCCTCTTGGAGCTGTCTATGCTTGTAGCACCAACACCTCCTGTGTCAGTGAATTCCACATGTTAATCACCCTTTGGGTGAAGAAGAACTTCCTTTTATCCATTTTAACCTGACTGCTCAGCAATTTCATCGAATGCCCACGAGTTCTTGTATTGTGAAAAAGGGAGAAAAGTACTTCTTTCTCTACTTTCTCCACCCCATGCATTATCTTGTAAACCTCTATCATGTCACCCTGCAGGTGACGTTTCTCCAAGCTAAAGAGCCCCAAGCATTTCAACCTTTCTTCATAGGGAAGGTGTTCCAAACCTTTAATCATTCTAGTTGCCCTTTTCTGGACTTTTTCCAATGCTATAATATCCTTGTTGAGGTGCGGCGACCAGAATTCCACACAGTATTCCAAATAAGACCGCACCATCGATTTATACAGGGGCATTATGATACTGGCTGATTTGCTTTCAGTTCCCTTCCTAATAATTCCCAGCATGGCGTTGGCCTTTTTTATTGCACTTGCACACAGTCTTGACATTTTCAGTGAGTGATCTACCACGATCCCAAGATCTCTCTCTTGGTCAGTCTCTGCCAGTTCACACCCCCATCAACTTGTTTTTGTAGCTGGGATTTTGGCCCCAATGTGCATTACTTTCCACTTGGCCACATTGAACCTCATCTGCCACGTTGACACCCACTCACCCAGCCTCAACGGATCCCTTTGGAGTGCCTCACAATCCTCTCTGGTTCTCACCATCCTGAACAATTTAGTGTCATCTGCAAACTTGGCCACTTCACTGCTCACTCCCAGCTCCAAATCATTTATGAACAAGTTAAAGAGCATGGGACCCAGTACTGAGCCCTGCGGCACCCCGCTGCTTACCGTCCTCCACTGCGAAGACTACCCATTTATACTCACTCTCTGCTTCCTATTAATTAGTCAGTTTTTGATCCGCAAGAGGACCTGTCCTTTTATTCCATGACTCTCAAGCTTTCTAAGCAGCCTTTGATGAAGAACTTTAACAAAAGCTTTCTGGAAGTCAAGGTAAACATCTATTGGGTCTTCTTTGTCCACATGTTTGTTCACCCCCTCAAAGAAATGTAACAGGTTAGTGAGGCAAGATCTTCCCTTACAGAACCCATGCTGAGTCTTCCTGAATAACCCATGTTCATCAATGTGCCTACTCATTCTGTCCTTGATAACGGTTTCTACCAACTTTCCCGGTATTGAAGTCAGACTGACTGGCCTGTAATTTCCCGGATCTCCTCTGGAACCCTTTTTAAAGATGGGGGTGAAATTTGCTACCTTTCAGTCCTCAGGAACGGAGACAGATATCAATGAAAGATTACATATTTTTGTCAGAAGATCCACAAGTTCAACATTGAGTTCTTTCAGAACTCTTGGATGTATGCCATCCGGACCTGGTGACTTATTAGTTTTAATTCGTCTGGTGACTTATTAGTTTTTAATTCCACTTTCAACCCCTGGAGTCTACAAAATACCCTGATCCTGTGGTGCAGTCTACATTGGCACTACCCAACGCATTATCAACACCCGTCTCACCGAACACAAGAGACACTGTCGCTTGTTTCAGCCAGTAAAATCAGCTGTAGCTGAACATGCACTTCAAGAAGGAGACCACGTCATCCACTTTGAAAGAACTGAAGTCCTTTCTACGGCCTCACATTATCATACCCGCCTGAACAGAGAAGCTATTGAGATTTACAAACACCAGCACAATTTTAACAGAAAGGAAGAAGGCATTTTCATCCACCAATCTTGGTACCCAGCTCTGCAAAACACCCTACAGACTATAAATTGCAGAAAGTCACAGAACAACCAGCACATTACACAGAACAATCAGCACAGTCAACAACCATCTTCCTTATGTTCACACCCCTTCCAGCCCTCCCAGCAATTAGCACAGAACAATGGTCACATTCAACAGCCAATTTCCTTATCACTACCCTTCCAGGAAGCCAATTGCCCTTTCACCACACCCCCTCCAGCCTAGAAATAGCAGCTCTCCAGCAGCCCTGGCCCCACTCAATGCACAGCAGCCAAGAAGGTCAGAGCGCCTGCTCCGGCTGCAACGCCACTGAGGATGTTCTCCGCAGCTGAGAACGAAATGTCTGGAAAGAAAACTTTCTCCAGTAGAACACGGCACTTGAGCCCGAAAGATTCTACAAACCCTAATAGTTTTTAATTCATCAATTGTAGGACCTCCTCTCTTGTCACCTCAATCTGACTCAGGTCTTTCAACACCCCTTCCAAAATTAGTGGTTCTGGAGCAGGCAAACACTTCTTATCTTCCACAGTGAAGACGGAGGAAAAAACTGCATTCAGCTTCTCAGCCATTTCCCTATCTTCCTTCAGTAATCATTTTACCCCTTGGTCATCCAAGGGCCCCACTGCCTCCCTGGCTGGTTTTCTGCTTCTAATATATTTGAAGAAACTTTTTTGTTGGTCTTTATGTTTTTTTGCAATATTCTCCTCATAGTCCCTTTTTGCCTGCCAGATCACAGTCTTGCATTTGATTTGCCACAGCCTGTGTTCCCTTTTATTAATCTCACTTTGACTAGCTTTCCACCACTTAAAGGAGTCCTTCTTACCTTTTACAGCTTCCATTACTTTGTTTGTTAACCATGCAGGCCTTTTCTTATACCTGTTTGTGCCTCTCCTAACTTGTGGTATATATTTTATCTGAGCTTCTAGGATTGTAGTTTTAAATAGCCTCCAAGCTTCCCCAAGGGTTTCGACTGTATTTACCTTTTCTTTCAGTTTCCTCTTCACATGCCTCCTCATCTCAGAGAATTTACCCCTTTTAAAGTTAAACGTGGTTGTGCTGGTCTTTTGGAGCAACTCTCTATTTATACAAATGGTGAAATCAATAACGTTATGGTCACTGCTCCCAAACGGTGTGATCACTTTTACATCTCTCACCAAGTCTTGGGCATTACTTAAGACCAAATCCAGCATCACCCCACCCCTGGTAGGTTCTGAGACCATCTGCTCCATAGCACAGTCATTGAGAGCATCAAGAAACTCAATCTCTTTCTCTCGACCAGCACACATGTTGACCCAATCAGTCTGTGGGTAGGTAAAATCACCTATTATGACACAGTTTTTACATTTAGCCACTATCTTTAATACTTCCATCATATTATAATCATCCTCTCTCTTTTGATTTGGTGGGCAATAACAAACTCCCATAGTTAAATTTCCTTTTGGGCCCTCTATTTCAACCCAAGGCATTTCTAGAAGGGAATCTAATTCTCTGACAGGCTTACTGGACTGTATACCCTCTCTGACATACAGAGACACCCCACCTCCAACCCTTCCCTCCCTATCCTTCCGATATAACTTATATCCAGGAATCACCGTGTCCCACTGATTCTCCTCATTCCACCAAGTTTCTGAAATTCCCACAGTGTCTATGTTTTCTCCCAACACTAAACATTCCAACTCACCAATTTTACTTCGAACACTTCTAGCATTTGCATATAAACATCTATAATTTCCCAGGCAAGCTAGGCCCACAACCTTCCTCCTGCCGCCTCGAGACTTTGGCAGACAGTCCATACTGTTTGTCACCATCTCAGTGGACAACTCTGATCCATTACCCCGTAGAAAAGTAACAGCTTGTAGTGTATCGCTAGGATGCCATTACGATATAACGCAAGGACGATAGACCAAGCAAACGCGGCCATGTGCAGAGGCGACTGGGCTGCCCCCAGGCGACTCTGCACAGGGCGCGGAACACCCCGCCCATCACAGGCTGTGGCGGGAAGTTTAACTGGCCAGGATTGGGCTGGCCAGCCAGGGAGGTTGTTCCGGGATATTGTATATAAGCGGGGCCCGGCCCGTGTGTTCTCTCTCTTGTAACGTGCCTCCATTAAAGCATGTTGCCCTACCAACGGCTCCTGTCTCAGTACGTTACACAGCTAACCCTTCATCTCTTTGAGATGAGTCCTCCCAAACCAGAGACATTTCATCTCCTGTCGGCTTTCCCCCACGATTTAGTTTAAAAACTGCTCTGCCACCTTTTTGATTTTAAGCGCCAGCAGCCTGGTTCCATCTGGGGACAAGTGGAGACAGTCTCTTTTGTACAGCTCCCGCTTGTTCCAGAAAGCATCCCAGTGCCTAACAAACTTAAACCCTTCCTCCTTACATCATCGTCTCATCCACACATTGAGACTTCTAATTTGTGCCTGTCTCTCCTGCCTTGCATTTGGAACAGATAGCACTTCTGATAAGGTTACCTTGGAAGTCCTGGCCTTAAGTCTCCCGCCTAGCAGCCTAAATTTTTCCTCCAGGACCTCACGACTGCATTTCCCCCAAATCGTTGGTGCCAACATGCACCACAACCACTGGCTCTTCCCCAGCACTGTCTTCAATCAGCCTTTCTACTACACGCGTAATGCCCACTACCTTCGCACTAGGCAGGCAAGTCACCATACAGTCAGTACGCGGTTTTGCCACCCAGCTGTCTACTTGCGTAAGGATCAAATCACCAACTTCCAAGACCTCTCCTCTCTCCCTGCCCAGGGATGGTTCCGTGGCACGAAAGGATTCCTGCTCATCAACTGAAGAAGAGGTCCCTTCTGAGGGCTCATTCCCCTTATTCTCAGCACGGTGCCCTGTTCCCTCTCGACCCTCATGCTCCCTGGCAGCAATAGGGCTGCCACGTTCAGAGCGGGGCTCATCTAATACGCCCCCGAGAGTCTTCCCCGAGTATCTAACTGACCATCTCTGCTTCTCCAGGTCAGTCACCTCGGCCTCAAGGGTACAAACTCGTTCCCTGAGTACCAGAAGCTCCTTGCATCGAGCACACACCCAAGACTTCTGTCCTATGGGCAGATAGTCATACATGTGACACTTAGTGCAAAACACTGGAAAGCCCCCACCCCTCTTTGGCATTCTACCTTTATGATAGTTTTTTTAAAAATATACAGTCTCCTTTAAATCCTGTTTGTTTATGTGGCTCCCCTTCTGGAGGGTCAACTTACCTTATTGGGAGCACAAGGAAATTAGGTATCTGGGTTCCTGGTCCTTACACAGCCCGCAGGCCAAGAGCCCTTTAGCTCGCGCCAAAGGCTCATGCCTCTGGCGAGGCGCAGCTTAACAATGCAAAGAGGGTGGGGAACACAGCCACTCCTAATCAATCAGCAACAATCACCTTCAATCACCTTCACCTTCAGCCCACTCAACCAAACAAACAGCAGTTCCCCAGCAACCACAAACTCAGAATTTTCAGCAGTCACACAAACTCAGAAGTTCCCAGCAACTTCCCCAGCTGCTCACCCTTACATCAGTTATCCTCTGCTCTATCTCAGAGCTTCTCTGCTCTCTCTCAGAACTCTCTGAAATGTGCTCAGCCTCTGGCAAGGCGCAGCTTAACAATGCAAAGAGGGTGGGGTACACAGCCACTCCTAATCAATCAGCAACAATCACCTTCAATCACCTTCACCTTTAGCCCACTCAACCAAACAAATAGCAGTTCCCCAGCAACCACAAACTCAGAATTTTCAGCAGTCACACAAACTCAGAAATTCTCAGCAACTTCCCCAGCTGCTCACCCTTATATCAGTTATTCTCTGCTCTATCTCAGAGCTTCTCTGCTCTCTCTCAGAACTCTCCCTTCCCTGCTTATTTGCTTGCAAGTGCTCTACTAGCATTGATGGGGCAGTACACATGGGTGGTTCAGAAAGACAGCACTCCTGGTGGCCTCAGGAGTAGCATTACCAGCTGCATGCACCAGCCAGTGCTGTTGGGGAAAGGGCATGAATGTGAGGCAGTGACTGTGAGTGCAGGTGGTTGTGGAGCTCATGAGCAGGACAGTCAGTTGGGTGGGTGCAAAGGGAGGCATAATGTAGGCCTGGGGGTGGGCAGAGGGGACCCCCAGGCATCCCAAAATGAGGAACTGGCACTGATCTTGAGGACAGGGTCAAGGATGGCATGACTTCTTCAATGCCCTCATATTTCTCGTACTTTTAGGACAGAAGCTTTTTATTGCTGTTCTATAAATTATAATTTTTCTTGACATGTAAAATTACTAAAGGTGGAAAACATTTGTAAAATACGCATAGAAAATGTCATTCCTGTTTAAGTCCAGGAATTAGTTTGCAAATTTGTTGATCACTTTTGTCCCCAACAGGACCCAAAACAGCTTTACAAGCAACAGAAGTACAGCTGCTCTTGTGGATTACAAAATGGACATGGGGTTGCCTGGCCTGGCTGAGGAGACAGGGACATGAGGGGTGGCCAGCAGCAATGGGGTAAACCCAGAGGTGATGCCATGACTCTTTAGGAATCACTGGAGACTCTACAGTAAAACCATAGGGTTTATGGGAATTCATAGAGAGGACTGATGTCACTTACAGGTTTTTGTCCAGAAGTGACATCACACTATTGGCCCAACAGCCTTTCAAAAAATTTTCTCCTGGCACTGCTCCAAGCTACAGTAGGAAATGAGAATTGAGGGTGGGGAATTCCCAACCCCACTGGAGGACTGGCAACCCTAACTGGGTGTCCTCTATATTCTGCTTGCAATTTAGAAGTTTATGCTTTGAAGAAGACCAGTCCATGCAATCCAGTGAGTAGATGGATGCTATGCTACAAATATTTCACCACTATGATAAAAACAAAGTTATTGTTTGAGAAATAATGTTCCACATTCTTTGCTTTTGGTGCCACACCTCAGGTCTTTATGGCTCTTTTCTGAATAACGTTTTGTAACAATGTTCCTTTGGAGGGTGCATTATCTGCACCTCAGAAGAGGAATCTGCATGTTTCCTACATATCTAGGTGCATTTTCCTCCTTCACAGACAATCTGTATAGGGGGCATCCAAGTAATTCGAAAGGTAAAAGACAAAAAGGTCGTTTGTATACCTGTATGTTACAGAGAAACAGTTTAACTAAAAATAGAACTGCTTTTCCACCTAGGACAGAAACATTGATTGTTACAGTGAAGCATTTCTGATTACAGATAACAGATGAGACTTAATTAGTGTGGACAGCTGGATCTACCACTGAGATAACATGACTGGAGAAACCCTGCAATCTTAATTTAGAAATAGCCATTAACTCCTCCATCGTTGGGTTGGACTAGCTGAAGGAGATTCAAACGCCACTGCAGTTGCGTCTGGATGCTGTGAATGTATCACTAACAATATTATGTTAACACAGGAAGTCAGAGGCCCAAGACCTGGTGCAGTATATTTATTTTCACTGTGGCTCTTGAGTGAGGGGTTGACTCAGGCTATTAGAGCACTGATTATGTGTGCTGCAGTAGAATACAAGGAGAAAGGAAAAGGGGCAAAAGACCTGACTCAAAAGTTAATCCAGGCACATCCAAGGTTTTGAGTGCCCTCACAGTGATTGGTGAACATTGTAGTCTGAATATCTGACTCCTGGCCATCCAAGCAGTCTACCATGCAGCACCAGAGGTGGGGGCAAAACTGCTGTTAAAGGGAGCAGCTCCTCCTTGTGCACTCAGAAACTGGATCCCGCGAGCCACTTTTATTTCAGATGCAGAACCTGAAATAAATGGTGGTGTTATTTTCTCCCCTTACATACAAAGATTCATAGTGCAAGCTATACGCAGGGAATCTTTTAGTCAACAATATGATATACTTACTCCATTGTTGATATTTCTTTAAGACTTACAATGTAGAGAGTGACTCAATTATTTCAAAAGCTTAGCGGTGCTGACAAGAAAAAGAAAGAATTCTGCTCCTTTCTGAAATTCTCTGCTCCCTTCCTCCATGTACAGAGCCCTGCCTTGTCTTGTAAGTCCGTTTCTGATGGAGGAGATATTTTCCATGAGGCAGGAACCAGTTCTTGGAGTGCTGAAGCAGCTTATTCAAAGCTCACAGAAAGCTGAACCAAATCCCTCTGTTTTTAGGTGTGTAAAAAGGACCATGTCAAAGGTCTCCCTCACTTTCAAGTAGAACAGGGCAATTGAATGAAAGAGACAGATTTTCTTTCCACTGCGGTTACTGATGTGTGTAGAAAAATACCCTTTTTTGATGGCATGCTTGGAAGGACGAGCAGCTGTTTAAGGCCATCGTCTCCATTTCAAAAGATGTAATGAGAAGATGTTGTATTCTTTCTTCTTCACTTCATATTTTTTTTTTAGATATATGAATTTATTCCATCCCCCACAAAAAAAATTAAATGGCTAGACTTTCAAAATTGGGAAAGGCATCTGGAAGAAGAATGCTTTAAAAAAATAAAGATCAGGTTTTCAAAGAACCAAGCAGCTCCATTTTCCTTCTCTCCAGAAAGTTTAAACATCAGACAAAGCAGGTGCTGACATTCTTTGAAACCTGGTTGTGGGTGCAAAAGAGCCAGAGAATAAAAATGCTTTTGCTGATTTTGAGCAATGTCCTTAGTGCCAAAGCATTGATAACAGAAATACTGGTTGGCCTTTATACATGAAAAATAGTCTCTTGCCTGCAGTAATTCTCTTAAAGTATCTTTTAAAAAAACCCACTAATGTATTTTGAAAAATATATTGATCTCTTCCTGAAGAGCCAGAAGAGAGTTCTGACATATCTATTTCAGGGCAAATAATCCAGAGTAAAAAGCTGCACTACTTGAAACGCAACTCAAAGCCCCTCAACAGTCTCCAAGGCTCTACTGCCTTTGGTGCTAGCAAGAACCACATTAGAACTCCTCACTAGTCAAGCAGTAAGATCAATTTTAGCACTAAGGGAATATTTGGAAGAAGAGGAGGAGGAGAATGAACTTTGCTTACCTGCCATTGCCTTAAAATTTGCAATTGTAGGGTTGTCAGCCTCCAGGTGGGGCCTGGAGATCTCCTGCTTTTACAACTGATCTCCAGCTGGCAGAGATCAGCTCCCTTGGAGAAAATGGCTGCTTTGAAGGGCATTGCACCATTCTAAAGCCCTTCCCTTCACCAATACCCGCTCTCTCCCAGGTCCACCCCCAAAGTCTCCAGGTATTTCCCAACACAGACCTGGCAACCCTACATTATTGGGATAGTGATTGTATTTTTATGCTCTTTACAACATTGTCAGTGCATGAATAATGAAAAGAAATCATATGGGTTTCTCGCCCCCCCTCTCTGCCCCTGCTAAGCTAAAATTTTGTCCCCTGTACAGCCAGCGCCGTCATCAGGATTCCTACACAAGCCAAAGCTACCAAGAGCAGAAAAGATATTATTATCCAGAAACCTCAGGGGGAAAGTTATGGGAAGTAGAGAGGTGTATGAAATAGAAGATGAGACTGGATCCAAATAGGCAGCCATGTTGATCTGAAGTAGTAGAACAAAATAGGAGTCAGTTGCACCTTTAAGACCAACTTAGTTTTATTCAGAACGTAAGCTTTTGTGTGCATGCGCACTTCTTCAGACGAGGAATGAGGTACAGTAAGCAGAGCCACATATAGCTGGTGGGGTTTGGAATGCCAAGTGGTACAAAGTTAAAAACCAATAGCAGAATAGTAAAATTAACAAATTCAGAAAACCTTTGATCTGGGTTGAATTAGCGTGGGAAACCATAAAACAGTAACATGTCAGAATGTGAGAATGCCTGTTAATTATTCTATTGCTAATAAACCTGGGTCAAAAAGAAGGCATTTCTTTCCCGGAAGTTTTTCCTGTCCAACTAATTTACCTTTTAACATGTAACATAAATATATACATCATTCTAGTTTGCCATTAGGAAAAATGCATTAAAATATAGTAGAAGATGGGTTTAATATATGTAATGAGATAAATAGCCAATATCCTTAGTTTGAGTATGTCAATACAAAAGCATTATTCTGATACACTATCCTAAAAGAGAAATACATTGGAATACTGTGGATATATCACCCTACTTGGTGAAAGTGGGTTCAGCATATGTAATGAGATAAAAAAACAACAACAACATCTCTGTTCAGTCCTGGGGAGGTGTTTGTTCCAAGTTTCATAGTAGTTTGTAATTCAGCAATTTCCCTCTCCATTCTGTTCTTGAAGTTCTGAGAGTGGGTTTAGCATCTGTAATGAGATAAAAAACCAATATCCCTGTTCTGTCCTGGGGAGGTGTTTGTTCCAAGTTTCATAATAATTTGTAATTCAGCAATTTCTCTCTCCATTCTGTTCTTGAAGTTCCTTTGCAGTAAAACAGCTACCTTGAGGTCACCCATTGAATGCTTTGGAAGGTTAAAGTGTTCCCCCACAGGTTTCTCAGTTCTGTAATTCCTGATGTCAGATCTGTGTCCATTTATCCATTGGTGGAGGGTTTGTCCTGTTTGCCCCATGTAGACTGTAAATTGTGCTTGTTAAAGAGAAAAAAATAAATCCAGTTAAAGGGGGGTCTCACATTGTAATGTACTGGGAGACGAGACGTGGTGAAGACTTCAGGCTTTATCCGCTAGTACATTACGGAACTGGGGAACACGCGGCCGGGTCCGCTAATATATACAAACACCCCGGAACAACCCCCCTGCTGGCCAGCCCAATCCTGGCCAGTTAAACTTCCCGCGCTTGACATTGATTGGCCGTGACTTTCCCCGCGCTGTGCCTGGTCGCCCGAGGACGCGCGGCGCGTGTGTAGAGTCCGATACTCTACACTCCTCCCCCCCTAGTTCAGACCACATAGTCCCGGAGGTATGCTGGTGCTCTCCGTTCCCGTGTCGATCTCCTCGGGGTCGCTCTTGGAGCTGGGTCTGGTTCTGGTGTGGGCGATGCTGCTCTTGGCTGTGGGAAGCTGGGGTCTGCTTCTGGCTCCGGCTCTGATTCGGTGTCTCTGGGGGCATCATAAGTAGGTAGTTCCTGTATTGGCGAGGCCCCCTCCGGCGCTTCTGTTGCTAGCTGTTCCCTATTCCCTGCCTCCTCCATTTCTTCGGGTAGGGTGCGGCGGCGCAGCTGATCTATGTGCCGTCTTAGTACCTGGCCCCCCTCGGTGGTCACCTCGTATGACCTGGAACCTGTCACCCTAAGGACTCTCCCCGCGACCCAATCGGGGCCGCTTGCGAAGTTCTTCGCGTATACAGGGTCACCCGGAAAGAACCCCCGCACTGCCTCCCGGACCTCTGGGGACCCGCGGACCTCGGGGGCCCGGTCTGGGTGCAGCCTGTCTAGACGGGTTGTCAGTTTCCTCCCCATGAGCAGTTCCGCGGGGCTGGATCCCGTTATAGGGTTTGGGGTGATCCTGTTGTGGAACACGAAGGCTGAGAGGCGGTGGTCCCAATCCCCTTGTACTATTCTCCCCAGTGCTTCCTTGGTGGTCCGCACCATCCGCTCCGCCTGGCCGTTGGTTGCCGGATGGAATGGTGCGGACCTTATGTGTCGTATGAGGTACCTCTCCGTGAACTCCCGGAACTCCCGGGAGGTGAAGGCCATTCCGTTATCCGTCACCAGGGTGTCTGGGATCCCGTGCGTGCATAGGACCCTCCTGAGTGCTCGGACGGCTGCCGCCGTGGAGGTTGAGGCTACCGGAATCACCTCCAACCATTTTGTGTAGGCGTCCACAAGTATAAAAAAGATCTGGCCCTGATATGGGCCGGCAAAATCTAAGTGGAGGCGGGACCATGGCCGCCTGTTAGACTCCCATCTGTGGACCGGGGCTGACGGGGGATCGGGCCGGGATTCTTGGCAGGGTTGGCACCTCCTCACCCACCCCTCAATTTCCTCATCCATGCCCGGCCACCACACATAACTACGGGCCAGGGCTTTCATCCTCATGATGCCCGGGTGGGTCTCGTGGAGGTCTTCCAGTACCTGTTTGCGCAAGGGGGGGGGAACCACCACCCGGCTGCCCCAAAGCACGCACCCCTTGTGTGTCGATAGCTCGTCCTTCCTGGACGCGAACGGTCTGAACGCCTCTTCCACCTTGCCTGCCGGCCACCCCCTCCCCACCCAGTCCCTGACCCGTGCCAGGATGCGGTCCCTCCCTGTCGCCCGGGCTACCTCTGCCGCGTGCAGTGGGCGCTCAGGGAGAGATTCAATGAGCATTACCCCGTGTGCGGGGGCGGGATCGGGTTCTGTTATGGGGAGCGGCAGGCGGCTGAGGGCATCGGCGTGTCCCATGGCTTTGCCCGGGCGGTGTACCAGTTCATACGTGTAGGAGTTCAGGAACTGGTTCCACCTCAGGACCCTCTGGGATAGGATTTGGGGGGTCTGACGGTCTGAAGCTAGGAGGCCCAGGAGCGGCTTGTGGTCAGTGGCGATGGTGAAACGCCTACCGTAGAGGTAGTCGTTGAACTTGTGCACCCCCGCCACGATCGCCAGGGCCTCCTTATCGATTTGAGCGTAGTTCCGCTCCGCAGGGGATAGAGTCCGTGAATAGTATGCTACTGGCACTTCCCTCCCGTCCGGGAGTTGGTGCCCCAAGACCGCCCCCACCCCGTAGGGGGAGGCGTCGCAAGCCAGGATCAGTGGCAGGGTTTCATCATAGTGGTGCAAAACCGCGTTCGAGACCAATAGGTCCTTGACTGCCTGGAACGCCGCGGCTTGGCGCTTCCCCCAGACCCACGGGGCCTGTTTATCAAGCAAACGGTGTAACGGTTCCGCCACGGCGGCCTTGTGGGGCAGGAACGAGTGATAAAAGTTCAGCAAACCCAAAAAACTTTGTAGCTCCGCTTTGCTTTTGGGAGCGGGGGCCTGCACAATGGCCCTAGTCTTGTCCGTAGTCGGGTGAATTCCAGCCGCGTCCACGGCGAATCCCAGGAACTCCACCCGCGGAACCCCCAACAGACATTTTTCCTTCTTCACTTTCAACCCCGCCGCTTGGAACCTCCGGAGGACCTCTCGCAGGCGGCCTTTGAACTCTTCTTCGTTCGGGGCGGCGATTAAAACATCATCGAAGAAGGGTTGCACTCCGGGAATTCCTTTAAGGAGAGAGTCCATTATGCTTTGGAAAATTCCCGGAGCCACGCTCACCCCGAACTGCAATCGTTTAACTCTAAACGCCCCCCTGTGGGTCACGATCGTCTGCGCCTCTGCTGTCTTAGCGTCGACTGGCAGTTGCTGGTATGCCTGTGCTAAGTCCAGCTTGCCAAAAACCCGTGCCCCTGCGAGAGTCGATAGTACATGGCTGACTACGGGGACTGGATATGGGTTATCCTGGAGCGCTTTGTTGATCGTGCACTTGTAGTCAGCGCAGATCCTTACGTCCCCGTTCGGTTTCACTGGCGTTACAATGGGGGTCTCCCAAGCCGCATAAGTTACAGGCTCCAAGACGCCCTGGGCCGTGAGGCGATCCAGTTCTGCCTCAATTTTCGGCTTTAGGGCAAACGGGACGCGCCTCGCTTTGAGCCGTATGGGCCGGACCATGGGGTCAATCGGTAGGGTGATGGGCGGCCCCTTGTAGCTCCCCAGGGACCCATCGAAAACCTCGGGGAACTCCTGGCAGACCCCTTCGAAGTTGCTGGCCTGCACGTGCTCCACCCCTACCAGCTTGATCCCCAGTGGTTGGAACCAAGCTAACCCCAGAAGGGTGGTCAGTTGGCGCTTGACCACCAGTATGTCTAGGGGCCCCTTAAAGCTTCCCCTCTCCACATGCACCTGGACCCACCCCACGACGTGGACCGGGTTTTTCTGGAAGTCCCTCAGTACGAAATCCGCTGGCCTCGTTTGGAGGCGGCGGCGGGGGCATAGTCTCGTAAGGGTCTCCTCTGAAATTATGGAGATCGAGGAACCCGAGTCTACTTCCATGACGCAGGGGGCGCCCTCGATCCGGACAGACATTTTGACCTTGTCCGGGGCTGCGAGGGGCAAGTTCAGTACCTGCAAGCTGGTGGATGCCGTCGTGTGGGTGTCCATGGAATCGTGATGCGCTGACGGTGGTCGACGGCTGCTCTTGGCCCGGCAAGCCCGGGCGATGTGGCCCATCTTCCCACAGCTTCTGCAGTCCAGGTTTCGGTACGGGCAGTCCCTCCTTTCGTGGGGGTCGCCGCAGCTGGCGCACTTGGAGCTGGGGTTGGTGGGGGCCCTCTCCGTCGCTCGTTGTCTCGCGGGGACCCGAGTTTCTGTCCTCTGTGGCCGTCGGAGCTGGAACGCTTCTTCCTCTGCTCGGTCCTCCGGTCCCATTTCTTCTTGGTGTACTGCCTCTCCCCGCGGCTGGCCATACGCCTTGGTGGCCCTCTCGAACGCCGTCGCCTCGTTGAAGGCTTGTTGTAGGGTGAGCTCCTCCTTTGCGAAGAGCTTCTGCTGCAGTCGCTCGTCTCGGAGGCCCCAGACGAAACGGTCCCTCAGGGCTTCGTCCCTCTTGTCGAAACTGCAGTTCCCGGCGATCTGCCGAAGGGCCGCCAGGTAGACCGCCGCTGTCTCCCCCGACTTCTGGTCCCTCTTGTGGAAGAGGAATCGGCGGGCGACGATGGACGGTTGGGGCGAAAAGTGGCCCGTGAGGAGTCTCACGACCTCCCCGTAGCTTCTCTCAGTCAGCTTCGCCGGAGCGGAGAGGCCGCGTGCGATCTCGAAGGTTTCTTCTCCACAGACGCTCAGCAGGACGTCTCTCTTCCTGTCGTCATCTTCGATCAGGTTCGCACGCAGGTAGCATTCGACCCTTTCTGTGTAGGTCTCCCATCTCTCGGGGTGCTCCGGGTTGAATTCCGCAAGATGGCCCGTCGTTACACTTGGGTTCGCCATAGCGGCGGCGGGCTGTGCGATCCTGCGGTCTCCGCCTTCCTCGTCTCCGGCCAGGTCTGGTTCCCCTCGGGCGGCTGGACCTAGCTCGATCCCACCTTCGTCGCCAGTGTAATGTACTGGGAGACGAGACGTGGTGAAGACTTCAGGCTTTATCCGCTAGTACATTACGGAACTGGGGAACACGCGGCCGGGTCCGCTAATATATACAAACACCCCGGAACAACCCCCCTGCTGGCCAGCCCAATCCTGGCCAGTTAAACTTCCCGCGCTTGACATTGATTGGCCGTGACTTTCCCCGCGCTGTGCCTGGTCGCCCGAGGACGCGCGGCGCGTGTGTAGAGTCCGATACTCTACACACATAATACATTTTAGAAGTAGTATCCATTCTCCACACTTATCTATAAGGCCTAATTCTCACATATTTTTTAACCTTGTAGTTTCTACAAGGCAACTTTTGCCTAGTGTGTTTCCAAGGATTTGAAAGCAGGTCCATATGATGAGTTCAGAAATTTTATCTGGACAACTTCATTTTTCATTCCTCTACATGCACCTGCTGATGACCTTGGGTCAGCCACAAGTTCTCTCAAGTAATATACCATCTTACAGTTTGCAAAAATATATTATAAGGATTGTGTACAACGCTTAATACACAATACAATATTGATAGAGGCCAGCGGTGCTAAGGCCTTTTTAAGTAACAAAAACCCCAAGGGGGCCAAAAAAACCCATCCCCAAATGAATAGATATAAGTCCAAACTTGGAAATAATCCAACTGAAATTCACCAGGTGGGTGCTCCTAAGGAACGTAGCTTCAATGCAGCCGCTTTCTTCAAAAGACATCTCTCTAGATTTTGATTACGTTTCAACTCCTTCTTCAGTTTTAACGGCTCAGTTGTTTAGGAACCCTGTTCTACATTCTCTAATCACAGCATTAAGTTTCTCATTTTCATTGTGAACATTGGGCTCTTTCACAGCACCCACGGCCATCATGTTGGGGACCCCTGCTTGAGGGCAATGCATCCATGCTGTTTCTGAGGAAGGGCTGAAAGGCCCATCTTGTTGCATAGTTGGGCATCACCAGCCTGCCTCCCATGTTACTACTAATCATCTTCTGAAGTATCCAGATATTAGAAAGATCGTTTTTAGAAAGCTATATAGAAGAAGAAGAAGAAGAAGAAGAAGAAGAAGAAGAAGAAGAAGAAGAAGAAGAAGAAGATGATGATGATGATATTGGATTTATATCCCGCCCTCCACTCCAAAGAGTCTCAGAGCGGTTCACAATCTCCTTTACCTTCCTCCCCCACAACAGACACCCTGTGAGGTGGGTGGGGCTGGAGAGGGCTCTCACAGCAGCTGCCCTTTCAAGGACAACCTCTGCCAGAGCTATGGCTGACCCAAGGCCATGCTAGCAGGTGCAAGCGGAGGAGTGGGGAATCAAACCCGGTTCTCCCAGATAAGAGTCCGCACACTTAACCACTACACCAAACTGGCTCTCCACAAACAGTTGTCCACATAAACAGTTGTCTCTCTTCTTGAAATTTATTTATTTAGGAAATGGATATGCTGCCTTTCCAGATCTGCTCCAGGCAGCTAAACAATTTTTTTTAAAAGCCAATTGAGATAAGAACATTAGAGAAGCCATGTTGGATCAGGCCAATGGCTCATCCAGTCCAACACTCTGTGTCACACAGTGGCCAAAAAACCCAGGTGCCATCAGGAGGTCTATCAGTGGGATCAGGACACTAGAAGTCCTCACACTATTGTCCCTCCCAAGCACCAAGAATACAGAGCATCACTTGCCCCAGACAGAGTTCCAACAATATCTTGTGGCTAATAGCCGCTTATGGACCTCTCCTCCATATGTTTATCCAATCCCCTCTTGAAGCTATCTATGCTTGTAGCCGCCACCACCTCCTGTGGCAGTGAATTCCATGTGTTAATCACTCTTTGGGTGAAGAAGTACTTCCTTTTATCCATTCTAACAGATAAATAAAACAAGTCAGTAAAACAAATCATACAGTAAAAAAGCCAAACCAGTAGAATAAATAAAAACAAGATCAAGGCAATGAAAAGAGCAAGAGTATAAAAATCTTTATAAAATGAACTTAAGTGTTTAAGTACTTTGTGCATGGAAAGGCTGCATAACTGTTCTTTGGAGACGTTTCATTTATCTGTTTATTTACTTAGAAATGTTTTAATGCTACCTTTGTAGAAAAACTCCTTGAAGCAGATTTTAAATATTCTGAGATATGAAAAGCATAATATATAACATACAAGCGATCAGGTGTTCAGTGATTACAAAACTGATACTCTTTCAAAAACAGATTCCTGCAGAAATGCTAACTCTTTCTCCAACACAAAATGTTATCAGCTTTCCTAGAGTGTTAATTTGTCTCTATAGGTAACTATTCGATGTGAAAGTTAATCAAGCATTTTTTGCCCACAACTCTGTATGTTTACAACATTCATGCAAGGTAAAATTACAAATAACTTTTTAAAAACCACATTGGTGATACTGTATTATCAGCACATGCCAGCATCCACCCAAAGTAAGGGGCAGCGGGGAATTATTGGTTGTTGTAAAAAGGGGCAATGCCCCAAGCAAGGACGCAGATTAGCAACATAGTATGCTGACGTGTTTGTTTTGTTTAATTCTGAGCCAGATGCTTTAATCCACACCACTATGTCTGTGATCAATCACTTCAACACTTCATAATTAAAAATCAGCCCTGCAACTGAAATTATCTTTTCTGGGGCTATAGGAGGACTCTGACTTAACAACTTGTTCCTAAGTTTCATCTTCAGGGAATTCCCCAGGGTGCCAATTACTTCTGGAAACCTTACAAATGTGTCTATTGGGAAGAGAAATCTATCAGGAAATATGCCCCTTTCTTGTTCACTGAAATATTTGTACTCTATCTAATCCACTCAGATAGGAAAGAGGAAACAGAGTGCAGATTTTTGGAACCAAATCCCAGATATTTAAAAATGTGATTTCAACAGAACATATTTTTGAGGAAGTACACTTCTGAGCTGTTCCTATGAGGATGTCAGACTTCTAGATAGCAGTGTGTGTTAGCGAAATCTTGGGGTATGGGTGGACTGTAAACTAAATATTATC
This sequence comes from Heteronotia binoei, assembly GCF_032191835.1. Lineage (NCBI taxonomy): Eukaryota > Metazoa > Chordata > Lepidosauria > Squamata > Gekkonidae > Heteronotia > Heteronotia binoei. The sequence goes on from NC_083226.1 coordinate 141,046,625, forward strand.
AGTGTGATACCATGACAAAAAAAAGGCTAATCTGGTCTTCAGCTGTATCAACAAAGACATAAAATCCAAATCATAGTCCCACTGCATGCTGCCTTAGTCAAGCCACTAAGATTGCCAGCCTCCAGGTGGGGCCTGGAGATCTCCTGCTTTTACAATTGATCTCCAGCTGGCAGAGATCAGCTCCCCTGGAGAAAATAGATGCTTTGAAGGATAGACCCTATGGCATTATATCATGCTGAGGCTCCTCCCCTCCCCCAACCCAACCTCTCATGGATCCATCCCCAAAGACTTTGGGTATTTTCCTGGCAAGCCTACCTGAAATACTGTATGTCGTTCTGGAGGCCCCACTTCAAAAAAGATGTGGACCAGAACAGGTATAGAGGAAATCAATGAAGATTATCAAGGGCTGGAGAACAAGTCCTATGAGGCAAGGCTGAGGGACTTGGAAATATTCCGTCTGGAGAAGAGAAGATTAAGGGGGGGCATGATTGCTCTCTTTAGGTATTTGAAAGGCTATTACTAAGAGGAGGGCAAGGAGCTGTTTCTGTAAGCAGAGCAGAACTCACAATAATGGGTTTAAATTACAGGCAGAAAGATACCACATGGATATTTTATTGGGGGGGGGAGGGGGGTTTACAGTGGAAACAGTTACCTAAGGAGGTAGTGAGCTCCCCCTCACTGGCAGTCTTCAAGCCACTTGTCAGGGATGTTTTAGGCTAATCCTGCATTGAGCGGGGGGTTGGATTAGATAGCGTCTAGGGTCCCTTCTAACTCTATGATTCTTGAACCAATGATGCATGAATCCTACCCTGGTCTATTTAGATTAGCAGCAGCCAGCACAAAGATCAGAATGCTGACAGTCACAAAACCTTTCTTCTGGAAGCGCCCTTAGAATTCTTAAGTACCTTTGACAATGATACTTTATGCCAAGTTATTTTTTTAAGTCAGTACATTATAATTACTGAACCATTCTATTTCACAGCTTTGTAGATACCATTAAACAATTCTTTTCCATAATTGGTGCATTATATTACAATGGTGCCTACCCTTTTCTTGATAATTAATAAAGATATTAAATAGTGACTCTGACGCCATGTGAAATTGTGTATTACAATATTGCTTGTCACTCACAACACTGTTCTGGCATGTTATACATTATTTAATCTGCTATACCTTTGACATGTCTGATTAAACATTCAGATCACAACAATTGGCTTTTTCAGCAACTGGCTCTCACATACGAATGTCAAACCTCTGTGTTACTATTGCCACAAAAGAATATCCCAGCACCAGCATGCCAAAGTCTCTTAGTTTTACTAAAAAGGAGAAAGTTGTTTTAATCACCATGGATAAACATGAATTCATTTTTCAGCTGTCTAGACAAGATCAACTTCAATTAATTTCTTAGTGCCAACGTCCAACCTTTTTGTGGCTTCCTTCTAAATGCCATTTCAGGTCTCATTGTCCTGACAGTCACAAGTGAAGGGCATTCCACTTTGTTTCCCTTGTAAATGCTGAAGAGAAATGGAGGCCTATCCTCTGTGTTTCTGGTGGCACTAATGACAGTACAGACTAGACTACTTCGTCTTCATCAAGGGCTACGTATCAATTGAAACGCACGGTTGATGATAACCTGACTCAGCTGTAAGTACAATGGAGTCTCTATTATATAGGTCACTATCAGAGTTCATGTCAGCAAGTCCCTGCAAATCACATTTTGCCAAGGAGAAAAATGCATACCATATATCTCTTAGCAGGAGGAAAATAAAAGTAAAACAAACCATACAATAAAAGAAAATCCTCTAATTGGCTGTTTTCTGAGGCACATGCAAGAAAAAGCACCAAAAGTCTCTGAATTATTTTACATATAGGGAAACTCTTATTCAAATATCCCCTTTCCACTGAATTGATGGATTGCCTTTCTCTACCTACCGGAAGGCTGAAACATGTCAGTGTTGGTCTTCCACGTTTAGTGAGAGAGGTTCCTGAAGACGCAAAGGAATCCAGTCTTGTACACAGCTGCGATTAGACTAGCTATATACATTTATTTACAACTATAATACAGACTAGCAAAATGCTCCGCACACAATTCACCATCCAACCTCCAACAAGTAGCAGAGTACCACTGTACATTTATACATGTCCTCTAGGTAAGTGACCAAGCAGGTTTAGTGCTGAGTCATGGTCGCATCACTCTGGCTGATGCAATCTGGCCATGTTCCAGATGCCCCTGTCAGCCAGATCATCTAATGTCAATTAGATCCTTTGCCGTCAGCAGTGGTCTGTCGCCTGCACATACACTGACACCCCTTCTCAGGTGCAGATCACTAGTTTCAACATATTCCTTAGTGTTACAAACTTTTCCACAGTGACATTTTTAGTGAACACATCAGCAACATTACATTCAGATTTACAATGCGTCAACGTTACCAGGTCTTTATTTACTGCCTCTCTGACATTCTGATAACATATGTTGATATGCTTACTTCTGCATTTTATTCCCTTTGCCATTGCTAAATGTTGAGCTGCTGTGCTATCGCAATGCATTTTTACAGGTGTTGGATCTGGTAACTTAAGATCTTTCATTAATTGAGTTAACCATTCTAGTTGTATAATGATGTCACTGATTGCTGAGTATTCTGCTTCACAGCTGCTCATGACAATGTTAGTTTGTTTTAGTACTCTCCAGCTTATTAGTGCACCGTGCATGAACACTGCACTACCTGAGGTGGACCTTCCGTCTGGTCTTTACCTCCAGCTGAAATCACTATATGCCACCAGGACTTGATCGCTATCAGTACTCATTACTAATTTATGATCCATTGTACCCTTCAGGTACCTGAGTACTCTTTTGGCAGCTATCCAATCCTTCTGCTTCGGTTCTGCACAGTGCTGACTTAACAGGTGGGCCGCGATACAGATGTCAGGTCTAGTCCAACAAGCTAAATATAGCAATGACCCAACTAAGGACTGGTATACTTGCTTATTTTCTAGTAAAGTGTCATCTTCCTCTTTTGCATAACCAGTAGTCATGGGGCTCTGAACTACTTTGGCTTCAGTCATTCCATATATCTCTAATAGTTTCAGTATTTTTTCTTTTTGGCTTACTTGATAGTGCCCTTCTGTATTCTTGGTAATTTCCATTCCAAGATAATGTTGTATTTCCCCCAAATACTTGATTTTAAATAGTGTTTGTGTTTCCTCCATAAACCATTCCAGCTGTTTATTGTTCTTACAAAGGAGGCACAAATCATCCACATGAAATAATATAAAGCATTCCTGCCCATGTACCTTGTGGCTAAACAGACATGGATCTGCCACACTTTTCTTAAACCCTAAGCCCTCGAATGCTGTACTCAGGCACTTGTTCCATTCATGGGCTGCCTGTCGAAGGCCATACAATGCTCTATTTATCTTAAGTACAGGCATATTATTTTTATTGGGGAACCCGGGGATTGGCTGCAGGTACAGCTCCTCTTTTATGGTGGTGTTAAGGTATGCTGTGGTCACATCAAAATGATGTACTGCCATGCCACTGATATCAGCCTTACATAGTGTTGCTTTTAGTGTTTCAAGTCTGACCATGGGGGCAAACATTCATCAAAGTCCCTTCCTTCTAATTGGGTAAATCCTCTAGCCACTAGCCTAGCTTTTTTCTGCAGCGTCCCGTCTGTAAGCCGTTTAAGCTTATACAGCCAATTACATTTTCCCCAGCCGGCAGCTCTGCAAGTGTAAATACGTTATTTGCAGTTAGTGAGTCAAACTCTTTCTGCATAGCTTGCATCCAGCCAGCACGCTCTTTATCGTTTAGAACTAACACGTCCTCGTAACATTGTGGCTCTGTTGCGTGCATATAATTTATAACTGTGTCAAACCCATACCTCTTCGGAGGCACTCCCTTATTTATTCTGGTTGACACTCTGATTTCAGGCTGAGTGCTCTGTGAATCATCAGAGCTTCCATGTTTTACATCCTCTGAACTGTCAGAGCTTTGAGTTCTCTCCCACTCCTCTGTTGAGGAAGTCTCTTGTTTAATATTCATATGCCCCTCCTCACTCTGCTGAGACACTGGTAACTCTACACCACTGGGCAATTCATTTGCATGTACCCTGCTCCAACTTTCGTCTTCACAGAATGAGGCAGACCTGCTAAATCGCAGCATATTATGCTCATCTTCAAATCTGTACGCCTTCATTCCGTTTTGGTATCCCAAGAATAGCAATTTCCTTGCTCTGGCACCCCCTTTTCGTCTTTTATCTAATGGTACATTGACCCAAGCCTTGGAGCCAAAGATTCTAAGGAAATATAAGCATGGTTTCTTCCCATACAGCACCCTGTATGGAATGTCATTTATTGCTTGAGTCCATAACCTGTTTATTATAAAGCACGCTGCCTTCAGTGCTTCTCCCCAGTAAGTTATTTTTAGCTCGCTATCCTTCAACATAGCGTGAAGCATTGTCTGAAGTATTCCCCCTTTTTTCTCTGCCACCCCATTTTCTGCTGGGGCAGAAACATTAGCAATCCTGTGTTGTATTCCTTGGTCTCTGAGCCAGGAGGCAAATTGTTTTCCTACAAACTCTCCCCCCATATCCATCTGCAAAGCACTTATCTTGCAATTTAACTGCCTTTGCACATGATTAGCCCAATATCTGAATGTTGAACACACTTCTGACATTTGTTTCATGGCATACACCCAAGTAAAACGACTGTGGTCGTCAACCATGATTAAAGCATATTTGTTTATCGATACACTGGGGGCATAAGCACCAATCACGTCGGCATGAATTAGCTGTAGGGGCCTCTCAGAGACTCTGTTGCTTACTTTAGCCACCGGGTAGGCCTTAGGTTTTGCCTGCTTACACACATTACAATCAAGAACCTATGAATACATTTGTGATGAGGCTGTTTGTTACATACAGCTTGTGCTTTCACTCCTTTCTGATCCAGCACGTACACATTGTCTCTCAATACACCTCTGGCCAATAGTTCACATGCCTTAAATATTTTACAGTTACTTACATCAAAGGATACAGTAAAGCCTGCCTTTGCCAATGCTGAGACACTTAGTAGGCTTGTCTCTAGACTAGGCACACAAAGCACATTCACAAATTTGTGCTTTAGTTCAGGAAAGTACACAGTTCCTTGGCAGAGGACCTCAGCCTTTCTGCCATCAGCTAGACTTACGAACCGAAGACTTGCAGGCTCAGTGTCTTCTAGCAGTCTCTCCTCGCAGCAGAACATCTGGGTGGCCCCAGAGTCGATAATCCACGGTGCTCTCTGCAGACCCGAGTCAGTCCTCACCAGTGTCACTTGCTGGTTCTGTGAAGACTTCTGCCTGCCTCTCCGTAGCTCAGGTCAAGTCCTTCTCAGATGTTTTCACTGTTGCAAAAGAAACATTTTTTCTTTACTTGCAACACTCTCTTCTTTGGTGACTCCTGCCAGCTGGAGGCACCTCCCACACTCTCAGGCTCTGGCTTCTGCTGGCTTTGACAAGCGTGGGCTGCCTGCTCTCTGCACTCTTGCTGCCTTTGGACTTCTGTCAGGAGCTTCCCAGTTATGTAACTTAAAGTAAGTTTATCAGTGTCCTGGCCCTCGAACACCATCAACAACATATCAAATCTCTTGTGCAGAGAGCTCAGGATTATATACACCTTATCTTCTTCCAGGATTGTTTTACCTCGCTGTTCTAGCTCTTGAAAGCATGCAGATAAGCTGTTGAGATGGTCTCTCACCATCTCCCCGGCCAGCATTCTCTTCTGATACAGCTTCCTCGTCAGTGCTATCAGCGAGCCAGTTGTTGTCTGCACGTAGACAGCCTTGAGCGCATCCCAGCCTTCTTTCGCCTGCTGTTTTCCTCCGACATGCACCAACTGATCATCCGATATACTTAGTATTATGGTTGAGAGAGCCTTCTGGTCCTGGACGGCATCTTCAGGTGTGGGGTCTGCGGGAGGAGCTGATACACAATTCCACAGCACCTCTTGCTTAAGAAAATGGACTATACACAACGCCCACACGTTGTACTTAGTAGGAGTCAGCTTATCTATCAGCGCCGTAGCCGCCGCTGTAGCCATCCTGCTCAGCACCTGATTCTCAGCTACGGCTGTTCTCCTCCACTGAGGCAGCTTTCTCCTCTCTTCTGAAGCACTTCTGCGTCTTTCTCCAACACACACCTCCTTTACTCACATCACTCAGGCGCAGTGGAAGTGTGCTGGGCCCATAACCCTGTTGGTCTTCCGCATTTAGTGAAAGAGGTTCCTGAAGACGCAAAGGAATCCAGCTGCGATTAGACTAGCTATATACATTTATTTACAACTATAATACAGACTAGCAAAATGCTCCGCACACAATTCACCATCCAACCTCCAACAAGTAGCAGAGTACCACTGTACATTTATACATGTCCTCTAGGTAAGTGACCAAGCAGGTTTAGTGCTGAGTCATGGTCGCATCACTCTGGCTGATGCAATCTGGCCATGTTCCAGATGCCCCTGTCAGCCAGATCATCTAATGTCAATTAGATCCTTTGCTGTCGGCAGTGGTCTGTCGCCTGCACATACACTGACAGTCAGAACGACAGCGCAACAGAATACGAGCTGAATAAATCCATGGATGTGTGTGCCAGGACAATCTTTCATAACCTCTTGGTCCTAAATGCAAAATTTATTACAAATAAATCCGCCAGGAGGCTTGATATACCCAGGCAGGGAACGCACACCAGATAGACAAAATAATGTAAGGGGAAGGACAAATATCTCTATTAGTCATCAACAATTATCTCTTTAATAATCAATGTTAATACAGCATGGCCTGAGCTCACTTGTGGGAAGGGTGGGATATAAATAAAAATAAATAAATGTACACCATACTATGTGGAATGAGCTGTTCAAAGACCCCAACTAGTTACTGGGGGCATCAATGGATCCATCCTAATATTTCCACATGCACAAAATTTTCTCCCAAGGGGAGTGTGATATTCTTCAAAATCATGTTAAGTGTCCCCTCTCTCCCATGGACAGGATTTGGGGTAGCACTTCAAGATGCCACAGGAGGGGAAGAGGCAGGAAAACCATTCTCCATGGGCAGAAATCCTTGCATCCATGGAAACATCTAGTCTGGATCCAAACCAATATTTTTAGAGCATCAGGGAAGAAAGATCCCAGAGTTGTGCTCCAGCATCCTTGAAAATAATGCAAACAATTTCATAGTGTGCCTTTCCACTGACAGAAAAGAGCTGTAGCAACAACAAAATGTCTGAGTTAGTCCTGCCTTTGACTAGGAAGACATGCAGTGTATGTCAGTCATTATTTCCACAGCCTGTTATCTTTCTGCCCTGACTTGGCTAGCCCAGGCTTAACCCAATCCCATCAGCTCTCAGAAGGTAACCAGGGTTGGCCCTGGTTCACACCTGGATGAGAGACCACCAAGGAAATTCAGGATTGCTATGCAGAGGCAGGCAATGGCAAATCTCCTCTGTTTGTTTCTTGCCTTGAAAACCCCATGAGGGCTCATACCAAGTGCACCATGACTTGATGGCACTTTCCACCATCATTATCTTGCCATGTTACCATAGAATCATAGAATGATACAGCTGGAAGGGACTTCCAGGGTTATCTAGTCCAACCCCCTGCACAATGCAGGAAATTCAGAAATACCGCCCCCTAAATTCACAGGATCCTCATAGCTGTCAGATGGCCATCTAGCCTCTGTTTAAAAACCTCCAAGGAAGAAGAGCCCACCACCTCCTGAATAACTCCAGGGTAACTTGCAGTCCCAGAGAGATTTGTTTATTTATTTATGAGGGCTCTATACCACATGTCCAAAGGCATGCTCAAGGCTTACTAAATAAAACTTAATAAAAGCATAAAACACCATGAGTTGTTAGTTAAAGACCCAGCTTTAAAAACCCAGCCAAAACAGAAAAACAGCATCAAACACTGAGCAGCTTAATGTGAATTTCAATAGATCTCATGCCAGAATCAGAGTACAAAAATGATGTTAATTTGATGGATTGGTGGCTATCTGATGTAGGGACAGATTGCTCAAGCGGTAGAGATAAGGCAGGGAGAACACACAATTCTTCCCTCCCTTCATTACCTGTGAGGCGTGAAAAGTGTGTTTTCCATTTTCTTCCTCAAAAACACACCCTCCATTTTTTTCAAGATTTTTTTGTAGATTCAAGAAAAGAATTGCTAACGCTATGAAACCCTTTTTACAAATGATGATGAGTGACTGAAATTTGATTTAGCGTCTTATTAGCAATGGCTGTATTATATGATTACATATTCAGATAAATTCTGCTTGAGGTCAAAGTGGCTTATCCATGATTAATCTGTGATTGATCTGGCTGCTGGCACAGCTGCACCATTTGCATAGCTCCTCAAACAGGGAGATGAGAAAATGGCCTTTTGTGAGAAAGCATTCCTGAGTGCCCTCAGAGGCCAAGGTGAGGGGCACCATAAGCTTGAGCAGTAGCCTTGTCTCTTTTAGAATGAGTTTGGCAGCTGAAGGACAGACACAATTGCTTTCTTGTACAAAAGGCAGAAGTGAAAAGGAATGAGGTGTGAGCCAGGGGAGTGAGCCGTAAGGTAAGCATCGAGAAAGGAGAAGAAAGAAACATAGTAAGGGAAGGGAGAGTGAAAAGAAGGGAAAGGGATCTCTTTTGGAAATGATTTTTCCTGTAGCTATTAGGAGAAAAGGCAGATTGGCTGAAATCTGATAGATTTAAGTGATCTAGATGGGTTTATTTCAGTAAGTCCTTGGACGGATTGTATCCCAAACACATCGCCCTCCAAAATTCCTTTGGAAGGATAAATGCTCATTGAACTTGTTAAATCTGCAAAGCTGATAAGAATTCATCCATGTCAAAGTAACAGGATACAAAGGGAACCCACTGATGACTAACTGTCCAAAGTAGAAACAAAAACACCAAATCTTTTACTGAGCTAACTCAATAACAGTTTGTGCTCTTTTCTTACCAGTTCTGATATAAATATAGGGTAACAATAATAATAATAATAATAAATTTTATTTGTACCCCGCCCTCCCCCGCCGAAGCAGGCTCAGGGGGGGGACCCCACAAGAGCTTGCAAGGAGCATCTCTTTTTCCCTACCCTTGCTATTTCTTCCTTCTCTTTCCTAAAAACCTCTATAGCAGGGGTGTCAAACATGTGGCTTGGGGGTCGAATCAGTCCCTTGGAAGGCTGCTATCAGGCCCCTGAGCAACTGGCTGTGATCTGCTTCCTTCTCCCCCTCTCTTGCTTCCTTCTGCAACACAGCTTCTTCTGCCAGGCTTGCTCAATTGCATAGGAGCTACAGAGCAAATTCTCCATTTTCTCCTTTGGTGAGGCTCCTCCCTTAGGGAGGAAGGGGAGGAGGGACAGCTTGGTTTGCCAGTGTCTTTCAATTGCACAGCAGAGCTACTGTGCCATGCCTCTCTTCCTTCTATTGGCTGAGGCTCCTCCCCCTCCTGGCCCCCTGGGGAAGGAAGGAAAGAAAAAGCCAGAGCTTCCTTTGTCCAGTTCCTTGGATCCCATGGGAGAGCTACAAAGAAAGCACCTTTAAGACCAACCAGTGCTAACGTTTTAAGTATGTTTTTATTTTAAGTTTTTTTTAAAATAAAATATTTAATTGTGTTTGTCTGTGTCCTTTATAAAGTTTATATCTCTGCTACCTAATCTTAAATAGGTACACACACAGCCCGGCTCGGCCTGACATGACTCAGTCCAACAAGGTCTGTTCTATAGCCTCCCTTTTCCTCATTCCTCCCTCCTTCCCACCTACCAGACCTTTATTTGCCCTTCAGTCCAGCTTTCTCTCCTTTCCTCCCTCTGGCAGCCTCTCCCTTGGAAATCTGTGTGGTGTCAGTGACCAGGCCAGGCCTAGTTGTGTACTGGGGAACCCACAAGGGCTCTGGAAGGGGCCCTCACTGTATCCCCCCCTCATACTATTTTCCCTCCACTTTCCTCTTTTTTTCCTTCCTGGCAGCCCGCATCTTACCCTGTTTCCTCTTCTCCTTTCCACCCAACCAGCCTTTTATCTGCTTCTTATTGTCAGCTATATTTATTATTTATTTGTTGTATTTATTAATATTTATATTTATATTCTGCCTTTCCTCTTGGTTCCTCTTAGTTATTTCATTTATACCCTGATTTTCCTCGCAATAGAGACATAAAGCAGCTTTCATCATCCTCTTCCTTTTTATCTCACAACAACCCTGCTAGGAAGGTTAAGCTGAGAGTATGTGACTGGCCCAAGGTCACCCAATAAGCTTCCACAGCAGAATAGGGATTTGAACCCAGGTCTATCAGATCCTGTTCTGAAACTCTTGACACTTCACCATACTGGCTTTTGTGAGGTGGCTGCTGTTGAACAGTTGCAAGCAGCCAGGTCTGGGGAAGTCATGTAAGGCAGGTGGTAGGAAGTCACTCAGTAGTTGCTGTTGGGCCTGGCTCCAGTGAGTCTTCTCTCAAATACCTTAACAGCTCTGGAAAGGGCACTGGCCCCTTTGTTGGCTTTTTACTGACAAAAATTAAGTCTTGAAGGCTGGTGATAATATTGCGGTTGCCTAGCAACAGCCATAATGATCACTAAGAAGGCATTCACTTCTTAAAGTTACTGATACTACTTCTAATATGTGAGGGAATTAATCCCCCAGTGCATTTTTAAAGATTTCAGATTATTCTGCAAACCTGTCTTGTCTGTTCATGGCTCCAGTTTCTTCATTTAAGTATTCACAGATCTGGCCATGATGGGAATTAGATACATTGATATACTGTTTATAGCTGCAAAAGAATGCCAAATGAGCATAAAACCATCATGAGATGATATTGTCATTCCAACAACCATGTTTGCTGCTCACTGAAGTACCAGACGGAATAATTGGGAAAGAAATGGTGAGAGTGTGCTGGCATCTTGCTGATGCACTTATGTCACTTCCAGAAAAGAGTGGAAGTGATGTCATGGATGCTGTAGAACAGGGGTGTCAAACATGCAGCCCAGGGGCCAAATCAGGCCCCTGGAGGGTTCCAATCAGGCCCCCAAGCAACTGGTTGTTATCTGCTTTCTTCTCCTACTCTCTTGCTTCCTTCTGCATCACAGCTTGCATTGCCAGGCTTGCTCAATCACACAAGAACTATAGAGCAAAAATTTTCTCCACTGGCTGAGGCTCCTCCCTTGGGGAAGGAGGGGAGGAGGAATAGCTTGATTTGCCAGGCTCTCACAATCGCACAGCAGAGTTACTGAGCCAAGCCTCTCTTCCTTCTATTGGCTGAGGCTCCTCCCACTCCTCATCCCCTGGAGAAGGAAGGAAAGAGTCAGAGCTTCCTTTGCCCAGTTCCCTGGATGCCATGAGAGAGCTAGAAAGAAAGCATCTTTAAGACCAATGAGTGTTAATGTTTTAAGTTTAAAAAAAACACCTTTAATTGTGTTTGCCTGTGTCCTTTATAAAGTTTATGTCTCTGCTACCTAATCTTAAATAGGTTCACACATGGCTCAGTTCGACATGGCCCGGCCCAATATGGCCCGGCCCAACAAGGTCTCATTTATGTCAGATTCGGCCCTCGTAACAAATGAGTGACACCCCTGCTGTAGAATTTGCAAAAACTCCATGCTTTGATCGCCACATGATGCCAACTTACCATTCGGTGTCTCCTAATTCACAGCTGCAGGAGAATGCCTTCTAAGATGTAGAATCCTACCCTGTCTTTTGGGAAGAAGGAGTCACAAAGTTAAGCATTTAAAGTTGCTGAACCTTTATGATTAGTACTACAAGATGGAGTCTCGTTCTTGTCCTTACAAGATCAAAGATACTGAATGGCCTTAGCTTGTCGGTCAACCACTCAGAGAATTCATCTTTGATGGCGCTATAATACTTATGTGTCAGCATGCTAAGAAGACAATGCAGATCTAGGCAAGAGGATGTGATTGCAGGTTATGTTTTCTTCTTTGTACACAAGATGCTGCATTTAACTGTGTTCTGGTAGAGTAGGTCTGGCTACACTGTAAGCACTAGCCTGCTTGTTAAGGCAATCGCTTGCTTCTTGGGTTAAAATTTCTTCATTGCCTGTGTAAATTACTCTGTCATACTGTCAAGTGATGGAGAGGAGTGTTTGATCTAAAGTTGTTGGCCTTTGTAATATCACTATCCTGAATAAAGGTGCATTGGTGTTGACTCTTGCCTAGTGGCTGGGAAAGAGTGGCAACTAACATACGGTAGGTATCTCCCTAGAAATGAGAATGGCCAGGAAAGGCATGCATTACAGAATTCAGAGCAAGTTTGGATGGAATCACTCCAGAAAGGGCTATCCGCACTGGACTTTGAACCTGCTTAGAGTACTGTATAAAATAGAAGTCTGGGGCATCCTGAAGACTAACAACATAACCACAGCCCAAGCACTTGTGTGCTTGAGCCCTCCCTGTGAGATGCAACAAGTTAATTCTGTCATTGCAGCCTTTTTTTATGCGCAGAGAGAAGCAAGCAAGCAATTGTGAACCATGGGTTAAAAGGCCCCGTTTGTAACACTCCTATGCAACACTCAAAAGTATACAGATAAGCACAGCAATCACGCCTGACAGCTGTAACTGGCGATAATACAGAGTCCTTTGTTTTGGTAAACAATCTGAAAAAATGGTAAGACCTATTGGCCCATATACAGTGATCCATCCACAGAATGTGGAGGTTTCCCCTATTCCTTTCCATTCCTGCAGGTGTTTCCAAACCTCAGAAAAATGATTTTTTTATCATTATTCCTGGGGCTTCTGGACCTGCACAGCTAAGGGGGCTGAAACCACAAGGAGGTGAAATCTTTCTTCCCCCTCATTGTGTAAATGCAGCTCCACTGAGGGGAAGCGGTGAATTCCTCCTCATGTCTTTCCTCTCTCCGGCCCCCAACCCACAAGCTAATTATCTGTATTATTTTTGTGGGGGTCGGAAGGGGCTCCAAGAAAGAGAGGAACGCCTTATGTGTCAGGATGGTTAGATGCAAGCCACTGAGTTGCTGACTAACACTATCAAATCTATTGATAAATTTTAATTCAGCCATTCTTCATCAAATTGTCATTCCTGAATAATTCTGACTTTCCAGTGAGTAATGCAGCATCCTGGACACTGAAACCTTCTTTCAGTTCTTGAACATCACTACTATGCCAAAGATGAGCCTATTAGCACCCACTGACCTGTTGTCCTATGCATTCCCCAAAAGACAAGTGTTGATAGGTGACTGCAGGGCCGGCCCTAGATTGTCTGGCACCCTAGGCAAGGCTAACTCCACCCCCCCCCCCATCCCTGCACTGATAATGTTACTGACTCACATGGGGGCACCCAATTTGGTGCCCACAGAAGGCAGGCGCCCTAAGCAATCACCTAGTTTGCCTAGTGGGAGGGCCAGCCCTGGCTTTACCTCCCCCCTCCCCGGTTCTGCTGTGTAAACCAGCAACAACTGAACTGAAGCTATTTTGCCTTTCTTTCAACTTCTGCTGCCAGTCTGTTTAAGCTATCCAGAGATGGGATGATTTCTTCTGCTACCATCAAACATGATATTTAATTTGTTTTATAGAAAAAGCAAGACCTAAATTATAGGGTGTCAATTTAAACGACTAGTTGTGCCACATACTCTAAAAACGTGTCATTATGTTGTCATTTCCATTTTCCCCTTTGAAAGGTATGTCAGAACCTTTCTAACATTCTATGGACATCGAACTCCGTGTTTTCCTCTAGTGAACGCACCATTGAATCTAATCTTATAATAGCTTCCCCCCATCAACTAGGACATTTCTTTCACAGCTTAGGTGTTACAGTTCTTGAAAAAGTCATTTGTTTCAGTTTCTCATATCATCCAGTGTTTCCTAACTCTATGAAGCATTCTATACCCATGTGGAAAACCAACATTGGTTCCCCAGAGCCAAAAAATGTCCAGATTCCACAGATATTTTGCCACTATTTTTAGTATATTTTAAGCTTTTGGTGGGAAATTCTTCAGAATTAGGGGTATTTCCAAAAGCAAACCTAATGAACTGAAGAAACAAAACAAGGACAGTCTGATACTCTTAGAATGTCTACTACAAGATAGACTTAGGGAAAAAAGTATCTGCTCCTAGCTAAAATAACTCCAGTGCCTCATCAATAATTCTTGACAATTATACTTTCCTCTCAAAGGCCTTTCCATGCTTTATAGACAGTCTCCTAATCCCAAACTTGACCACTAAAAATGTTCCACCTGACAGAGACATCAGCAACAGGAACCAGCAACAGCAACAAGCCCAAATGCCCACTCTGTTATGTATTTTCATCCTGCTTTTTCTCCTAAGATTTCAGGGCAGCATTCATGATACTCACAAGACCCCTGTGAGCTGTTCAATGAGAGATACTAGTTGTCCCACAGTCACCCAGGGACGTCACAGACTGGGAAGCAGAAAAAGGGTCCCACTTCCCTGATGGAGGTAGGGAGAGGAAGGTAGGTGGAAAGTGGAGGTTGCCAACTCATGGGGGCTCTGCAGGCCTCATGCAGGGCAGGGTCTCTGCTTCCTTGCAATGACAGTGGACCATTTTGAGATGGATTGATTCTACCAAGGGAGCCAGGGCCCAGGGCCAGCCTTGCCATTAAGCAAACTAGGCAATTGCCTAGGGCGCCAGCCTTCTGGGGGTAACAAATTGGGCACCCCCATGTGACTTAGTGACGTTATCAGTGCAGGCAGGGGGGCACCAGAACTTAGCCTTGGGTGCTGGACAGTCTAGGTATAGCCCTGGGTAAAGCTTTTGCTGGATTATACCACCACAGACTGCAGAGGATTGGGGGAGGGGCTGCATGTTTGAATGTTCCCCCCTGAAAAAGAAAGCCTATTACATTTCTAGATCACTCTTCCTTCAATCAGCTATGGATGGCATGCATGGGTCCTTCATTTAATCCTCCCAACAACCGTGTGAGAAAGAGACTCTCCCAAGATCACCTGACAAACTTAATAATAATGTGGAAATTTGAACCCTGGTCTCTCTAACCCTAATCTGGCACTCTGCTATACCTAATTACCTCCCTGCAGTAGCACAGTCAAGAAATATGGTAGGCTTATGCCTACTTCCAGACAAAGAGATCCACTCTCTGACATGAATTTTCTATGGAGACTAAAGGTTCTGGATTTGTTTCTTAAAAGATTGAGGCACATTTCATCGTGATCTGTAGCCTGAAATGGTACAGTCAGGGAAAAGTTCTGCAACTTGAATGTATAAACTAACTTTTCCTTCAGAATGGCTACCCAACTGAATCTTTCTTTCACGTTTAACATCCTCTACTGAGTGAACAGACATTTACAAGCTCATCACATAGTCAGGAATGTGTAATTCTGACCCTATCTAACATACACAGAATACACTAACCATTTGGACATTTTATCTCCTAATAAAATTGGCAATTAAACCATTGCTAGGTCTCAGTTGAAATGAGATACTTGCTGGTATACAGAGTGCTGCTGATTCTCTCCATAGCTATAAAGGAAAAGGAACGTAAATAACAGTCAGACACCATTATATATCTTGGCCTTACATTCTTGACCTAAAAGATTCATTATTTCCACTGCAGTAAACAGGCTCTACTGATTCTTTTTTTTATTAGAACATACTGCCTATGATTTTATTCTGTTTTCTTCAGGCTCTTCAATGTGTCTCATTTATCTCTTCTTATCCATGAGAGGCATCTATAGTAATTCCATCAGCTACACAGATATTCTGATAGTACCAAAATGGAGCAACTATAGGCTCCAACATCTTCAGAGTTAGCTAGCAAAGGGGGCCTGATTCCTCAGAGAAGTCCTCTTTTTCTTAAGTTAACAGGGAGTCTCTGGACACCACCTGTCTTCTTTTTGTTTCTGACTCCGGAATTCCCCCCTTCCCCAACACCAATCCCAACCCCCATCCCCACACAAACTAGGCTTCCCAAACCTCCCGCTCTGGTGGGAGACCCCTGGGTTCGCAGCCTCATTTCCCGCTCTTCAAAAATTGGGAAGCGAGGGGTGGGGGGGGAGGGGGGGAGAACATACCTGTAGGCTTCATGCTATTATAGAGCTCCTGAGCCATTTGTAAAATGCATGCCCCTTTAAGGCTGGGCAGGAAGCAGGAAGGGCTTGGGAGAACGGCCCCTCCCTTTCTTTTGCTTTCGTTTTCACAGCAAGAGTTCTCCGGAAGAAGATCTGGTAAGTATTTGTGTGTGAGAGAGAGGGAGGGGGCAGGGAATTCCCTGGTTTGGAGGCCCTCCCCCCTTTAGAAAGTGGGGGGGAGGGAAATGTCTACTGGGCACTCTATTATTCCCTATGGAGAACGATTCCCATAGGGAATAATAGGGAATTCATCCGTGGGTATTGGGGGCTCTGGGGGGTCTATTTTTTGAGGTAGAGGCACTAAATTTTTAGTATAGCATCTAGTGCCTCTCCCCAAAATACCCCCCAAGTTTCAAAACGATTGGACCAGAGGGTCCAATTCTATGAGCCCCAAAAGATGGTGCCCCTATCCTTCATTATTTCCTGTGGAAGAAAGGCATTTTAAAAGGTGTGCTGTCCCTTTAAATGTGATGGCCAGAACTCCCTTGGAGTTCAATTATGCTTGTCACATCCGTGTTCTTGGCTCCACCCCCAATGTCTCCTGGCTCCACCCCCAAAGTCTCCTGGCTCCGCCCCCAAAGTCCCCAGATTTTTCTCTAATTGGACTTGGCAACCCTAACACAAACACACACTAAAATGAAATTTTGAATGCCATTATGTATTTATATTAAAAATGCTCCTTTTATATCTACAGAGTGTGGTTTTTTTAAAAAAAAACCCATCAGAGCTTTACAATCCCGTGAGAATTTACATCAGAGCTTTACAATCCCATGTAAAATAGTATAAGACATTGCTATTTGGAAAATGCTTTTTAAAACTCACTCATGCATATATGTGTGTGTGCACAGTTCCCACTTATTCTTTACTGAATTGGGATTGACATAAATTATCGGATCCTTTATCTTGTTCAGGATCCTGTATTTGGCCATCACATTGCTGCTTAACCCATACAAATAAAGAAGATGGATCCAGGTGGGTAGCCATGTCAGCCTGTCTGTAGCAGTAGAAAAGAGCAAGAGACCATTAGCACCTTAAAGACTAACAAAATTTGTGGCAGGGTATGAGCTTTCCTGAATCACTGATCACTTCTTCAGATACCTACCCAGATATCTATACCAATAAAGGTAAACGAGCTTGTGGGATAAAGTTGGGTTTTTCCTCACTCTTGCTTATTCAGAGAAAGGTCATTCTTATGTTGTGACTCCATAGTTGTGGGCCACTATTCCTTTAGGGAAAATAGAAGAGCACATTCATTATCTTGCTGCAGTCTGTTCTCGTCTCATGCTTGCTGGTCTGCTTGAGAGACAGGGCTCACCATGCTCAGCAGGGTCTGAAGTGCAGGAGCAGGCAAATCTGGAGCTGGATCTAGCACACAAGGGGTGTGGCCTTGTGAACAGGTCGATCCAGCAAGGCTGTTTTCCCAGGGCTGGGAGGAATTTGGGCCCAGCTGTACTGCTGGCAATGCTGGAGTCCCTGAGGCAGTGTTGTGCACTAGCCAGGGTCCCACAAGGAAGTACCAGCCTAATTGAACTGCTCTAGTTCTATAGTCTAGTTGCATGCAGCCAGTCTGGCACCTTGCCTCCTCTGTGCCACATCCGCCTGGACTGGGGCCTTCTGCCACTGTTGTTCCTGAAGAGTTCAATTCTTGCCTGATAGAGGTTGGGCTACTACCTTGGAGGCTGGTGGCAAAGTTCCCCTTGCAGGGTTTGGCAGGTGCCCTCTGGCAATGCTAGCACATTATCCGCAGGTGCCTCTGCAGTGCCTAGCCCTCCCTGGTACCTTTGGTCCTCCTCAGCTACTGACCTTGGTTCTTCAGGCTCTTCGCCTGAGGACTCCAAGTTAGAGTCATTAAGCTGGTTGGAGGGAGTCATGACACAATCCTAAAGTAAATATATCACTACAGTGTCCTAAAGAGCCCCATGGCGCAGAGTGGTAAAGCTGCAGTACTGCAGTCGGAGCCTTCTGCTTATGACCTGAGTTCGATCCCAGCGGAAACTGGTTCAGGTAGCTGGCTCAGATTGACTTAGCCTTCCATCCTTTTGAGGTTGGTAAAATCAGTACCCAGCTTGCTGGAGGGAAAGTGTAGATGACTGGGGAAGGCAATGGCAAACCACCCCATAAAAAGGCTGCCATGGAAACGTTGTGAAAGCAACGTCACCACAGAGTCGAAAATGACTGGTGCTTGCACAGGGGACTACCTTTACCTTTTTTTTATGGTGTCCTAATGCCAGTTTAAAAATAAAACCAAAGGAGGTAAGGGGAAATGGTGGCAAGGGGAAGAGGCACAGAGAAAATCCCCATGCAGGGAGTGCCCCTCTTCACCACGTGGAAGCAACTGAACACAGCTACCTATCTGGAATGTTAACTAAATGAACTCAGATATTATTTTATTTATTTACAGAATTTGTAGCCTGCCTTTCTACTCTTATAAAGGCCACAAAGGTGGCTAAAATGTAAAACATACATGATGAAAATCACATTTTATGCTGCACCTTCAGAACTTGGAGGATGTTATCCCTCATAGATGAGCAGAAGGGCAGACAGGTTGAAAAGATGCAGCAGTCTAAGCATGTGGAATAAAGGCAGAGAAAAGGAGGCGACCCTGAGTTTGCTGAAATAGCCTGGAGTGATGGTTCCCTCATAGTTTCAGTTTCAATTTCAGTTTATTTCAATTTATATCCCGCCCTTCCCGCCAAGGAGGCTCAGGGCGGCTTACAACATATAAAATCTAGCATAAAGTGAATCCAATGTGGAATGCTGCCCTGTCGGAGGGCCCCCTTTGCCTCCATCTCTTCTCTGAAAATAAAGCAAATGTTAAAAGTATATCATTAGATGTCCAGTGTTCTTTAATCCTATTGGAGTCAACTTCTTGCCATTTGGAGAAGTGTGGAACACGTAATGTTACACTGATGTCACTTGTGCTCATTATTTTGGATAATTTCAGTAAATGGGCCAAGGTTACTCAGAGATAGCTCAGGATATCTTGGCCTCTATGATAACTCCAAACATTGCAGAACACTCTGTGGTTCTGCACTAAACTGGAAATGCATACTCTAGTGACTGGAACCAGGTGATGCTTCAGTGTCAGTGTGTAAAGGCAAAAAATGCTAAATGCTAACTTCACGTATGCCCAACCTGGATGCTCCAGGCTAGCTTGATCTCATCAGCTAAGCAGGGAAAGCTCTGGTTAGTATTTGGATGGGAGTCACCAAGGAAGTCCAGGACTGCTACACAGAGACATGTGATGGCAAACCACCTCTGAATGTGTCTTGCCTTGAAAACTCTACAGGATCTCCAGAAGTCAGCTGTGACTTGACAGCACTTCCCACCACCCAGTTCACATATATGTTGATTGTTTCTGAACTGCTGAGATTGTCCAGGAAAGAGATCTTGGTTGAAGTGAGTATCTCACTGAAAAAGTCACCTCAGAGTACAATGGCAATGAAAGAGTGAATTCAGTGTACAGAACTATTAGAGAAGGAACTGAAACTAAAATGATGAGGATGCAGCCTTTTAATATGCCAAGAGGACAAGGCAAGATCGAAGGCATGACAGAGGGCAGTGACAACACCAGTGCTAGGAAGACGATTTTGACAAGGCAGAAGCACAGAGGCATTTTAAAATCAGGATCAACAAAAAGTCAGTGGAAATAAAGATGTTTTTGCCTGACACCCAAAACTCAACAAACTCAACAGAAAAGGCTCTCTCTGGGGCTTTGCCACTTTGCTTCAGTGAAAGGGTCATATACAGTAGAAAACGAATCTTGACTGATGGGTGGACTCATATGGGAAAAAGCAGCAAATTTGGACCTGGGGCTCCCAAAGCTTTCCCCCCACAAAGCTACTTTGAGTCTAGCCGCTCTCCCTTCTCTAGCCTTCACTATGAAGTAGAGGCAGGCCAGGCATGAGGCAATATTGTGACCTTCGCCCAATCATAACAGGCACTATTTGTGCTCATCATTTTGTGCCATTTTGGCTTCACATTCTTCACACTTCTTTAAAAGTGCCATCCTACCCTTTCTTTTGAAGAAGGCATAAAGAAATTCAGTCAGAAGCACCAAGGGGTGTTATTCACAGTAGCTTGTTATAGTGTGTCCTCTCCTTACAGCGACAAGAAGAGAAATGAGGGAAAAGTGCTCACCCCTCCTCCATCAAATGACCCTTTGGGCAGAAAAGGGTATGCTGAAGACAGAGGGAAGTGGGGCCACTCTTGGGCTCTAGAAACTTCTCTGTAAAGCTTGTTAGTTCCTCTCTGTGGCCGACTGTGAAGGCATAGTCCCCATGTGGGACTGCACAGAAGTCACAAAGATGGGACTACTAATTAAATTTACAGATGACACCAGATCAGCTGTGGTAACAAACACTCCAAAAGATTGAGATAAAATACAATCAGACTTGGATACATTGGGAAAATGTGTTATTTAATAAAAAATAAATGTAAGCTTTTAAGTCTGAGTAGTAAAAATGTTGTGCACATGTACTGGATAGGGATACTCTTCTGGGGAGTAGCATGTGTGAATGGGATCTTGGGGTTTGGGTGGACTGAAAATTAAATATGAGTAGCCAGTATGATGCAGCAATGTAGAAGGCAAATTCAGTCTTAGGGTGTATCTGCAGAAGCATAGTGTCTAGGACACCAGATGTGGTAGTATCACTGTATACTGCACTGATCAGACCCCATCTGGTGCACTGTGTCCAGTCCTGGAGGCCATTTTATAGGAAGGACATAGAAACTGTAGAGCAAGTGCAAAGGAGAATGATAAGGATGGTTATGGGTTTGGAGACTGATCTTTATGAAGAAAGGCTGCAGGAATTGGAAATATTCTGCCTGGAGACGAGGAAGTGGAGGGCCAATAAGATTACTCTTTTTAAGTATATGACAGGCTGTCATTTAGATGAGGGTAGAGCACTGTTTAAATTGGTATTGGAGGATATGCATCATAATAATGGGCTTAAATTATGGGTGGGGAGATATTGGTGTGGTTAGGAAAAACTTTTTAACAATAAGAGCAATTCAGTGATAGAATCAGTAGCCCATGGATGTTGTGGGGGTCCTTCCCTCCTTGGAGGTGTTTAAGCAGAGACTGGGTGATTATTTGTCAGGGATGCTTTCAGCCATCCTATTTGGTGCAGGGGGCTAGACTGGATGATCTTTAGGCCCTTGCAGCTTTTTAATTATATGATTCTAAGTGGTGATGGAAAATAACAACCAATCACTCAACAAATGAAAGCTGAGCAGTTGCTGAATCAGCTGGAACTGGCCTCTTTTCATGGGCTCCACCGACTTCCCCAAGTCACTGTTCTTCAAGCTGGACACTTTGAGGATCACCTACTCTCCCCCTGCAACAGTTACATGCACACCTAGCCTCTCTTTCCTTCCATCAATTCAAATGCCTCAACCATCAAGGATATTGAACTTCTTACCACTCCTGCCAGACCATATAACACTATCAGTGGCATCAGATCTTTGCCTCACTCAAGAGGGAAGCAGCTGAAATCCAGATAGACTCTATACTTATGAGTAACATGTGGAAAGTGTCATATATGGGTAGGTTCTGAGCAGTGTTCCCTCTGAGTTAGCGTGAGCTAGCTCACAGATTTTTAGCCTCCAGCTCACACATTTTTGTCTTAGCTCAAAAAGGATGACCTTAGTGCACAATAATTTATGCAGTAGCTCATAACTTTAATGCCAGTAGCTCACAACTTTAATACCAGTAGCTCACATAGCAGAATCTTTGCTCACAAGACTCTGCAGCTTAGAGAGAACATTGGTCCTGAGACATCTAGCTCTGCAGCAGCTCTCCAAGGCTTCCAAGACCCTGGTACATTTGACCCCACATTGCTCAAATCTCAGGTAATCTTCCATGGAAATGTCAAATTACAGGGAACAATGTGCTCTTTCTTCCATATAGTTTGACACTGTTTCCCACAAAAGAGGAAGCGAGACAACCCTCGCATGATATCCTTGGGCCAGATGAATCATGGAACAGAAGGCATATGGCTGTGTACAGAGATCTCCATATGCACTCCTGTGGAACAGATGGAGGATGGTGCTTGGTTGGAAAGGAGGCCCAGAAGGTAGAATAAGATTAGAAAGGACAACATTCAAAAAGTTTGATTAATATTTTTTGGACCAGAAAAGCATTTGCAGGTTCAGACTCTCATAGCTGGTGTTTCTGAGCTCTGTTACTGTATTTGGAGGAAAGCCTTTAATATATGCACACAGAAAACCTCACTGTTAACCTTCAAAAGGCAGGCAAAAGCGAAAGATCACTGTGCCCCCAAGTTTTGCTTCAATTAACTAGAGGACCCCAGTCTTCTCGAAAGACATTTGATACCATGGCTTCATTATCAGTGCTTTCTTGTGACAGTCGTTATTTGAAAAGACATGGATTATGGTCTCTCAGCCCACTGAGTAAATGCAGCCCTCCTGTGCCTTCCAATAAGCCATCACACTAATTACCTATTAATAGCTTGACATTAGATAGCAATGATTCAGACAATCTGGCACAAAATTGAAAGAACATACATGGGGTCCCTGAACTGGTTCTTCTGCTCATTATTCCTGTATGAGTATTCCATATGCAGGGAAGGAAATGTTCTAATATGAGCCATCTCCTCTCTCCTGAAAACCAGTGATTTCAGAATAACCAGGATGTGCCATCTTAAAATATTTACCTACCCTACTGCACCATTGGGAGAACAAATGACTAACTATTAGGAAGGTGTTTTGCATACTAACAGCCTCAAACCTTGCACTATGCTGCACAAGGCTAGCTGTATATAGAACCATTTCATGTTATGAGGTAGACATGTGCTTCATTACACGTCTTCCGAGAAGGTTGACTCCTATGGGCTGGATCCTATGGACCACAAAAAGAGGAAGTAGGTGGAGAAAGAACTCAGTTGGTGAAAGACGTGGAGGTTATTTCACCAGTTCTGCCTCATTATAGATTCCCATGCCATGTGACATGTTATCCACGAGGGTTACCTGACCTTTGACATCTTTCAGGGAGCCATAGGGGTTGCTGGAAGAAGGAGAGGAAGATTCGCCTATCAGAGTTAATTATAGTTTGTTTAAGATCTGTAAAGTACTGGGGTCGGCGCAGTAAGAGACCAGAGTCGGAGAGTGATTTCAGCAAGCTTTACTTTAGGAACACCAACACAGACTGAGCTCTATGCAAACCTCCCGCTCTTTTATACAATTCTTGCCCCCTTCTGATTGGACCTTAACTATGTACATGGATTGGCTATTTACAGAGGCCTAAGGGCCTATCAGGGTACAGTATGAGCCTAGATGTTGATTGGCTACTTATGTTTCAATCCTTCCCCTGATTGGGCACGCTTAGGCCTTCTCTGGAACCCTGGTGTGGAGTACAAGCTTGGCTTGTTCAGCTTCCCTCCAAAAGTAACAGTTCCCTCCAAAAGTAACAGTTCTCCATTTGAACCTAGGACACAACAAGATCCAACCATAAATCTCAGGTTGTTTCATTTGACTGAACAGTTCTGTTGTACTTGTAATCTACCTTGAGTACTAGTGAGAAAGGCAGACTATAAATGAAAATAAGTAAAATATGGCATAGCAAGCACAAAACATACAGACTGTAGTTCTTTAGGGTTATTAAGCCATATTTTAAAAGTAGTTGTTCACATTCTTTCATTGTATGTTTTATACATGAGATGATGGTTCTAATCTGCATTCAGGACCGGAGTTGAGAATTGAGGATAAATCCATAATATAAAGCATTGTTAAATGCAGAATGAAATGAGGTGATCTTCAGATACACCTTCCAAGGGCCCTGTAGCCTTCAAATCCCTTTTCACTCATCCTCCTTCTCCCCAAGTTATTTTTAGGGTTGTTGCTATTTGGTCAGCTCTTTAATAGCCTGATCTGCTTTTGTACCATCTGATGGGATTTGAGCTTAGATTCTGCGCTTAGGCAACATGGAATTTGAAATTTATTTATAGTTATACAGAACATGTTTATGATTTGTCCATTCTCTGGTTATGGCCAGTACTTGACATAAGTGTAACATATGTACATTTAAAAATGTGGTTTTTAATACACATAATTCCTTGAAAATTATTCAGCTGTATCCTTTTCCAAAGCATCTCTCTGTTGTTTTGCCTTGCTAAACATTTCAGTGTTAAGGCTACTGTTCTAATTAGGTCAAGAAGTTAAGATCCACCTCCTTTTCAAACAGAGGTGCATGGGTTTGCCACCTTTTCTTATAAATGTGCTGAACAGAAACTAGTCTAGATTCACTGGGAAGTGTGGTGGACCTACTGGTTGCAGGAAAAAAGTCCCAGCTGAATATTCTAAAACTCTGAGATCCTCTGGATAAATGCTTATATCTATAAGCTCATTGCAGGATTAGGAGTGTATTAAAATCATTTTGTTTTAAAGAGAGAGGTTTCTGATTCTTTCTGCCATGACTTAGTAGCCAGGGAAATACAAGATAACTATATTCCAGGCCACACCACTCTGCAAAATTGATGTCATTTATTGAGGGCTCTCAACGAGAGATCCCTTAATTGGAAGAACATCCTTCTCAATCACAAGTGGCTGAGCAAAAGGATGTCCTCGAAATATCAATGTGGGCTCAAGCTATTTAAAATGTCACGGTTAACCTTTTTAAAAAGCTGATTTAATTAGAAAATGATAATTAAAGCGTTCTTACTGGGAAGAAATTCCTGTTCCAAAATGAACCTGTTAACTTTTTACAGCAACAAACAGCACCTTTTATTCCATTGTTGGAATAGGTTTAGCATACTGAGAACACTGAGTAGACTGATACTTTGATTAACTTTATTTTGCTAGGATTAGAGTTAACTACTGTAGCACACTAGAGAGCAGAGACAACTGAATTACCTGAACACACCTAGATGCCATCAGCAGCTTCTGCATATAGCAAAAACAAAACAAAATTCCCAAACAGCAACAACAGCAACAGGCCAATCAATATCATTTAGGCACTGTGTAGAAAGATTTTTCTCCCAACAAAATACATGGAGTTGCGCAGTATGTCAAGTGGCAAGGTACCTTATGTGAAGCTGCCAACGGTGCTGTACAAGTGCTTGCCCCTTGAACACTAGCCTTAGGGTAGATTTGATGTAATGTACCTCTGTTTAATCCTAATGCAGAACTGCTGCTTGTGTAGAGTCAACAAACAAATGGCAGCTCACCAAAATGCCTGCATTTGGATGTCATGATAAACAACTGCAACTTGATCAAGCGAGGAAGTTTTTCTCAAAGCCCCATTAAAGTGAGAATAGCAAGGGTTGCACATAAGCAGAATGGGGGATTTTCCACCTCACTTGAGAACAATAAGGTTCATGATAGCATTGAAGATTCCCAGCAATGAGAAACTTCAGCTGGGCAGGGTAGAAGCCACTATTTTTTAATCTGATATTTTCCTTTCCTGAAACAGGTTCTCGGTTTGTCAGGTTTCGTATCAGAAATACAAAATACTATTTTTCACACACACAAATTAATTCTTAGTTGAGGTCAACCAGTGACTCAAACGAAGTGATAGACCACCCTCAATGGCTTTTCAAAAGACAAGTCTCTTGTGGTTCCTCTGATTTGTAAAATGCTTATTGGCCCACATCAAAAGAGCTGGGTGATCTCCTTTTCTCCCATTCTGAAGCTTCTCCCCACAATTTCAAAATATGGGACTCCAGTTTACTAGGGGGGTTGTTTGGAGCTTGCTTCTGCAGAATCTCTTGCTATAGAACAACTTTCATTTCCTGTTCCTTTGTTCTGTTAGCCATATGCTCGGGGCTGTAGCATTCAACCTCCAAGGCCCTGGATGAATGTGCAAGAAAATGGCACATTAGTTCATTAGAAGTTCCAAGCAACAAACTCATAAGCCATGTGAGTACTCATGGCCTATCTACATATAGTGCCAATTAATGTGAAGAGAGATTGGGAACAAGCATCCTGGCCCTAAGCCTAGGGTGACCATAATGTCTGAAGGCCAGCCAGGGACACTGGGGGGGGGGGGGGGGGTTGCGCGCGCGCAAAGCGTGCGCGCCGCCGGAAACAGGAAGTGACGTCACTTCCGGTGACGTCACTTCCGGTGACGTCACGCCACCACCGGAAACAGGAAGTGGCATCACTTCCTGTGACATCATTTCCCCCGCGTCACCTGCCGGAAACAGGAAGTGACTTCACAGCACTTCCTGTGACGTCCCCAAAAATCCCCCAAATATCACCGCCGGAAACAATTTTGTTCTCAAATCCTGTATATACTTCATCAGTATATGGGATAAGGCACTTTCTCAACTGTGCTGCATAATGCAGCCTATTTATTTTGTCCTGTTGGCTCTGTTGGCTCTATCTGCGCCACCTTCATCACTTTCGGGGTGTGGATCCCCCAGTGGGGTGGTCTCCCGACTCCCTCCGCTGACTGTTTCTGATAGCCCTGCGCCCCCTCTTTCATTTGATATGTGTCCCGTGCGGGTGCCACCCTCCCGCCGGGAGATGCCGCAAAATGAGCCCCCTTGAGGCTTATGGCGGCAGGGCTCGGGGGAAGCGAGCTAGACTGCTGTTCTTTTGAGGGGTTATAGAGTGTTTCGAGCCCGTCCCTGTGGCATCGGTCCCATCGTTGTGGGACCAAGGGGGCCGGCGCAGCGGCACGCCGAAGCAGCCTGTCACTAATAACACCGGTCAAGATGCAGGACAGGAACCTGGAAGTGACCGACAGGCTGCTTCAGCGTGCCGCTGCGCCGGCCCCCTGGGCCCCACAATGATGGGACCGATGCCACAGGGACGGGCTCGAAACACTCTATAACCCCTCAAAAGAACAGCAGTCTAGCTCGCTTCCCCCGAGCCCTGCCGCCATAAGCCTCAAGGGGGCTCATTTTGCGGCATCTCCCGGCGGGAGGGTGGCACCCGCACGGGACACATATCAAATGAAAGAGGGGGCGCAGGGCTATCAGAAACAGCCGGCGGAGGGAGTCGGGAGACCACTCCACTGGGGGATCCACACCCCGAAAGTGATGAAGGTGGCGCAGATAGAGCCAACAGAGCCAACAGGACAAAATAAATAGGCTGCATTATGCAGCACAGTTGAGAAAGTGCCTTATCCCATATACTGATGAAGTAAATACAGGATCTGAGAACAAAATTGCACTAGAAGACACAAACACAAAGCTCCCTTACACTGAATCAGTGCTTGGGTGCACCAAAGTCAGTATTGTCACATAAGAGAAGCCCTGTTGGATCAGGCCAGTGGCCCATCCAGTCCAACACTCTGCATCACATAACAACATAAGAGAAGCCCTGTTGGATCAGGCCAGTGGCCCATCCAGTCCAACACTCTGCATCACATAACAACATAAGAGAAGCCCTGTTGGATCAGGCCAGTGGCCCATCCAGTCCAACACTCTGCATCACATAACAACATAAGAGAAGCCCTGTTGGATCAGGCCAGTGGCCCATCCAGTCCAACACTCTGCATCACATAACAACATAAGAGAAGCCCTGTTGGATCAGGCCAGTGGCCCATCCAGTCCAACACTCTGCATCACATAACAACATAAGAGAAGCCCTGTTGGATCAGGCCAGTGGCCCATCCAGTCCAACACTCTGCATCACATAACAACATAAGAGAAGCCCTGTTGGATCAGGCCAGTGGCCCATCCAGTCCAACACTCTGCGTCACATAAGAACATAAGAGAAGCCCTGTTGGATCAGGCCAGTGGCCCATCCAGTCCAACACTCTGCGTCACATAAGAACATAAGAGAAGCCCTGTTGGATCAGGCCAGTGGCCCATCCAGTCCAACACTCTGCATCACATAAGAACATAAGAGAAGCCCTGTTGGATCAGGCCAGTGGCCCATCCAGTCCAACACTCTGCGTCACATAAGAACATAAGAGAAGCCCTGTTGGATCAGGCCAGTGGCCCATCCAGTCCAACACTCTGCATCACATAACAACATAAGGAGGGAGGGAGGGAAGGAAGGAAGGAAGGGAGAAAGGGAGGAAGGGAAGAAGGGAAGAAAGGAAGAAGGGAGGGAGGGAAGGAAGGAAGGAAGGGAGGGAAGGGAGGGAGGAAGGAAGGAAGGAAGGGAGGGAAGGAAGGAAGGAAGGAAGGAAGGAAGGAAGGAAGGAAGGAAGGAAGGAAGGAAGGAAGGAAGGAAGGAAGGAAGGAAGGAAGGAAGGAAGGAAGGAAGGAAGGAAGGAAGGAAGGAAGGGAGGAGGGAGGGAGGGAAGGAAGGAAGGAAGGGAAGGGAGTGAGGGAAGGAAGGAAGGAAGGAAGGAAGGAAGGAAGGAAGAAAGGAAGGAAGGAAGGGAGGGAGGGAGGGAAGAAAGGAAGGCCGCCCCCCGCCCCCCCCCGCTTTCGGCCCCCTTACCTTATTCCAGGGCGGCGGATCCAGCGGCGGCGGGGAGTCCTCGGGCGGCGGCCTCGCGGCGAGGGAGGGAGGGAGCTGCCGGGGCTGGCCTCTGGAGGCCTCCAGGGACCAGCGCCGGCTGCTCCGCGGCTTCCCCGCGGCCTCCGCTGGTCCCTGGAGGCCCTCCAGAGACTCTGGAGGGCCTCCAGGGACCAGTGGAGGCCGCGGGGAAGCCTTCGCTGGCCGGCGCTGGTCCCCGAAGGCCTTCCAGAGGCTCTGGAAGGCCTTCCGGGACCAGCGCCGGGTGCCCCGCGGCTTCCCCGCGGCCTCCGCTGGTCCCTGGAGGCCCTCCAGAGACTCTGGAGGGCCTCCAGGGACCAGCGCCGGCCGCGGGGAAGCCTTCGCTGGCCGGCGCTGGTCCCCGAAGGCCTTCCAGAGGCTCTGGAAGGCCTTCCGGGACCAGCGCCGGGTGCCCCGCGGCTTCCCCGCGGCCTCCGCTGGTCCCTGGAGGCCCTCCAGAGACTCTGGAGGGCCTCCAGGGACCAGCGGAGGCCGCGGGGAAGCCTTCGCTGGCCGGCGCTGGTCCCCGAAGGCCTTCCAGAGGCTCTGGAAGGCCTTCCGGGACCAGCGCCGGGTGCCCCGCGGCTTCCCCGCGGCCTCCGCTGGTCCCTGGAGGCCCTCCAGAGACTCTGGAGGGCCTCCAGGGACCAGCGGAGGCCGCGGGGAAGCCTTCGCTGGCCGGCGCTGGTCCCGGAAGGCCTTCCAGAGCCTCTGGAAGGCCTTCCGGGACCAGCGCCGGGTGCCCCGCGGCTTCCCCGCGGCCTCCGCTGGTCCCTGGAGGCCCTCCAGAGACTCTGGAGGGCCTCCAGGGACCAGCGGAGGCCGCGGGGAAGCCTTCGCTGGCCGGCGCTGGTCCCCGAAGGCCTTCCAGAGGCTCTGGAAGGCCTTCCGGGACCAGCGCCGGGTGCCCCGCGGCTTCCCCGCGGCCTCCGCTGGTCCCTGGAGGCCCTCCAGAGACTCTGGAGGGCCTCCAGGGACCAGCGGAGGCCGCGGGGAAGCCTTCGCTGGCCGGCGCTGGTCCCGGAAGGCCTTCCAGAGCCTCTGGAAGGCCTTCCGGGACCAGCGCCGGGTGCCCCGCGGCTTCCCCGCGGCCTCCGCTGGTCCCTGGAGGCCCTCCAGAGACTCTGGAGGGCCTCCAGGGACCAGCGGAGGCCGCGGGGAAGCCTTCGCTGGCCGGCGCTGGTCCCGGAAGGCCTTCCAGAGCCTCTGGAAGGCCTTCCGGGACCAGCGCCGGG
Organism: Heteronotia binoei; assembly: GCF_032191835.1. Taxonomy (NCBI): domain Eukaryota; kingdom Metazoa; phylum Chordata; class Lepidosauria; order Squamata; family Gekkonidae; genus Heteronotia; species Heteronotia binoei. Next base: position 141,076,345 of record NC_083226.1, read on the forward strand.
TGCCCCGCGGCTTCCCCGCGGCCTCCGCTGGTCCCTGGAGGCCCTCCAGAGACTCTGGAGGGCCTCCAGGGACCAGCGGAGGCCGCGGGGAAGCCTTCGCTGGCCGGCGCTGGTCCCCGAAGGCCTTCCAGAGGCTCTGGAAGGCCTTCCGGGACCAGCGCCGGGTGCCCCGCGGCTTCCCCGCGGCCTCCGCTGGTCCCTGGAGGCCCTCCAGAGACTCTGGAGGGCCTCCAGGGACCAGCGGAGGCCGCGGGGAAGCCTTCGCTGGCCGGCGCTGGTCCCGGAAGGCCTTCCAGAGCCTCTGGAAGGCCTTCCGGGACCAGCGCCGGGTGCCCCGCGGCTTCCCCGCGGCCTCCGCTGGTCCCTGGAGGCCCTCCAGAGACTCTGGAGGGCCTCCAGGGACCAGCGGAGGCCGCGGGGAAGCCTTCGCTGGCCGGCGCTGGTCCCTGAAGGCCTTCCAGAGGCTCTGGAAGGCCTTCCGGGACCAGCGCCGGGTGCCCCGCGGCCTCTCCGCGGCCTCCGCTGGTCGCTGGAGGCCCTCCAGAGTCTCTGGAGGGCTTCCAGCGACCAGCGGAGGCCACGGAGAGGCCTCCACCACTGCCGCCGGGCCCCGCGCGCGGGCGGGGAAGGCGGGGAGTGAGGGTGGGAGCGTCCCTGCGCAGGCGCAGGGGCCCTGCGCAGGCGCAGGGACGCTCCCTCCCTCACTCCCCGCCTTCCCCGCCCGCGCCCGCGGCCCACCGGCTCCGGGGCTGCCTAAACCGGGACCTTTAATGGTCCCGGTATAGGCAGCCCGGGATCCGGGATTGGGTGGCCAGATCCGGGAATGTCCCGGGAGACCGGGACGGTCTGGCCACCCTACCTAAGCCCCATTCAGGCCTGACCACAATAGCCTCACCTCTCCTATGGGCATTCACTGTGCATGGGTATGGCATCTTTTTCCATGATCAGGAACTATCAGACTATGTTCCAGATCACAGAAATGACATATACACAAATGCAGCTTGTGTTCATGGAGGTATTGTGTCCGTATTTGCAAGTGGAAGAGAGAATAGGGCCAACATGATTGTGCTTCCTGTCCATTTGCATGTGTAGCCCTGTATACCAATATATCATGTATACCAATATATCAACAATGTATAGCAGCAATGAAAAAGCAAAGGGATGGAAAGTAATCCTGCCACCATTATAATGCATACCATATACAAAATTATTTGGTACAACTACATAAGGATCTGGAGCATCTTTTCCATGAAGCAAGTCAGTTTGGGGGGCTTCTTAGTGATATTTTCCTAAACAATAAATTTGCACTCATTTGCTTCTGGATTTATACCCTTGGCCTAAGACACACTCCTATAGCTGCAACCCTATGCACATTTACTAGGGTGTCATTTCTGTTTGGGAAAGGGCACAGAGGGGAAGAGACGAGCCTTTCCTCTCTACCACGTTGCAACTCCCAGTCCCTTCCTCTCCACCATGTTGCAGTTTCCAGTTCAATCAAGCTCCTTTATTTTTTATTTTTTAATATTCCCTGCGATGGCTTTAAAAAAATGGCTCTCAGTGTGGCTTGCCTAAAGCTATCCAGTATCCTTATAACTCAATTGGAAGTCCATTGACCTCTCTGGATTTCATCACAGATTACGGGTCATTAAGAAAGGTAACCATAAATATCATCAACCACATACACAGATGTCTGTGGAACTATTCTATATTTTGGCAGCATTTCTTTAAAGCCTTTATTGCACATGCTGTCTCACAAATACCCGTTACACCTTCCACGCATCCTTTCATTGTATCTGAAGAAGTGTGTGTATGCACACAAAAGCCCATACCTTGAATAAAACTTTGTTGGTCTTAAAAGTGCCACTGGACTCTAATTTTATTCTATGGCTACCCACTCAGATCTATCCTTTGCCCAAGTCATAAGAACATAAGAAGAGCCTTGCTAAATCAGACCAATGGTCCATCTAGTCCAGCATCCTGTCTCACACAGTGGCTAACTAGTTCCTCTGGACTAGTTAGCCAACAGCAACAGCAGGGCATAGAGACCAAGACCTTTCTCTGATGCTGCCTCCTGGCTCTGGATTCAGAGGATTAATCACAGGCTAGTAGGCACTTTTAGACCTATCCTCCATGAATCTATCTAATCCCCCTTTAAAGCTGTTTGTTCCTGTGGCCATCACTACAGCCTCTAGTAGTGAATTCCACATTTTAAATACTCTGTGTAAACAGCCTGCTTCGGCGGGGAGGGCGGGATATAAATATGAAAAATAAATAAATAAAAGTAAAGTAGTATCTCCATTCTGGAATCCATATGCATATTTTACCCAAAAAAGCTGTTTAAGATGATATCGGGGTATCTACTCACTCACTGGTGCTTAAATAGCATTAATGTGAATGAAATTGTCACCTGCTCCATCATCAGATGATGTTAATAGTTTTATGTTATCTTTTTAGTGATTTTAATTGTTTGATTCTAGTTATCCACTCTGAGCCTGCTTGTGGGGTAGGGTGGAATATAAATTCCCTAAAATAAATAAATAAATGTCTTCCAGCTGTATAGGCTGACCTCAGTCTGAGGGGGTTTCAATATGACTGTAATGTAAGGACTGCCATCATCCACCATATTTTCGATGACCCAGCATCCAGACAGTCTACTTACAAGGGTATTTCAGCTATTAGGAATGAGACAAGAGCCTTTTAATACCTCAGATATATTACGTAAGTCACCCCCAAAATATTACATAGTTCAATAGGCAATTATGAGAACCTCAACTAAATCGACAAAATTATCAAAATCCATAATATATTTTAAGAGTAATAGAGAAGAAAGCACCTTGCAGCAGACAATTCCAAATAAGACATGGCTAATTTTTTTACATATTAACCACAAATAGTCAGGTAGGGCAGTATTAATGTTGCTTCTGGAGGAACAGATTTTCTTTCTGAATTGTGCTCTCACAATAAAGCTGGGGCTGGAGACTTCCTCCAGGCTCCTCTAGTGATTCAGATCTAGCATGACTAAACGTTTGCAAGTGGAATCCAATCGCATCCATTGCTAGAGTGAACATCAAATTCCTACTGCCAGGAATAAGATCAAGATGAGGATTATTTATTATTTATTACTTCGCATTTCTACAGTCAGGTACATTCAGGTGGGTAGCCCCACTGGTCTGAAGCAGCATAACAAACTTTGAGCCCATTGGCACTTGTAAGACCAACAAAGTTTAATTCTGGGTATAAGCTTTTGTGTGCAGTGCTCACACACTTTTTCACATGAAAGCTTATACCCAGAATAAAGTTTTGTCAGCCTTAAAGGTGCCACTGGACTCAGACTTTGTTTTTCTACTGTCAGGATAAGACAAGTCCCCATTCCTACATGCTCACTGGCAAAACTCAAGAAACTGGAGAATAATCAATGCTGGAAGATGCTCAAGCAGCTGACTGGTTGACTCTTTCTACAATCTGACAAAAGCAGCAATTCTTTATAAACACCCCTCTTGCTGATTTTTAAAAAATCAAAATGCAAAGTTCTAAAAAAAAGCAAAGTATCTTTAATCATATACTTGAATCAAAATGAATAACAGAGAAGACAGACAGCAAATTACCTCTTTTTAATTCTAATTTAATCCAACCTGAAAAGACACTTTGCTCACCTGAGCAAACAAAGAAATTGTGGCTGCATTAAAGATGGACGATTTAACAGTTGGAATGCTGTAGGGAGCATCTATTCATGAACCTGGGACACGACCCTACCCTGCATGGCCATATATGGGGAAATTAAAAATAAAGTATCATTCTGCCACGCAACCAACATCAAGAATACCATACAGTCTTGGAGCTCCTTTGTCAAAGATGAGAGCAATGAAAGAATGCCCGGGGGCGAAAATCATTCCTGAGATTGTGGTATTTTGCCTGAAGCCAAAGGCTGACAGCAATATGCACAATCAAAGGAACCATTTTTAACCTGAGGATAATTTTTTTTTTTACTACTATTGCCATGGAGAATATCACAAGGTTTTTTACTGTCTTTCTCAGCTTTCCAGCAGTGCCCAAGAAACTGAAATTTCCTTGCACAGTTAAGACAGTGAGGCTTTTATGCACACACATGTAGTACAACACCACATTCCAAGTTCTGTGGAGAACAAGCAGATTTGGGACCTGGGAATATTATCACATGACTAAGGGTGGGTAGAGAAGAGAGCTCATCAGAAATATGGCAAAAATGTTCACAAAAGAAACTAGAGAATAAGTCAAGATCTTAAAAACAGTACCAGGGAAATGACAGGAATCTGACGGATAACAAAGACTGAACCACTTCAGAGTTGGAACTCACTCCGTGCTGAATCGTATGGGAGATTTTCATTAAATGTGATGACAAAGTGGAACAGAAAGCAATTCTTGCATTGATTGATAGACAAGATAAATGCATCTAACACTACCTGGGGATATGATAAGGGTATGCAGATTTGAAGGACAGAAGTGTTAACCTTTAGATTATATGGTCTAGCATACCTAGCTATTTTGGAATTCTTTAACTGAATGTGTGCTGTCTTGGGTATATTTGCATTGGCAGAGAATCACCTCTCCCTGATCAATACTCTGAGTAATTGTATGTAATGAAGGACTTGTATTCTGATTCAGGGAGCAGAGGTGAAGAAATAGTTCCTAATTACTCAGGAAATCTTTTCTTCATTTTGAACTCACACTTTCAGGTGTAAATACTGCAACTCTGGGTGAATTAACTATTTCCTGTATGCCTTCTGAATACAAATTGTTTGGACAATTCCAAAGCCTTTTCAGATAAACAGACATGTGTGTAACATCCACAGTACTGCATACTGTAAGGAATAGGCAACTCCCATCATGCATGTTCAACAACAGTACATCAGCAAGACCTGAGTCCAGTAGCATTTCAATATGGCTTATGAGTTTTCAAGAGCCAATGCTCACTTTGTCAAATATATAAGAGCATTTTTCTTGGCACACAAGGCTGGCTATGCAATCAAGGCAAGCCCCTGAGGGACAAGCTGTCCTGCTGTGGGGTAGAGGGTGTGGGAAAAGGCAACAGGTCTTGCTGAGGCACATTGTCACTTTCTGGACCTGCGTAGGCAGCAGCAAGGCCTGGGGCAGATCTCTAAGGCGCTGGCAGTACAACCTGGGCTCAACATGTCCCGTGCAAGGCTCAGCTGGGTGATGCCTTCCTTGCCTCATGTTGGGCTCAGCCAGGTGCCTCCTTCCCTGCCCCTCTCTTGTTTGGAGCCTGTGTCCCCTTGGTAAGGGGATGGGCACATAATGGTCAATCAGATACATCTTCTTTCCCTTTCCCCTTTTGTTTGCTGGCACACAAACATTTTCATGAGTAGACACAGGGATTTTCCAGCTCTCAGGACAAAAAGGTTCCATAACATTGGGCTAGATTCTGCAGCTAATAACAAAACATACTGAATGGAAGTACAGGATACAGCAAGCTTGCTGAAGCTAAACCAACAATGTCTGGGCAGTGCCTGGGTAGGAGATCTCCTGGGAAGCACACATATACCATCTTGAGTTTCATGATTAGAAAAGGTAGAATAAAATGTAATGCATGAATTATAGCCTATCAATATTGGGTTGATGATGCCTGTCAGGAGTAATTTCATAGAAAAAGAGGAGCCAGAGCTCATTACCACAACTCATTTGCATATGCCACACACCAGGTGTACTAAATTATATCAGCTCAGCATCTACCTTAAAATGCTTCTTGAATTATAATTGTCATAATAAAACCTTACTCCCATACATAAAACCATACTTTTTAAACTACTTTCTCTTACATGATCATAGTGGCATGATGAAGATTTTCATCTGTCTGCTTTATATGTTTTGGTTATTTTTCTATTTTTTTGTGGGGGAAAATATTAGAAAAATTGTCAAACCTTAGAGTTCAACAAACTGTGTATTACAGTGTAGAATAATCAAACACATTGACGTTACAGTCCATGAATGGTGAAAACCTTTTCAATCCAAAAACAGATGTTCTACAAATATAGTCCCATGAAGAGTGCTTTCCTCCTTCCACTCCTGTACAAAATGAGGCCTGATACCTGTTCTAACTTTATTTACTTTATTCAGAGCCTGCCTTTCTCCCTGAGACTCAAGTTATACAAAATATTTAAAAAGATGTACTCATACAGCATAAGACAATGAACTTCAATAGGACTAAGATCACATCATTAGAAAGCAATGCAAACAGAAAACTGTCTAAGTCAAGATATACTATTAACCAGGGTTCCTCACCTGCAAGTTCCATAGTCCCCACCACTACTTTCCCTGGCACCCACTAAGCTTTTCAGAAAGTAGATGAGACTGAGACCAATAGGTAGGACTTCAAACTAAAGGGTTTTCCACAGCTGCAATAGCAGCCGCAGCCACTGGGGAACCAGGAGGCCTAGTAGGCACCCAGGCTTTCTGTAGTCAGTGTGTAATTCAATTTCCCCTCCAGTGTTATGTCCTGTGGTAGCCATTTTAGGTTTGGATCTGCCTCCTGTAGCAGCCATTTTGGGGTACCAACACGCCTTCTCATAATTTGGAAGGTGCTCAAATGCTCAAAAAGGTTGGAGAGTCCTGCCATAAACAATACAAAAAGTGGCTTACACAGGTAGAACACAATGCAGTAAAAGCAAGACAATGTCTACCTTAAACACAGAACATCTAAACTGAGAAAATACGAGAAAAATTCTGTAAAACAATATAGAAAACATGTCATAAACATTGTGTAGTTGTTGGTCTAACTTTTACTAAAATTGGAGATTAAATAATGCATATCTTGGGATATTTGAGGAAAGTGAATGGAAAGGAAGGACTTAATAGGAAACTATTACTAGGAAACTAGGATGGAAAAAATTAGCATAGCAAATGTAATTAAACCCAGTAAAATCCCAAATGTCATTAAATCCCAGTTACTTGCATGTATAAGGATGTGGTTAAGGTGATGGAAAGCAGACCTGCCAAGCATATCTTGAAAGAACATTCTTCCTGACATTGTCAGACAGAGAAGGATGAATAACAGACAGATGGCAAAATGTAGGATCTCTTAAAATGAATTCAGCTGTAATATAGACAGATAACTGTAAGCTGGCATTTGGTAGTGGAGGGAAGCTTTGTCCTGCTAAATTGAAGGATTTCAACCCATTAAGAGAGCAGTCAATAGACAACTGCAATACTTTGGGTGGTATATTTGGAAAGACAGATCTCCAGGCCCCACCTGAAAGTTGGCAAGCCTGTATGGAAAATGTTTCTCTGTGTAACTCTTATTGCTACAACAGAGGCATATGCAGTGGCAACCAAGCATCAATGCTGTAGTTGCCTTTGCACTTTCTTTATGTCACCCTCCTTTTTTTTGCTCTCCTGATAAGGATTAGGCTCTCTCCCACCTTGAGAGAGGACTCAGCATCTGTGACTCTGTATTACCTTCAGCCTTTACCTTGCCTTTCGCTGACCAGCCAACACATCATATTTAATTCCAGCAATATGCATGTATTTGGCATCCATGAGGGTAAGCTCTCTAACATGAACCATATTTAAAATGAGATGGGTCCATTTATATAAAAGGCAGACTTTATGAAGATGCATAATTTTGAATTATTGTAGTAAAATGAGATGTTCAGATTAACTTCCTGAGGGCTGGAATACAAAATACCTTCTCTATATTAAAAAAAAAAAAACCAACAAGAAAGGAGAAAACAGCCTACTGATTAAATATCTCTGGAAAAAAAATGTAGCTAAACAGTATAATTTTCTTTAGGGTTGCATTTCATACAAAAGTTATTGTCTTTCTGGGAAACTATCATTTTTCTTTCTGCTGCAACTCCCCTAAAACCTTGCAGAATCTATACTGGATCCCTCAGCACAAGCCCAGAGGAGACGCCTGTGTATGCTGCAGCATTTAAATTGTGATTCCAAATGGGAAATCCCCTGCGGACCCCTGAAATGTATCTAATAAATTCAGCACATTATTTATGTAAAAATCTACCCTGTTGAATATTCTGTTCTGAGAAGGGAGAGCACATAATGAGATTTGCCAACAAAACTGCTGCTTCTCCTGGCTAACCGCAAATTTCAACAGACTATTCTGGCTAACCCTTTCATCTTCTGCATGAAAAGAGCAGAGAAAGGAAAGCCAACTGAGATATTGTATTTTGCTGGAAAAGACAGGACCACTTTCCTTATGACAGAAAGTAGTGTATTTGCATAACCCCATGCATACACATGCAGGAAGTGGGCACCTGCCAGCCACCCCTGAGACCAGGTGGCACCCTATGTGGCTGCCTACCTGGCCTATCGGGACACGCTGGCCCTGCAGATGTGTTGATGTAGGGAGGGGGAAATGCATGATTTCAAAATAAATTTATACACAGACAGAAGTTCAGAATTGTTACCTGGGCCCACTGTGGAAAAGGTACATTTGTTCATACATTTTAGAAATAGTTTGATCTTTCTCCTTCCCATTGGCTTTTTCCTGGATCTTAGAACCTACTTTGATTATTTTATCTTAAAAGATCTAGATTCAAGTAAAAAGACTGTGGAAAGCTTATATGACAAAAACAGCACATGAAGGCATTTTAAGTAGAAACAAGCCCGCTGGTTAAATCAGGGTCAAACTCTCAGTTTACACGGCACAATTCTGCACACTAAAGATAAAATCAAACTAGTCCAGCTGCTAGAAAATCCTTCACAAACAGTAGTTCCCTCCTCGCCCCCCTCCAAACTACAGTTCCCAAAGGTCACTGGAAGAGTGAAAGTGGATAGGAACTTTGACAGTTAAATCAGTAAGTTTGCAGTGCAGACCTGCCTTAAGCAACCAATTACTTCCCTCTGTACACCCTCTTCCTCCATGGGCAATAGACTTGTTTCAACTAAAGAGTGCCACAATAACGCTAATGTTCATGAAGGATTATTGGAGATGGTGAGAACAGATGAGACAGTTCTGCCACAGCAGCCTCAAGTACTCCATCCCCAAAGATTTTCAGCTGAACAAACAAAAGACTGCTTCCATACATCTGAAATCACACTTGGCTGGATTCTTCCCATTCAAATATGGTGTTCCTTCTCTTGTCTGTCTTAAGATGCTAAGTACATCGTCTGAATGTCTGCTGTATTGGATTGGCTTCTGTGAAAAGATCTAAGCAATTATTGCCTCTGCTGTAGCCTTTTGCTCTTTTAATTTAAGTAATTAAAACAAAATCCACACTCTATTAGTCTGTTAGATATGTAGGCTGAATGTGTTTCCTCAGAAATTAACTGAGGCCCATACAGTAAACACTGTAATTCAAAGTTTAACACTTTGCTATACTTTAGACTCAGAATAGATTTAAAAGGAATTTTAAACCAGTGCCAGCATCAAAGGACAAAAATACCCTTTGTTCAAAATCATAACAATTTGAAAGAAGGGCAGTATTTTATCAACTTTATATTGATAGCTATAAGGAAATTATGCAAATACATTTCTTTTTCTTCTACAGCGACATCACTAAGAGCAAATATGCTATTTATTTAACCCAGCCTCAAGGCCTTTCAAGTATCCATTAAAGCCTAATGCATGAGTGGCATATTCCAGAAATCAAATCTGTTATATACAAACACCAATAGCATCTGCATATCCTTTCAGTAATTTACTACTTTCTCAAACAGCCCTTCAAACAAGAAAATTGAAAGCTTTGCTGTTGTGAAATAGCTAGAAGATGTGAACTGCAGTAGTGCTATAAAACATTGGTGCTCCCTTTGCTGAACACATTTGCTGAAGATACTAAAGAATCCTGGAAATTGGAATTTGGAGATGGTGTAGATAATTTTTTGTTGTTGGAAGTTCCCACTTTTGCAAAATCCATCCCAGGGTTCCTTGGGGAGAGTATATTTTTAAATGGATATTTTAGGAAATTTATATGCTGCATTTCCACCTGATGAGGTGGCTCACAAAAGACCTCCAAAAAATCAAATACAGTCAGTGTTAAAAATAAGACAATCAAAATGCAGTTTTCATAAAGAATAGCCGTGTCTTCAGATTAGGGTTGCTAAATCTAACTCAGAAAATATCCGGGGACTTTAGTGGAGCCAGGAGACTTTCACATTCCATAAAATAAATACATAAAAATACAGCAGTGCAGTTCCCCTCAATACAGTCTTCATTTCCTCATTCCCCAGCAGCTGCATGTCCTCTCTCCCACTCACTCACTCATTCACATACACACACACACACACACACACAAAGCAGTCAAAGAAAACAGTTTGCAATCCCACATTTTTGTGATCTTACTGGGACAATTTACTCACAGAGTTGTTGAATGTAACTATCTGCTGTATATTCAACCAAGTTCATCGAACTAACAGGGGAACCAAAGGTTCTAGTTTACTCTTTACTCTCTATTTTACTGTGCAAATGACTTCTGAAAGGAATGTAAAACAAACACTCCGTTTGTTGTGCTGGTTTCTTTCTTTCTCTCTTGCAGTTCACTGGGACCAGCCATGTTGTTCTGCCGGCTCACCCCACCCTGATTCAGCCTGGCTCCCACAGATTTAAAGGCACACACACACCTGCTAAAAAGCAAGCATTTCCACGCTTCTTCTAGCCTTCCAAAGTGGAAAGGCACATGGTGGCTGTTGTGGCAAGGCTTCTTCCCACCAGCTAGCTGACTGGGGGTTGGAAGGAGCCTGCAAAACTGCGGGATCCCCTGCTGAGACCCGGGGATTGGGAAGCCTACTTCAGATCTTGCTAGTGGTTATGTTATACAAGCCAGTCTACAATTGGCCATGGAGAAGGCACTCCCATGTTTCCATGCTAACTGCACCTCTAAAAGTTTAGGTTCATACAGCAAGGTGCCTCTGCTCCAGTCTGTTAAAGAATTTGGACAGGTTCTTATGAGTGGAGACAGTATTTCAGATACTTAAAGCCATACAGAGCAGTAAAGGCAGCTCAGAAACAAACCAGGAGCAAATGCAGTTCCTATAGCACTGGCGCTATATGGTCATTGAGGCAATTTCAGTTATCTTTCTGACATTTGCACACTGGCCATCACAGGGAGTCACTCATGAGCTATCTGGATGTTAGCAAGACAAGTGAGCGAGCAGCTAGGTGAGCTTTCTCTAGGAACAGACACAGTTGGGGAACTAGCCTGAACTGGTAATAAAGCATTCTGAACCGTCTCTGCCATTTGTTTACCTTGGGAGAGTGTGGAGTCCAAGAATATCCCAAAGCGCAGACTTGATTTCTCAGAGATCATTATCATACTTTTAAAGCAATTCAGCCTGCAGTAAAGATACACCCACACTTGCATATGACAGGTAGCATAAACCAGCAGTTGCTTCCAATTACCTCATTATCCAATCTCCAATTTATACCCATTTTGCCTCTTGAAAGTTTCTCACAATATCCAGCACAACAAAACATGCAATTTCCTCCTTCCTTTCTTGTTTTTGCTCTTGCTTTATTACTTTGGTAAGTGAATTTTGAAAAATATTTCCTAGTTGGTTCATTTTGTGTTCCACTATGTGAAAGTAGCAAGCACTTGGGATGTTGCAGGGTGGAGCCTGGGGGGGGGACAGAGACCTCAGTGAGGCATCAGGCTAGATAGTCCACCATCCAAAGCAGCTATTTTTTCCAGGGGAACTGATCTCTGTAGTCTTGAGATCAGTTATAATTATGGTCAAGGCCAGCATGTGGGGTAAGCCAGGTAGGCGACCACCTAGGGTGCCACCTGGCCTATAGGGATGCCGTCAGGCGCGCCCTCCCCCCAACCCACTGTGCAGATCCAGGAAGGCAAGAGCGGCATGGCAGCATGGTGGTGTGCGCTCTCCTGGGAGCCCGCCTTCCCTTGCAAGGGAAGGCAGTCTCTGAGGAGAGCATGAGCCACCCTACTGCTCTTGCCTTCCCAAGTCTGCACAGACCCAGGAAGGCAAGAGTGGTGGGGTGCTGTGGTGTGTGCACTTCTCAGAGCTCACCTTTGGTGGGCTCTGAGAAGAAGACCATAGATTTATACCCTGCCCTTCTCTATTAATCAGAGTCTCAGAGTGGCTTGCAATCTGCTTTACCTTCCTCCCCCACAACAGACACTCTGTGAGGTAGGTGGGGCTGAGAGAGTTCTCACAGAAGCTGCCCTTTCAAGGACAACTCTGTGAGAGCTATGGCTGACCCAAGGCCATTCCAGCAGCTGCAAGTGGAGGAGTGGGGAATCAAACCAGGTTCTCCCAGATAAGAGTTCGCACACATAACCACTACACCAAACTGGCTATTGACCTGCCCTCGCCATGCTGGGTCTGCCTGGGGTGTGTGCAGGGCCTAGGGCTCCTGGAACTCTGGTGCTGGCCCTGATTGTAGTGGAACTCCCTGCCTGGTAGCTGGCAACCCTAGACTTCTAAACACATGCACAGGTGAAAAAATATTTTCCACCCATTTGATGCTGGGCTGCACCATTGGTTCCACATCTGCTTCCTTGCTCCTGTGCTTTGCCCATTCACAGCTCTGCCCCATTACTTCTAGCCATCAGTATCTGCAAAATAATCTTGCCCAGGTGCAAGAATTCTGTCTTTCAAGACCTGGCAACCCTACAGCAGCACAAAATGCACACACTGTGAAAAACCAAACTAAGAGCTGCTAAAAAAATCATTTCACATTACTGTACTTACTGCTTAGCACCACCACTGTCCCATTTGTATACATATACCTTTCATTTCTATATAAAGGATATTTAAAGTATGCAGTGATTTCAAAACCAAAGTTATATAACAAGTGGAAAGAGAGTGGAAAGATAGAATACACAGAGCAAAGGGAAGAAGATTAAAATCAAATATAGGGCTAGAATTTTACACTGAAAAAGCAGGTTCATGACAGGCAGTGAACTGGGGGAAGCTAGCCCTTTACAGCTAAAAGGGCTCTGCCCCAATAGGGTCAGATGCCCCCAGTATCCTCTGGCATGTCTCCTTACTTACCATCGGTCCAGGTGGTGGCAGTAGGGTTGACAACTGCCTGTGGCGGGGGCGGGGGAGGCGGGGAGACTTTTAATAGAGATTCAGTGAGATGTTATGTATCTGGTGAAGCTATTCACCTGTGTACCACAGAAGGCTTTAGCTGCCCATTTCCACAAATAAACAGGAATTTTTTCTCCAGACTGTTGGTGACCATAGATAGCAAGCTGTCAAATTTCTCCTTAATTATTTCAGCGTTGTCTTTATGGAACTTGACAGAGACTCTCATACACTATTTTTTTCTTTCTTAAAAGGTAGGGAAGGCTCTTCATGAACAGATAATCTTTGCTCATGAAGGAGCTCTAGCTGGGGAGCAGGGGGCAAGGAAAGAAAGACAGGGTCTTGGGGCCTCAGAAGGTTAACATGGGCCAATGAGATATCATGAACTGGGTTAATTGGTGTGGTCTGGCCAAGGAGAATGCTGTGTCTTTTTCTTTTCCTGCATGAGGGGCATATAGAGATCCCCAGCCTTTCTGAGCCTGCTGATACCTTTGGAATTCTGACACGGTATGGAGCAGCATTAAAAAAAATTTTCTGAAGCAGCATTAAAAAAAATTGCACAGCCAATCAAATCTCCAGTGGCCAATCAGAAAAGCTCCCCCTGGCCCCACCCACATTCTAAGAATACTTGGCAGGTTCCTGGAAAGGTGCTAGTGGGACTATGGCAGCAACAGGCATCGCAGTAGGGACCCCTGGAGTAAGAGTTCTGCTGTAGAGGCACTCTAGTGAGGAGGAGAGAAGCGTGGGCCTGGTTTTACAGAGGAGTGTGCCTGTCCTGACTACTGGTATTATTTGGTTCACTCAGCATGCTCAACATTTTTTCTCAACTTTTTTGAGATGGGACTCACAAGCTTGCTGTACTTTCTGGGACCCACTTGTAAATTAACACTATAAAACTACCACCCTTCCTGTTATGTATTTGCTGTGTTCACTTTTAGTAGGTGTGTTATGTATTAGCTGTGTTCACTGTTAGTAGGCCTGAGCTTGAAGCATGCTTCCATTACTCTCTAGGATCGTGATGTCTCTCTAGGATCGTGATGGTTCTCTTAGAACCAGCCAATCGGGACGTGAGGCATTTCTTTTAGGAAATCACGGCCAGGCCTCTCATTAGGCAAATCAGGCTGCTGTCTAGAGCGCCGCCTCCAGTGGGCAACAAATTGGGCACCCTCCACGTGACTAAATCAGCCACAGCATGTCCAGGCACTGGGACAGGCCTAGGGACCAGTGGAGAGAACAGCCTGGCCGCCCCTGGCCCAGCCACTCCCTCACCCAAGCTTATCACCTTGCAAGGGGGCAGGGAGGTGAGGGCTCTGGTCACCAAGGAACAGCGCCAACAGATCAAGCAGAGCAGCCACTTGGCTAGAAGGAAGAGAGCAGGGGTAGCTGGTTCTGAGCAGGCCGGGCAACCCCCACTCCCTCGGGCAAAATAACCTCCCAGCGGCAAAACATTGAGCTCTCCGAGCGCACAGTGCTTTTTACCAATCCTTTCCCTCTCCTCTTTCCAAGCTCAGGCGCCAACCACGCCTTCCCCTGCACTTGAAAGGGGGGAGAAGGGGAGAGAAGAAATTCCAAGTAACCTACATGCTTCTTTATTTCCTTCCCTCTCCACACAACTCACAGGAAGAGCGCCCCGCGATCCTCCCCCTTAAACTTTACTGCCATTTAGTTGGGGTTGGAAATGCAATCAGCAGCACTGCTGACTGGCTATTCCTGACGGCTGAGCTCAGCTATTTACTGTTTTTCCCATGCAAATCCAACCCCCTCATGCAAATCCACCTCCCTCTCACCACCTTCCCTCTGCCTGAGTGCAACGATTGAGTCCTGTGCAGGTGTCATTTTGTAGAAAAATGGGTGGTGGAACTCATCCAGGGATTGTTATGCAGCTGCACCTACTATTCAATGGACAAGGTAGGTAGGAGGAGGGAGAACCCTCAGAAAGGTTTAGTAGCTGTGCTCCTGTGAGCTCCTCCTCTGGCATGTGTATGCTGCAGTTCTCCCAGGAGTTCAACCAGAACAAATGGGTCCATCTCTCCCTTCCCGTTGCCTTCCTAGCTTGCCTCTCTGTGAGTCCAGGGGCATCTAAAGACCAAAACAAGGTCTTATTCTAGGCAGTATCAGCTTTCCAGGATCGCAACGTTTGAATCCAGTCAGTGGTGTCTAAACACCAAGGAGGTTTATTCAAGGTAACAGCTTTTCTGTGTCTTGTTCCACACGCACGCATTTTGAATGGTGCAAATCTCCTGTGAGCAACTGGGTCCCTCTCCCTCTCCTAGCTGGCCTTTCTGTGCAAACTGCCAAGCAACGTTTGAGTTCAGTGGCATCTAAAAGTTATCAGCATTCCAGTGCTTTACTCCCCCACCCCAGTCTGTGTGAGTGTGTGTGTGTTCTGTACGCTGCAGATCTCCTGGGAGCAACTGGGTCCACCTCTCCCATCAGCTTTCCTGTGCCTTGCTCCACCCACTTTCTGTATTCTGTATGCAATACAACCTTCAGAAATATTTATTTAAATGTAAGTTATTTCATTCTACTTTAAGATTTATTATTTCAGTTGCAGAGCACTGATTTGAATCACAGGGACTGTTGTTCCACTCTGTGAGCTGTCATTCCAGTCCCAGAGCATTTTATCTGGGTCCAGAGACTGTCATTCTACTCTGGGGTCTGTCATTTCATCCCCAGAATACTCATGCTGTTCCATTGGTCCATTGTTCCAAATGGTCATTCCATTTTGGGAAACTCATTCCTGTTTCAGAAGGCTGATTACAGAGCCAAAGTCCTACTCAGGAGGCTGTCATTCCAGGCCCAGGGCAGGTTTCACAAAATCTGTTTCACATGTTAGTTGCTGCTAACTTGGAAAGCCAGGTTAGCCTGATCTTGTCAGATCTTGGAATCCAAGCAAGGGTAAGGGAGCCCATCA
Source organism: Heteronotia binoei (assembly GCF_032191835.1). Classification (NCBI taxonomy): domain Eukaryota; kingdom Metazoa; phylum Chordata; class Lepidosauria; order Squamata; family Gekkonidae; genus Heteronotia; species Heteronotia binoei. The sequence continues at coordinate 141,092,255 of NC_083226.1, forward strand.
AGGAAGTCCAGGGTCGTTAAGCAGAGGGAGGCAAAGGCAAACCACCCCTGGATGTCTCTTGCCTTGAAAACCTTCTGGGATCATCATAAGTCAGCTGCAACTTGATGGCAAAAAAACCCCACCAACTAAAGAGGGCGTGTTTAACTTAGCCACAGTGTATATATTGAGTGAAGTTGCCTGTGCTGTTTGTGACTGGTTCTTCTTGAATAAACTGCTGCTGCTTACTTAAGAGATGACTGAACTCACTTTATAATACTTCCTCACATAAGACTTGCCAGCCTCCAGGTGGAGCCTGGAGATCTCCCACTTTTACAACTGATCTCCAGCTGGCAGAAATCAGCTCCCCTGGAGAAAACGGCTGCTTTGAACGGTGGACTCTATGGCACTGTACCATTCTGAGGCCCCTCCTCTCCCCAAACCCTGCACTCTACAGGATCCACCCCCAAATTCTCCAGGTATTTTCCAACACCGACCTGGCAACTCTGTGCCAGAATGTCACATCAGTTAACACAACTATTTTTTTTTAATATTTATAACATAGCAACATGGAGGAACAGGCTATATCATAGCCATTTCATACAATATGCAGAGGCAAGCACACAATTTTTCCATTAAATATATGGCTTGGATGAGCCCACCCCATCTTCCTGAAGGGTATAGGTTACCTTTGGGGGGGGGATTACCCACCCTCAGTTCCAGTTTCCCACCCCTGTGGAACTAAGGAGTGGGAGTAAAGAAAAATGGCTTCCATATATTGATGTTATACTGTCTTTACCATAGAGACCAGGGGAGACAGCCTAAAGCATCACCCAGAAGTAACATCATATTCTCCTGCAACCCCCTCCCCCCCCCCAAATTTCCCAACCTTTGCAGAGTCTGTTGGGAACCCTAGATGAGTGTGTTGTTCAAACATGTGGCTTCCAATCCACATTTTATAATTTCTAGTTGTACACCAACAATATTTCAAGTGCAAAGTGAATCTCCCTGTTTTGCTTGAAAAAAGAAGATTTAGCAGAAAAGGTAAAGGACCGGAGCAGTACATGGCTATTCAGTCAAAAGACAAAAAATTCATGTACTTAAACCTGAAGGGCAGTTCTGGAGAGAAATGAAAGATAAGCAGGCTAATTGTCTTGAACAACACTCAGAAAGGTTAACCATATTTCTCTTGCCCTTCCTCAAAAGAACTTGGGGCAACGTAAACGTTTTCCCCGTTCTTCATTTTATCCCACACCAATCCTATGAGGTAAGTTAAGTTGAGAGAGGATGAATTGCATCACCACTGAGGCTCAGTTGATACCTGGACATCAGTAGTATGCATTTCAGCTATGTCTGTTCCCCTAGCCACCTGAGCCCAAGCAGTGCTGGCAGCACCACAGGGCTGCTATAAACCAGCAGGACAGGTTCAGGAGAAGACCTGGCTGTTGCTTTTCATGCTGCTGGTGACTTGGCTTGGTCAGAGGACTTGGGTGCCATCATCAGGAACTGTCCATGAAACAGTTACATTTAATTTGGCTGCTGGTAGGTTGTCTCCATCTCTTCTCTAAGAGAATAAGCAGAGCCACAGGACCAAGGAAGTGAGGAGGCAGTTTCTCCCTCAGATGAAGAAGGAGGAGGAGATTGGATTTATATCCTGCCCTTTACTCAGAGTCTCCTTTCCATTCCCCTCCCCACAACAAACACCCTGTGAGGTAAGTGGGGCTGAGAGATCTCTCAGAGAACTGCTCTTGAGAGAAGAGCTGTGCTGAGAACTTGTGGCTGACCCAAGGTCGCACCAGCAGCTGCATGTGGAGGAGTGGGGAATCAAACCTGGTTCTTCCAGATAAGAATCCAAGCATTTAACCAAAGCACCAAACTGGCTCTCTACCAGAAAGCAGGCCCAGAATTTCTTCACCCTATTCCTCCACGTCCTGGTCTGGAATTATGGCCCACCTGCAGGAGAGTCATGTAGTATGAACTCAGCGTATAAGCACCATCTGTAGTTTGAGTTCACTTTTTATTTAAAATTCAGAGGACTACTGTAGGGCTGTTCTGCCCTACCACTGTTCAGTTCTGACCCATGGTTAGAGAAGCTCTTCTAGACAGCAATTTAATTAATTCAGTTAGAGTATGAACTTAGTGTACAAGCACCATCTGTAGTTTAATTTCATTTTGTATTTCTATTTCAGAGGAGTACTGAAAGTTTGTTCTGCCTGACCAGCCCCAACTGTCACTTCCGAGAACTAAGTGGGACTTTCTTCCTAGTAAATATGCTTTGGAAGTTCTCTATTTTTGAATTGGTATAGACAGGAATTTTACCAGAATGTTGTAATACAATTTAGATTAATCCATCCTTCCAAAGTCATATTTTATTAACATAGGAAGTCCAGTACAGATTCATTTTGATGATTTTTTTAAAAAACATGAAGTAGGGGGGAAAAGAAAAAATGTGGGACGATAGTTCAAAAGAAGTTGAATCTTGAGACATTTTAACTATTGTTCTAACCTTTTTGACTGTGGATGTTGCAGGAGAGCAGCCTGGGGACTTGCTGAATGACATTGTGGGATGTCAGCTGTTTCTGTCTTCTGCCATGGCCCCCACAGCGATGAGCTGGGGCAATCAGAGAAGTGTTTGAACAGAGGAAGAGGGAAAATATCAAAAGGAAAATTGGAGTCAGTGCTAAAATGAGCAGCTCGCAATCTCAAAGAGAGATTGCTGGTGAAACGATAACACAGGCTATTATTTTAAGAAACCGCTTTCACTAAAAGGGAGATGGAGACTGGAGCGCAGAAGGTGAAAAGATCGGCATTGTCAATGATGACTCCTGTCAGAAGAAAGGTAAATTTGTCATTATAAAGTGATTCTTTATCTATTGCCATGACATCGTCAAATATGTTTGTATTACATATTTCAGGTTCAGCCCAATTTTAATATTCTAAAATAAATAGGAAAAGAGGGAGGGGGGAAAGACTAAACAAAAGAGAATTAAATTCTAGATTAGATGCATGAGTTTGGCACTTAGCAGTAATTCTTAGATCTATACCTGCAGAATATAAACTACAAAGAATATGCAAATCAACTATGATGGAGCATCCAATTCAAAGCAAGGCAAAACAAAAAGAAATTGGCTCTTTCAGTTGATTTATGCTGCACTTTTACCTTGTGCATCAAATTTAAATATGAACGAATATTTGCTTTCAAAATACACAAACTGCACAATTAAAAGAAATGTATATATAAAGACAACCATCTTTTTTGTTCATGTTACAATTACTTGCACAAGTGTAAACTCATGAACATCCAGAAACTCTTGTATGAATGAAAAATTCCCATCCAAGCAGCTTCATTTTGTGCTCCATTCTATATTATATGCAGGAGTTGTGGATGTGGAATTCACATATTCAAATTATAGCCACAGCCAAATAGTGACCCCCAACACTACTAGAGAGGACTGGAGACCTGGACAGCCAGTGGTGTCTTTTTAAGGTGAAGGCTGGCAGGCAGGGTAAGGCAGAGCCAGAGTAAGAAGATTGAGAATGGAGCCTGAGCCTGAGACCTTTAAAGCCCATGAGGAAGAGCAAAGGACAGACAGCCCTGAGAGTGCCAACTCCCTTTATCACTTCCAGGAAGAAGTAAGGCTGAACCTTGATTGGGATGGTTCATAAAGGTAGCTTCCAAGCCAGGCCAAGCAAACCTGGGTGGAGCACACAGGACAACAGAATGAGAGAGGGCAAAGGTGTGCTCACTTGCGGGAGAGAGGCCCAGGGTGCCTGAACCTAGGATTGCCAGCCCCCAGCAATTTCATATGAGGAGAAGAGGAATAAGAAAAACAACACTCTCTCTGCCTAGGCCTTCACGTCTCTACCCTAACTTATTAGAGTTGCCAGGTCTGTGTTGGAAAATACCTGGAGACTTGGGAGTGGAGCCCGGAGAGAGTGGGGTCTGGGGCAGGGAGGGAGTCCACCCTCCAAAGCAGCCATTTTCTCCAGGGGAGCTGATCTCTGACAGCTGGAGATCAGTTGTAAAAGCAGATCTCCAGATTCCACTTGGAGTCTGGCAATCCTACAAATTATCCTGCTTAGGGCTGCCAGCTCTGGGTTTGGAAATTCCTGGATATTTGGTGGGGGAGGAGTAGAGCATAGAGAAGGTGTGGTTTAGGGAGAGGATAGAGCTCAGCATGATACGATGTTATAGAATCCACCCTCCAAAGCAGCCATTTGCTCCAGGAGAACTTTGTTATCTCATGTAGAGTTCAACTGTAATTCCAAGAGATCTCCAAGCCCCACCAAATCCCTAATCTTGTTCTCCACAAATTCCGCTTTGCTGCCCCTTGTGCCTCTTAAAACACAACACACCACCTCTTCTGTTTAATCCAGTATTGTCCATGAAAATGTGATTGTACTGCAATCCTAAACAGAGTCTTACCCTTCTAAGCCCTCCGGTTATGATGGATTTAGAAGTGGAGGACGATAAACAGTGGGGTGCCACTGGGCTCTGTACTGGGTCCCATGCTCTTGTTCATAAATGATTTGGAGTTGGGAGTGAGCAGTGAAGTGGGCAAGTTTGCAGATGACACTAAATTGTTCAGGGTGGTGAGAACCAGAGAGGATTGTGAGGCACTCCAAAGGGATCTGTTGAGGCTGGGTGAGTGGGCGTCAACGTGGCAGATGAGGTTCAATTTGGACAAGTGCAAAGTAATGCACATTGGGGCCAAGAATCCCAGCTACAAATACAAGTTGATGAGGTGTGAACTGGCAGAGACAGACCGAGAGAGAGATCTTGGGGTCATGGTAGATAACTCACTGAAAATGTCAAGACAGTGTGCGTTTGCAATAAAAAAGGCCAACACCATGCTGGGAATTATTAGGAAGGGAATTGAAAACAAATCAGCCAGTATCATAATGCCCCTGTATAAATTGATGGTGCGGTCTCATTTGGAATACTGTGTGCAATTCTGGTCACCGCACCTCAAAAAGGATATTATAGCATTGGAAAAAAGTCCAGAAAAGGGCAACTAGAATGATTAAAGGGTTGAAACACTTTCCCTATGAAGAAAGGTTAAAACGCTTGGGGCTCTTTAGCTTGGAGAAACATCGACTGTGGGGTGACATGATAGAGGTTTACAATATAATGCATGGGATGGAGAAAGTAGAGAAAGAAGTATTTTTCTCCCTTTCTCACAATACAAGAACTCGTGGGCATTTGATGAAATTGCTGAGCAGTCAGGTTAAAACAGATAAAAGGAAGTACTTCTTCACCCAAAGGGTGATTAACATGTGGAATTCACTGCCACAGGAGGTGGTGGTGGCTACAAGCATAGACAGCTTCAAGAGGGGGTTAGATAAAAATATGGAGCAGAGGTCCATCAGTTGCTATTAGCCACAGTGTGTATATATATGTGTGTGTATATGTGTGTGTTTTTGGCCACTGTGTGACACAGAGTGTTGGACTGGATGGGCCATTGGCCTGATCCAACATGGCTTCCCTATGTTCTTATGTTCTTAAGGGTGTAACTGTTAGCGCCTTAGCCCTCATCCTAACTGAAGCACAACCTAATACCTGTGACTGCATTTGTTCGTTCCCATTCATCCTTTGTTACTTTTGCCTATCCCTGCCATCGCCTTTTAGATTTGAAGCTCCTCAGGACATGGATCTGCCTTTTACTTCTCTTACTCTGCAGTGTTCCATGTGCACCATACCAAATAGTTCTAAGGGAATCTTCCCCTCCTTCTCGGTGCCAATCTGTGCTCCACTTATACAACACGAGACATGCTTGATGCTGCTTATAAATTAATGAGAAATCAATGGGTCTTCTCCTGGGATGTTCTTAAAAACAAGCACAACACGATTGGCTGTTAGATTGCAAACCTTTGCGTGCAAATTCCTATCTCCCATGGCTGTGAAAACTAAGTCTCCTTCTGGATACTCTGCGTAATTGTCACTCATTTGTGGCTTGCACAGAGCTCCCTAGTAAGTAGCAGCCGCTTGCAAATAAGCACCTGGGAAACGGAACGTGCATGCAAATGAAGTTATTATGCTCTCTGACCCACAATTTCCAGCGCTTATTTTGAAATCACTGATGGCATATAAGGAGCAACTGAAAGTTCCTAAAGCTTCCTTTGTGCCTTTGTTAGAGGCAGAGAAAGACAGGGACTGGGATCACATGTGCATTCTGCAGCACAGGACGGTTGGAATGCAGTTGTCAATCAGTCTTCTTGCATGGCCATCGATCATTTCAAAAACCTGGAACAGAAATCTGCTTTCCTGTTTTGCACATGCATGCCAGCAGCAGGGAAAGGGATCATTTGGTGTAGAGAGATGGTCAGGTACACTTTTCTAAAGTGTTAAAAGTGATTTATCATCAGAAATGTCAATTCTGAACTACAGCTTTGCTTTTTATATCTTTGGATCCTTACTTCTTTATGACATACTGTCTTCCTTTTTAAAAATTCACTTTTTATAGACCTGTGATTAGGACAGTTAGGGTGCTTTTAGCCAATGGAAATGACATCCCCTATCTTTGTTCTTTATCACACCTCCATTAGTGTATCATACCAAATAAGTACAATTGCTGGTAACATTAGTGGCAAGACTGATCATTAAAATGCATTGATGAACATGCACAGACATTAATACTTCCATAAATTCTCTAGAAAGGATTAGATTAATTCTACAATTGCACAGATTAATTCTACAATTGCACAGATTAATTCTACAATAGTTCACTCAGAAGCAAGTAACAGCCTTAGTTTTCAAACATTTGCTAACATGCAATAGCAAATGACTATGGATGCTAGTAACTGCACAAGAGTCATTAAAGAAGTTTTAATTTTGTACAATTTTTTTCCATTGGATCTTGTTTTGCACAAGTGTCTCTGTGTAACATCTCTTCCCCCCCACCACCCCGCTTCCACTGGGCACCTAGCTAAGCTTGCCATATTTCCACCACTCAGCAGATACCTTCCCCCCACTGGTCATCAGCCAGTGGGGCGGAAATAAGAATGGTGGGGATGCCTGCAGTCCCTATGCACAATGAAATGATGTCATTTTGCCCAAATGCCAGAGCATCCCCAGCATCACACTGACATCACTTCCAAGCATACAGAGAGCAATGTCAGCATGTTGCTGATGACTTTATATCACTGGCCAGGCCCCCTGCTAGTGTCTAGGCCCTGCCTGGCAACCCTATGATTTAGCCAAGCTCAATGAATGTGCTTCCATGCATGTGAGGAAGTGATCTCTGACTCATGAAAGCTCATGAGCCAGTGTGGTATAGTAGTTAAAAGTGGCAGACTCTAATCTGGAGAGCCGGGTTTGAGTCCCCATTCCTTCATATGAAGCCAGCTGGGTGACTTTGGGTCAATCACAGTTCTCTCAGAGCTTTTCAGCCCCACCTACGTCACAGGGTGTTTGTTGTGGGGAGAGGAAGGGAAGGTGATTGTAAGCTGCTTTGGGACTCCTTAGGGTAGAGAAAAGCAGGGTATAAAAACCAACTTCTTCATAATGAAGTAGGTAGTCTTTAAGGGATTAATGAACTCCTATGTAATCTTGCTATCACAGGCTAAAACAGCTGTCCCTCCAGTAATATTGTGGGATCTCTTGAGACAATGTATACACATATTTATATTGCATTGTTGGCTTCTACAAGTATTCAGATGCCTTTGTTAGCCTTTCACCTGCAATAGTAGTTTTCATATTTATGTCATAAAGCAGTTTGTACAACCACAAAGAGTAGTATCCCATGTGCTTTGTCTGAATGTTTGCATCAGCTGTTACTGACACCTGGTGGTGTGTCACACACTAAAACAAGCATTTGGACTAAGAACAATATCAGATTTTGCAAACTGGCTGATTTGATCTGCATATCCCCATTTTGATTATGTCTCTCCCTGATGCAGACTCTTTATTTTTGTACCATTGTCTATTTCTTTGTGTCAAATGTTCTCTAAAAAAATCTGCACATTTTTCAACATAAACTGTGCAATGATAGATCAGAATTACATAAATGATTTACATTGTATGTCTAAAGAAGCTACAAAATTCATAAAGCAATAAAGTGAGCCATCAGTTTCAGTATACATTACAATGACAACATACCTCAACTAAAAAGAACAAAGAAAGGGCATATTAGTTTGTCCCTAATGAAGTCTACTTATATTAAACAAGAGTTTCTTAGGCTGTAATTAAGAACAGCTTCCTGGGAATTATCTTGACTGAATAAAATGTGACTTACTTCTGAGTAGACCTTTGCTTAGGATTGCTCAATGGAAGGACTCCTCCTCCAAGGTCTGATTTCACATCTCTCTCTATATATACTGGCTCATCAATGCCCAGCCCAAACCCCTGGACTTAGAAACCCGAAATTTCGGGGAGTGCATTCCTTCCATGATGTGAACACACACTCTGGAGAGATTTTTAGAAATTCAATCCCCAAGGGGATGAAAAGGGGTAAAGTGTGTTTTCCCTAAGGGATAAAACTGTGCTGTGTGCTTGGCGGGTTTCTGCCTGCTTGCACACCACACTCTCTGATTAGTCAGCTGCAGAGCTGTGTTGTGAGGTGAATATCAGTTAGTGGGACTGCAGACAGTTGAACAGGTGTCCCGGCTGACTCATCAACACCCAGCCCAAACCTCTGGTCTTGTGTAATAACATTGCTACTGCTGCTGGGAAGGAGATAGGATTGCCAACTCCTGGTTGGGAAATTCCTGGTTATTTCAGGCGTGGAGCTTGGAGAGGGTGGGGTTTGAGAAGGGATGGGACCTCAGACAGGTACAATGCCATACACTCCACCTTCCAAACCAGCCACTTCCTCCTGGAGAACCATTGTTGCCACTATCCAGGTGAGGGCTGGAGATCACTCAAAACCACAACTGCTCTCCAGATGGCAGAGACCAGCTCCCCTGGAGAAAATGACTGCTTTGCAGGCTGGACTCTGTCATACCCTGCAGAGATCGCTTCCTTCCTGCTTTGCTCCACACTGTGATTTCAGATTTTCACAGACTTTCAGCCTAACCTACCTCACAGGGTTGATGCACAGTTCAAAAGAGGGAGAGGAGAATGATGTAAGCTGCTTTAGTGTCCTTTTCCTAGGTAGAGATTCCAGGGAGTGGAGAGGAGATAGTAAGCTGAAGTCAGAAGGCCAGATCAAGTAGGTTGATGGTTGGCTGGGAAGGAGACAGGATTGCCAACTCCAGATTGGGAAATTCCTGGAGATTTGAGGCGTGGAACCTGGAAAAGGTGGGGTGAGGGATGGGACCTCAGACAGGTACAATGTCATACGTTCCACTCTCCAAACCAGCCATTTCTTCCTGGGGAACCATTGTTGCCAATCTCCAAGTGAGGGCTGGAGATCACCCAGATTTCAGTATTATAATTGGATTAAATACTATAGTGAAACAGATGTTTCCAGATAGTTGTCAATATTAATGTTTTCTAACCAAGGATATCCCTTACTAGTACAAATCCAGCATGCAAAGCTGTGTGAGTTATTGGGTCTTTCATATAGTAGCTTTTTGGCTGGTAGGATTGCAGGAAACAGAGTTTTTTTAATTTAAATTTTTTGAACTTTTGATCCTTTAAACCAGGGGTCCTCAAACTACGGCCCGCGGGCCAGATGCGGCCCACTGAGGACGTTTATGCGGCCCGCCGGGTTATGGCAAAATCAGACCGGAAGTTACATTCGACCTAAACTCGCGTTAGCAACGCACACTTCCGGCACTGGGCTGAGGCGGCGGAGACAGAGTGTGAGGTGATACCGAGGTGAGGTGAGTTCCCAGGCCGGGGTGTGTGATGTGGGGAAGGGAGAGAGATGCAGAAGACAGAGAACTGACGGCCCGCGGCCTTGTACAGTAACGGCAGTCCGGCCCTCCAAAAGTCTGAGGGACAGTGAACTGGCCCCCTATTTAAAAAGTTTGAGGACCCCTGCTTTAAACTTTTAACAACAATTTCCAATGCAGCGGGACATAAGGTTACCCACTCTGGGTTGAGAAATACCTGGAATTTTGGAGGGTTGTAAAGCCTGTTTGGTGCAGTAGTTAAGAACATGGACTCTAATTTGGGAGAACCAGGTTTGATTCCTTACTCCTCCACATGCAGCTACTGATGTGACCTTGGGTCAGTCACAAGTTCTTGGGTCAGTCACAGCAGTTCTTGAAAGAGCTCTTTCAGCTCCATCTACCTCACAGGATGTCTGATCGGTAATGATTATTGTTAATTTTAATTGTTTTCAATTGTTTTATTGTCTGGGTTTGACTGTTGTTAGCCGCCCTGAGCCTGCTTCGGCAGGGAGGGCGGGATATAAATGCGAGAAATAAATAAATAAATAAATAAATGAGATTGTAAACCACTCTGAGTGAAGGGTAGGGTATAAATCCACTCTCTTCTTCTATATTTATTAATTTACACACTGTCCTTCTTCAGAATGGGGATCCAATGCACCTTGCATTCTCCTCCTCCATTTTATCCTCACAACAGTCTGTGGTAGGTTAGCCTGAGAATGTGTAACTGCCCCAAGGTCACCCAGAGAACTTTCACAACCAAGGGTGATTCAAACCTGGGTCTCCCAGATCCTAGTCTGAAACAAAACACTACACTACACTGGCTTTCATGGGGTGGCTGATATTGAACAGTAGCAAGGAGCCAGTTCTGGGTGAATCATGGAAATCACATGGTATCAAGTTACCTGGTAGTTGCTGGTTGGCCTGGTCCCAATGACTCCTCCCTCAAAGGCCAAAACAGCCTTGGAAATGATCCTATCCCTCTCTCCCAACTTTTACTGACAGAGACCAAGGCTTGAAGGCTGGCAATTCTATTGTGCTTGTCCAGTTACGGCCAGTTCCAAGCGCATTCACTACTTCTATCATTTGGGGGAGTTTTAAACCCTAATTTTTTCATTTTAAATTGCAGATCCCCCCTCCCCTGCAAACTTATTCATTTCCACAGGTTTGTTCAAGTTCAGAAGTAGATGTATTGATGCACTGGGAAAGTATCATATCTGTTGCATCAGTCCTGCTGCCAAAGAAGGGCCAATTTCCAACTTGGGTGCAAAGAACCCATATAGTCCTGTATGACAGCACTTAAACTCAATGATGAACATGTGGGAGAGAGATTAGAATCTGAAACACATAGAGACAACTATTCTACTTTAGTCACTCACTCTTGACAATGAGTGGCTGCTGGTGAGTGGGTGGGGCACCTCTGTTTGTAGGAAGACATTCAGTGAAGGCCTGAAGAGTTTTGTGAAATGGGTGAAGATTCACATCTGGATGTGTACTCGCTGCATGGTGTGCAGAAGGCAGCTTTTGTGTGTGATCAACCAACTTCTGGAGCAAGTTAGCTGTTGAGTGTAGGAGATAATCGTGTAGAAATTAACTTCATAGCATCAAATGGAATGGTACTAAGCATCAAATAACATCTGTGATTTCCTTGGAAACTTTCATGCCAGCTTCTCACAATTTCCATTATCCACCATTATCTTGTGTCAGCGGTTGTAAGAGAAGAGGGGACAGAGACAGCTGTTTCCAAGGTTAGAAACCTGTTAGAAACAAACTTAAGGTTTGTTTTTACCATTTTGATTATTAACAGTCTTTAACTTTATGTTGACTGAAGAGCCGTGTGGACAGAAATCACTTCTTGTGCAGGCTTAAGAGCAACTGTGCAGTGGGCTAGCTATTATATCATGTAAACCTGGTACAATAAATACATCACTCCTTTGCTCCCTGGTTGGGGCAGGTGGTTTGTCTTTTGTGACAGGTTATGCAGCTTTTGAATACTAGCAGTTCTTGCCTATGGCAGGTTATTATTAGCTTATTCTTCATTGCTGTATGTTCAGTCATGTAGCTGACTGAGTTTGAATTTCAATACAGAGAATATAATTATGCAGAAACTATCCCAGGTGGTGGAATGAGGTTTTTTTTTGCCAGCAGGTGTCAGTAAAATATAAGAAAACCACTCAACCCTTACTCCAAAACCACCACCTCCCTTTCTTTTTTTTGCAAAGAACCAGCAGAAAGTCTAGACACCATTTGTTCAGGCTCTGAAAACACACCTGGTCTTTTTTGCTGACAAACAATGAGTTTTACTCACACTGGAGTTTTTCAGAACAGCTGTATTCCTAAGGCCTTCTGGTGCCTGCATTTTAAAGAGCCTTCAGGCTGCTTTTTGTTCTTCCAAGCACAGCTTGAAAACTGCAATGGAGCAAGGCTTTGTAGAAGAGGCTTGAAGCCTTTTCAAACATCTGATGCTTCTCTTCCTCCTCTCTGGAGCCGGCTGAGCTGGGAAGAGCAGAAAACAGTGGAAGCAACAAAGACATTTTAGGCCTCCAGTTTTTGTCTCCCTTCCCAGTTTTTGAAGCTCCAGTAATATTAGTTGTTCATAACCAAGACTACCTTTTGGCAGGCCAGATGAGCGGGGAGGGGGGGCAGTTCTCTGTTTCAGGTCATAGGAGAAGTATGCTTTTTTGAAGATTCCCAGTCACAGGAATATAATTACTAGCACATAGACTCTGTGCTCACAATCCAGCAATCACACATAGATGGGTGGCAGGGCCCCATGTTTGTGCCCACTTCCCCACTATGTATTGATTTCAAGATGCATGATGGAAAGCGTGTCGGAAAAGGCAATGGCTGGTGTACAAAGAAAAAGAGAAGACCCTGAAGGGGGCAGCAAAAAGACAATTATATAGGATTGTGTCTGTGAGCCGCCCTGAGCCCGCTATCGGCGGGGGAGGGCGGGATATAAAAATAAACTTATCTTATCTTATATTAGGTCAGAACCTTCTCTCCTTTTAACTGTGATTGCCTTTCTCCAGATTGCTGCTTTTAGGGCAACTTCGTCCTCAGAAGTTCCATACTGTTCCCACCCCCGCTCAGCAAGACCAGGGCTTTTTCTGAGCAGGAACACACAGGAATGAAGTTCCGGCTGGCTTGGTGCCAGGGGGTGTGGTTTAATATGCTAATGAGTTCCTGCTGGGCTTTTTCTGCCCAAAAAGCCCTGATTCAGACCCTATCTGTCTCTTTTCTTTCCCATCAAGTATGTCAGTTCCTAAATAAACCTTTATCTACTCTGCTCAGGTTGTGCACCTTTGCTGGGTTAATGACTCTGCTAACAATGTGTAGATGTCTATTCCATTTTTATCCCACCCTTCCTCCAAGGAAATCAGAGCATGGTTTGCCCTTCTTCCATTTTATCCTTATAAGACTCCTGGGAGCTATGTTAGGCTGAGAGAAGATAACTGGCCCAAATTCACCCAGGTAGCTTCATGGCTGAATGAGGGTTTGTTCTCATGGCTTTCACCATCCCTGCTTCCACCTTATTTCTGTCCATTTCCCTTCCAAATTATGTCTGTCCGTTTCCCTGTTTGAAATGGGAAGACTTGCCAGTTTAATTTTCCTTCTTCTTCAGAAGCCTTTACAGTTAAGACAATAAAAATGCATTTGTTGCAGTTCCCTCAAGCTCACATTTCTGTTTCAACAACAGTATGGGTCACTAAAATATGTTAGTTCTCAAAACCTTCTATCTTGTCTTTGAAGAACTGGGATGCTTCCACTATTCCTACTTCCATTTCTACTTTAACAGTACAATCCTACACAGAGTTACAACCTTCTAAAACCTCAGTTGACTCAGGAGTGTTCTGTGGAATGCAGGACCGTACCCATTGTCATTGCCCTTGGTCAGTGGTGAGCTACAACCCAGCAGTTTCCATTATATTAAATATATATATATTACAAAGGGAACACAAAATGCAAAACCCTCAAACATGCAAATATATGGTCAGAAATATAATAATTGGAGAATGTTAACTGGGGGTGGGAGGAGAATCCCAGCTATTTTCCTATATATACATCCTTGGGAATAGAGTAGTTCATAATTTCCTGTTACAAAGCATGGGGCAGCCTCTGCTTTGTATTAATCTCAACTCCATCAAAACAAATCTAAAATCAGAGGAATTAGTCTGCATTTACCCCAGTATCAAAGACAGAGAATGAAGTAAATTTAGAAACTGCATAAAAGTAACAAGAATAGTCACCTCTAGGCTGGATTACTGTAACTCACCCTGCGTAGGGCAACCCTCAAGACTGACCCGGAAACTTCAACTGGTCCAGAATGCAGTGGCCAAGGTCCTAACTGGAACCCATGTTAAAGCACATATCCAGCCTGTGGTCTGCCAGCTGCACAGGCTCCAGATTGAATTCTGCATCAAGTTCAAGGTGTTTTAACCTTTAAAGCTGTTTACAGTCTTGGACCAACATATCTTTGAGACCACCTCTCCTGGCATACCCCTCAAAGAGTGTTATGCTGCTTAGGTAGCAACATGCTGATGGTACCAGGGCCAAAGATCATTCGTTAGCTTCAATTTGAGTTACAGCCTTTTTGGAGTGCACTTCTGAGTAAGATCTGGGCCCTGCAGGACCTAGTTCAATTCTGCAGGGTCGGTAAAATGGAACTGTATTACCAGGTGTATAGGAGAAACCAGAGAGTTTTATTTATATGCTGCCCTCTGCACTTTTTTCCCTCTCCTCTCTCCCCAGGAACAGTGGAACAGTTTCCATGACATCAAGTTAACTGGTTAATTGTTTGACTTTGTATGTATAGTTTTTAACTGTGCTAAATTGCTTATTTATGTTGTAATCTGCTCTGAGTCCCACAGTTGTTGGGGAGAGCAGAATAGAAATTGAACAAACAAATAAATAATTGGGACTCATGAGAATTCTCAGAGAGATAAATAACTAGGACTGCAACCTCCCCCCCGCCCCCACACACATACCAATGCACATGCTGCCTTAGCATGACACTGCTGAACTCCAGGATTAGAGGAATAAAGCTTCTTGCTCACCTGGTCCTGAACATCCGCAGTCTACCACTGCAGGGATAAAATTACCCTGACTGTTGGAATTCGGAGCTGGGTGAGCAGGAAGCTACGGATCCAGCCAAGAACCTGAGCAGTATAGCATATGAGAGGATGTTTTTACTTTCCACTGACCACAGTGTGTAGGGGAATTTGGGCCTTGTCTTTCTTGATCCAAAAGTGCTGCGAAGCTGCTTTTTACCATTTTATGATTTGGGTACCGTTACATTTACCCCAAAGGGTCAAATGATCATTCCCTAGGGCCATTTAAGTTCAAGAGGAGCGTCAGCCTGGCCATTTGCACCATGGTTCCAGTACTGATCAGGCCCTGTTGCGTGTGGCTTTTTATAAGCTAGAAGTTACATTTACAGAACTAACATCACATATAGTTGAATAGCTGAGGTTGCGATCCTCTGTTAAGTCAAGAAGAGTGCAAAGAATTGCACTTCTGAATGTATGATACTGCCTTATTTTGAATTATACTCAGCATAGTTTAATCTGATTAGCAGTATAGTAGTATGAGATATTTCACAAATACCTGCTACTGAAGGAGAGCCCTTGAATAATTAATACCCCCAATAATAATATTTGTCATATTGAGTAAAAATATGCTTTGTCTTCAAAAAGAGGGTTTCTGATGCAATGTTCGTTAGAAGTACAGACAGCCTTCAGTGGGTGGGTGTTCACAGATGTGTATTAGGATAACACAAAGGGGGCTCATTGAGAAGCTTCTTGCTGGAGCTGATAACGGAAGAAGACAGGAGGAATGGAAAAGTACTAGAAGGAATTGCAAGGGAGTGGGGAATGTTGAATCAGATAAGCTTATGGGCCTGCCTGCTTGTTTTCAGTGTGAATAAAACTGGTTGTATGTAGAATGATTTTAACTCAGTCATTTTGGGGGCCCATGCCTGACTGTGTTCTGCTTATGGTACCATAAAGGAAACCTCGCTTCAAACCAGTAAGTCTGTGCAGACCTCGTTATTTCTCTGCTTCATTTTGGTGCATTGACTGGGAAATGAAAGGAGTTGGGATATTTCATTTCTCTTGGCTGGTTGAATAGCCATCCGCCTTCCATCCTCATGGCGGAAAGGCTGGACTAGGTGCCACAGTCACATTTTTGATCGAGTCCAGCTCTCTTTGCTCCAGTGGGAGAAGGTGTCCAGTTTGCCAACCAAGATCCCACGCCTGGTTGAACCAGTGTGTCCAGGGAATCTGAAGATATTCAGGATTGTGAGTATGAACTGTCTGGGAATTCTGATTACCTCTTCTTAGGAGAGAAGAAGGGTCTGATCACCCCTTAAGCTCTGTCTACTAGGCTCCGCTTTAGGGCTGAAGCACAGAAGCTAGGATCTGGAAGGATTTCTGTGGTGTGTGTAAAGGAGAGGAGAAGAAGCCTCTAAGCGAGAGGGATTTTCTCTTGTGCAGTTCCCAGTAGGGCGACCTCACTGGGTCACAAGAGAGAGGGAGTGAAAACCCCCAGGGCTCCCTGGCTGCCAGACCCCTTATTGGCAGCTCCTGTTTTCTGTTTTCCCTAGAAGTGTCTTGTTCAAAGGTCTGGTGCCATGGGGGACTTAAAAGCCAGAATTCTGGGGAATGTCAGAGAATGGTAGTTCCACATGGGCAGGCAAGGCTTCTTTGTCCCTACCGTAAACCTCCCCTTCAAGAAAAATCTAACTTTTAAATTTGAATGTCTCTTAGAACAGAGAAACCTGGCTTTGTAAGGTAACAAAGACCTCTCTCCCCTTAACAAAATAAAGAAACAGAAAAGCAATTATTTGGACTAAAATTAGACGAGGCCAGTTCTCAAGGGTGAGGCCTGGAGATCTCCTGGAATCACAGCACAAAGATCCAAGTTGCAGTTTCTCTGCAGGGTAATGGAAGTTTGGTGTGAGTGAGAGCTCAGAGCCTGGTTCCCTTGGGATTTAATCTTTCTTTAGATTTCCATTCTAAATCTCTAGCAATCTTTCCTGTCTGGATATGGCAACCCCATTCAGGAAATAAAACTAACTGCAGAGAATGTGGCCTTGCCCAAAGATCAGGTCTCTGTTAGTGTGACGAAGTCTGCCACCTGTCTGGCCGAGGTGTGTCAGCAGACTTGCCAACTGATAGTCCAACACAGGTCCAAAGTCTGGTATTTCCCCCAGAAACACCAAGAAGGTAGGTTGCCACCAGACTGGATAAATCCTTTAGCACAGGGGCCCCAGTCAAGCCTCTGCCTATTAGAAATACTCTAGAGAAAACCAAACCACACCGCTGCATCAAGGGGTTCCTCAAGTCAGTTTTCACAAATTGGTAGTAGGCATCTCCAAAGGCTAGTGGGTAAGTTTGGCTTGGATTGTGGTAGCTTTGAAAGCAAATAACCACAAAATAAACTTATTTTATTTTACAAAATAAGCATGAAAACATTGGTTTTAGTGAGCCATACAAAATAACAACGTTGTTCAATATAACTAGCTATCTGGGTATAAATTCAGAGAGCTAGATAATATCATACAGAGTCCAAATGTCCAGATGGAATCCAAGGGTTTCCCTGAATGGAATCACGTCAGGAGGCTGTTCAGCATAATAGGCTCTAGTCTCGGTTAAACTAGGCAAAGAAATGCACTCATAATGTTATTTTTATGCCTCCCAGACCCTCGTGGTGTAGCCAATTAAGGCTATTCTGCTATCTCAGCACTAAAATTCAGTTGGTGCATGGCTACTGCATTACAGTTAGCCCAAAAGAACTTAGGTTCAGCCCTTTTAAAATGCAGCCAGGATGCAAACTAAACAAAAACAATTTATTGCCATGATTGAGAGATTCAAAGAGTTGTACCTTTATTTTCACTTTTAAAATGCCAGAACCAAATACCTCGGAGGAAAAAGAGATTAAACTAGTTTTGTTAAATATTTACTGCTTCAGTTCTACAAATTTCAGGCTCAAGGAAAGGCCTCTGAGCATGTACAGAGAATGCCTAAGATCAGCCCAAATTGGAGCCTGGCCTAGAGAAGTTAAAGACTGCATATTTGCAGTCCTCCTGCCCTTCCCCCATTAGGGAAGGAATGCTAATCCTCTTCTCTTTACTCAATCTGAAATCTTTAACAGAACCAGAAAAGGCAAAATGAATAATATTTTTTTTTTTAGAATGCAGTGCCCTGAGACATTAAGAAGGAAAGAAAATTTTCACCTCAAGTCTCTCCTCTTAAAACACAAGCAACCAGGTGTCTTTAGAGAAAGAGACGCATCTTCTTTTATAAATCATATCCATAACTAGCCAAGGAAGAAGAAATTTGGTCATTTGAAAATCTTAACCATGTGACTACGTTGATGGAAAACTCCAGGTATCATCTTTTTCACATGCAAATAAGGAAACACCCAGAGTTTGAATTTTCTCCTCATAATCAGAAAGAAAATCTTGTCTCTGATACAAAGTTAATCCAGTCTTTTTAAGAGAAGTAAATTGCCAACATCTTTGCAAAGAGTCAAAGTTTTCTCTTTTGGCTAGGAAAATGTTTGCAGACCCTCTTTAGGAAAGAAAAGACACTTAGCCAAATTTAGTCTTTTTTAAATCTGAAATAATGGGTTAAAAATTTATATTTGCAATTTTGGGTTTACATGGAACATCTATTCTGCTAAAACAATACAGTATCAAACCTTTTGGAAATTTTATTTCTATTGTGATTTTTGTTAAGTACATCTCATACCAGGAACATGTGGTCTTCGAGTGTTACATCTAACACAGTTTTCTATCTTACTTTGAACTGCTTCCCAATTTTTCATTCAGTTAAATCTGAAAATTCCTTTTGTTGTTGGTACTGAATTTTTATTTTCTGAAAGGAACAGTGTTTTAAAATTCTACCTCACAAATTTTGGTTCCTACAAGACCTCTTTTCATTTGAAGTTATAGCATGTGTTATAGAAGAACATCTGTACCCTTCCTTGGGTAAAACTACCCTCTCACTGTGCATCTTCTTTCTTAAGTCTTGAGAAACTAATACTTTGTTTTATCAGTGATCTAGTTATTCTCAGTGTCATGTTTCCCATAAAAATACCTTTTCTAGATTTGTTGGTAATTCACTAGGCAGAATTCCTGAAAACTCATGGTCTTCATTAGAAATCTGGACTTTAATAATGTTCTGCATTTCTCAAATGTATATCTTTATTTGCTCTCTTAATGTCATTTATAGTCATGTTCCATCTATGAACTGCGCATATCAATCTTCCTATTTAGCTATTTGGTGAAACTCTTAACTGTGGAAAGAGGCATCTATATGCTTATCTATCTTATTTTATGCCTCCATCTATAGTATCTTGTTAGAGCTTGACCTTTTCTAAGTGTTTTGTTTAGAAAATCCTTTCTATGTTTCATGTTCTTACCATGGTAGGACTCCAATTCTGCTTGATTTTGTGTTTCAATCCAGTCTCCGATCCTGGCCAGGCTTGCTACTGGATAACACATTCCATTTGCTTGTTTTAAGTTTCTGCCTCTCCATTATTTCAATCTTCTTTGTCAAGGTGTATTAACCAGAATTTGCTTTCCAGGATTGTTTTGTTATATATAAAGGAAACCCAGACCTGCAATTCTTTATTGCATGTTCATCATTATATAGTAGTTTTAAGAATTGCTGGTATTTCTGTTAAGAATTGTTTGTTTGAGGATTAACTATTATTTGCTTTTAGGATTTTGTTGTTAAAGTTTGTTGAAACCCACTCTCACACCTATGTGAGACCCAAAGAACAAATTTTGGATGAGCTGTCACAGAGGAAAATGGGGTTCAGTGGGACTTGAACACCCCACTGATTTCCATTGGTTTACATTCTCTGATCCAGTTCTCTAATCATTTTGGGTCTGATCCTTTGCATACATGTATGTTAAAGCTGGCATTGTTCTATTGAGGCCACAGTTTTGTTTTGTGTGTTTGTTTTTGAAGTTTTTCTTATTTTTGACAACTTCATATATTCCAAAGCTATAGCAAAAGTTTTTTCTTCCCTTTTTGTGACCATCTTCATAATCCGGGGGTTACCCCAACTCTGATAATCTCCTCTTGGAGCTCCAATTTTGTGCACTATTTCATGTTTTCTTTTTTTAAGATTCTTATCTGTTGCAACAAAGTAAAAAGCCTCTCATGAACATCTAGGTGCACGCTTTATATATGGAAGTGCACTAGCCTGAATCATGAGAAGTGATGCATAGGTTTATATTGTGGATATGTGTTCTGCATAATGTATGGTGTATGAAATCTGCCCTTTAACATTGGAAGGGTAGAGACCCTGTCAAACTGAAACTCCATGTGAGGAGGAGGAAGTCTCCAGTCCAAAGCAAGTGTGGTAATTTAGCTAATGTGTGCAACCCAATCTCCACAGGGTTGGATTCAAGTTATGGCAATATGACAATCAAAAAGGATATTATAGCATTGGAAAAAGTGCAGAAAAGGGCAACTAGAATGATTAAAGGTTTGAAACACTTTCCCTATGAAAAAAGGTTAAAACGCTTGGGGCTCTTTAGCTTGGAGAAACATCGACTGCGGGATGACATGATAGAGGTTTACAAGATAATGCATGGGATGGAGAAAGTAGAGAAAGAAGTCCTTTTCTCCCTTTCTCACAATACAAGAACTCATGGGCATTCAATGAAATTGCTGAGAGTCAGGTTAAAATGGATAAAAGGAAGTACTTCTTCACCCAAAGGGCGATTAACATGTGGAATTCACTGCCACAGAAAGTGGTGGTGGCTACAAGCATAGCCAGCTTTAAGAGGGGATTGGATAAAAATATGGAGCAGAGGTCCATCAGTGGCTATTAGCCACAGTATATGTGTGCGTGTGTATACACACACACACATATATTGGCCACTGTGTGACACAGAGTGTTGGACTGGATGGGCCATTGGCCTGATCCAACATGGCTTCTCTTATGTTCTTATGTTCAATTTGTGGACAGCCAAGGAAAGCTTTAATGGGGAAAAGCACCTACTATTGTTGTTTTGTTTATTTGTTTCTCCAAGTATGTTTTCCAGGCTCTTCCATATCTACCCAGAGGTCCTGAAATTTGCCTAGCCATGCCTCATTGATGTTGGAAGGAAGGCCTCTCCCAGAACCCCATCCAAACTGAGTTGTGGAGAAAACTCATTTCCAGGGAAATTCCTCTGCCTAGCGAAAGGCTAGTTGCCCCAGCTGATCACAACAGCAGCCCCACTGCCACTTCCAAGTTGTGTTTCCAGAAAAAGAATTCCTTTTGGCTGCAACAAAAACAGATTTCCCTGTGAAAAGATTGTCATGCATAGAGCACGCAAACACTCCATGAACTCAAGAAAGAAAACCTTTTGTTAGACTAAGGGAGGAGGGGAACAAGGAATTAGTCAGGAAATGGTTTTTCTGTTGTAAATAATGTGGCCAAATGTGGACTGCCCACAACTGGCAATGTTTCCAAGTAGGTCTGAATGTATCTTAATCACCTAGGTTACAACAAGGTGTTTGCCATAAAGGCACATGAGTTGATCCAGTTTATAGCATGTCACTTGCATATGTCCCTTATTATTGCTTATGTGTCTTAGAAACTGAGATGAGTTCTTGTATTCTTGCATCATAGCTAGTAATGTTTTATTGATAAATAAGTTCCCTAGGAGCCTTCCAAGATCTATGTTCACAAATTTAGACTGGACATATGTAATTATTCAATGCATATACTATGAATGGATTTCCCTATTCAAGTGACTGATTGTCTCAAAAATGAAATGTATCTCTAACCTCCTCTTTCCTCTGCCTCCTCCTCAAGATCATCCCAAATTTCAGTGATAGTTAGTCTTCAGTACCAAAACACATAGTCCCCCTTTTCCTGATTGGATTGTTTTTTTTATTTTTTAACACATGTATAGCCTATTTTTTGGTAGTTGACATTTCTAAGCCCTTCCCCTGTGTCCCAACTGTGTCTCAGCCCTGGTTGTTTGAAGACTAAACAGCAGCGTGTCATGAAATGTGTCACACACCCTCCAAGGATTGGGTGGTGCCAAAGGGGGGGAATTGATACCAGAGTGCTGCCGAATAAAGAGGGTAGCCTTAAAAGACATGGGGGGCCCTCTCAAGCTAGCCTCTGTGCCCAGAAAGGGCCCATAATGGAAACCAGGAAAACTCCATATTGGAAGGCTGGGCTGCATAGCCAAGGCATGCCTCTGAGTGACCTTCCCCCACACATACATCTTCTCTAGATGGAAAAATACTGGGATGTGCCAGTGTGAATGGATAATCCCATCACTGTCTCTCCTCCTCCCATGACCCATCTTTACCCCATCTCTGTCAATATACTATTTTGTTACCCCATTGTAGTGTCATTTCAGTCTTTCCTGGGAATGTCGAAACCAAATTGTCACCTAGCTGCCCTTCCTTAGTGGTCATACAGAATTAATTTGTTTAATGATGATGATGGTCAGACTCTTTCAGACTTAAATAAGCTTTCAGAGACTGAAAGGGGGGAATGAAGGAGAGCCCCTGAATAATTAATTAATACCCCCAATAATAATTATAATTGTCATATTGAGTAAAAATATGCTTTGTCTTCAAAAAAAATGGTGTCTAATGCAATGTTCGTTAGAAGCACAGGCAGTCTTCAGTGAGTGTGTGTTCACAGATGTGTATTAGGATAACACAAAGGGGCCTCATTGAGAAGCTTCTTGCTGGAGCTGATAACAGAAGAAGACAGGAAAAATGGAAAAGTACTAGAAGGAATTTCAAGGGGGTGGGGAATGTTGAATCAGATAAGCTTTTGGGCTTATGTTTGTTTTCAGTATGAATAAAACTGGTTGTATATAGAATGATTTTAACTCAGTCATTTTGGGGGCCCATGCCCAACTGTGTTCTGTTTATGGTACCATAAAGTAAACCTTGCTTCAAACCGGTAAGTCTGTGTGGACCTCTCTGCTTCACTACCTGAACTCCTTTTCGTTGATGTCGCCAGAAGCGGAATCTGGGACCTTTGGCATGTGTGTTCTCTACCACTGAGCCACAGTGTTTGGTAGTTTTGAAGGAAAAAAATGAAGAAAAGTCAAACAGGGTTGATGGTTTTTCTTCTTGCTTACCTATAGGCCTAAAAAAAATACACTTCTAGCAACAGAGGAATAGAAGCAGGAAAATATGGGAGGAGCAGCACAGAGGGGAAAACCACTTTTTGGTGCACTTGAATTTAAATATTTAAAACCTACAGATGGCAGGCTATGAAGTTTGATTTCAAAATGATGACTCGGGTTTCATTACAGTTTTTAAAAGATTGCCATAGAAACTGGTAGCCCAACTATAATTAAAGTTCTTTTCTATATTATAGGCAGGACCAGCCCTCTCGTTAGGCAAATCAGGCTGCTGCCTAGAACACCGGCCTCCAGGGGGTGCCAAATTGGGCGCCTTCCACGTGACTAAATCAGCGACAGCATGTCTGGGCACTGGGACAGGCCTAGAGACCAGTGGAGAGAACAGCCTGGCCGCCCCGGCCAAGCCACTCCCTCACCCAGGCTTATCACCTTGCAGGGGGCAGGGAGGTGAGGGCTCTGGTCACCAAGGAACAGCGCCAACAGATCAGGCAGAGCAGCCACTTGGCTAGAAGGAAGAGAGCGGGGGTAGCGGGTTCTGAGTAGGCCAGGCAACCCCCACTCCCTCGAGCAAAATAACCTCCCAGCCGCAGAACATTGAGCTCTCTGAGCGCACAGTGCTTTTTACCAATCCTTTCCCTCTCCCCTTTCCAAGCTCAGGCGCCAACCACGCCTTCCCCCTGTGCTTGAAAGGGGGGGAGAGAAGAAATTCCAAGTAACCTACGTGCCGCTTCTTTATTTCCTTCCCTCTCCACACAACCCACAGGAAGAGCGCCCCGCGATCCTCCCCCCCCCCTTTACTACCATTTAGTTGGAGTTGGAAGTGCAATCAGCAGCTCCACTGACTGGCTATTCCTGATGGCTGAGCTCAGCTATTTTGGGAAACTCATTCCTGTTTCAGAAGGTTGATTACAGAGCAAATCCCACCCCCTCATTGCTTGGGTCCACCTCCTTCTCACCTCCTTCCCTCTGCCTGAGTGCAACGACTGAGTCCTGCGCATGGGGTCATTTTGTAGAAAAATGGGTGGTGGAACTCATCCAGGGATTGTTATGCAGCTGCACCTACTATTCAATGGACAAGGTAGGTAGGAGGAGGGAGAACCCTCAGAAAGGTTTAGTAGCTGTGCTCCTGTGAGCTCCTCCTCTGGCATGTGTATGCTGCAGTTCTCCCAGGAGTTCAACCAGAACAAATGGGTCCATCTCTCCCTTCCCGTTGCCTTCCTAGCTTGCCTCTCTGTGAGTCCAGGGGCATCTAAAGACCAAAACAAGGTCTTATCCTAAACAGTATCAGCTTTCCAGGATCGCAACGTTTGAATCCAGTCAGTGGTGTCTAAACACCAAGGAGGTTTATTCAAGGTAACAGCTTTTCTGTGTCTTGTTCCACACGCACGCATTTTGAATGGTGCAAATCTCCTGTGAGCAACTGGGTCCCTCTCCCTCTCCTAGCTGGCCTTTCTGTGCAAACTGCCAAGCAACGTTTGAGTTCAGTGGCATCTAAAAGTTATCAGCATTCCAGTGCTTTACTCCCCCACCCCAGTCTGTGTGAGTGTGTGTGTGTTCTGTACGCTGCAGATCTCCTGGGAGCAACTGGGTTCCCATCAGCTTTCCTGTGCCTTGCTCCACCCACTTTCTGTATTCTGTATGCAATACAACCTTCAGAAATATTTATTTAAATGTAAGTTATTTCATTCTACTTTAAGATTTATTATTTCAGTTGCAGAGGACTGATTTTAATCACAGGGACTGTTGTTCCACTCTGTGAGCTGTCATTCCAGTCCCAGAGCATTTTATCTGGGTCCAGAGACTGTCATTCTACTCTGGGGTCTGTCATTTCATCCCCAGAATACTCATGCTGTTCCATTGGTCCATTGGTCCAAATGGTCATTCCATTTTGGGAAACTCATTCCTGTTTCAGAAGGCTGATTACAGAGCCAAAGTCCTACTCAGGAGGCTGTCATTCCAGGCCCAGGGCAGGTTTCACAAAATCTGTTTCACATGTTAGTTGCTGCTAACTTGGAAAGCCAGGTTAGCCTGATCTTGTCAGATCTTGGAATCCAAGCAAGGGTAAGGGAGCGCACCAAGGAAGTCCAGGGTCACTAAGCAGAGGGAGGCAAAGGCAAACCACGCCTGGATGTCTCTTGCCTTGAAAACCTTCTGGGATCATCATAAGTCAGCTGCAACTTGATGGCAAAAAATAAATATTTTAGTGGCGCCCATTCAAGTCACTTGGCATTGTGGGCTCCCATTATATCCAGGGATCTTTCAACCCCATCCCATTGTTTTCAGTGAATATTTCTGTCATTTCTTTTATTTAGTGCATTCCCAATGTGTGACCCTAGCAATGTAGTCTTTTGTGGAGTGGCACACTTGTATATTTGGTGTGTGATGGGGGGGGGCACCAGAAGTTAGTTTTGCCTAGGGCGCCAGATAGTCTAGAGCCGGCCCTGATTATAGGAACCAACAGTTCTTCCATGTCTTTGCAGCAATTCTGGCGTTTCCTTGACTGAACTTGTGATCAGATTTCAGTTTAATAAATTGCTTTATTTCTGGGTTTGAGATCTTGAGCACTGGTAGGAAAAAGCATACATACACAGTTTATAGACTTGTCTCTCACATGCAAAATCTCTCAGTACTTTAGTTTACTACTTCTGATTGTAATTATCACTTGAAAAAAGTTTATATTAAATTGGATTCTCCAGAACAAGCTAATGTATTAGCTAGTTCACAAATAGTTCCTCATGATGATTTATGTAACCTGGTATCTTTTATGAAGTCCAAACCACTGACTTCTGTTACATGAGTGGAGTGCCCTTCCAATTGCACACAGATGGGGCATTAGAGTCAACACTAACTCCTTTTTCAAATATATCCATTTTCCATCAAGGACTGGTTCTCTCTTATTTATGTATAAAAATAATTGGCTTTCATCCTAAAAGCTCACCTAAGGCACATATGAAACAACAAAAACACCTAATAAAAAGACAGAAGGCATCAGTAGACGCCATTTTGTATATGCCTGAAATCACAACGTAAGTTTCACTTTACTCTTAATATCAAGATCACACAAACCACTGGACCCCAGAGTTGTGGTGAACAGAAGAATCCTACTCAAAGCACTTGCAATATCATATGCCATGCAAAGATAAAACTCACAAACAAGTTTCCCCAACACAGACCAATGAGTTTCAACCAGAATTGTGGAAAAAGTATAGAACCAAACAGTTTTTCAGAAGTCTCTTATAATCCAGTCAATATCCACAAGCCAGTCCTCAGTATGTGAAAGAAATGAATGCATGAAGGGAGATGTCTGATTTTTCTTGCTTTTTGAATATATACACACATACACCATGCAATATCACAACAACTTTTAAAAGATCATTGTTTCAAATACTATTCACTGTACATTTGAGAAATCCAGATCCTAAACCTTCCTCTGGGTATGCAGGGTTTGTTGAGTGGTGCAATGGACAGCAGCCACAACCTGCACTACCCAATATATTGATGCACTTTCTCAGCCAGCTTTCCATTTAGATGCTCTCTCACTTCTTGCCTAATGATTAGATTGGCACCTTATTCTGTATTCTCTTCTCTTGTATAACGTTTAATGTATGATAAGCTATTTGCAATAATTTGGGAACCACTGGCCTGGAAAAATGCAGGACTATCTAGTCATGGAGGGGGGGATTTAAATAACACAAACATAATATGAGGATCCAAGTTCAAGATTTCCTCTCCATTTCTTTTTGTTAAAGGGAAAAAAACTGGGAAAATCAGATTAGGGCTATGGTACAAGAGGTTAACTCCCCCCACCTCCAATACAATTTTCCCAATGGAAACCTCTTTAACATACAGGGGGAAAGTATGGGTAGCTGTGTGTTTTCCTTTGCAGAGCAAATGTCACATTGGGAGAGGTTGGGGGATTATTTGCATCAGGAAAGTGAAATGGGGAAAGAAATGAACCACCTCAGTCTGAATTACCCCCATCCATGTCATATGTGGCCAGACCCTAAGAACAGTTTGCAAAACAGGTTAGACTATATGTTGCTAGAAAGTAGATGTTAGCAAAAGAAGAGCCTGTTCGGAGACTAGAAAACAAAATGTGGATTGTCATTGAACAACTTATCCCCTCACCTTTGGGAAGGAGAACAACGAACAATCACTTTTGATTAATAGTACTTTTAAGAAAAGTTGTTTGTAAGGTACTGCAAAGAATGGGAACTCAGTTTCTAATTTAAATAAATATTCATCAAGCTGTACTAAAGAGCAATGGTTGGACCTGTTTGGTGTACAGAAATTTGGATTACACATTTATTTCAAGTGCTGATTTACAAATGAACTGCTGAAAATGGTATTATTATTACATCAATATCCTGCCTTTCTCCCATCAAAGGCAGCATTATTGGATTCTTAGGGGATTTTCCATCCAGGCATTAAACTGACCCTGATCTGCTTAGCTTCAGGAAGCCTGAAAGACTTGTATGTCTTTGTTAATTAGATGGTAATTTTAATGCTACAGCTATAACAATGTACTTATTACATTTGTACCCCTTGGAACTTCCCAGTTAGATATGGCAAGGTGAGAGAGGGAAACTGGTTCAGGACATCTGTGCCTCAGCAAGAATTTGAACCAAGGTTTGCTCAATCCAAGCCTAAGGCCTTCAATTGTTTTTCAGGCAACTCTGCCCACTGAACAGATGCTGCATTTGAGAATGCATATGAATCCACCAAGCTAACATGGGAACTAGATGTTAGCAAAAACAGAGCCTGTTGGATACATTTTCATTGGCATGTGTATGCATTTGAGGAGAGGTGGTCCCTCAGATGTGTATGTTTGAAGTTATGAAGGGCTTTAAATCTAAGAACTAACATCTTAAATGGAGCTTGAAAGCAAACTGAAAGTCAATTAAGCCATTTTATAATGAGCTTTTCGTGCATCTGCCTTCCAGGGCCAGCCAAAAAGGTGGTACCAAATAGAGATTTGGGGTTATCAAGGACAGCCCCAGGTAGAACACACTGCAGTAGTGCAGTCTAGAAGCTTCAAGTGCATCAATCAGCATGACCAGATCAGCTAGGTCTAGAAGAAAACTGCATGTGAATAGTTTAGTTTATAAATGAAAGAAGGCACTGGTGACAACAATACCAATCTGGTCTGCTTCTCTGATGCAAGACCAAGAGCACTCCAGGGTCTTCACATGGTCAAAAAACGGTTTCAGCTAGACCCCACTGACACCTTGCTGGCATAATTTCTGTTGTATATGGAGTCAGTTTTGTTTACTAAGTGAACTCTTTGGAGATGGCACCCAAGCATTGTCTGTGCCAAAGACTCAAACTCAAGGAGTCAGAGGGAATCCAGTGAGACATCAGAAGTCTTCCTCTACATGCCCTCCGCATCTCTTCTTCCCTGCTATTGCAGTGCTGTAGTCATCCTTTCAACATGTAATCCCATTCCCAGCTACTACCAACACAGTCTTGTTTCCTCAAAAATACTACCAGTAACATCACAATAGAAACATTTGCTGAAGAACAGCAGCTACATTGAGGTTGCACTAAGTCTGCTTAATTTGTGCACTGTCCCTTCCCCAAAGTGAGGAGAAAGGGTTTCACCTTCACACTGAGCCGCATCCAAACAATAAGCGTGAGAATCATTTCCCACCTCCACCCTCATCCAGCGCCATAAACTTTACTCACAGCTCTCTCACGGGTGAAATGGTTTTTCCTCATCTTCATGAAAAGTTGTCCTTGCAAAAGCCCAAATAAAATTATCTTAGCTTGTTGTGAAGTCCATTCAATTTATGAAAAGGGAGCCTCTTTCAGGAGCCATTCATGGGACTCTCATTTCTGCATATTGATTGGGGTTGCACAGGTGATTCTGGCAAACAGATCAATCAGGATTAGCTGTAATGTACATTGGAGGGCATCTGATCTGAGGGCTGCTATCAATAATTCATCACCTATTTTCCCTGACCTTCTTTTATTACACATTCATCCCCTTCAGGTTGCTTTTTTTTGTTTAGCGCTTCCGGAACAGAAAATCCATACTTGAACCATCAGGGCTAAAGTCATATCATCTCAACCTTGTATCTGTAGCAAATTTAGCATATTTTGAAAGGCAAGGCTGGGTGTTATATAATACCAATTTTATTTTTATGATTCAGCAAATCCATTACCTAAGGGTGTGCATACAGCAGAAGAATATGAACAATAGTGTTAGATTATAGACTTTCAGGGGCTCAGATAGCAGGGTTATAAAAGAAATGTGATGCTTTCTTAATTATATTATGTCTTAAATATTAATTTTTAAATGTTTACCTCTACTATCTAAGTTGCCTTCAACCATATCCATTATATAGAACACTAATGTGGTGTGAGCAATTCATGACATTGGCCAAGATCTACCTCTCCGCTGTAGAAACTATTTCTGTGTGTGAGTTTATGTGTAGGGCTTTTTTCCAGCAGGAATGCACAGGAACACAGTTCTGGCTGGCATGCCTAATAGGAAAATGAGTTCCTGCCGGGCTTTTTCTACAAAGAAGTTCTGTGTGAAACAATGGTTACACCAGGGGGTGTGGCCTAATACGCAAATGAGTTCCTGCTGGGCTTTTTCTATGAAAAGCCCTGTATGTGATGTTATATATATATTTGCACTTTTAATTCACTAGTATGATTCAAACCATGGTGGTAGGCCAGGAAAGATATATTTATTTATTTATTATAACATTTATACCCTGGCTTTTCAATTGTGGATAAAGACAACTTAAAAGCATCCATAATAGAACAAATCCTCATCAGCTCCCTATTCCCAATTCCTGCAGCTCAAATTTAGCCCTAGAAAACAAAATGGCCTCCTAGCACCTCCTAGAAACCTCAAAGAAGAGTACTCTCCTCAGGGAGTCTGCTCTGCAAGGCAGGAGAACAAGAAAAGGTCTGCTGGACCAGGCAGGCAGTCTTCAGCAGAGGACAAGGAGCAGGCAACAGCGAGAGAACTGGAACTGACTCTTGTCAACATTTGTGAGAAACAGTGCTTTGGATATGTAGGTCCTAGGCCATGAATGGCTTTAAAGGTCATTACCAGGACCTTGAATTGAAGTTGGAAGCAATTCACTGGCAGCTAGTGTAACTGTATTAAAACAGATAAGATGTATTCCCATTTCACTATGTCTTGACAATTAAACAGGTTGTAGTTTCCAGGTTGCCTTCCAGGGAAACCCATGAAGGGTGTGTTACAGTAGTCCAACTGGAAGGTTACTAAACTACAGATTAACGTAGCCAGACTGGCTCATTCTATGAGAGAGCTGGCAAAGCAAGGTTATTTCTGCACAGAGGTTCTGCTCCATTTTCCCCACCCCCTGCTTCCACATAACATGCTCACGGTTGTCTACCTTCTGAGTTTCCTTCAGCTTCACTGCACTCCCCCCCCCCACAAAAAAAAACTTGCTTTGATACCATTTTTCCTAAAAGTGCACTCAAAGCAGGTTTGAGATCTGTGTGGATAGCTGTTGATTCCTGCACTTCCCTGCCTACATCTGACATAATTTCTATTGTGCACCTCATACTCTCCCCACCATGGACTTTTTGCTAGCTTTAAAAAAAAAAATCAGTGATAGATCCATTGTTATAGTATAATTTCACTATAGTATAATTTTACAGCAGGAATTCATTTGCATATTAGGCCACACCCAACATCACCATTGTTTCACATAGGGCTTTTGTGTAAAAAAAGCCCAGCAGGACCTCATTTGCATGTTAGACCACACCCCTGACACCAAGCCAGCCAGAACTACATTCCTGCTTTAAAAAAAAAAGCCCTGATTTTACTACCAACTATAAAAAAGCAACTAAAATCACCCTGGAGACAAGAGGAGATGGAAGGGTGAGGGGATGGAGCATGGAGAATCTACCACATGTGGCACCTTCATTTCTATCCTGAATGTTTTTGCACTTGAGATGTACTTGTAATGAGAACACAATGACACATTGTTCCTGTATGGAAACAACCCAGTTGGCAGGAAGCACATTTAGTCACAATGCAAGCCTGCTTTTTCAAACAGAAAGGCTGGGCCCATGAGCAGCCCCCAAGCTCTTAACCTGCTCATGAAATGCCAACTCTATTTCATCTACCACGAGTGGATCCAAGCATCAGCCTTCCAGACTAGCAATGCCTCTGTCTTGTCTGGCTTTGGAGACACATTGTTCACATCCCTCTGCATAGTTTTAACATTCTAATTTGACTCATAGTATGCACAAGTGTAATCTAACATTTGCTCTCTGGCGTCTTGTGTTGCACCTGATACTGGCAGTTCTTCAGCTGACCACAACTGAAGAGGGTCTAGACATCAGTCACAACAAAGGAGTCCACAGCCAGACACAACTGAAATATGACATTGTGGTGCTTTCCTTGTAGAACTGGCAGGTTAAAGTACTACATTTAGTGAGTCTAGAGGCCCTAAAAGCTACAAACCCCTGGACATGTAAAGCACCAGGGGAAATCTACCAACCATGCCCCCAGTTTACCAGCAGGTGGTAGCAGCTCTCAATCTGCTTGACTCACCACTGCAGCATGCTGTCTCCTTCCTAACTTCCCAAGGCAGATAGCTCCATCTCTGTGCATTTCTAATGAGGTTTCTTAGCAATTCTGTTCTCCAAACATGGGAAAGGAATGGTGTCTGCACCCACAATAAAAGCCTGGCTTGGTTCAAGCTTATGAATATGCAAAGAGAAAGTAGGGAAACGGCTGCCAGGATCTGAAATAATTTTAAACAGGTGAGATTCCATAGGCTTCCCTTATGCGTTCTGTAATTTGATATAGGGAGCCAGGAAAAGCCAGGGGATCTTACTCTGCTAAAATCTAATCTTAAAAGACAAAACCTGCCTAGTTTCTATAGGCAGGCAGGCAGCAGCAAAAGAATCTCCTTAGAACTTGAGGTTGCTGGGTAGTCCAGGATGCCTGTGGTGCTTGTAGCATGGCAGCTGCTTGGGAAGCCCATCTCCAAGGAGATTCAGGTGGGCAGCCATGTTGGTCTGAAGTAACAGAATGACGTTTAAGTCCAGTGGCACCTTTAAGACCTACGTTTTATTCAAGGTATGAGCTTTCATGTGCAGGCACACACTTCTTCAGATATCAAGAAGATCTCCTAGAAGAGTTATCTTAAAATTCAAAGAAAGAGCAACCAGAAGACAACACTGGATTTTCCTTAAGATTATGGCAACTGTACCTCAATAAGCAACTTCACCACCCAGAAAAAAGTCAAAGCTTTATCAGAATATCAGTTCAGGCAACTGAAACTGATGTTCCTGTTGAGAGTGTTGGCACATTGTGGGTATTTAGGTTTTTCAGTTTGATTTCTTTTAGAATAGCCTGACATTATGATTA
The DNA here is from genome assembly GCF_032191835.1 of Heteronotia binoei. Lineage (NCBI taxonomy): Eukaryota > Metazoa > Chordata > Lepidosauria > Squamata > Gekkonidae > Heteronotia > Heteronotia binoei. The sequence continues at coordinate 141,124,501 of NC_083226.1, forward strand.
ATCTTTGGCTTTAGTTTATGGGCACAAATCGAGCCGAACCTCTGCAATTCACGTAAGACAAAGATGCTAATAATGTTCTTTTCTTCAAAAAGAAATTATCAAATGGAATCCTATTTATTTATTTACAAAATTTGTATCCTGCCTTTCTGTCCTTCCAAGGGCCACCAAGGTGGTTAACAATTGAAAATACACATGATAAAACGGTATTTTAAAACCATTAAAATCAATCCCCAACTCACATCATTAAAACAACGTACAAAACAGAATTAAAATACGGACAAAACATAAAAACAGCAATTAAAACATTGGTTGCAAGGAGGATCATAAAAGGAATGACAAACGGAAAAAAAAAGTCTTTACCCACTAGCAACATACAACAGGAGACAGACAAATCTCCCCAGGTGAAAGAGTTCCAGAGCTTTGGTGCCATGACTGAGAAGGCCATCTCCAGGGTTGCCACCCACCTAATCTCAGAAGAAGCAGGCTTCTGAAGATGATAATGGTCTGACTGGTTCTTAAGGGAGAAGGCAGTATGCTATTCCCAGTTTCCTAGGGCTTTGAAGGGCAGCACCAGGACCTTGCATTGTCCCCAGAAACATATTTAGGTGGGCCAATACTAGAGTGATACAGCCCCTACGACTCATTCCAGTCCACCTCCCAGCTGCAGTATTCTAATCTAAATGCAACTAGGGCATGATCACAGTGGACAGACCATTTCTCCCTTGGAAATGCCATAGCTAGGCCATAGCTGGCCAACTAGTTAAGGACTTACAGGAAGCAGAGTTTGGAAATTCCATGTCATCCCCCAATCCCTGGTCAAAGTCTTAACGACACAAGCAGGCTAATTCTTTCCCCTTTCCTCACCTTCTAACTTTTATGTTCAGCTGCTCTTAGCATCTACCTCAGGGGTCCTCAACCTTTTTAAATAGGGGGCCAGTTCACTGTCCCTCAGACTGTTGGAGGGCCGGACTGCCGTTACTGTACAAGGCCGCGGGCCGTCAGTTCTCCGTCTTCTGCATCTCTCTCCCTTCCCCACACCACACACCCTGGCCTGGGAACTCACCTCACCTCGGTATCACCTCACACTCTGTCTCCGCCGCCTCAGCCCAGTGCTGGAAGTGTGCGTTGCTAACGCAAGTTTAGGTCGAACGTCACTTCCGGTCTGATTTTGCCATAACCTGGCGGGCCGCATAAACGTCCTCAGCGGGCCGCATCTGGCCCACGGGCCGTAGGTTGAGGACCCCTGATCTACCTTAGCATCTGGAGTACTGAAAGTCATCAGGTCACTTTTGATGCCTTCCCCACTCCTTCATTTATAATGTCATATTTTTCTGCAAACTTGGGAAATTTCCAAAGGAAGAGACCCTTACCTTGTCTGAGTTGGCCGATTATTCTACCTTAATTTTGGCATACTGGTATAACGAATGCAGGGCAACCTGGAGCCAACATATATGTAGTGTGACCAGAACAAAGGGTTTTATTTCACTGAAAAAATCAGTTGATCCAGAAATCAGATAAAAGTACATTTTAAAACTGCCTTTGCTTTTGCACATAGCACAAGTATACTTAAAGTTGCACCCAAATGGTATGAAGAGGGCTGCAGAGTACTTGTGAATGTGGTCTTTGAAGATATTGCTAAATGTTTCTTGTATCAAATGTTTTGTCTCACTCAATACCAATCTTTAATGTTTCTTCTAATATACTTTAAATTGTTTCTGAATTTTTGTTTGTTATGTTTCTAAAAAGCCAACCACCAGTTATTCCCTTTAAATAATCAAACCCTGGATGTACTTATTTCCTTTCACTCCATCTTTACTGCAGCCAGTGCCAAAGTTCATATTTATCTTGAGACAAGGACTGTTAAAAATTGTTTACATGCCTTCCTTTCCCTAATAAAGTATAATGTCACTATCTGTCAACTGTCTCCATCTTATGCTTAGATGGAGGTTACAATTACTCTGTAGTGTGAATTCTGTTTATCTCTAAAAGGTCCTGCTGTAAAGATAGATCTGATTCAATGTGTTTCTTGAGGAAGGGGTTGAAAAGTCATAGGTTAGAAGAGAATACATAATATCCACCAAAACACAAATAGCAATTTGTTTTTTTCTAATTTGAAGAGTACATTGTATGCAGAGTTCAAAAGAGAACTCTGGGCTCAAAACTTTACATGAATTCCACAGAATGTGAAGTAAGATTACATGGAAATTCTTCTGCCATTCAGTAATTTAGACTGGGGAGGGGGGAAATCTTTGTAAACTACATTCATTGGCTTGGAACACTTACCACTCACCTTGCTGCTGATGTAGCCTAGAACTAAGTTACTGGGCTGAAAGTCTGTGAAGTTCCAGTTCAAAACTCAATCAAGCCACAAATCCAAATTTACCATGAGGCAGTAATACCAGCCTACCTTACTGGGCAGTTGCAGAGAGACCCTACTTGGATGACGTGTGTGAGACACTCTGAAACTTTGAGTCACAGGAAGCATTACTTTATGCTGATGTTCTACAGCTTTTTTAATGTTGTCTCAGAGAGCCTTCTAACACCATTAGTATTCAAAATCTACCTTGCTATGCTTCAGTGTGTTACCAGCAGTGTTCCTTCTAAGCTGCAGAGTCTTGTGAGCAAAAATTCTACTTTGTGAGCTACTGGCATTAAAGTTGTGAGCTACTGCATAAATTATTGTGCTCTGGGGTAATCCTTTCTGAGCTAAGACAAAAATGTGTGAGCTGGAGGCTAAAAATCTGTGAGCTAACTCATGCTAACTGAGCTTAAAGGGAACACTAGTTACCATCTGCCCTAATCGAAACCTTCACTCATGAACCTTCAAGCATTCCTATAAAAAGTGACCAAAAATATCTTCCCTCTAAAATACTTAAATTTTATTAGTGAAATGGTACCAAAGATAATAAGTATACAATTTTTGCTCTATTCTACTTACACATCATAAATATGACAGCTGCTGTTCCAAGACCCAAATCTTTCAGTCTTTCAAAAGCATATGAGATTTGTCTTCCTTTATTATCAGAATAAGCTGTTTGCCAGCCAAGTGCTCATGGCTTAAACATCACAAAAATGACTGTCCATACTTTACATGGTAAAGCATTCACTATAGTTTTCATGTACATAAAGGCCAAAGGAGGAGGACGCACCTTTAGACTACAAAAAAGGGGGCAATAAAAGCCATGTCACACTCAACCTGGGCTTATTTGCCTGACAACTCAACTTTGTAATTAATCAAAAAACGTTTACATTTCTATAACTATTAACTGCAGTTTTGAAAACACAAACTGAAAGTAAGTCATTAATACACTACCTGCTTTTCTATTAAACTGAAATAACTCTTTCCTGCAAGGTGAGGCAATTTGATTGTATTGTTTTCAAAATAGGTCTTGATTTTAGTGCAAGGCCTGTGTCCTTCTGTCACCACTTTCCCAAAGATGAAGGGAGGTCAGCAAGGGGTTGCACCTACCCATGTCCTTTTTTCTGATGGGCTATTTCCCAGCAAGCAAAGTGGACACTTCCATTTCCATCATGTTATACAACTGGTATCAGAGACTAGGAAAAATGTTAGGGATGTTAAAAAGGATTATAAACACAAAGGGCACCTTTGACTGCAGTGTTAGATGCTCTGTGCAATCCACAGCCCAGGTAAGATGAAATACTTTTATTCAGAACTCTTCAGCTCACTGACTTGGCATACTGAAGTGGCATACAGTACAGCAATTTATAGAACAACTGAATCGTGCCTGTCTTATGAGTACCCTTGAACATTGATATCCATTGTGCCGTTTTTCCACGGAACAAATCAATGTCTTAACGAACAACCCAAAGACTGGGAAGGCTGACAGATCTCTCAAATTCTTATCTAGACAATCAAGAAGGATTCAACAAATACGGGATTATAAAGCACACATTTCCAGAAATCATGTATTTCAAAAAAGGCACTAAAACATCAGCTTGTGCTCTGATATCCCAGTCTGAAAGCAAACATTTATTATCTTCACAGGTATCTGCCCTATTTGCATGTGCCTAGCACACTGCAATACAGCTCAAAACAAAGCCAGTTGTTCAGAGATTACTACACAGATGTGCTTATAGTTGGAAGAATGGAAATCCAGCATTAACATGGCCATTCTTTCTAGAATAAGAACATTAGCATGCATTGACTGATTACTAATAAGAGAAAATTTTAGATCTATTTGTAAGGAAATTTCTTAAAATATAAAAAAGAAAAAAGTCACAAGCAACAGAGAAAAGAATCTTCACTAGCGTTTGTGGGCATAAACACAATAACTGTAAAACTGTGTTGTTAGATTAAAACTTTTCATCACTGTCATTTACAACATTAAAGGAAGCAAGTGTATTTCTGCACCATTTTCAAGCACATTATCAAAACAGATCACATGGAGTTTAGTTTAAAAATTCACAAAGTAAAACATAAAATGTGTTGGACTACGATAGTTTATCAATTTCTAATCCAAACCAGCAGCTTTTCTGGTTGCTACAGATTACATACTTTCACTTATCTGTAACAGATGATGGCCAAACGTATCATTTTAAAAACACAAGAATTCCTACAAATGATCACGTGTGATGCCACTGTCTTTTGTCGCAACATATGCTATTGGTCAGTGCTGCTTCTTTTTTGTCTTCAAGATCGCCAACCCAACACAATAACTGGAAGTACTGGCAGCACAACAGAATGTGACCAGCTGACTGCTTGGTACAGCTCATCCTTGCTTGAGACATGAGAAGGGAGGAGAAGGGGAGACAGAAAGATCTTTGCATTTCCTTCCACAGATAGGTCAGAGGTCCAATCAATACTTTATACTTCCTCTGTTTTAACTGAAAGGTTTTCTTCATTTGGTTGACAGTTCCCATTCTGCTGTAGCTTGACCTCTTCCGCCACTCCTGTATCCCCCTCCTCCATTTTGTCAGTTTCAGAATGCTGATTCTCTTTACTCAGATCTTTATCCTATACCAAAATACAAAGAACAGTTGTATAAAGAGAGAGTACAGGCAACCTCTCTCTCAAGTTATATACAGGAAAATTCCAGAATGAAATACTCAGACATTAATTCCAGAATGATTTTTGCTGTAGGAATGTAAAAAAGAAAAAAAAAGGGTCGAAGATGGATAAACTCACAAAAAATTACCTGAGCCTGAAATACAGAATTCTTCCATAAAAATTATGGACCCCAAGTTGCATGGAAAGGCTGTATTAAAACGTTTCAAATACTCTCCATGCTGCATTCAATGGCAAAAATTCTCAAAGAGCCACTAAGCACCATAAAGGCATTCTGTGACATAATAACAACAGCAAGTAACCATCTTTGGTGAGCAGCACTGGAGAAAGCACTAAGAGAGCTGAAAATAGGGAACAAACAACAACTATATGTGTCTTAAGGTCTTGCTCACTCAACTACAGTGGCTTACCTTCAACGTTGTGGTTTTCTCAGACTTTTCTTTAACATCTTTGTCTTTGCTGCTCTTTTTCTTGGATGCTGAGCGCTCCCTCTCTCTCCTGTCATTACTTGAGTCTCGCTCTCTCTTTTTGTCTTTCTTGTTTCTGGATTGAAATCAGAATAATTATGATACTTATGACAATTATATATGCCACTTAAGACACTCAGATGAGGACCAAAGTGCCAAAATTCCCATGTACAGGTAATGTTGTTGGTCATCTTTGATTATGCCTAGATTATGGGCCCAGTCATGCTGTGGGGAACCTACAAGGACTTGTAGAGAGCACCTCAATTTTCCCTGTATCCACTTCCTCGCATTACCCCCTATTTATTTAGTAGGCTTATATTCTGCCCTTTCCTATAATGGGCTCAGGGCAGATCACAACATAAATTGGGCAATAAAAACCTACAATTCAAATTTAAAACAATAAAAAAACCAAACAGTAGAACAACAACACGAAATATGGTACATCACCGGATAAGGGGCACATTTCACAAAATACAACAGTTTTTTGGCCCAAGAAGTGATGGTGTTAATAATCAGATTCAGCACAACAAGGCTGTAAAGCAGGGGTGGGGAACCCTTTTCCTGTCAAGGGCCATATGGATATTTATAACATCATTCGCGGGCCATAAAAAATTATCAACTTAAAAAATAGTGCTCCACCAAGGGAGAATAATTCAGGCCAGCAAAATTAATGCAAATAATTGTTTTTCTATTTGAAGTCATGTGGGGAGAGCCTAATCTGGCACGCGCACACACCCACCCAACCCACCGCCCTAGAAAAAGCCCAGCAGGAACTCATTAGCATATTAGACCACACCGTCTGGGATAATCAAGTGCAAACCGAACTGTGACAGTAACTTTTCTAGGTCCTGCAGCGATTCTGGCTGGATAACCAGGTCCCAGGGAGGCTGCCGCACAGTACATCTGGACCATGTTATCCCTGCCTGGCCCTGGGGAGGCTGCTGCACAGCGTGGCTGGGCCCCATGATCCTCACTGGCCAGCCAGGCCACAGAGAGGCTGCCACATGGATCAGTTCAGCCCAGCAATCCCGGAGGGCCACACCAAGTGACCTCGAGGGTCACATACGGCCCTCGGGACAGAGGTTCCCCACTCCTGCTGTAAAGCATGATGTCACAACAAGGAAGGCCGACTGATGGAATAGTTGGTGGAATAGGACGCCTGTTGCCTCAACCAAAAGCCCAGCAGAACAGCTCCATCTTACAGGCCCTATGAAATGGCAGTAGCTCAGGTAGTTTTTGCTCTTCCTGTGAAATCTCAAATCCTCACCTTTCTCTGCTCCATTCCTCTCCTTCCCTACTACATATTAACCTACTTTTTATCTGCCTCCAATATTCAGCTAAATTTGTTTTCTTAATTTAACTTTTCTCCACAATGGAGACTCAAAGCAGTTTACCTCCTCCATTTTACCATAGGAAATAAAGTAGGCCAAGTGTGTAACTGACCCATGGTCAGCCAGTGAGGTTTCACAGTGGAGTGGTGTTTCAAACCTGGGTCTCCCAGATCCTAGTCTGAACCTTTAACCACTACACCACATTGGCTTTTGTGGGGTGGCTGGAGGTGGACAGTAGATCGTAGCCAGTCCTGGATGAGTCATGCAAGTTTGTATGATATTTTTATTTAATTCATTCATTTATACCCCACCTTTCTGCCCAATGGGAACTAAAAAGGCTTACATCATTCTCTGCTCCTCCACTTTGCAAGTTGTCCAGTGGCTGCTTCTGAGTCTGAAGTGTCCTCTTAAAGGCCAAAACAGTCCTGGAAAGGACCCAGCCACCTTCCCCTGCCTTTTACTGACAGAAACCAAAGCTTAAAGGCTGTCAATACTATTGTGTTTGTCTTGCAATGGACAATGAAGGCATTCATTTCTTAAAGGTTATTTTGGGTCTTTTAAATGCCCCCCCTTTAAAGATTTCAGATTTTTCTGCAAACCTGAGGCATTTTTCAGATTTGTAGAAAGACCTGTGTTGTCTGTTCATGACTCCAGGCTCTGGATTTAAGTATCTACAGGTTTGGCCATGCTGAGAATTAAATAGATGGATATGATGCTCAACTTCACACACAAAGCCTCCCCCCCCCAACCCTCGAGAAACATTCAAGATGAAAACAAAGTTTTGACTTGAAGACAAGCAGGACCCCCCCCCCCAATTTTTCTAGCTGTCCAAATAATATATGTTCTTCTGTTCATTATAAAATTTGCTTTACAATGAATGAACTGAGAAATCTGAGGAAGCACTGAATAAATTCCTATGAACTTTTTTGCTCTTTTGGAATGAAATGCTTTTCAGGCAAGGTTGTACTCATTTAAAATGTGTAGTGTGAGATTTTCTATAAGGCAACCTAAAATAAGTCCTCATAGTAAGTCTTGTGTATATTGTAGACATATACACATATTTTTCAAAGAGTCACTGATGAAATGAGATTTTGGCAAAAATTAATAATAATAATAATAATAATAATAATAATAATAATAATAATAATAATAATAATAATAATAATAATAATAATAATAATAATAATAATAATAATAAATTATTCTTATATCCCGCCCTCCCCCGCCAAGGCGGGCTCAGGGCGGCTCACAGGACATGGTATATACCATGATTACAATAAAATACAATCATTACTATAAAAGACAATTAAAATATAGTTAAATTACATTCAAATTAAGTTAAATAAACAATTAAAATATTATAGGCTACAGATTAAAGTGCTACAGTTCGATATATGTATAGGATGGCTAGGTGTCATTACCCGGGTTCCATCTTAAACGCAAGTTGGCAGAGGATGGTTTTGCAAGCCCTGCGAAACTGATTTAAGTCTCACAGGGCTCGCACCTCCTCTGGTAGTTGATTCCACCATTGGGGAGCCATTGTAGAGAAGGCCTGCTCCCTCGTTGTTTTCAGTCTGGCCACCCTTGGTCCAGGGATTCGTAGAAGATTTTGGGAACTAGATCTCAGTGCTCTCTGGGGAACATATGGAGAGAGGCGGTCCCTAAGGTAGGCAGGTCCTCGGCCATTTGGGCTGTAAAGGTAATATGTTCTGTCTTATGATAATACATAATTAACATAGGCGTAAACTACGCCGGCTCTCCGGGGCTTGAGCCCCTCCCGGATTTTCCCAGCGGGGGCTAAGCCCCCTCTGGGCAACCAACACAGGACTTTGGGCTTCCAATTTCAATTTTCAAGAGAGATCATTATCTTCAAAGGCATGAATGGGGTGGTAGAGTCCATGTGTGATTTTCCCTCTGGGCTGCAAAGCAGTTAGTGGTGTTAATGACTTTACAACCCCAGCTTCTTAGAAATGCTAATTGAGCTAAAACTTTGTCTGTCTTAAAGGTGTTACTGGACTCAAACTTTGTTCAACTAGTTAATGACTGGGGGAATAATAACACTGTATTACAATGTAGCATACATATTGCTATAGTATTTGGGGGTTCTTTTGGCAGATAGATATTTTGTGTCTTCTTCAAGCCTGTGATGGTTGACATTCATTTAAGTGGATGCTGAACCAGATCCTTTTGAAAATTAATGACCCTAGCAAGCCTTTTTTTCTCTTCTCAAAATGACTTCACTTTTAAAGACTTGGTCAAGTAGGTGTGTATTGACAATCGTTCACCACCTAGGCACAGGGTTGCCAATCCCCAGTTGAGGGCAGGGGATCCCTCACTTTGGAGGCCCTCCCCCTGCTTCAGGGTCATCAAAAAACAGGGGGGGGGGGAGGAAAATGTCTGCTAGATATTCTATTATTCCCTATGGAGATCGATTCCCATAGGATATAATGGTGAATTGATCTGTGGGTATCTGGAGCTATGGAGGGGCTGGTTTTTGAGGTAGAGACACCAAATTTTCAGCATAGCATCCAGTGCTTCTCTTCAAAATATCATCCAAGTTTCAAAGACACTGGACCAGGGGATCCAATTCTATGAGCACATGATATGTATATTTGCAGATCTTAAAGTGACTATTCTAAAAGTGAATTTCAAAAACGACACAGCAAGAGACCTCTGAGATACCACTATAACCACTGGCCAACTCCCACTTTTTCCTGGGTTTGGCCCGGTCCATGGGCATTGTTGGGGGGAGGGGTGCTCCCTAAATTTATGGGGAGGGAGCTTCTCCATAAATTCATAGGTAGTGATAATGGAGGCCCCTCCCTATGATGTCACTGGCTTCACCCTATGATGTCACTGGATCAAATGCCTCTGGCTGGGCCCGAGCCCCTCCCCCGGGAAATTGTTCAGTGTTTTCAGTGTTATAAACTTTCACTTTATACCCAAATATACTGGTTTTTCTTTGTTTGCCAAAAAAATTGTTGTTTTCTAATATACAATTTGTTTTTCCCTACCTCTCAGATAATAAACAATTAAGATACATTTTATAAAGTAGATTAAGATATTATATTTTTTGTTTATGCTATGCCTTCGTTCCCTATGGTTTTTAGGGGGGAGGTAAGGGTATAGGGGTTTGTGGGACCCTTGGTTTTCTTGTCTCCTGATGGGGTGGGGGTTGCGGCTAAAAGGCTTTCACAGCTTTTCCATTTGAGGGGTGGTGTTTGGTTTTTTATTTTTTTTGAGGGGGGTGGGAAAGCCATGACTTGGTTAAAGGTTTTTAATCATTAAGCAACTGTTTCATGTGTGCTATATTTATGGTTGTATTCCTGAGTGTTGGTCATTTTTAAAGTGTGGGGGGGAGGGGGTAATAGGGGGTTTCAATGTTTTATTTTATATATTGTTTTTTATTTCATGGCTGTCGTTAAGTTATATTTGATAGTTTTAATATTTAAATTCATGAAGGCGATCCTTTTGGATCTTGTGTGTTCTTGTAGCTCACTGCCTTTTGGTGCACAGGTAAATAGTAAAGGTTTTAAGGGCATGTTCTTCATTTCAGAGTTACTAATGGATGTTATTTATTTATCCTGCTGCAGTTTGCACTTAAGTGTTATTGTTCTGATATCAACTGTTAAGATATATGCACTGTTTTTAATTGTGAGTCATAGCTTTTACTGTTTACTAATGGTCTTTTTAAATGCTAATGGTTTTATGATTTTTTTCTGGTGCTACTGTTTTTGCTGTCTGTATAATGAATTGTATTCACTTTTGATGCTGAACTTTACCTTTCCTATGGGGTCTTTGAAATATGTGGTGTTGATTTTTACTTTGGTTGGAGATGCTTCTCTTTGTTAGCGTATGAACCTTTCTGTTTGTTTACTTTTTGTTTATCCTCTTACCTTACCTCATGGCTTCTGTCTTACAATGGCTAATTTAAAGGTGATTACTTTAAATTGTAGGGGCTTACAAAACATAATTAAATCCAAACTTATTCATAATTCTCTGAAGCATCTTAAAGCTGATATTATATTCCTCCAGGAGATGCACTTAAAGAATAATGTCAATTTTCTCTTTAAATCTAAATTCTTTCCTCACTGTTTTACTGCCCCGGGCTCTTTCAAGGCTAGGGGGTGGTGATCCTTCTTTCTGCTTTGGTTCAGTTTTCACGCACAAATGTAGAGCAAGATTCTCGGGGTCTCTATATTTTCATCAGTGGCACTTTAAATGGCACTGCAGTCACTTTAGTTTCAGCATATGCGCCTAATGTGGTCAAATTAGTTTTGTCAATGATATGTTAATTAAATTACAGGATTTTCATACTGGATCAGTTATCTTGGGTGTGGACCCGAATTATTTAATGGATCTAAATGGTGATAGGAAAACTGCCTGGCCTAGGCAGCGTAAATCCAATCTATCTTGCCTTAATTATACTAGCCTTAAAAATTTAGTGCAAAAATTTGACCTAATTGATGTGTGGCGTTATCTTCATCCTGAGAGGCGGGATTTTACTTATTTTTCAAATCAATTTTAGACGCATACAAGAATTGATTATCTTTTTATTTCACAGTCCCTTTGTAACAATTTACTAGATGCTAATATTGATCTGAGATGTTGGTCGAACCATGCTGCTGTTCTCTGTACTCTGAAAGAAAATGTTCCCAAGGATAAAAGTTTCACCTGGAGGTTTGATAACTTCTCGTTGCAAGATGAAAACATTGTTAAGCAGCTAGAAAATCTTACACGTGAATTTTTTATAAGTAACATCTCCAGTGAGGTCAGCATTTGGGATACGTACAAAGCAGTACTCTGGGGGCATTGTATATCAATTGCTTCTGCTTATTGCAAGAAGCAGGACAAAGTATGTTCTGAACTGATTGGTAATATAAGAACATTAGAAGCACAGCATAAAGCGACGTTTTTAAACAAGGTATATAAATTACTTTTAATTGAAAGAAGGAAATTGGAGGCTCTTGAAATTCACAAAATAAAAAGGAATCTTCTTTACCTAAAACAAGCATGGTGGTATGCTGGTCCAAAATCTTCCTGTCTTCTGGCTTGGAAAGTCAAAAAGCGTGAAATGAATTTTGGGGTGAAAGGGCTTAAGGATTCTTCTGGAATTTTATGCACATCCTCTAAGCAAATCATAAATATTTTTAAAAATTATTCTAATCTTTATAAATCAACTTTTCCTCCCATTGATTCTATTGATGGGTTTTCTTCAATCAATTCCTTCCCTTAAATGTATTTCTGATTCTCATCGTTCTTTTTTAGAACAACCTATTGAGGAGCAAGAACTTTTATTGGCAATTTAAAGAATGAAATCAAATAAATCCCCTGGGGTGGATGGTTTTTCCTCTGATTTTTACAAATGTTTTCAATCTTCTCTATCTCCTTATTTGCTTGACACTTTTAATTATGCTTTGGAGACAAGTCATCTTCCAAAATCATGGTCCTTGGCTAAAGTCATCGTTATACCCAAGCCAGATAGGGATCCGACTGACCCGAAAGCATATTGTCCAATTTCATTAATGAATCATGATTACAAGGTATTTACTAATATTTTCACCCAGAGGCTTAACAGGATTATAGGAGAGTATATTTCTATTGAGCAGACAGGTTTCATATCGTCTTGTGACATGACTGACAATATCCGAAAACTTGTCAGCACTATTTCGTACAGTCATGAGCATAAGTTACCTAATGTGTGTGGCGTTGGCTTTGGATATAGAGAAAGCATTTGATACTGTAGAGCAGGGGTGGCCAACAGTAGCTCTCCAGATGTTTTTTGCCTACAACTCCCATCAGCCCCAGCTATTGGCCATGCTGGCTGGGGCTGATGGGAGTTGTAGGCAAAAAAAACCATCTGGAGAGCTACCGTTGGCCACCCCTGCTTTAGAGCCTTCTTATCTGCAAGCTTTATTACAAGCCATGAGATTTTGTCCTAAATTTTGCTGTCTTACAAGCATTATATTTATCTCCCTGTGCTTTTCTCCGTGTTAATGCTCTCAATTCACCTGTTATATCCCTTTGCAGGGGTACGCGCCAAGGTTGCCCCTTGTCACCTCTGCTTTTGCACTCACAATAGAGCCGCTATCAATTCTAATTAGAAATGATAATCTTATTAAGGGTATTCCCGTAGGGCGTTCTAGTATAAAAATTAGTTTATTTGCGGATGACATGGTTCTTTTTATTTCAGATCCAATAGTTTCTCTCCCCAAAATTCATTCGCACCTTGAGTCCTTTGGTAGTGTAACAGGCCTTCGAATCAATCAAAATAAATCTACTCTTTATCCTATAAACCTGGATCCTGATGTTTCTTCATTCATTAAAGGGAATATCATTATAGTTGGGTGAATACGAAGTGAAAGTATTTAGGTGTTTTTATTCCACTTTCAATGTCTGACTTATTAAAATTCAATCATAAGCAGCTTTCAAAAACTATTTCTGACCTTGTTGCGCACTGGTTGACTAAACACTTGTCACTTTTGCAAAGAGTTTTAATGGTTAAAAAGATTCTCTTGCCCAAAATGATGTTTTATTTTTGTGCTCTTCCTATTGATCTCCCCCTTTCTCTTTTGTGAAAATGGCAGAAAGATATTAAAGATTTTATTTGGCAAAATAAAAAACCCCATATATGTTTTTCTACTTTACGTTTATCCAATCAGGCAGGTGGTCTGGGAGTTCCTGAGGTTCGGAGGTATTATGAAGCCATTGTGTTAACCAATGTAATTAAGTTCTACCGATTCGCCTATGTTGCTGAATGGAAGACGATAGAAAACTTATGTCTGTTGCACTATAGTTTTAGGGAAGTTCTTTGGAACAGTCATCGTAGATGTTTTACCTCTTCCTGTAACCCTTTTTTAAAAGCTTTGTTTAGGGTATGGAATAGATGCTCAGCTAGGATTGCCCCTCCTACTTCATTACTAGTGGAGTTTACAAATTACTCGCCTTTTATACCAGATACTATCGTCAATTCATTTCGTATCTGGTGTAAATCTAATCTCACCAGATTTTTTGACATTCTGTCACATGGATGTCTAAAGCTAAGATCTCACTTGATCGTATTTCCACTGCTGCTTTGCCGTGGATGGAATACTTACAAGTGCAAAGCTTCTTAGCCCGTTATTCTTTTAAACCAGCGTTGAGAGCAAAGTTTTTGGACTTTTAACATATTTTGTATATTGAAGACAATCAGTTCAAAAGTTTATAATTTGCTTCTTAATATATTATATTATACTAATTCATCTTGTAGGAATGCATGGCAATCAGAATTATCTTGTAGTTTTGATGACACAGATCGGCTCAGCATTTGGCAATCCCCTTCTCTTAAATTGAGATTTAACTCAGAACACACGCCCAAACAACATAAGAGAAGCCATGCTGGATCAGGTCAATGGCCCATCCAGTCCAACACTGTCACACAGTGGCCAAAAAACCCAAGTGCCATCAGGAGGTCCACCAGTGGGGTGTATTTCAAAACAACTATAGAAAGAACAAGGGAAAACTATTTAAGCAAGTACAAATGAAAGAAGTTCCTATAAGTCTCACTGTTGTCAAAAAGAGATGCAACAGTTATTTTGGATTACAGAAAATTGCTTTGTATTCTCAGAAATTAGAAATTTAGTATAGTGCAGTTTTTCTGCATTATACTGAGCTCTAGTCAAAACAAATTTCTTTCTGGAACTTGACAAATGTAGCTTAAGGCACTATTTTATGAATCGTTTTGTTTTTACCGCAGTTTTCTAACCTGTAATCCAGTTTTTCATACACCATTTACTGCAATTTTTCTGATTTTGTAATCCAACCTTATTGCACTGTTCCTATTGCATTGTTTTAAATCTGAGTACCATCGAGAAATGCAGACTACAAATAAAGTGTGCCTGTTATCTGATGGCAAATAAATAATACAGTGGTATATATTAGCATGGCTAGATTGACTGAATGCAAGAGGCAGCGTTATTTGGGGCTTGCTATTTTATCTGGGGATATTTTAACTGTTATTGTAAACTGCCTTGAACCAGGATGAAAGGTGGGATTCAAATATTTAAATAAATATATATTTAAATCAACTGCAACTGAGAGAAAGTACTCCTGGCAAAAGCACTGTATTTGTTTCTCCATTCACAGTGTCAGGCCCCAAAATACTCCCAGGCTCCTGAGAAAAACCGCTTATGGATCATTTCACTGAGCCATTGTAGTGGTTAAGTGTACAGACTCTTATCTGGGAGAACCGGGTTTGATTTCATACTCCTCCACATGCAGCTGCTGGGTGACCTGGGTCAGTCATGGTTCTCTTAGAGCTGTTCTCTCAAGAGCAGTTCTCTGAGAGATCTCTCAGCCCTACCTACTTCACAGGGTGTCTGTTGTGGAGAGGGGAAGGGAAAGGAGATTGTAAGCCACTCCGAGAGTCCAAGTGAAGCATGGGGTATAAATCCAATCCCTTCATCTTCTTACCCAAAAGAAAGAACATAAGAGAAGCCATGTTGAATCAGGCCAATGGCCCATCCAGTCCAACACTCCATCCAGTCACACAGGGGCAAAAAAGCCCAGGTGCCATCAGGAGGTCCATCAGTAGGGCCAGGACCCTTATCCAGAGCTGGCAAGGCCACTTCCAGAACCAGTGTCATTTCCATCTTGCCTGGTGTGACAAAAGTGCTGTGGCCTCAGGCCAGGAGTTGGCCTTTTAAATATGAGCTCCACTCCCCAGAATGTCCTCCTGAGCCTTCCCACTGTGATCCCTTCCCAGGCTTTCTCACTCATGTCATCTCTTATACCTCATCCCCCAGAGCTACCTGTGCCTGCCCCTCTCTCTCTCTCTCACACACACACACACACTGTGGCTAATAGCCACTGGTGATCCCTTCCCAGGCTTTCTCACTCATGTCATCTCTTATACCTCATCCCCCAGAGCTACCTGTGCCTGCCTCACACACACACACACACACACACTGTGGCTAATAGCCACTGATGGACCTGTGCTCCATATTTTTATCTAAACCCCTCTTGAAGGTAGCTATGCTTGTGGCCGCCACCACCTCCTGTGGCAGTGAATTCCACATGTTAATAACCCTTTGGGTGAAGAAGTACTTCCTTTTATCCATTTTAACCTGTCTGCTCAGCAATTTCATTGAATGCTCACGAGTTCTTGTATTGTGAGAAAGGGAGAAAAGTACTTCTTTCTCTACTTTCTCCATCCCATGCATTATCTTGTAAACCTCTATCATGTCACCCCGCAGTCGACGTTTCTCCAAGCTAAAGAGCCTCAAGCGTTTCAACCTTTCTTCATAGGGAAAGTGCTCCAGCCCTTTAATCATTCTAGTTGCCCTTCTCTGGACTTTCTCCAATGCTATAATATCCTTTTTGAGATGCGGCGACCAGAACTGCACACAGTACTCCAAATGAGACCGCACCATCGATTTATACAGGGGCATTATGATACTGGCTGATTTGTTTTCAATTCCCTTCCTAATAATTCCCAGCATGGCGTTGGCCTTTCTTATTGCAAACGCACACTGTCTTGACATTTTCAGTGAGTTATCTACCACAACCCCAAGATCTCTCTCTTGATCAGTCTCTGCCAGTTCACACCCCATCAACTTGTATTTGTAGCTGGGATTCTTGGCCCCAATGTGCATTACTTTGCACTTGGCCACATTGAACCGCATCTGCCACGTTGACGCCCACTCACCCAGCCTCAACAGATCCCTTTGGAGTTCCTCACAATCCTCTCTGGTTCTCACCACCCTGAACAATTTAGTGTCATCCGCAAACTTGGCCGCTTCACTGCTCACTCCCAACTCTAAATCATTTATGAACAAGTTAAAGAGCATGGGACCCAGTACCGAGCCCTGCGGCACCCCACTGCTTACCGTCCTCCACTGCGAAGACTGCCCATTTATACTCACTCTCTGCTTCCTATTACTCAGCCAGTTTTTGATCCACAAGAGGACCTGTCCTTTTACTCCATGACTCTCAAGCTTTCTAAGGAGCCTTTGATGAGGAACTTTATCAAAAGCTTTCTGGAAGTCAAGGTAAACAACATCTATCGGGTCTCTTTTGTCTACATGCTTGTTCACCCCATCAAAGAAATGTAGCAGATTAGTGAGGCAAGATCTTCTCTTACAGAACCCATGCTGAGTCTTCCTCAATAACACGTGTCCATCAATGTGCCTACTCATTCTGTCCTTGATAATGGTTTCTACCAACTTTCCCGGTATTGAAGTCAGACTGACTGGCCTGTAATTTCCCGGGTCTCCTCTGGAACCCTTTTTAAAGATGGGGGTGACATTTGCTACCTTCCAGTCCTCAGGAACGGAGGCAGATTTCCATGAAAGATTACAGATTTTTGTTAGAAGATCCACAAGTTCAACTTTGAGTTCTTTCAGAACTCTCGGATGTATGCCATCCGGACCCGGTGACTTATTAGTTTTTAATTTGTCTATCAGTTGTAGGACCTCCTCTTTTGTCACCTCAATCTGACTCAGGTCTTTTAACACCCCTTCCAAAATTAGTGGTTCTGGGGCGGGCAAAAAGTTCTCATCTCCTACAGTGAAGACGGAGGCAAAAAATTCATTCAGCTTCTCAGCCATTTCCCTATCCTCCTTCAGTAATCCTTTTACCCCATGGTCATCCAAGGGCCCCACTGCCTTCCTGGCTGGTTTCCCACTTCTAATATATTTGAAGAAATTTTTATTGTTGGTCTTTATGTTTTTTGCCTTCTCTGGATGAACCCCGTAGCCTTCAGTGACTACTGCAGGCTTCTCTTGCCTTCCTAAGGCTTTTAATGCTGTAGCTGCCTACTTTCCAAAAACTGAGATCTCCTTCACTGATGCCAGCTGTTTCTTTTCTCTCCCAGACACATGCAGGCTCCTGAGCGTCTGGCTGCTACTGTCTCCCCCCCTCCCTACTTTACTGCTCATTCCCTCCTTTCAAATGTGCAGCTCGCCATGCAGGTTCCACCTCCTTGTCAGTGTCTTCGCCCTTTTACAGTCCAGCCAGCTTGTCTTCTGTTCAGGCTCTTTCAGGCCTTGAGGACCTGCTCTGACAACCAGATCTGGATTCATAGTTTTTAATTTATATCCCGCCCTCCCTGCTGAAGCAGGCTCAGCTTTAGTTTCTTCTCTTCCTTATTCTCCTGGCCATGACATCCAGGCACTGGTCCAGAACTAAGACACTTGTTTCCAGCTGGATGTGATGACACCCAACGCCAAAGCAATGGACAATTTCACTGAACACTCTCACAGAACAGTCCCACAGAACAGCGGAAAGGACAGAGCCCTGGGACACCTCAAGCATTAGTTCTCATGTTTTCTATTTCTCTTTATATATTCACCATATTTACACTACTCAGAAGGGTATCATGTATTGTGTATTGCAGTAACCTTGTGTGTCTGTGCAGTTGGGGAATGAGATGTATATGAACAATAGTTACCTCCTTGGAGATGGTGACCGTGATGATTTCCTTTTTGTGGTTTTGGAAGGCCTTGGAGACTTTGAGGGACTTCGGCTCTTCCTTTTTCGCCTGTCCCTGAGGAAATTACATTAAAGATTAGCTAAACGCAATCAGATTTCATAAGGACAACAACACTTGTAACTATTTGTCTGATTCAAGCAGAGAACAAGGACCTATCAATCATTAAGTCTGAATAATTCACTGTGCTACACCAGAGGTGAACAACAGCAGAGTAGCCAGGGATTCATTTTGGAAAAGGGCCAAGCCCAAAGAGAAGAAAAAGCTATTTATAGAGATTCTTGCCATGTTTCTTCATGTGAAGAACACAACTGTGATGATTTTTAAGAACTTTATATTCCCGTTGCCCTAAACACCAGGAGGAAGTGAATGCTCTTATGTTAGGTGATGGGAACAATATACTACCATCCCTGTCCAACATTCAATAAATTAGGTTACAATTAATCAGACTGTGACCCCTGTGTATTGTGGAAACATAGCCTTCAGCTGCTGCGGTAAGATCTATTTGCCAGCAGAGTTAAATATTTCCAGTCCTTTTAAAAAAGGAAGTATTATGACAGAGGCGAGTAAATTCACTTTAAGGATTCAGCGGATGAAAACAAATGATAGAAACTAACTAGACTGTTGTCAGTACAGAAAGGTGCACTACAGGGCCATTTATTGAAAGTTAATGCAAAAGACCACTGGCAATGAGATTCCAATAAACATTATGACTTCCAGCACAATAACTTTCAACAGACACAGATGGTGGGAACCAAAGTACTGGAAGGTCACTCCAAAATTTTAATCAGTTCTAATATAAGATCAAATTCAAATTCAACAGGTCACTTAGACTGGGCTTCTCACACGAGGGCAAAGTCTGAGAGTTATTTTCCCTTCAGTGATAATAGTGAATTCACTACTGGAAGTGCAGGACTTCGTGAGGTGACTGCCAGGGGCCGGTGCATCACTTACACTCTTTTCCAGACACATACATGAGTCTCTGCACCCTCAGATAAGCTTTTGTCCTTGTGGATATACATCTGAATCTTTTGTTGTAGCAAGCTGTAGCAGATTTTCTCCATAAGAAGCTAAACCTACCACTGATTTCGATTCATTTCCTTTTCTCATTTGCCTTAAAAACGTCTTTTAAGTCACATGGGGGTGCATATGAACATGTATATATATTTTAGGTGTAAGGGGTTTTATAACTTTTACCTAACAAACGTTAAAGCTTAAAATTGTTTTTCAGGCCAACAAGTCACAGAACATGCAAAGCAGAACTCTATCTGCTGATGGACGGCCGGCCTGGCTGCGTCCCTGAAAATTTAGACCGGGCCTTGCAGGATATGGCAATGTGGTTGAGGGGGAGCGGGCTGAAATTGAATCCAGCGAAGACAGAAGTCCTTTGTCTGGGTCGGGGCGCCCGGGAAGGGGAAATACCTCTCCCGGTCTTCGACGGGGCGCCGCTGAAAGCGACGCACCGGGTTAGGAGTCTGGGAGTTTTACTGGAGCCTTCTTTATCAATGGAGGCCCAGATTGCAGCCACTTCCAAGTCAGCCTTTTTTCACCTGAGGCGGGCAAGGCAGTTGGCTCCCTTCCTAGAGCGCCAAGACCTGGCAACGGTACTTCACGCAACGGTCACCTCGAGACTGGATTACTGTAATGCCCTCTACATGGGGCTGCCTCTGTACCGAACCCGGAAGCTGCAGCAGGTGCAGAACGCAGCGGCCAGACTGTTGTTGGGGCTCCCTAAATGGGAGCACATACAGCCTGGGCTGCGCGAGCTGCACTGGCTGCCAGTTACATACCGGATTCGTTACAAAGTGCTGGTCATTACCTTTAAAGCCCTATATGGCCGAGGACCTGTCTACCTTAGGGACCGTCTCTCCCCATACGAACCCCAGAGAGCACTGAGGTCAGCTGGAAAAAACTTGTTGACCACCCCCGGACCGAAAGAGGTGAAGCGGCAATGCACCCGTAACCGGGCCTTCTCCTCTGCAGCCCCGAACCTATGGAACCAACTTCCAGAGGAAATGCGGGCCCTGCGGGACCCTGAACAATTCCGCAGAGCCGGCAAGACCTTCCTCTTCCGACTGGCTTTCGCTGACGAAGAAAGAAATTGCTAATGATTACCGCCATTATAAAAGCACAATTAGCATTAGCACTTTTATCAACTTAATTAAGTGATTTTAAACTTATCAGAATTTTCAATGTTTAATGTTAAGGTAACCTTGTCTTTTGTATAAGGGAAATTGAATGATGTTGTTAGCCGCCCTGAGCCTGCTCCGGCGGGGAGGGCGGGATATAAATAAAATTATCTATCTATCTAGAAGTTGGGAACGTAATTTTACATCATGCAACAGGCAGCAAATTTGGCATTTGTGTCCTATGCTTGACAAGACAGAAATTTTCACAATAAATAAAACAAAAGCTGGGAGCTTGAAATGAACTTATGTGGTGTGGGGGGAGGGGGTGGAACTCCTAGCCCATACGTAAACCTATAAACCAAGCACCTGCGCAGGAGGAAATGAGAAAATGAGTGAACTGAAAACCAAGGCTAGAAGATACCGTTGAGGACACCACCAGCTGGAAAGTCCCTGGGTGACCTCTATCCCAGTGACAAAAAGGCAAAGTAACTAAGCCATGAGAAAAGACACGTGTCAGTAAAAAGCTCCAGAAGGTCAATGAGAGTCAAGACCATGGGACCTGGAACCATGGGTGCTAAGATAACCATACATGACAAGATTCCCCTAATGGGAAAGGGAAGGTAGAGAGAAGGAAGACTGGACTATAAAATCTCGAGATGGGGCACAGAACATTCTCAAGAGATCTTCTCTCCTGACTGGTTAGTGCTGATACCTCAGGCTTAGCCAGCTGTTTTAATTGAGTGGGCATATGCTTTATAAAATCAGAGGCTGCTGATTGAGTAAGGAAGAAATCTCCCCTCAAGAGATTTCCTCTGGCTGGTCACAATCAAGACCAGGCTTGACCATCCACTGAGTGAGTGAGCGAGCAAGTGTGTGAGCAAGCATGTGAGTGAGCGAGCAAGCAAACGGGTGTGCACCAGCATGCTAGGGTTATTTTTGTAATCAATAAAACCTGCAGCTTTGTTCTCCAGAAACACCAAGTCTCTGGCTTCTTTCTCTATTGGTAAGCCTGAAACAGGGGCCAGTGCCTATATGTTTCCTGTGACTTCTGAGATGGTGATATGTTCCACAACAATTTTATAGGAGCTCCTGGCTTGAAACCATTAAGGCTGGCTCACACAAAAACAGCCTGTACAAGAGCCTGTGTCTACTGAAGGAGCTGGATGGAGGCTGCCGTCATGCATAAACTGGCCTGGTAATCTGCCTGTGCCTGTCCTGAAAAAATTAGACTGGTGAGCATGGCAAAATTTTACACAACTTTCTCCAATCATTTCTACATTATTTCATTACGTGACCATTATCAGAAGGCAAAAGGCTACCTATTGAATTTAAGAACAAAACAGACAAAAACAGAAAAGCAATACATAACTGTAATGGATCTTTGGGTTCAAACAGACTTTGGTTCTGTAGCCTGACTTTAACCTTTGTCAAGAAGCTTCCTTTACGGTTCTTAGCTTCTTGACTGCAAAAACAACTAACCGTGTTCACAAAGTTAACTGGAGTGCAATGTGGCCTTTTGATAATGGTTGTACCTATAAGAGATGGTACCAGCAACCATCTAGCCTTCCTAATTAAGAGATTATTTTCAGCTGAACTAAGTTCTCTGAAGATGTGGGAACCAAGGCTATTTCCAGTCACGTGACCCTTGCATCCCCCTAGCAACTAAGGAAGGGATTACATCATCTGCTTGGCTCTGATTGATTTCTAAGAGCTAATCAGACCCTTGCATAAGTTCAGGTTTGCTGTGATTATTGTGGTCAAGGCTACTCTTGTTTAGAGTCTAGTCTTGTCCAGAGACCATTGCTCTATGACACTCCATCCATGTCAGAGACGCCTCAGTCTCCATTCCATGGCCAGATGGCTTGAACCTCTTGACACTCCATCATGTCAGTGATAGCTAGCCATCAAGAACTTGTGCCTGGCTGAATATTTTGGACTCCTTTATGAACCGTCCTTCTCCCTGCCTGCTTGAACTCTTGGTAACCATGCACTACTGTGTTATCTAGTCTGGTGAAGAATAGGTGTTTTTGTTTTATGTCTCCCCACAAGTCTTGTCTTTTATCCTATTCACCAAACAAATAAATTGTTTATTTTATTAATTTACATTATGAAGTCTTTGCTTTTTAAGTCTCAAAGCAAAGTCCAGTAACCTTGACTGCTTGAATACGGTTAAGAACATAAGAGAAGCCATGTTGGATCAGGCCAACGGCCCATCCAGTCCAACACTCTGTGTCACACAGTGGCAAAAAATTTTATATATACACACACACTGTGGCTAATAGCCACTGATGGACCTGTGCTCCATATTTTTATCTCAACTCCTCTTGAAGGTGGCTATACTTGTGGCTGCCACCACCTCCTGTGGCAGTGAATTCCACATGTTAATCACCCTTTGGGTGAAGAAGTACTTCCTTTTATCCATTTTAACCTGTCTGCTCAGCAATTTCATCGAATGCCCACGAGTTCTTGTATAGTGAGAAAGGGAGAAAAGTACTTTTCTCTACTTTCTCCATCCCATGTATTATCTTGTAAACCTCTATCATGTCACCCCGCAGTCGACGTTTCTCCAAGCTAAAGAGTCCCAAGCGTTTCAACCTTTCTTCATAGGGAAAGTGCTCCAGCCCTTTAATCATTCTAGTTGCCCTTCTCTGGACTTTCTCCAATGCTATAATATCCTTTTTGAGGTGCGGCGACCAGAACTGCACACAGTACTCCAAATGAGACCGCACCATCGATTTATACAGCACCATTATGATACTGGCTGATTTGTTTTCAATTCCCTTCCTAATAATTCCCAGCATGGCGTTGGCCTTTTTTATTGCAAACGTACACTGTCTTGACATTTTCAGTGAGTTATCTACCACGACCCCAAGATCTCTCTCTTGGTCAGTCTCTGCCAGTTCACACCCCATCAACTTGTATTTGTAGCTGGGATTCTTGGCCCCAATGTGCATTACTTTGCACTTGGCCACATTGAATCGCCTCAACAGATTCCTTTGGAGTTCCTCACAATCCTCTCTGGTTCTCACCACCCTGAACAATTTAGTGTCATCCGCAAATTTGGCCACTTCACTGCTCACTCCCAACTCTAAATCATTTATGAACAAGTTAAAGAGCATGGGACCCAGTACCGAGCCCTGTGGCACCCCACTGCTTACCGTCCTCCACTGCGAAGACTGCCCATTTATACTCACTCTCTGCTTCCTATTACTCAGCCAGTTTTTGATCCACAAGTTGTTATTCTGAATTTCAGTGTTGCAAGTCCACCCTGAAGAGCTAGTTTTACTGTTAATCTCCCAGAAAGGCTTGAAGGTTGGCTCCGCTTTCTCTGCCATATAGTCTTAGGGCCTGGTGGCAGCCAAACCTCTTACCTACAAGGAGGGCTTAGCTTCCCTGCAGGATTTTGATAACGTTAGTTAAGCTCCATAAACTGGATGTCAGCACTTGGCATCCAGGACTGGGTATAAATGGCTGACAGCCCAGGACAATAATTTTCAGAAATAAAATCAACCAATCTAGGGAATGAGAGGGACAAAAGTCAAACCTGCTGGAACTGCGTGACCGTCTTGATGAACTGTAGCTTCTGGGAGGGGTCCTTGATCTCTTCTCCTTCTTTCTTCTTTCCTCTCTCTCTCTTTCCCTCTCCTTTTCTTTTGGCTTCTCTTTCTCCTTCTCTCCTTCTTTTTCCTTCTCTTTTTCATTGATTTTCCCCCCATCTTTGTCTTTCTCCTGATCCTTGCCCTTTTCCTCCTCTTTTTCCTTTATTTGTTCAATGACATCTTTCTCCTTGTCTCCCTCTTTCTCTGTCTCCCTCTCTTTGTCTTTTCCACCGTCTTTTTCTAGGTCCTCCACCTTGTCTTTTTCTGTGGCTAAAATTTTCTCCTTGTCTTTTTCCCTTTCCTTCTCTCTATCCCTGTCCTTTTCCTTCTCTCTGTCCTTGTCTTTGTCTTTTACACGATCCTTGTCTCTGTCCTTGGTCTTTTCCTTGTCTCGTTCTCGATCCCTGCCCCTGTCTTTGTCTCTGCTTCTCTCTTTGTCCCTCTCCCGATCTTTCTCTTTTTCCTTATCTCGGTCTCTTTCTCTGATTTTTTCTTTTTCTCTGATTCTCTCTTTGCTTTCTTTCTTCTTTTCTCTGTGAACAGAAAACATTTGTAAATCTGTTAACTCATCCAGCATCTACTACAATCAAATCAAGCACCAAAGAAAGGGAACCTTTAAAATTACTGCCCTGACTTAAAGCAAGATCTGTTTTTTTTCCCCAAGAAAAGGTGAGAAAAAAAAGTCTGCCTGAATTACGAAGCCAACCAGAGTTCTAGTCAGTAGGATTTTACCCTTCTCAGGATTTGAGTTACATCACTCAGTGCCTAACAGAGACTATAACAACAGCATAACTATAGGAACCTCACCGAGAACGGGAACGGCTTCTGGACTTCCGTCGATCTTTGGATTTTGAACGCTTTTTGGTCGGAGTTCTGGAGCGGTGCCTTTCCTTCTGACTAGAGCGTGATCTGTTGGATCTGTTGGATCTACTCCTATTGCATGTAAGAGCAGATAATATAAATTATAAGGATTCAAGGTTTATTATAATATTTAATAAGAAAAACAAAGTAAGTCTAACACTGAAGGGATAAATACTTTCCTAAACAAAATGACTGGGGTAAAAAAGGGGACTGGGCTGGTAAAAGTCCATTACCATGAAGGGAACTGAAAATAAATTGTAGATCATGCTGAAAGTCATGTTTAAATGAAGACTTCCCTGCATCTATGGGATAACCAAACCTTGAGAGATTTATTGGAGTCAAACAGAAGCAGTGTTAAGAGAACACTGAACAAGCAGCGTTCTGCATACAGCTGCTGCTGGCCCAGGCATTCCTCCAGAGCAGAAAGTCTAGGCTTTGGAGCTGGACTACTGGCTTCCATTCTTGTTAGGAATGGGCTCAGAAATGTTTTTCAAGGGTCCCTGAAGACTACTGGGGGTTACATTTACATTCATTTAGAATTTCGGGGGGGGGGGGGTCCTTGGGCCTATAGCGAATACAGGATCACATTTCCTAGCATGCTTCAGAGATCCTTTATGGCAGGGCTTGGCAAATCCCAGGTCAGAAATTTAACTGTGGCAACTAGTATGCTCAGCATTATTTTTTTTTCTGCTGGTGAAAAAGGGAGGAAAGGGTCCCCTTTGACTACCAAAGGATCCCTTTTACCCCACCTTTGCCTGGTGTGGTGGCCAGGTACCTCAACACTGGAAAGAGTGGTGGTGAAGCAGCTCCTGAGCTGAAGAGATAATATAGCACAACAAAGCCACAGACCAGACCATAGGGTGCTTTCCATCCATGTCCAGCCAATCCAAGTAGTCAGACTGCCATAACATCTTTGGCTGGAGGCAGGCAAAAGAGAAACACTGCTGCCTGCAGCAAATATGAGGCTCCTGAAATCAACTCTGCTTATACATCACTCAAAAACCAGCCAGAGAAATGGGGATTGTCCAGTTCTTTCCCTCCATTTAAGTCTCTGTGGCAAAGGAGGAGGGGGTGCGAATAAGAAGCTGGAAGCAAGTGGGCAAATTCCTACCAGCTTCTAATGCTTAAACTGCCATTTTCCCCTGCTTGGTTTTCCAGTATTAAAGGCAAAGTGGGGGTTCAGATGTGCAGATTTTGAAGATAGGGAGGGCAAGAAAACAGTGCAGCTCAGTGAAAGACAGCGTGGTATAGCAGTTAATATGCTGTACTAGGAACTGTTAATACCTGGGTAAGATCCCCACATTGCTACAAAGCTCAATGGATGACCTTGGGACAGCCACTTTCAGTCTCAGTTATCTCAAAGGATTGCTCTGTGGACTAAAAGAGGAAGGGATATCTGTACATGCTGCCTTGACTTCTTTGAAGCAAGGAGCAACCCTTGGTGGCAGTAAAGGGCCCTCTGAGCTGCAAGGACAGCAGGAAGTCACTTTCTGAGGAATAGAGTAGGAGCAGGCAGAGTCCCCTAACCTTCCTGTGTTAAAAAGGAATCCTCTCCATCTCCAAATGACCTTGCCTTGCTGTCCTGCTGCCCGTCTTAGCATGCACATAAAGGGAAAGTGCTGCTGCTCTTTGCACATGTGCACCAGCAGCAGGTCCTTTAACAAAGCAGCAACAAATGGCAGTTCAATAGGGGTTCAAGATCAGCAAAGTCAGCTATGTATGAGGTCATGAGACCCATATGGGCAAAAGCCATGCGGCACAGAGATGCTGTATTAAGGAAGAAAATTGGCAGAGGTTGAATGAAAAAGCTATCTGGATTTAACTCCAAGCATTTTCATCATTTCATATCAGAATGTTTTCTTTTATGACTTTAAATAAGTGTATGTAATTCTTGTTGTTGCTTGTTTATACATAAACTTAACTACGCCATTCAATTAGGTTGGATTAGTCGCAGTTTTTTGCTATGGTGGATGACAACCAGAAGTACCTGTATATTTATATACTACAACAAATCTATCATAATCACAGTATGCAATCCACTAGCACATAGTAACTGAAGATGTTGTTCATGAACCACCACATACCAGCAATATGCAAATTCAATGCATCATTTAGCCAAAGGCATTATCCTATAATCCCAATGCTAAGCACATACATAAGCAATGCTGCAGACTGTCCGAAGTCCTGCACAGGAAACTACTTACAAACTGAATTTTTGCAAAAGAATCTCAGTATACTTACTTGCTTCAATACCTCAACACTCTTCTTTACCACAATACTAATTTGACATATGTGCTTGCCAGAATTATTCCAATTTCCCAAATCCATGTATATTATGAATTGGAAACAATATTGCCATGACTATGTAACAAAAAATTACATTGCTTTCTTTTGATTTTCCAAACTGTCACTTAGCTAGTCAAATACACTATTTGTCATGCTGGGCAATAACTTATTCTTGTTTTCTTGCAATGTGTAATTTGAAAAACAACAAAAAAACTTACCAACAAATATAAAAACACATTCTAGTCCTTGCACTATGAATGTTTACATACAAGAGTGATTGTAATTGCATTGCCTTCATCCCCAGTTCATTTTAAGCTATGAGTCCCCTCCTTCTTACTGACTGAATATTCTTCTGTGTCCTTATACCTAAAAAGCTATTTGACAAAACATTATTATCCACACCATCCAATGACCTCAGTGGATCTGAAATGTGAAATTGGAGGTTCCTTCCAATTCTATGAAATACATGCAAGAAGAACCTATTATTATTTTTATTTATTGCATTTGTATACTGCCCACAGCTGAACCTATGACACTGTGCAGAATATAAATCTACCAAGCAACAATAATAAAGTCTATAGTACAAAGATTCTGCATAATCATAAATTGGATGTGGTAAAACAGATGGACACTAAATGCTGAAATGATTCCACAATACCAGAAACTTAAAATTTATCATTCATTGGAATCTGGGGATGCTGCACGGCTCAAGTAAAAAGGGAACAGACTTCAGCTTGAGACTTAAACTTATTTGGGTTATCACCTCAGGTTATTAATCAGTGCTATTAGCTTCAACAGACCAAGAAGGATGTAACACTGCTGACAATGGTGACATCAGTCCCCTGCAAAAGCTCAGGAGAGCAAGGCTCCCTTTCCCCATTTAAAACAGCATACAGGTAAACAGATTGCAAAGCATAAACACAGCCCAAAATGTCCTCTGTTTTTGAGTGTACTCAAAATAGTTTGATACCGTTGTAGTTATTTGTCATTATGGTCCAAAGTTATCTGTCTATGTGGTCTTGAGCAATAAGGCGCCCAAAACATAAGGCTAAAAGGTTCCTCATTCCACTGGCCCATTTACAGTATCTAAATTATAATAAAGAAAGGAAAGATCAATTATCACTTTCCCAGAGAAGTTTCACACATGGCAACTTTAAAATATTTGTTACCTGCAGGAACGTGATCTTTGCCTTCGAGATTTTGAACTAGACCTGGATTCTGAACGTGAATGGGAGCGCGATCGACCAGCTTTTCTTTCACTGCTCTTTCCAGACTCTGAGAGAAAAAACGACTTGGCACTGTAAGCTCAGAATATTTAAAGATCCCAGCTAACAATATGGCACAAGTGGAATGTACCACATATATTGCAATGGGCCTACTCTCTGCACATCTTCCTTCTTTGCAAAAATCCTTCAGAAACATCCAAGAAAGTCATTGCATATATTCGCTGAGTGCAGCCATCCTGCAGCAGTACACATAAACCAGATAATTATAAACAGCTAGCTAAGTAAGGTATGGATTTATGTTGCCGCCACAATGCACAAGATTAAAACATGTTCTTTTGGCAAAATTTAATTTAGAGAGAAACACAAAAATTCTGAGACAGTTTGAAAAGCTACACAGAAATGCCAATACTTAGCACTGCATTTTATTGTCAAAGCACTATTTCAGTCCAATAGCTTATGTTTGCCTCTCTGAAAAGTTAGGCCTGGGCTACAGTCCTGCCCCCCAAGTGATTTCAAAACTATAGTCAAGAGCATGCTATAGAGGAGAAAAAGAAATATTTTAAAAAATGCTCTCCTTATATGTAGTTAGTACATAAAATAATAGATTGGTTAATTTTTTGGGTGTCACCGTCACTCAGAAGTTAGTCAGAAGGCAGTTATCCTTATGTTCAATAATTTTCTCATGGACTGTTTATTTGTATAGTTCAAATTCAGCTGAAGAACTCCAGGTAACGAAATCAAAAAAGAGTACCAACTGGATAATGGGCAGCAGAGGACGTTTCTGAAACAGGAACTTCCATTTTTTATAGATACGTGTTTTAACTGAATGACCGTGAAATCAGAATCTCAGGTTAGATAGTTTCCAGTTTTGTGCAAGGTGGCTAAGGTGACAAATCGTTAGGGCTCCTTATTTATTTTTTATTTACTCAAACTCATACTGCAGTGAAATACCTTGTATGCTATTTCATCAGAATAACATGTACAAACTTAATGGCTTGTTTTTGTATGCAATTGTATAAGTGACAACGCAGAATGTTTTGTGAAGGGAAGTAAATGGAAGCCGATGGGCTGAAGCTTTGGAAGCTGAGTGAGACAAAGCCTTGAGATAAGACAATAAAGGAGCAGTGAACTCCTTTAGTAAAGGAGTAAGCAGGGGTGGCAGGGAGAGACCTGAGAGAAAATGGGGAACAGAGTGAAAGGAAGGGCAGGCATTAAGGAAGGACGGACTATGGCACTACCCCTTATGGGCCTTAAAAGAACTTTGTACCTCAATGTCACCACAGGGGCACCACAGGACCTACCAATGTATTTCCTGGTGTCCACATGGCTTCCCCCAAAGCATCTGCTCTTCAAAGCAAAGACCCAATCCTGGCTTTCCTCCACACCTCACTGTAGCAGGCAGTGCTCCAGAACATTCAAGCAGAAACACCTGCCATCTTCAGAAGAATACACTCTACAAACCTACTAGAATTTTGTGCCTCCACAGCAGAATATTTTCAAATGGAGCCTGCAACAAAGTTAGGGACCCCTATATTACTACACAAAAGTAATATAGCTTTTAAATTTAAAAGAAAAGAACTTTGACAATAGAAAACAGTGCTATCAGGTGCTAAAACAACACTGACAATTCTAAAAGTACTGTCACAAAATTGATGAGTCAGGCTTGTTAACATCATTTTAGGACAGCCTTTCCTTATTTATCTATTTATTTTTAGTATTCTTTGACGTACACAACAGGATTCACACTAGAGGAGATACTTTGCTTGTAATGCAAGTAAAATCCTACCTGGTTCAATTGCTGCAGATATAAAAGACTGAGCTTCCCGTACTCTTTTCATTACTTCTTCCAGCTCCTTAGCAGCAGCTTGTGGTGTCATTTCAGGAGGCTTCACTATTGCATTATTGGAGTGATTAATTCTAAATCAAATGTACAGATTTCATTTAGCTCACACACTGTTCAATTTCACATGCAAGACTCAGTTATACATATAGAAAAGATACAGACTTCATGCTCTTATCATATTTTTTATTTTTACAGCCTGATGATCATTTTTATAGTGCCACAGAGTGCAGACTCAGGGTGTATCTGTACTCTAGGGTCTTTCAGCAATACTATAACTCTTTATCGCTTTCACAAGGAGCTTGTGTTTTTAAAATGCAAGCCTGACACTAGGATACAGTGCAATGCCCGAAGCATTTCTGTTAGGAATAGGTCTCTTACATGGTTATGAACTCCAGACTAAGGCAGGAACTGATCACTATGGCAAGGGTGCTAAGGACTATTGCAAGGCAAATGGGGGGACTGCATGCAGAGGATGCTGCTGAAGATGCTGTGATACAGATCTCTGCTTGAGTAACAACTACCACTAATGGGGGAATCTGTACACCTTACACATATTGCCTCATCTATCTTCACAACTCAGAAAGGAACTATATTTTGTTCCATTGCACAGAAGATACTGATGACCAATGACTGTCTCAATGCGACCTGAGTGAATCAGGCTCCATGGCAGAGCACAGTTTAGCATGCAAAAGGTTCACTGTGCAATCCTAAGCAGAGGTACACCCCTTCAGAGCCCAAAGACAACTATGGGCTTACAACCCTTAAGACTGTACAGCCAGCCTCCATCATCAGTTAAAGGATCTCAGCATGCCTTAGGAAAGACCAAGATCCTGGAGGAGCTAATGCCAGTAACAAGTAGACCATCCTCAACTACATAGCTCAAAAGCCAGACTCAGTATAAAGCAACTTCATATGGTCAGCCTATACTGACTGGAATTTAATATGCACCTTTAACAAGTATTTATCAAATACTTTACTCTTTGTAAATGGATTAAGGCACTATTAAGAATGCATAATGGGGAAGCTCTGTCAGCAGAACCACATGCCATTATAAACACATTTAGAGTTTACCTAAAGACAAAAGCCTTACAAGTTTATCCTCAACAGGAAAAAAATCCAAATTAAAATACTGCTTCAAAAGCTACATTCTTTGCTAAAAACAGAGATTCATGTATTTACCATGCAGCAATTCTCTAAAATTGAACACTCTCTCTCTCTCGCTATCTTAGACTATCACAGCACAGCATTGTCTGCACACAAAATCTGTCTTAATTAATTATGGCAATATTTGTTCAATTTCTTACTTCAGTGGCCTGTCTCCAAACACAACACCATTAAAAGCAAGGGCTCGAGGTACAGAATTTTGGTCAGCAAATTCCACAAATGCAAAGCGTGTTGGCTGAGTCTCGTCTCCCGCCATCCGTACAAACTTGACTTCTCCAACTTGCTTGAAAAACTCAAGCAGTTGATCAGCTGTAGTAGTCTAAAGGAAAGGATGGAAGAGATGTCAGTGGAAGTTGATTCACATATGGACATATATAAGCCTACATCTCGGTTCAATTTGTTGGTCACACTGGGACTTCTGACCCAAAAGCCATCACCATTTGCCATAGCTTTTTTGAACCATCCTCTTCATTATGCTTAGCTGACCAACACCTTCTGGCAGTCCTCCGTCCGAAAGACATCTGTTTAGTCTCAACATGGGCCAGGGCTTTTTCTGCCCTGGCCCCAGCCTGGTGGAACATACCACCACTGGAGATCAGGGCCCCACAGGACCTATTAGAGTTCCATAGGGCCCGGAAAATGGAGTTGTTCTGCCAGGCCTGAGGTGGCAGACGTCTTATTCACCTTGGCCTCCCCTGCTTGCACTGCACACATGATCTATGTTACAGTATTATAGTGCCTACATCTGACCTGCCCTGCTTATGAGAACAGCTAGCAATAACAGGTGACAGGTTGCTACTTATGATCACCTTAACTAGCTTCCTTCAGGAAGCACCTGAACTCCAGGAACTATGTCGCCATCTTTAGGTAGGATTTTACTGTTGTGATTATTTTGTTGTATTTTAATGTTTTAATTATTTGTATATGTATATGATCTGCCCTGAGCCAGCTTGTGGGAGAAAGCAGGATATAAATCTAATTAATTAATTGTTCTCCCTTTGCTAGCTGACTTCTCTCTGGCCTATCCCACAGACTCATCAGCCAGGACTACAAAAAACTGCAAAACTACCATAAGAACTCAATTTGGAAGTCCTGCAGGTGCCCATATCAGTTTGCAACCACAACGGGGGGGGGGGGGGGGGCTCCTAATTATTTATTGCACTAAATGCTTCTGTGTACATGTTTCAGGTCAGGGACATGGCTGGGAGGGGTTAGGAACCCCTCCCCCAAGGCTACAGTTCTGATCTGAATCAGGACCCAGTGATACTTCTGAACTGAGCTCCCAAATTACCATCTTGCTCACAGTCAACATGGCCATCATGTGGTATTATATAATGTGTAGTCTGGTCCTATAAGAAGTCTGTCTCATATAGCACAATACATGCAGTCACCCTATATTGTACAAGTTGGGAATAAAGCTAAATTTTTTTCAACTCCTACAGTACAGTCCAATGAACAAGGTATCAGAAAAGGTCAACATACTAATGTCATTTGGTTTTTTGAAGAGCCCAACTGTCGAGCCTTAGAGTAATGAAAAATAAATTGCACTTTTCATTAATTTATCTTTCATCTGTCAATAACATTTACCTGAGAGTTTAAATTTCCAACATATACAGTTCTCCTAATTTCATCAATCTTGGAAGGATCCACATTGCCCATAATTGGTGGCTGGGGTATGTCTCCAATGGCTGTAATATTATGGTCCAATGCTGCTGCAGGTATCGCTCCCAATGGGCTAAGGGAAACACTGAGCTGAAAAACAGAGAATGCTTTTACAGAATATCTTTTACCAATATGAACCAATACACAATCCAAAGAAGTTCAAATCATATGGATCAGTTGCACTGGCAAGACTCAAAAGTTCCCTAGCCTGAATCTTAGCCCTTGATTCAAAATGTTAAGTTTCTACAAGCCATCTTAATGACAAGGTAGGAAAATTAAAGTAATATTATTAGAATAAATCAGTGGTTAAACTTTTTAAAAGCTTGACATAAACACCTTATACAAGCAGGAGATAAAAATTAATGGAAGAATCACTGGCTACTTGTAGTCCAAATATGAAATGTCTAATGCTTTTAAGAACAGCACATGCCACTGTTATGGGGCATATACTGAAAATGGCAGCTTTCATTATGCAACACTGTACATTAAATTATATTCACCTGACTCAAATGACTTTGTGTTGGTATTGGAAGCAATCCTCCACCAGACATCAGGGTTGTCATTGTAGGGGCAGGAGCCAAGAGAGAGAGGGCTTTGGCTTCATCTGGAATTTTACCTGAAAAAGCAAACATTTGCATTACCAAAAGCATGATACCTCAATGGTTACTTTCTCTATTTTTATCATTACCCTTCAAGTTAAATATAGTAAAGAAAATAAAATCAATCTACCAGAGCCTTACAAAGAAATAAAATAATTCAAGTTTTTTTCTCTTTTCCCCTGCTCGACTAGGAACAAGTGAGCAAAACTAGCAATCTCATTACCGGTTTATTACTTTAAAAACTGAATAATGCAGACAATTATTTAACACTTTGAGCTATGGGTCACCTGTACTGGAAACTTAATGTTCATGAACCAAACGATATCAAGCATGGACGCTTTCGCAGGACGTTGTTTTCACGGTGATCGAAAGTTGTGTTACACATGACAACCGTTCGTGTTGGCTGCATCACTAATAGCACACAGAACATCAGATACAGAAAAGAAGAACATTTTTTAAAGTTTAATCCCCAGAAATGGCAAATAACCAAATCAGTCAAAAAGGAAAAAAAAGGAAGAAATAGGAGTGTGTGAACCAAAATCTGCCCTTTTCTTCTGCTAAACATGGCTGAATGAAAAAAGTTACCAAATGACTGCAACAGTCAAACTGGCACAAGAAGGGCAACAAAATTCAGATCTACACTACCTTTTTGGTTAACAGTGTGATCTTAAGCAGACTTACACTTTCTATATTCACTGAAGTAAGCGGATGTAGAGAGATTCTGCTTATGATACCACTGCAGAGAACTTCGACTATGTGAGGACTACAGCTTCCTCAATCTCAGGACAACGGAGGATAAGAAGGATTTTCTGAAGCAAGTGCTAAATGACATTGGACATAATCATGGTTGAGCGTTATATCTCCACCAAGACAGCCACCACTTCACTTGCAAGGTGACAAGCAGGTCTCAGTGGTGTCTCTATACATGCTACTGACGGTCAATCTTCACTGAATGTTTGGGATAATAACTAGGCAAGAAACCATGTGTAGCATTAGCCATGGTTAAATGTTATTTCTTGGTGATCACAAAGTGCACCATTGTTTTAGAAAACCATGTTTAAAGGATAACCAGTGTAGGTTTTCCCTGATCAGTCCTAAGATGAGCTCAAAATTGCAGTTTCCAAGTTGTTTGTACAAGAGATACCTAAGCAGCTTTATGAAGAAATTCCAAGAGTAAGGCAACTTCAAGCATGAAGAATCTGTAAGGATTAGCTGGAAAACTGAATTCAAATTTCTACCTTCATAAAGCAAAATCTTTGCCTAAGAGCACCTTTGCTTGAAGTGAGTGTTATTTGTCTCACTGTTACAATCCTAGTCAATTCAGAGCTTGTGGAATATCTTAACGCCTGGTGTTTTAAAGATTTCTCCAAACTACAAATATGTAATATAACTGATTTCCAAAGACAGAAACCTTACCTTCCCCCCACCCTCTAATTACTGTGAAATAAATGTTTAAAGTATTATATCAGAAGATCATTTCTCCTGATATAAACTCATGTGGCACCTTCACTTAGCATAGTAGCACCTGTTGGTTATCTCAAACCCTGTGATGGGGTATTCATGTATTCAGCATCTGTCCACTTGTGGGTTCTCTCTGTAGCCACTCCAGCCCCATGGAACAGCCTTCCAGAAGAAATAATCAAGGCTCTAGCAGTTGTACAAGGCAGAGAACCTTCGGAGTCTCTTGTCGACTTCTGTAATCTGTTGACTTTTAGGGTCATGGCCTCTTATAGATTTTTTAAAATATGGCATCTGCTGGCAGTTTAATCCTTGGAGGTTTTATATATTTTGTGGTTATGGTTTTTAGTCCCCATCCCTCCCCTGAGTCCCCATTGCCTGAGAGAAATCCAGGCTTATAAATATCTTAAATTAAAAAATAAAGATGGTTTCACATAAAAAAAAAGAAAAGAATTTTATTATAAGTGTGCTTTGGAACCCTCTGCCAGTAAAGTAAGCTCAAAACCCAGTAAACTAAGCTCAAAACCATATTAATGGAAATTTTGTTTGAAGATGTTATTCAGCTACTGATGTGGGCTGAAAAAAACAACAGGCCCAGGTAGGCAGGCTCCAGATAATGCCCCAGGTATGAACTAATTGCAGCTATTTCTGGTATTAAAAATCCTTAAAAGTCAGTTGAGGGCGATGAAAAATGGGTAGAGTCATGGGAACTAAAATGAGGCTACTTCTTTGCTCGTTTCCTCTAAATAAACCATTAATCTGGGAAAAAAATCCATTGTAACTAAGGCAACTATATAGCTATAGCAACTGACTACAATCTTTCCTGAGTAGGAAATAGAAGTGGTGAACACTTTACTGGGGGGGGGGGGGGGGAATCTAACAATTTAAAATACTCCATATTTTGAACATGACCTTTCTTTAAAACCAAAAATTTTAATGTAATTTCTATTTGTGATAATCAAGAATGTTTAGCAATAATAATCTAAAATCTTTTCACAAGCCTAGATTTCCTAAGCTTCTGCTCCTCTGAGATAAAAACATAATAGTTAAAAGAAGCAATTTAAGAGAACATGATTTGTTCTGCTTAAATATATCTATTGTTTTTCCTAATCTGGTGCTCAAAATGGAGTATGTCCACTAAAATAAAAAACATATTTGAGAAGCAAAAACCCACACCCTAAAAAAAGAAGTCATTAATGGAGGTTGGAGTCCTTCCTGTATACAAAACACAGAGTACTGGGGGTAGCTGAACAAGTTTTTCAAAAACAATGATTCAGAGAACACACATATACATACATGCACACACAGCATTCATTCTGATTGTCATTTTAAACTGAGTAACTGCAACTGGTCAGTCATTATTAATATCATTAATAATGAGTTTTCAGTGTTACCATTTACTTCTGCAATTTAAAATCTGAGGAAGGTATCTTACCCCTCCTTTTGAGGTCAGCTTTGTATTTCCAAAAAGTTTAAAAGTAGTTTTAGCTTTAATGAATTTTCACTAGAAAAATCAGTTTCTTCTGGAAGATTTACTGCTAACACTATAGCTCAATGTGTGTTCACATTAAGATTACCAGATGTTTCAGAGGAGGTGAAATTTTTTATTAAGCAAAAGAAGAATGTGATGAAAAAAGTGACAGTATAAATTTGCATTCTCTTATATCTGCTGCTGAAAAATGCAACAAAAAACTGTTGATATTTTCTTGTGTAGTTTGTGCAGAAAACTTGACAACGAAAACACTTCTATGATGTGTCTCTGCTGTACCTAAGAAAGTATGCCGTAATCATATGTCAAGGTTCACGAGACAAATAAATGGCAGGTTCCATCTTCCCACAGAATGCTACAGTAAAGAGAAGACAGTATACAAAACAAACACTGGTCAATACTTCATAATCTGATTACAGAGATTTGCGTGCTCTCCAGTTTTTTTCAAATTCCAGAAACTTGAATGTTTAAAATAAATATAACTATCTTCTACTCTGGTCAAAGACACAGCTTGAAACAATGGCTGACTGCTCGTTCTCATCCAGGGATGAGGAGCCTCTTCCTTGTGGTGCTCTCCCACATCATTGTAATACTCATATACATATTGCAGCTGCATGAGAGGATATCCCACAAAAGTTGTTCCTATTCCACTCTATCAGTATGCAAAAGGCCCCACTGTCTCTCTAGAGAATGGTGCTGATTAGCTGCGGTCTAAGATTTTCCTTGTAAGAGTCAGAAGTTCCAGGGGAAGTATCAAGAAAGGAAGTGTCAAAGGACATTTCAGGAGAAGTATATTCCAGGGGAAAAGTCCATATATTGAACAGCTTCGATACACTGAGCCAAAAGAACCAAATGTACTACTTCAATTTTCAAACAGCCCAATCCCAGCATGGTTTGTTTGGAAGTGATAACCATTTATTTCAGAGGAATTTACTTCCAAAAATGCATGCTGAGGACTGTGCATTCGAACTGATTAAGTCAGATTCAAGGCAGTACATAGCCCTGACTGACAGAATGCTTCCAAGGAAAGAATTCTCATCAATGAGCAGTCAAGTTTTAAATGAATCATGAACCCTTGTAACAGAACACCAATTTTACAGAACTGAAGAACCAGTTCACAAGTAGAAATGAAAGAAGTAAAGCAAAAAAGGGACAAAATTAGAAAAAAGAAACAGAAACAAAATAAAAATAATAAAAACAGAGACAGGGCGTCCATCTTCCGCAGGCCAGACTTCGCTCTCATTTCCCCCATGAAGTTGTCACTTGGCGGCAGGTTTAGTGGCATGGCAAACAATGCCTAACTCAGGCAAGTGTAACAGGTCTGCCTTGGCCAGTCTAGTCATCTAATAATGCACAAATATCACACAGAAAAAACATACAAAACCAAATTAATAGTCAAAATCCATCTACCAGAAAATGTGGACATAAAAGTTGAGAATGATGGTTAAGGTGGCATCTTTGATACATTTCAACTTTTTCCCTTTCTCAAACTGGAACAAGCTCAGAGAAATCTCAAGTGCACATACAATGGAAAAAGGGTCACATCTTGACAATGTAATGAAGTTTTGCTATATCTAATGTCACAATGTTGGTTAGTAAAGTGACTAGTGAGGAAGAGTGTATGTAAATGTTACACAATGAACACCAATTTTACTGACCAATGCAACCATACCCACACAATGTTAATTATAATTCTTAACAGATGGATCAGGATTTTTTTTTTTAAATCTCTGGAATCCTCCTGTTTCCCCCATCTCTCTCCATGCCTGGTGTATAGACACTAAACAATTCTGCAACGAAGTTATTATATATCACAATATCTGACTTGCATAGGAGAATTCAGCTATTATCAATTAAGAGGAAATATAACTGGGCACATTACTCTTGTCTTTTGCAGTCTGGACCAGCTTTCAATATGTTCCAAATTAAATTCAAGGAACATGCTGGATTTGATACATCAAGTCCTCAAGTCTGATTACCATTCAGCCCAAGCGCTTTCATTACAACTGCAGACATTCACAACTTTCTTATAAGCAATCCTTAAAATCATGTAATTGGGAAGCTAAAATGAGGATGCTCCTCCATGGAAAACTTCAATGTTGGAATGTTTACGAGTTCTGTCTTTCAAGACACTGTACAAGAGAACTTACACTGATAGTAGGTCATTTTTGTGATTTCTGTATTTTCCTCTAATCTGTGTTTGCATATGCTTGTGTTGCCTATTAATGCTTTTTAGTTATTCAGATAAGGTCAAAGGCCACTGTAAACATTTTTTTTAAAAATTAAGCAGTACCAAAACAGTATTCAGCACCCTGTAAGTCAGAAGAGAAAAGATAACTGGCAAGTAGGGTACCAGAATGCATGGGAGGGAGAGAGGGGACAGATTTCACAGAGCGGTTACAAGCGGCTGACGCTTAGCATAAGCATTCTGCATTCGACTAAGAAGTCCACTGTCAACTGCAATCATATGCGCTGTCTATATAGATCCTCTCAGCACAAACACAGCTTTGCTGTCTTCTTGCTATGAGCTAAGTATTCTTCCAATTTATCTACATATCACTCTATGAGTAAAATATAACTACCTTCAAAAGTTTTTCTAGGCTTTATAAAACTCGTTCCTGATTTGGTAAAAAAATTCCAGCTACCCTAACACATTGCTGTAGAGCCAGCAATTGCAAACTAGAATGGTAGGTATCTTTGTGTAAAGTAAAACAAAGCATACTGGGATCACTGCTAACAAATTCAGATTCATCAATGAGAATTTTGTGAGAAATAGAAAGAGTAGAAGATTATTAGTTAGTAGTGGTTTGAAGTCACTATTCTGTCCCTCAAGCAGTGCTAGAATTTTGCTTTTTGTACAGGGTGACATGGAACTATGAGCAGTTTTAAACCACCTTATCCTAGAAACACATGTTTCTATATCTAAAACACATTTTTATTGTTCAAAACATATTCCCTGAGAACAGAAATGCTACATTGTGTGCACAGACAAAGCCAACTATTCTGTATTCAGGGCAGTATATTCAATGTTGTTTACATTATCTAAATTTGGATATTACCAGTTCTACATAAGACATTTACATTTCACAGAAATGATTCTGTTTTAGCAAGAGGCATAGCAAGTTGTAAGAGCTCATATATAACAAGATAAACAATGGGGCCAGAATTTGAATTTTTAAACAATAGAGGCCTTCCACATAGTGCTCTTGCTCATGTTTTAGCAAGCATTAATCTCCACAATCAGAACTGTGATGAATCTGACTTCTGAAAGGAAGAACTGAGGACCACAGGAAGACATACTCTTCAAGCTACATACAGCCACGTCAATGGAGCCCCACAAATGCAAGTCCTCTTGTTCATTAGCCTATTAAAAGATACGACTTACTGTTTGACAAAGTGCAAGTAAATAATGAGGTATCAAAACATCTTTTAAGTGCATTTAAAATTATGTTCCAAAGCAACAATAGCTTGCCATAATAATACACTTCAATTACTAGTGTTATGATTACATGTTTATAAATGTTAAGAGCATAAACTACACGTATACTTAAATCTGTATAAAATTAAGAACTCTCAGTAAAACCCCAGTACCAAATTCAATACTTAAGCTTAAAGTGTTTTCTCCCTCTCTCTAATGGGAAAAGATCCAGCAAGGATGCAATCTCAGTTAACAGATCTTGATACTAGACACTGTAACTTTAGCACCAGGAACTTGGAGGTGCTCATCTATCATTCAGAACACATATGCTGATTGCCTTCAACAATCCTAGAGTTAATAACCATCCCCACTGCTGCTGCAGCACATTCTCAGCTCAGAAGTCAATCTAATGATCATCCTTGCTCTCTTTACTACTTTCTGTTCCAGTTTAAACTACTCTTGGACAACAAATACTTCCAAAGTTTTCTTCCAACACTTGT
The DNA here is from genome assembly GCF_032191835.1 of Heteronotia binoei. NCBI lineage: Eukaryota > Metazoa > Chordata > Lepidosauria > Squamata > Gekkonidae > Heteronotia > Heteronotia binoei. The sequence continues at coordinate 141,165,026 of NC_083226.1, forward strand.
CTGAACAAGGTAACTCTGCAGCTTACAGATCATGGCAAGTGCCCCTGAGATCTCCCACCTGCTAGCTTCAGGAGGCCAGATTTCTTCCCTCCGAGCACTCTCCACAACTTTCCCTCACCTGAAAGGGATTCTGCTGGGTTTTTTTTACTTCCTAAAATAGCAAACTGGCATCCTGTACAGGTAATACAACTGTTACATGCATCATGTATTAGCTGAACATTTGATGTAGCCTATATGAGATATAGCAGTAATGTGTGTTACAATACTACCGTGAAAGCTGCATTAACTGGCACGATCTAGTGTGTTGTGTGCTCCATGAGGTGCACTGGCTTCTGGTGAAGTTCCAGATCAGGTTCAAGGTTATGGTATTGACCTTTAAGACCCTTAATGGAGAAGGACCAACATAACTTCAAGACTACCTCTTCTGGTATACCCCACAGAGACTGCTGCGCCCAGTTGATAAGAACTTTCTGGTGGTCCCTTGCCTGAGTGATATCTGGCTGTCCTCAACCAGGGCCAGGGTGTTTTGGGTCCTGGTCCCAACCTGGTGGACAACATCCATGCTCTGAAGGCCTTAATACTGTTCTCCAGGGCATGTAAGGCGGAGATGTTCTGCTGGGCATTTGGCTGAGGACAGCTACAGTGTCCCATCTGGCTGGAACTCCTGCTCTGCCTGTTTTTTCCCTGCCTCCCCCTTCCCACAAGGCAGTGGCATACTCTGGCAGTTCATCACCATCTCATTGTTTACAGGTGCATTATTGTTTTATTAGATTGGGAATGCTGTTATTTAAACTTAATGTCAATACTTTTATTATGTACACTGCCTTGAGTCCTATTTTTAGTGGGAGCGTGGTTTATTATTTATTATTTTCAATTTATAATCTGTCCTTCCTTCAACAGGCTCAGGCCAGGTAACAACAATCAATAAATAAATAGAGTTAAAATTAATTCATATAAAACAATATAGCATTCTAAAAGCGAATTCAAATTCTGCAAATGGCAATATCAAATTACACTCACTCCTTCCATACATCCTCCAGCTGGTATAAAATAGATGACATAACTCCAAGGTAGTGGGTTGACTTGACAGAATGATTTCAGTGGGACTGCTGCAGCAGCGAGGCCATAGATTAACAAAATGTCCATTGCCTCAGTTGAAGGCCTGATGGAACAGTTCTGTCTTACAGGCCCAGTGAACTGCAACAGTCCTTGCAGGGCCCTAATCGCCAATGGGAGCTTGTTCCACCAGGTAGGGGTCAGAACAGAAAACACCATGGCCCAAGTTGAGGTTATGTGGACTTCTTTTGTGCCAGGAATTACCAGCAAATGTTGATCCATGGAATGTAACGCTCTCGGGGGGGGGGGGTACATGGGAAAAGGGAGTCCCACACGTATGCTGGTCTCAGGCCATTCAGGGCTTTGAAGGTCAAAACCAAATCTGGTACTCAACTAGTAGCCAGTGCAGCTGGCAGAGTACCTGCTGCATGTGTGCCCGTATAGGCACTGCAGCAAGCAGGCACACCACCATGTTCTACACCAGCTGGAGCTTGCGGGTGAGATTCAAGGACAAGTCTGCATAGAGAGAATTGCAGTAATCCAGTCTGGAAGTGACCGTTGCATGGATCACTGTGGTCAGATCCTATACCGAAAGGTATATACAGATCCTATACAGCTGTCTTGCCTGCTGTAGATCGTAAAAGGCAGACCTGGCTACTGCAGTGACCTGATCCTCCATGGAAAGTGAGGCATCCAGGATCATCCCAAGCCTCCGGGCTTTCCATGACAATAGTGCCTTGCCAATGGTTGGGAGCCTTATTCCCATACCTATCCTGCCTCGGGGCAGACACAGGACCTCTGTCTTTGATGGATTAGTTTCAGCCAGTTCTGTTGCAACCACCCTGCCATAGCCTCCAGCGCATGGCCCAGATTTTCTAGGGCAGAGTCTGGGTGACCGTCCATCAACAGATAGAGCTGGGTGTCATCAGCATATTGATGGCAACTCAACCCATACTTCTGCACTAAGTTAAATTAAACAACATTGGCAACAAGATCACTCCCTGCAGCACTTTACATTCTAGCAGGTACTGCTGGGAGACCGTGTCACCAATTGCCACCCTCTGTCCCTGACCCTGGAGGAAGCAGGAAAACCATTGTAAGGCAATCCCCTTTACTCCTATGTCAGCAAGGCGGGAGGTCTAAAGATCACAGTCAACCATGTCAAACGCTACTGTCAGATCTAACAATAACAGTAATGCCAACTTGCCTCAAACCAGATGTCCCCAGAGGTCATCTGTGAGGGTGACCAACGCCGACTCCAACCCATGGCCAGGTCAGAAACAGGACTGGAATGGGTCCAGGACAGATGCTTCATCCAGAAAAACCTGGAGTTGTTCGGCAACTGCTCTCTCAACCACCTTATCCAGGAACAGTAAGTTCGATACTGGGAGGCAGTTAGATAGAACCATAGAGTCCAATGATGGGTTTCTTCAGGAGGGGCCGTTCCACTGCCTCTTTCAATCCTGCTGGAAAAACCCCTGACAAGAAGGACTATTTGACAATCTCTTCCAGGGTGACCTGGACCCCATCTCTGCAGGCCTTGACCAGCCAGGAGGGGCATGGGTCTAAGAGGCAGGTGATGGACCTCACAGCTGCCAGGGTCCTGTTGACATCCTCCCAGGAGAGCCAGCTGAATTGGTCCAAACAAGGACTAGAAGATGGACAAGGGGCTTCCAGTTCTATTACTGCATCAAATATGGTCAGGAAGTCCTGGCAGAGTGACACAATTTTATCTGCAAAATATCTCTTAAAAGCCTTGCAGCCAATATCCAATTCCTTACTGTTTTGCTTGTTCTGTGACAACGTAGTTAATGACCAAATAATCCTAAATAATTGGGCCAGGCACGAGTTTGCAGATAAATAAATAAAACTGCAGAACATCCTAGTGTCCCCTCCTCAAAAAAGATTTTCATCAACAATATATCATACAGCACTGCTTACATTAATATATTTACAAAATAACTATCTCTCAACCCAAAGCCACTTATTTACAGCTCTTCAGTTCTTTTTAGGACTGGATAATCCCAACTTTTAATAGAAGTAAGAACACAGTGTTATAATTCTCCTGGTTTCAGAGATAAGTATAAATACACAAGTCAATTTTTTAAACATAGTTTCCATTTCAGTTTGTATCTGTCAAAGTGAGCTCAGGCTCACAAAAGCTTATGCCACAATAAATTTGCTAGTCTTTGTCACAAGACTCTTAATACCATCTATGTTTCTCAACTTTATAGTAGGCCAGTGTTTTGGGATGACAGGAAAACACAAATGTTTAGGATATCAATATGCACATTTTAAAAACAAAAACATTCATTCTTGCAATAGATAAACATAATCATATTTTATGAAAATACCCACATGTTTTAGACCTAAAAGAAAGAGAATTTAAAGTCCAGCAAATATGTTTTCTTTTTTTCTTAAAGGGTCTTTCAGCCTATCTCCCTTAAATGAGAACTGAATCATTTAAAAATCAAAATAGACACAACAGCAACTCCTTGCCAGTTGCTGGAAAACACGAGGAACAAACTGACAGAACAGAGAACAAGAAATCAGAAAAATGTCTGAAATACCAACCTTCTGCACAGGGCACAACTATCAGAGCTCTGTCAATAAAAACCGTGTTTGTTAGATGCTGGGCCACACCAACACTTGAAGATTCCCGAAACTTAATATAACATACTTTGGAGGAAAAAGCAAGTGGTGCGTTGCTGTAAAATAAGAGAAAACCAATTAGATGTCAATGAATCAAGTATTATTTGAACCCAGTTCAAATGTAACTATGAACAAAACAATCCTAGAGCACACCATATGAAAACGTTTTCCAAGGCAGCCCTAGTTTATTTTGGATTGGTACAGTCATAACATTAGCTCACCCCCAATAACAGTTATTGGCCCTCCTCCCTGTATTGTATGTCTGTGTTTTTATTGAATTATATAAATATTGCATAATTTAAAATGTTGTTTTTAATGGTTGAGATGTTTTTAATGTTTTTCTGTTCAATGCTTTGGGGACCCTGCTTGGGTGGAAAGGCAAGAAGAAAACGTTTTAAATAAATAGTGACTGATCCCAAATCCAGGTTTTGGAATTTGCATTGCCACTGATCAGTCCCGGTCCCTTATTCCTAATAACAGCTTAGCTAGCATTACATCTTCATCAGCTTCTACTGTCCATTTCATACTGAAATTAAATCCTGCCATCTCCCAACTTATGAAAGTCAGTGTGGTGTAGTGGTTAACAGGACTGAAGTAGTATCTGGGAGTTCTGGGTTTAGATCCCCACTTAAGTCATGGACGTCTGCTGGGTGACCTTGAGCTGGTCACACTCCCTCAGCCTAACCTATTTCACAGGGTTGTTGTGAGAATAAAATGGAGGAGAGAAGAACAATATAAGCTGCTTTGGTTCCCCACTGGGAAAGAGGCGGGGTACAAATGAATTAAATAAATAATCCAAGAAGCTTTAAAAAATGACCTTTCAACCTTTCAAGTTGATCCAACCTGTTTTACAGACTAATATATATACAATTCTTTGTTTAAGACTCATTGTACAACCCTACCTCATTGTAATGAGGTTATGGTTATAAAGTTATTGTATTAAATCTATATGTTTAATTAAAATTCAAAAAGTTTTTAAAAAGTTAAATTTAAAAAATTATTCTTACAGTAGCCAAACAAAAAAGTTTCTAATTTTAGAGGAATAGATTTTTCAATAACAGGCTTTATATATTTAAATGTAGTTACTATAGTTACAGAAATCAAAAGCCTCATTCTACCACAAAAAACCCCAGGGATATATGCTTGCTTACAGTAACACGAAGCTTGTGCAACTTAAGTCAAATTTTTAAAAGTGACTCAGTAGTCCAGGTCCTGGCTCTGCACTTCAGGCCTGAAGACCCAGAGTCCAATCCTATATTCTGCTGCACCCCTGTGCTTGAACTTTCCTCAACCCTGTGCTTGAACAGCAACAGCCAACATCCCTGCTAAAGTGGCACTGAGAAAAGTGCAGGAGTGTATACAATGGAATTTTAGTTGTACCAAGGGAATCAGGCAGGACCAAGAGCACAGGCTGTTCCAGTCTACCATGCTTCCATCACACAAGACTACCATAGGCATTGAGGGAGCACAACAGATCATAATAGGCTGTCCAGCAACAATACACCACCCAGTTATCCATGCCTATGCTCCCACTCAGCCTGAACCTGTTAGACAAGCAAGCAAAATATTCAGACTACTAACTACACCAGATGTGAACAAGAAAGACTTCTCATACTCTGGAAGTATGGCAAAGGTTTTACATTAGACACTTATTAAATCTTTCATCTTGCACAGAAATCAGAACGATTTAACAGTTATTAGTTCCCACTTGACTGCTTAAGACTGCATTCCAGCCACACTCATCTAACTTGTATATTAATTGGATGCTTGCAGATAGCAAACATTCAATAATTACACAATTACAATTTACAAATGTGTAATCACACACCACAGATTATTAAGGGTATACGGGAGGGGATGTAGGGAATTCTACTGTAATTTTTTTCCCCTAGCAACACTTTAAAACTCTATTGGGGTGTCTTTGTTTTCTCCTGCTTAAGAAGCCTAGTAACAGAAACAACATCATTGCTGTAATATTAATTTAATATTATTACTCCTAAACATTCAATCTGCCTTCAGCCCCAGTTATTGGTCAATTACAGCCTTAGTTGCTCTGCTAGATAATCTTTGTTTCCACACTGATAAGAGTAAATTTTCTCTGCTGCTTGAGGCACTTGAAGAAAAGAGTAGAGAATAAAAGGACCAGCAACGAGGTGGTTTAAATCTTTTCTATCAAACCAAGTTCAAATAGTGGTGGTTCTAAAGACTGTTATTTGGGATTTAACCTGCTGGATGCCACAGGGATTTGCTCTATTTCCTATGCTTTTCCTATAAATTTATTTAAAACCACTGCATGTGATTATGGGGTAGGATATCATCAATATGGTGATGACAACTAGCTTTGTATCTCTTTAAAAAAGCCTCCAGCCACCTTTGTCTTGGGTCTGGATGCTGAAAACAAGAAAGAACCACAGAAGCAGATAGGGAAAGGGAATGGAAGGGAGGGGGGGGGGGAATATATGGAAAAAATCATTTCCATTGCTATGCCTCCCTAACAGAAAAATTTTCCATTTTTAAAGATTCTTTGTACACAAAATTATTGTCAATACTATTATTGCCAACACCAAAATACAACAAGGATGACAGCTTCCAAGTTGTAATAAATCTTTTTCAGATGATTATCGCCCCACCATCGTGTGAGAGAACATTTGTATATTTCATTGATTTCTAAACTGGTGGTGGGGAATAAAAGTACTAATCTGTATAATAGTCAAAATAAAAAATCAAGTTATGAATTCACCTAATTGGCTGAATATATCTTTTGTCACTTGGTAGAAGTGGTATTGTAGTCTGATATGGAACAACCAAGTAATGCAACTAAGGCTATAGAGCAGAAGCATTGAACTCATTGTTATAAGGGTCACATCTGACATTTTATTTATTTAGCAGATTTATATTCCACCCTCCCCCATATGGGCTCAGGGCAGATTACAAGCATTAAAACAATTAAAATATAACAATAACATTAATACTCTACAACTAAACACCATGTAATTCAATAAAAAATATAATACAGGTGGGACAGGCACATTTTGCAGATAAAACACAGTTATCAGCACGAGTATAATAATTCAGATGGTAAATCATTGCAGGGGAAGGCAGCAGATGGCTGAACAATAAGAGAAGAGGACGCCCACTTGCCTCAACCGAAGGCCCGGTGGAACAGCTCTGTCTTACAGGCCCTACAGAATGGCAACAGGTCCGGTAGGACCCGGATCTCCATGGGGAGCTGATTCCACCAGGCTGGGGCCAGGGCCAAAAAAGCCTTGGACCTGGTTGAGGCAAGACGGAAATTCTTTGTCCCAGGGATGGCCAGAAGATGTTGACTGGCAGATCGCAACAGTCTTTGGGGCTCATATAGGGAGAGGCGGTCCCGCAGGTATGTCAGTCCCAGGCCGCGTAAGGCTTTAAGACATTACTGTTGCTTTGTTGAGCAAGGGCCATAAAATGTAGTATGAGGTACCAGTTATAAACTTTATAAAGATGATTTCAGATGTTGAATAGCAATAGCAGATAAATGACAGCAGCAGGCTCAGAACAAAGTTGGAGTCCAGTAGCACCTTTAAGACCAACAAAGTTTTACTGAGAACGTAAGTTTTCTTGTGCTAAAAGCACACTTCATCAGCAGACTTGATTGGATTAGGTTTGATACTCAGCGTAGTAGGAATGGAGATACCAGCATTGGTAATCAGAAAGGAAATCTAGTCTCAAATCCATCCAAGAGGATTCAAAGAATAAATGGACATAAGTCTGACATTAGAAACCACAACATTCAGTTGCTGACCTTAGAGGAGCAGTGCTCTTACAAAGGAATTTCAAAGGGACATTAGAAAGAGATTGCTGAACTGCAACTGATAATGAAGCTCAAGTATATGCATCCTCCAGGACTGAATTGAGATCTAGTTTTCCAGTCTCATTACCAATGTGTGCTATTATCATTTGGCATCTAAAATCACTCCACTCTTCAAGATACAAGGACCAATCCAAGTGTTCAAATTCCTAATAAGGGTCTTTTTAGGGAAAAAAATTAAAATCCAGATAGGAACAGAGATATATTTTTTTAAAAAAAAGACTTTTCAGAATAAACCAAAATAATTTCCTCAGTGTAAATTGTGCTTGTCAGAAGAATCCATCCATCCTCCCTAACTCTGAAGAAGTATGCTTGCACCCAAATACTTATACCTGGAATAAAATGCTTAAAACTGCCATGGGACTCCAACTTGTTTTCCCCTCCCTCCCTCCCTCTTCCCTCCCTTCCTCCCCAAAAGAGGAGGAGCAGCCCTGAAGAAGGAAGCAGAAGTGCTCTTGCTCTCTCTCTCTCTGTGAGACAGGGGAGGTGAGAGAGAGACACTTGTCTTTGTATGTCTCCCACATGAAGCAGGAAGCAGCCAAAGAGCGCTTTCTCACTCTCAGTCTGGGGGAGCGGGGGAAGAAAGAGGCAGGAAGTGAAGAACCACTGAGAGAACTGGGGGGAAAGCAGCAGCATCCCTCGAAAAGGAAACAGAAGCTGCTCGTGGACCAGATCTGAGCCTTGCAAAGGCTGGATCCAGTCTGCAGGGTGTATGTTTGACATCCCTGCTATAATGAGTGACAACAAAACTGTGCCTCAAAGGTCTTTCCTAGAGAGCTAAATTAGTGTTGACATAGATGAACTGTACCCACAGCTGTTGTTGTTATGTTTGGTATTCCCTCACTAACTCTCATTGGCTCTCCTTCCTGTTTGTGCCTGTGCGTTTTGTTTTAAATATTTTACATGTATTTATCAGTATTTTAAGTGCAATTCTAATAGCTCATGGCAGCAAACAAATGATTTCAATAAACATAAATAATATCATACACAGTTCTTTCAGCATAATAAAGTTGGCATGTAAATAGTTTTCAGTGACTTCAGTTTTTCTTTAAATGTTAACAAAATGCAAGAGAAGTACTACACGGTTTTTACATTTTTACAAGTATTGTTCCAATAAAGAATGTTACAATTCTATTCTTACAAGTCATGTTGTCTCAGAAAATCAACATCACTGGGGAGAACATGCAAAGGTAAATCCTGAAAAAACAGAGTTGATGCTAGTAGATAAGTCTGTTTTAGAAGAAATTGCTCTACCTTTGAATGAAGCTAACCTTTCTTTTACAGATTCAGTTAAGAGACTGAGAGTCTTGTTGGGCTCAGCCCTTTTGTTGGAACAATATGTTAGTGTGACAGTCAAAAGTGCTTTTTTCAACTATATCTAGCATGGGAATTATCTTCACTTTAGCCACACTGAACCATGTTACAGTAAATGTTTCCAAATGAAATTCAACGTGCTATTTCTTGTCTTTAAAGTTTTTTCACAAACCTCATACTTGAAGGACTGTATTTCCCCATATGTTTCCTTGACAAAACAATAGTCATCTCAGAAGGGTCTTTAATCAGCCCCCGACCGCAGACTTGTAAGAATAGCCAAGGCTCAATTTCTGGCCTTTCTGAAGGCAGTTCTAATGCTTTGAGATAGGCTTCTGAAGAGTTTTAGGAGGCTACTCTAATTAGGAAATAATACAAAGCATTGTTTTGTTTTTAAATGGCTTTCAATGTTTTAAATAACTGTATTTTGTTCAATATTAGCTGTTTATGGTTTTAACATTTAGCTGGTCAGAACTGTGATTTTAAATTCGATTGTAAGATGTTCTGGATCTTTTCTGAACGATAAAAACAAGATTTCAGTTTTTTTTAAAAATTAAATAGCAGTAGCTAGTTTTCCAATTAAGTGTCTTTCCAGATTTTAAGCATTCTAAACCAATATGTAGCTATACATATTTACTTAGATATGTCTATGTGAAAGTAAACATATTGTATTCCAGATTAAGAAACCGATGGGATATTCTTACAGCTAACAAGATCGAACTAAATGTCCTACTCCAGTTTAAGGCAACTGTGGGCTGGAGGCAGTGACCCATCAATGGAACTTACTCTTGATTTTTCTATCAAATAATTTTTTTAAATTCTAAATCAGTAGATTCAGCTGATTTTGAACATTCAGCTATGCATACATCATAGGGCATGCAATCTGAATCTTCTGTGGTATTTTATCACAGATGTAGAATATTAAAAAAGAAATATCACTGTAAAATATTAAAATGTTTGGTATTCACATGTATTAAAGCTTATACGTTTAGGCGAGGCTTTACTGCATCTTACATCAATCAATCTATAGGAATTTAAATATGGTAATTAAAACATATTATAAAACTACTTGGGACATGTTAGAAAGGGGTGTCAAACTTATTTGTTATGAGGGCTGGATATGACATAAATGAGACCTTGTCGGGCCGAGCCATGTCAGGCTGCACCATGTGTGTACCTATTTAAGATTAGGTAGCAGAGCTATCTCCTTTATACAGTCTGTCCTTTATACAGACAAACACATTAAATATATATATTTTTAAAAAAACTTAAAACATGCTTAAAACATTAGCACTCAGTCTTAAAAATGCTTTCTTTGTATTTCTCCCATGGGATCCAGGGAACTGGGCAAAGGAAGCTCTGGCTCTTTCCTTCCTTCCCCAAGGGACTGGGGGGGGGGGAGCTTCAGCCAATAGAAGGAAGAGAGGCTTGGCTCAGTAGCTCTACTGTGCAATTGAGAGAGACTGGAAAAACAAGCTCTGCCTCTTCCTCCCCAAGGGAGGAGCCTCAGCCAAAAGAGAAAATTGAGGTTTTGCTCTTTAGTTCCTGTGCAATTGAGCAAGCCTCGCAAACTGTCATGCAGAAGGAAGCAAGATATAGGGAGAAGGAAGCAGATGACAGCCAGTTGCTCCGGGGCCTGATAGGAACCCTCCAGGAGCCTGATTCAGCCCCCAGACTACATGTTTGATACCCGTGTTAGGATTTGAAGCTGTTGGTGTTCCATTCAGATTAGGAATGTTAAACAACAAATGTTTAAACAATTAAACTATAAGAATTTGTTTACTGTATAAATGTTTCCCAAGTCTTGGAAAACTGGTTTCGGATCACTTATACATTCCTGGATCATCTACACTTGTGGAATATGCGTTTTCCAAATGCCTGCCTTACTCTTACTGGACTGACACTGGAGCACATTCACACACTGATTTTTCTTAACAAAAATAATTAACAATGGTTTTAGTAGTAGATTAAATGAAATAAATCACATTCCTAGTTGATTTAGGCAACACATTACTTTAAAAAAACATTTGAAGAAACAACTTCAAAACAGAAAAGAGCTTTCCCACGCCCACGGACAGTTTGTTGATGAATATTAAAAGCCCCATATATGAAAAGAGGCCTCTCATCATTAACTACGCTCATGAGAGATCTAGGGACAGAATGCTAATAACAGAATGGCTCCAAACGTATGTGGCCTTTTTTTCATTTTCACCACTGAAGTTTTCTTTAAGTGCTTACGAGGAAAAACTCCGTCTTGTTTTCTGTCTTAATTTTATTTCTCAAATTCCATTACACTTTTCTGGAAATAAGCCCCATTAATTTAAATGGGACTTATTCCCGCGTACGTGTGCGAGGGCTTGCAGCCTGGCGTTTCTAATTTTCTTTATTTAAGTCTTAAACCTTTCAGGGAGCTTAAGTAGAGCTGGGGCTGAGGGCGTAAAAAGAAGAGAGATTCAAAGAGCGCCTTGAGGGAATAAGATGGACGCGAGCACAAACCCCAACTAAAAGGCTCTCACACCTATCAAAGGACCAATATTAAGGTGACCTCGCCCTGAGTTTTTTCACAAACGGAGCACTAGGCTGCATTTCCCAGCAACAATTCCCATAGACGGGGAGGGGCCTGAAAGACCTACTACTGAATGGAAATTTTGGCCCAAGGTGGAGGGAGGGCTAACGCTGAGGGGGTGAGAAACCCGCCACCGGCCACCATCTTAACTTCGGGCAATCCCTTTCTTTCATAAAGATCATTCAGCGCAATGCATGTTACCAACTCCCGCAAGCAAGATGGCAGACAAGGCTTCCGGTCAGTTCCCCCCCTCCCCTTCTCAGCCTTTCGTTCCTGCTATTCTCTATGGCCCCGAAGGCCCGGTCAGGCCTCACTTACTCCGGAGGGTAGAGTCGCAACTCCTCGATGTCGCCTAAGAAACCGAAGAGCGTCCGCATCTGCTCACTAGTGACCGCTGAAGATAAATTAGTGACCTGGATAACCGAGGTAGGAGTCAAGGGGAAACCCAGGGGCACCCCGATGCCTCCGCTGTTCAGCATGATGGCGGCAGCTGCACTTTGCGAGCTCAAGCAACATGCACCCGAGAAGACGGAAGTTACCACAGAGCAAAAGCCACGTCTCTTCCTAGAGTACGCGGACGCTCGCGCTCTTCGAAGCACGCGATTGCCCTCTACTATCAAAGCGCCGGTATGGCGGATCCCAATTGAACTCGGTGCAACTCCTCCTCCCGTTCCAGGTGAAGGTTAAGTGGGGATTGATGGACAGGCGGCGCGCTACATCAGTATTCTCCCGACTGCTAGTGGGAGTGAAGAGAACGTCTATTGTGGTTAAAAACAAATCTGAAATAACAATTTTGTTGTTATTTAGTTATCATTTATTGCTATTGTAAGCTAATGAAGAGATCTTATTGCAAGAGGAATGAAAAAATGTTTAATATCAATACTTTTATCTGTAAATTGTTTTTATTTTTATTGCAATAAAGTTTTTAAATAAAAACAAATCTGAACGCCTTTCAGTCCGGGTATTCTTTGTGGAAAATACAGGCACCAGTATGTGGCATGGGGTTCAAAACCCCACTTTGGCCGGTATCTCACTGTGTGGCCACTGTCTGCATAACTTGTCTTACTATGTTGGTAAAATGATGAAATGGAGAAAGGGGAAAATACTCTGCGCTATTTGGAGGAAAGGCAAGATTTTAAAATGTGACAGGAAATAGAAACACATGGGACTGATATTTTCTCCAAATAGACAGATGGCTTCTGCTGGTTTATTTTTATACTGTTTTAAAATTATAAGCTGTCTCAAGTGGGCTTCTGGAGAAGCAGAGCAGTAGTGTTATAGTTCTGTTTTCTAATGGTGGTAGTAACAGGGTCATCAGTGTGCATGGCATCTTGTAAAAGTTGCATGAGAAAAAATACCTAGGTTCCTGCACCCAAAAATCTATTAATCTAAAACTCAACTGGTAGAAAGGAAAAACAACAACAAAAATAAGGAAGAAAAGAATACTAATGAGTACAACTTTGTTACATACTAATTTCACTTAATTGTATAAAGGGTCAGAAGAAGTTTCGTTTTCACATATCACAACCAAGTTGATTTGCAGTAAATACTCCTTCAGATGTCAGTGGACAAGCATTTCAACCTCTCAGTACATTCAGTGATAAATTTAAAGGCTGCATATATCAACAGGAATTCATCAAAGGGAGAGAGTCCAGTGTGAAGTTGCTGAGCTGGAATGAATATGCAGATGCAGCATGATCAGGCTTGGGCTTAACAGAAATCAGGAGTAGCTAACACTAGAGTAAGTAAGAAATAAAATAAACCTCTTGGCTTATCTTGATTCTTGTATTGTTTGCTCTTTCTCTCGCTCATGTGCGTGTGTGCGCGTGCACCTGGGAATCAGGGCACCTTCAGATGACTGACCCCTACTGGGGACCTTGAGGATATTCAGAGAGGTGGCTGAATAAAGCCTGCCCCAGTCTTCCTGACTCCTGGTATTTCAAGGAGGTCTCCACATCCAAAAACTTGCTTGAGCTGGCCATGCTTAACTTCCAAGATCTTACAAAGATCGGGCTTGCCTGGGCTTTCCAAGTCAGGGCTGGATCATTTGCTGTTTTGACTACGACTTGTTTTAATCTGTGTTCTGCATAAGCAAAGTAATACATCTATTTATGGAACTGCTGGTCCTTCTGGCTTCCTTTGTATAAACTCATTCATCCCCACCACTTTCCTTTGTTTGTAACCAACTGGCATCTAGTTAGGAAGAAACAGTCCAGAACACCTCAGATAAAGGACAAACACATACTTGGACTGTATCATCTTCCTGCCTTGCTCTTAATTTATGCAGTTATTGTTCCTATGGAATGAGCATAGCCTTAAGAAGCTGCCATTGCTGCCTTAAGTGGTGTACAACTGCGTCCAGAGAGGGAAGCTTTTGCCTGAATTCCCACTGCTTCCTCTATTTTTCTGCCTGACTGCGACAACCATCAGAATGGAAATAATCTCTTGAACATATGAAGCTGCCTTATACTGAATCAGACCTTTGGTCCATCAAAGTCAGTATTGTCTTCTCAGACTGGCAGCGGCTCTCCAGGGTCTCAAGCTGAGGCTTTTCACACCTATTTGCCTGGACCCTTTTTTGGAGATGCCAGGGATTGAACCTGGGACCTTCTGCTTCCCATGCTCTACCACTGAGCCAGTTTACAGAATGCTGAGTTCTGAGCTGGCATAGCATTTCATACAAGGGACAATATGATCTTCCATGACCACTGCTGGATGCTAACTCTGTCCAATAACAGAGTTTTTAATTAAGATAGGTTAAACTACCGCAAAAACAAAGAGACAGAAAACAGACAAATACCACACAAGTAAAAGTCAAAGGATTTACCTAGTACATGATGACCAATTGAACATAAAACCAGAATATCAACATTGTATTCCCGGTTTTGCAGGGCCTGTAAGACAGAGCTGTTCTACCAGGCATTCAACTGAGATGGTGGACGTTTTGCTACTCTGTGGCCTCCCTGCTGCAGGGGCCCTGATGAAATAACTGTCAAGTCATTTATCATATACCAGCTGGAGGATGTATGGGAGGAGTGGAGGCAACTGGTACCACCAACTACAGAATTTGTTTGTTTTTAGACGCATTGTTTTATTACATGAATCTGATTTTAACTTTGTATTATTGCTACCTGCTCAGAGCCCATTTGGGAAAGGGTGGGTTATAAATCTAATATAATAAATAAGTTGGGACTGAGACTATTCAGGACCCATAGCTCAGATTAGACAGAGAATTGAATATCAACACTGAGTGATTCTAATTCTTCTATCTGTTGTATTGTCAGTTCCAACTGCTGAACATAGTGAGTCCAGTCTAGATACAATACTGTATTAACATAATTTTTAAGGACTTCTGAGTTGAGAGCCCGATTCCTATAGTCAGTGGGTCTAGTCAGCCCCGCAGCACTGGAAAGACAGTGCAGATATCATTCTTTTAATGCAGATGTACTAAGCACACTCAGAGGTTCCAAAATGAGTAAGATCTAATATAGAGTTGAAAAGAACCACTGACCACTGCCTCCTTCAGAATATAAGACTGTTAAGAGCCTGAGAACCAACCCAGCTCTACACTGACTAAAGCATAGCCATTTTGTCTTGCTAAGTCTTTTTTGTTTCTAAAATGCTGCTTCTGTAGGAAAGTGACTATCAGCAGTAGCTCAAGCATGAAGGCACAGAGGCAGGTTCTCTGAAGTCTGAGGACAACTATTTATGAGAAAGCCATGTTATAGAATCCTTAAGTACAGGGAGTTTGTATTGCTACAGACATACCCAAGTTGAGACCAGAACATAAAGTTTGATAAACAGCCTCTTGTACATCACCCACTAACAGATTACAGATTTCATGTAATCAAGAGAAAATGGGGTGGATGTTGACATATGCCAGGGAGAAGACCTTCAGGAATGCCCTAGGAATCAAAGTTACCCCTCCTGATGGGCAACTCCAACCAATAATCTGTTGGGATAGCGAGTGCGTGGGGATATAAAACTTATTGTGCAAAGACAAGCAGAGGGTGTTCAGGCAGAGGTGCAGCTGCCAATAGGGACCTGTGTGAGCTTAAGCCATCAGCAAGATGAGGCATTGTGTCTGTTAGATATCAGTATGACTGAGCTCCACAGTAAAATAGAAGCTGGATGGGACTCTTTTGGCAGAGTTGAATGATCTGTGCACATCTATGTTTAAACTATTATTATGGATTCAGATCCTACCCATTTTGGAACCTCTGAGTGTGCTCAGTACATCTGCATTAAAAGAATGAGATCTGCACTACCTCTCCAATGCTGCACGGCTGACTAAGGTGTCAAATAATTCCTCAAAGCCAAGTGTCTTTTAACAGACCAAACCCTGACAAAAGAATCCACTGACAAAGATGAATTGGTCACTCAGTTGACCAGTACAGCAACAATTTCACTGCTGGCAAAAATAAGCCAGGAAAGGCAAGGATATAAAGATCATATTGTATTTCTCTATGTACTTGTGAAGGAAAGTTTTAAGTACTGTCCTCCAGTGATGGAAAGTGCTCCTTCAAGTGAGGTCAGCAGAATGTGAGCTGCCTTGAAGACGACAATATTGGATTTATATCCCCTCCAGATCTCCTTTATCTTCCTCCCTCACAACAGACACCCTGTAAGGTGAGAGGGGCTGAGAGAGCTCTCACAGAAGCTACCCTTTCAAGAACAACTCTGAGAGCTATGCCTGACCCAAGGCCATTCCAGTAGTTTCAAGTGGAGGAGTGGGGAATCAAATCCGCTTCTCCCAGATAAGAGTCGGTGCACTTAACCACTACACCAAACTGGCTCTCTTGGATCCCCATTGGGGTGAAAGACCAGATATGAATGAGTGTGTGGGAGGGGCTGAGGGTCAGTGGTAGAGCATCTGCTTGGCATGCAGGAGGTCCCAGGTTCAATTTGCAGTATTTCCAGTTAAAAGATCTGGACGTAAATGATGTGAAAGACCTTTGCTTGAGAACAGAGAGAGCAGTTACCAGTCTGAGTAGACAATACTGACTTTGATAGACCAAGAGTCTGATTCAATGTAAGGCAGTTTCATGTGTTCAGTTACCTAACACCAGGATGTTAAAACATCATCTAAGTTCTCCAAGTTGAGGACCAACATACTGCAATATAATGCTATTTCCCAAATGGCCACAAGATGGTAGAAAGCATATCAACTAATGACATGCTGTGGGCCTATGCAGAAGGCTGTGAGTAACCCTGAAGAGAGTTAGTTAACCTTGCAGCTAGGATTCTGTATCAAAATAGCACCACCTCATCTCTGAAATGGGACAAAATCAGTGCATCTTTCATTTAGAAGAAGTTAGGGCAATGCCTCTGGTGTGTTCTTTAGAATGTTTTTCTTGTAATTGTACAAGATTCGTCCATAAAACAGAAGGTGTGTCAATCTGTCCACACTGGTTTTTCAAAGACTACTATAGACTCAGAAGAGTGTAACTCTATTTAAGATTGTACTATTAATCCTGAGACAAATAAAGCAAGGGCTTTTAAAAGGAATATTTTCAATCTTTATCAAATGCCTGAACAGAAAAAAAACCCGAGTGGTATTATTGTTATTCAACAGTCTCTAAATCCCTTTTGAGTATTCAAGTATTTACATCAGTTTGAAATTCTTCTAAAGTGAAATCAGTAAATTACACAAACTTTAAAGAGCATTAGTTTATTATCTATTCTCCATGTGTTACTTCAGAAACAATTTAATTATATACAAAAATTTGGAATGCTGAGTAAACGCTGATTGGATTGATAAAAACATTACATAGCTGCTGACAAGGGAATAATTACTTTCTGAAAAAGTAGTACAGCAAATTAATCATGAATGCTTGGTTTTCTGTGTTGCTTATTGCTATGATTGTGTTCATATAATGTGTTCAAGTATATATACATTTGAAACTCCAGTCCAAAAAAGTAAAAAATATATATATTTACACAATAAATATTTGGGATTTTTCTTCCAGAATTTTTTTTTCATTTGAACTGATTCTTTAATGAACTGTCATGAAAAAGAGCACTGAACTGACAAGCAAAAGAATTTGCCAAGACAGAATTTGCAGATGTATTTCATTGGACAGGATGAGAAACTTTACGAATCCATGACTTCAGAGTATTTCTTTCTCCATTTCAAATGAGCCGCATCCTCCATAACTTCTTTCAGCAAAAAAACCCAGTCCCTCTCAATATAGAAATGAAATAGTATTTTAGTGTGTGATTTTTTTTTCAGGATAAAACACTAATCAATATTTCATAGATTATTTTAGTTCATTGCAAACAGCTAGAAAGCATCACATTTTTGCTATGTTAAATTTACAATTTATTGTTTCTGGTAACAGTATCCTTGTTATACAAAACTATTCCAATTAAAGCATAACAGCATAGTTTACAATACATCGTATAAAATGTAGTGCATTTCAACCTGATTAAATTAAGTCTACAATCAGTAAAGAATCAGTTCAGGATTAGGCTTTTTGCTCTTCCCAAAATTACAGTTTGTGTCTCAGGTCAAATTAGGACTTATCTGTATGCATTCCCTTTAAAAGGCTGAATTTACTAGTATGATTAAAAGCAGTGAATGTGAAATTTTAAACCATCAAAGAGAAATTAAAGACACTTTTAGAAGCAAGGTAACACTGAAGCCCACCATTATATAGTTACGTTTCTCATTTTCTTTAAAGATTAACAGCACACAGAAAATAAGTGGATTTATCCAAAATACAGCACATTTCTACTGATATAAAAAAAAACAATTCCTATGTAAATATTAATGAAAATCAACTAAAATTAATGTACAAAGAGTTGTTAAAGGGTTTCAATTAAAATTATTAAATCTATACACGTACAATATGCAGTTGATAACATCTTTGAAGTGCAATAACCATTGGAGCTTGTGTATTTAAAAAGTACTGCCTCTGGTGTGTAGATACCTTTCTCCTTCCACCATGTCCTTAAAAATAAACTATAGTAGGCTGGTGCTTTTGATAGATTTCTCTTTAAAACTATCAATTTTTTCATTAAAAATCGCAGTAACTGACTATTGCTCCAATGATAAATCATTAGCTTCCTTTTAAAAAAAAACTAAAATGAGAAAACAGTTATTGGTCTTCTATGGCACTTTTCTCTGGTCCATAATAACCATGTATTATTTATTACCCCTTAAAGTTAGGCAATCTCAGTTACATAAGGAGGAAAAAAACCATGAAGTTTGTCATAAACAAAATTAATTATGTATAATCCAATAGTTTATACAAGTAATAAGGAACAAAGGCAGCCTGTGGTAAATTACTATTAATATAGTTAGAAACCCTTTAATGACTCTGAAGTGTCTAGTTCACATTTAATGTCACCTGTAGGAACAGCCCTTTGAGAATGATCATTACAAACTGGTGGGTGCCAAGTACCCATCCCCTTGCCCTACAACGTCCCAACAGCAAGCCTCCCATCGCTGTGCAACAGTCTCACAGAAACTGGCTTTGGTTACCTAGCTCCATACATATTGTTTCCTTTTAGTCTAAACAAGGCAATTCAAGGCCAAACAAGTTCAAAATTTCTTCCTTAAACCTTCCTGCACCATTTGACTCCTGGGCAGCCCATTCTTCATAGGGCTCATTGCCACAAACTCCATTAAAAAAAATGAGGCTCTTGCTGGCAGAATGATTCAAGGTTTGGAACATGCACACCTGTGATATATGTGATGAGTTTCAGGCAACACTGTCTTAAAAACTGGCCATTTCAGTTTCTATTTTTAATAAAAAACTATAAATAAATTGAAAATGTAGTATTTCATACAAGGCAGAAGAAAACCACCATTTTGCACAAAGCTGGGGATTTTCATTTTAAAAAGGAGTCTCTGGGTACAACTCCACAATATAGATGAAAAAACAACTGCATGATTAAAAAAAAAACATCCAAAATTGAATTACATGTAGCAAATAAGACAGCCAATGAATGTGATATGAGCCAATCCTGTAGAACTCCCAGAAGTATATTTATAGTCTTCCTGAAAAGACTTCACATTTTATTGCATTTTTCTACTGGTAGATATACATTCTCGCATTAACTTATCTTCCCCTCCTTTCTCAATTCCATTCTTTCATTGCCATTTTACCTGGCTTTTTAAATTAAAGCCAGTTCCACGTTCCATCTACCCATTCATCTATACAATATGCACATAGCAAAGCCAACATTTCATATCTCTTAGCTGCATCTACAGAAGTGGTTTCAAAGATATTAAAAACCAGGTGAACAAAAAAGAAAGGCAAAACACAGCTACAGGACAGAAAGCCCTGCCATCTGTCCACTGGCTACAACTGAGGCTCTTCATAACTTTACACAAAGTTTAGTAATGGGTATGAATTATCCAAAAATAAACCCACCATCTGTACAAAAAAACCCCACCACAGGTTTGTTCTTGGAGGAGTGATTGTTGATTGCTCCAATGTTTAAAATTCAAGGGTCTGTTACCACACGCATTCCCAAAACTTTAATTTATGTTCTTTACAGTGGTTCTTCCCCCTATAACCACAAGTTCATTATTGTATTACTGTACATAATTTTAAAAGTTCTTTTCACATATAAAAATAATCAAAATATTCTGCTTGTCCTTCAAAGTAGCATGCTGGCATTTCCCTTTTCTCCACAGTATTTAAGAACCCTCTCTCACAATGATGAGTTCCACCGTGTTCTGAAAAGTCTTTAGCAAAGATACCGCTTGTCCATGATCAATACTGATGAAGCTATATCCGTTAGCCTATAAGAGAAATTAAATCCTGATAAATATAACAAAACAACTTTTCAGAAACATCTGACTTCATACTTCAATTTAAATTTCATGACCTTCTACTCCAGCTGTATCTCAGAGCAACAGGCAGATGAAACAATGGAAGCATTTCCATTATATGTAACATGCACACATGTGCACACTCTGGGTACTCTAAAAAGTCAATTCACACAGTTCTTTTTAACACTACATGTACTGTGAAAAATGGCACCTCCTGAAAGCATCTGGGTTTGTTTCTTATTTTTCTATTTACACAGGGACTCAAGGCAGATTACACATAGTGACCCAGTACAGTCACCAAAATGGACATTCAGTAACCAGTGCTTTAGGATTTCAGAAGTCTGGAACAACCAGAAAGAACTGAAACATAGCATAAATCTCCTGCAGCTGCTGCATCAGGCCAGTGGGCTATGCTACTGGGCTGGCTTAGGTGGTGCCCACAGGGAGGGGGTGCCCGCTGCCTACCCCTGTGGCAACAGGACATCCTAGGTGGCTGCCTACTTGGCCAACTGGGACGTGCCAGCCCTGTTTGGGGCATCAAAACAGTACCAAAGATTAGTAAAGTGGATGTGGATTGGAGCAGTATACTGATACTAGGAATAAGGCTCGTTGTGGAGAAAAATACAACAGGCTCTAGAAGAGGCTCTGGGTGAATGCCCCTCTCCATCCTTGCTGTCTTCCCACTCATTAACTCAAGGCAGCTGTTTTCTGTAGGGGAACTTACCTGACTTCAGCTTGCCCTCTCCTCCCCCCTCCCTGCAACCTCTACCAAAGAAAAGTAGCCTTTCACCACAGTTCCGATCTTAGTATATGGGCTGCCAAAGTGAGCACTTTCTCCACAGTGTGGACCAAAGCAGCTTACAACTCTCCCTTTTGATCTGCAAAACAACTCTGTGAGATAGGTTAGGCTGAAAACCTGTGGTTGGTCCAAAACCACAGTGTGGATCAAACAGGGAGGGAAGCTATAATTCTGTAATTTCAAATATATAAAAAAATCTCAACTTCAATTTTGGTCTGTATTAACAGAAGCAGCTGTAATTCTGAGTGATCTCCAGCCCTCACCTGGAGATCAGCAACAATGGCTCTCCAGAATGAAATGGCTGGTTTGGAGGGTGGAGTGTATGCCATTGTACCATTCTGAGGTCCCACTCATTCTCAAACCCCACCCTCTCCAGGCTCCACTCCTCAAATCTCCAGGAATTTTCCAACTGTGGTGTTGAATAAAAATTAAAAAAAAAATCTCCAGGAATTTTCCAACTTGGAGCTGGCAACCCTGTCTCCTTCTCTTTATCTGCCCCTCTAACTTACGCTTTCCATTTCCTCCTCCCCTCCCTGCAGCCTCTACCTAGCACAGTCTTTATCCATAGTGTGTGGGGGGGGGGGAGGGCCAAAGCAGTTTACATAATTCTCTCCCCCTCCCCTTTTGATTTGCACAATAACCCTGTGAGGTAGGTTAGGTAGAAAGTCTGTGACTGGTCCAAAATCACCCAGTCAGCTTCCACAGCAAGAACCTGGGCCTGGCAAACCCCACTCTGAACCCCAACTCCTATGCCACACTGGCTGTTATAGGGGGGCTGCTACTGAACAGGTGCAAGCAGCCAGGCCTAGGGTAGCCAGCCTCCAGGTGGAGCCTGAAGATCTCCTGGTATCACAACTGAACTCCAGATAATAGATCTCTTTCTGCCCCTGGAGAAATAACTGCTTTGGAGGGTTCAGGACTGACTCCCAACCCCAATGAATTCTCCCTAAGTGCCTTTAGTGATACCTTTCAGACCAACACTGTCTCTCTGATAACATTGTTGGTCTTCAGCACAGGACTTCATTCTCTTTCTCTCTTGCTTTCCCTCTCCTTTTCCTCCTCCCTTTCCCCCCTCTCTATATGTGGTCTGCTGCCACAGGATGTCATTTCCCCCTAATCTCTGGCTGTTTCCCTTCCAGAGGAGGAGAAGGAGGAGCCCTCAGCCAATCAAGGAAAGGCTTTCTATTGCTCTTTCTCTCTTCCCTCAGCCAATCGAGTGAAGGGTTTCTTTTTCTCCTCTGCAAAGCAGTGGCTCAATCCTTATCTGTTCTGGGGCTGGAGAGTGGGAAGTTGCTCTCCATTGAGTAACAGGCAGCTCAGCTGATGAGAGAATAGGTGAACTGTGATCAGTCTGTCTAGAGAATTATATTATAGGGGAGATTGGAAGAATTCAAAATGAACTAAATCAGCCAAATCTTTTGGTATCTGTCAGAGGTGGCCAGATTTAAATTTAATTCTCATAAACAGCACATAAGGAAGTAAACTTGTACCTGGACTATTCTAAACTACTGCCTGGAATACGCTACTGGAGATACATATGAATGAATGGCCCTTTATACAAAATACATCCTTGTGTATAGAAAAGTTCTAAACTATCCTGGGAACAGAAAGGAGCTGGGGGAAAATTAAGTGAATAGGTCAGTGGACAGACCAAATAACTCAAGAGAAAAAAGCAGCTTAAGAGAGAAATTGGAGAATTGAAGGGCTGGGCAGCAAATGAAACAAGGCTTCAAATTAAGTTTTTACATTAACAACAAAGTTAAAATATTTATATAAAGTACCTGAATAATTTTGTCTCCTGGTTGCAACAGTTTAGATGCTGGTCCTTCAGGCTGCACTCTGGTTACAAATATACCCTTCAAGCAAAGAGAAAAAAGGTTTGGTTAAGTTTATATTTTATTTATATTTTAAAATATAAATATTAAAATATAAAATATTTTATATTTTAAAATATATTCATGTTCTGGGTTAATATCAAGAGCATAATTATAATTAAGGAGAGTTTTGAAAATCAGTTTTCAAAATGAATTTAAAATTGTTTAAAGTAATTAAAATTGTCCAAAAAGAATACAACCAGAGCTCCATTTAACCAAGATTAGATATAGTAATGTATGTTGCAGACCCTTAATAATCAGTGGACTCTGTGTATAAAAAGTAAAAATACTGAGTGCAAGCGGAAAAGGATGAATCCCACATCCCTATCTTTGAAAACTTTGTTAAATTGTACATTTGCTCTGACCATCATCATCATCATCATCATCATCAGTAATAAATAAAAGCCCAACCGTGGTGGCAAATCTGAGAATTTTCATTGGTTGGATGTGGGCTACACAGGATTGGCCCACACTCTGTTTCTTGAGTGCCATCAGCTGATTCTGCTCTTCCCCACCCACCATCGGTCCTGTCAAGCAAGAACCCCACCAGACAGCCACTGACCTCTGAGAGAGACAGTTCTCTGCTGACAGGTTCTCCTGGGAGCTTACTAATCACTATTGCCACTCCTCAGGGCCTATTGTAGGAATTCCAGGACAGTCTCCCCCCACAAAAACCCCCCAACACTACCGCAAAGCAAACAATAAACTGTAAGAGACATGTTCATGAGACAAACAGTAGCAGTTACTCTCTTCAACTGACACAAAAGGAGTGTTCATTCACAGCAGGGAGGGCCTGGTTAAACAGCAGCAGATAAACAAACTGACAGTATACAATGTATCAAGTCTCCTTTCCACCTGCAAATACTCTTCACTCTTTCTATTCAAATTAGGCTACAGTGGGCTCATATGATCGAATGGATTCTATTCTGTTCTATGGGTCCATAGGACACAATGGACTTCATTCTATCCTATCAGCCCATAAGACAGAATGGACTCAATTCCATCCTATGGGCCAACTGGACAGATTGGAGTCCATTCTATACTATGAGCCCATTGGACAGAATGGACTCTATTGTATCCTATGGATCCATAGGATGGAACGGACTACATTGTATTCTATGGGCCCACAGGATGGAATGGACTGCATTCTGTCCTATGGGCTCATAGGATACAATGCAGTGCATTCTGTCCTATGGGCCCATATGATACAATGGAGTCTGTCCTATGGCCCTATGACATGGAATGGACTCTCTTTTGCTTTCACCCCACCTGCAAGTGGGAGGGAACGAAAGGGAGGCTTGCAATGGCTCCTTGCCGCTTATGCTCACCAGCGGAGCGGGTCCGCCTGTTAGCTGCTTGGTATAGGAGGCGGGAAGTCATTGGAAGGCTCCCTTTCACTCCACCCTGCCTGCAAGTGGGAAGGGTGAAAGGGAGGCTTCTAATGGCTGCCTACCTTCCTCCCTGCTTGTCTGTGTCTTCCTGTCATTTTTCTGTCTCCTTGTCTTCCTTCCATTTTCCTTTCTTTCACTCATTTCTTCTCAACTTTTCTATAACTCTTTCTTTCTTCCTCTCATTCTTTCTTTGTCTCTTTCTTTTTCTTTCATTCTCATTTTTCTTCTCATTTTCATTTTCATTCTTTCTTCTCATTTTTATTTCTTTTACTCCTTTCTCCCCCTTTTTAAATCTCTCCCTTCTGTTCTTTCTCTCATTCTTTCTCCATATTTGTCATTGTCTTCTTATTTCATTCTGTCTACTTTCCTTCCTTTCATTTTTCTTTCTCCACATCTTTTTCCCACTGTTCTTTCTCTAATTCTTTGTCTCTCTTTTTCTTTCATTTTGTCTATCTTCCTTCTTTCCTGCCACCTACACATTCATCACCCCCCCCCAAAATATTTTTATAGGGCCCACTGTATTTCTTCCTACAATGGGCTTTACTGCTATTAAGATATAATTTCATTTCATTTCATTTTTCATTTTATTCGATTTATATCCCGCCCTCCCCACCGAGGCGGCTCAGGGCAGCTCACAACATAAAATTCTAACAATAAGATTAATGAATATTAAAATACATTAAATAGTTTACAGCAGTTAAAACAAGAAAACAAGAAAACGATCTATCAATGTGCTATCCTACAACCTTCCTCTGGGGTTTTTCAGGTACTGGTCAGTTATATGCCAACTGGAAGAGGACTGTCTTACAAGCCCTGCGGAACTGCCCAAGGTCCCGCAGGGCCCTCACCTCTTCTGGTAGCTGGTTCCACCAGCAAGGGGCTGTAATCGAAAAAGCTCTGTCCCTGGTTGACTTCAGATGGGCCTCCTTTGGTCCGGGGATTGTTAGTAGATTTTGAGAACCAGATCTAATCACTCTCTGGGGAACATGTGGGGAGAGACGGTCCCTAAGGTAGGCAGGTCCTAGGCCATATAGGGCTTTAAAGGTAATAACCAGCCCCTTGTACCGAACCCGGTATATTATTGGCAGCCAGTGCAGTCCCTGGAGCCCCAGCTGAATGTGCTCCTACCTGGGGAGCCCTAATAACAGCCGGGTGGCGGCATTCTGCACTAGCTGCAACTTCCGGGTTCGGCACAGGGGTAGCCCCATGTAGAGGGCATTACAGTAGTCCAACCTTGAGGTGACCGTTGCATGGATCACTGTTGCCAGATCGTCGTGTTCCAGGAAAGGGGCCAGCTGCCTTGCCCGCCTAAGATGAAAGAATGCGGACTTAGCAGTGGCTGCTATTTGGGCCTCCATTGTCAGGGCAGGCTCCAATAGTACCCCCCAAGCTCTTGACCCTGTGTGCTATTGTCAGTGGCACACCGTCAAAGGCTGGTAGGGGAATTTCCCTTCCCGGACCATGTTGACCCAAGCAAAGGACCTCTGTCTTTGCTGGGTTTAGTTTCAATCTACTTAGCCTGAGCCATCTAACCACGGCTTGTAATGCCAGGTCCAAATTTTCTGGGACGCAATCAGGCCAGCTGTCCATGAGTAGATAGAGCTGGGTGTCATCAGCATATTGGTGACAACCCAACCCATACCTCCGGGCAATCTGGGCAAGGGGGCGCATGTAGATGTTGAACAACATCAGGGAAAGCACCGCCCCCTGAGGCACCCCGCAATCAAGCGTGTGCCTCTGGAACAGTTCACCCCCAATCGCCACCCTTTGTCCCCGACCATCGAGGAAAGAGGAAAGCCACTGTGAGGCCAGCCCCTGAATCCCCATGTGGCCGAGACGGCAAGTCAGCAACCAGTGGTCAACCGTATCAAACACTGCTGATAGGTCTAACAACATCAGCACCGCCGAGCCGCCTCGGTCCAGATGCCGCTGCAGGTCATCCACCAGAGCAACCAGCACTGTCTCCATCCCGTGACCCGGGCGAAAGCCGGACTGATGGGGATCGAGATTTGCATGTTGTATTTATCAATTAAAACAGTTTTTGAACTTAATTCCCCACCCACATATAGAAAAGGAACTTACAACTGGAATATGCAGATACTTTCAATGTTGGTAAGTGTACACACTAGGACCAAAAAACCCCTCAATTTCAAGTATATAAAAAAATCTCAACTTCAGTTTTGGCCTGTATCAACAGAAGCTGTAAATATGTGAAATGATGGTATTAATTTACTCTGCTCTGGTTAGACCTCACTTAGAGTATTGTGCTCAGTTTTGGGCACCACAATTTAAGAAGGATATAGACAAACTGGAGCATGTCCAGAGGAGGGTAACAAAGATGGTGAGGGGTCTGGAGACCAAGTCCTATGAGGAAAGGTTGAAGGAGCTTGGATATATTTAGCCTGGAGACGAGACAGCTGAGAGGTGATATGATCACCATCTTCAAATACTTAAAGGGCTGTCATATAGAGGAGGGTGTGAAATTGTTTTCTGTGGCCCCAGAAGATAATAATAATATAATAATAAATTTATTCTTATATCCCGCCCTCCCCCGCCGAAGCGGGCTCAGATAAGACCAGAACCAACAGGTTGAAATGAAATCAAAAGAGTTTCTGGCTCAACATTAGGAAGAACTTCGTGAGCGTTAGAGCGGTTCCTCAGTGGAACAATTGTTTTCTGTTGCCCCAGAAGGGCAGACCAGAACCATTGGGTTGAAATCAAATCAAAAGAGTTCCCAGCTAAACATTAAGAAGAGCAGTTCCCTAGTAGAACAGGCTTCCATGGAGGTGGTGGGCTCTCCTTTCTTGGAGGTTTTTAAACTGAGGTTAGATGGCCATCTGACAGCAATGCTGAGTCTGTTAATTAGGCAGATCATGAGAATGAGGGCAGGAAGGGTTGCATCAGTGATTAGTTCTCGTGGCCCTTTCTTACACACCCATGAAAATGCTGATTGACACTTTGAGGTTAGTCAGCAATTTGTCTCTAGGTCAGTTTGGCAAGGGATTCTGGAGACTTTTACCATATTGTGGGAATGGAGCTGAGGGTAAAGGTGATGGACTGGCCAAGCATGTCTCCAGACCTAAACCCTATTGACCATCTGTGGGGCATCCTGAAACGGAAGGTGGAGATGCGCAAGGTCTCTAACATCCACCAGCTACGTGATGGAGGAGTGGAAGAGGACTCCAGGGGCAACCTGTGAAGCTCTGATGAACTCTATGCCAAGAGGGTTAAGGCAGTGCTAGAAAATAATGCTGGCCACACAAAATATTGACACTTTGGGCCCCATTTGGACATTATCACTTAGGGGTGTATTCACTTTTGTTGCTAGCAGTTTAGACATTAATGGCTGTGTGTTGCGTAATTTTGAGGGGACAGCGCATTTACCCTGTTATACAAGCTGAGACTCACTACTTTACACTGTAGCCAAGTGTCATTTCTTCAGTGTTGTCACATGAAAAGATATATTTAAATATTTACAAAATGTGAGGGGGTGTACTCACTTCTGTGACATACTGCATGTGTATGGAGGGGAGGTATTTGTGAAGTTCCTGCATTCTGCGAGGAGTTGGACTAGATGACCCTGGAGGTCTCTTTCAAATCTATGATTTTATGATTCTGTAGGTTAATGCTGAGACAGAGGGAAAATGATCTTGGGGTTGTAGTGGAAATATAGTGTGTAGTGTAGTATAGTTTGTAGTGTCAACCCAGTGTGCTGCAGCACAGAAAAAGGCAAATTCTAAGTTAGGGATTTCTAGGAAAGGGACTGAACTTGAAACAGTCGATATAATAATGCCCTTGTGGTGCAGCCTCATTAGGAATCTCTGACCTATAGCCTGGCCTGAAATCAGACTGAAAAAGGTCTACAGCAGATGAGTTATCCAAAAAGACATGGAATTGGTCTGCTACTGCTCCCTCAATCACTTTGTCCAGGAAGGGCAGTATTTGGTTGCATCATTTTTCTGCAGGGATTTTTTCAGTGGATGGATAACCACCTCTTTGAGTAAAGGTGCCATGAATTAGTGACTTGTTTATTATGAATATTAAGAGCTAATTAATGTGGTTCTTACATGATTTTAGCAAAATGGGCAAGGAAGAGACTGATTTTCTGGACCCATTTCTGTTCAGCTTTAGGTCAGGATTTGGAACAGACTGCTTTGATCACCTTGGTTGATGGTCGCTATCATAAACTAGACAGGGGGAGTGTGACCAAGCTAGTTCTGTTGGATCTCTCAGCAGCCTTCAGTTTCATAGACAATGACATGCTGCTGGGCCACCTCTCAGCATTGTGACTAAGTGGCACCATGTTACAGTTGTTAGAGTCCCATCTGGGCGGCTGGCCCCAGAAACTTTGCCAGGGAATTCCTGCTCTCTGTCCAATGTCTGTTGACCTGTGGGGTTCCATGGGATCCAGTCTTAGCTCCCTCACCCATCAATTACTATCTACATGAAGTGACTGGGAGAGGTCATCAGAAGATTTGAGCTAAAGTGCCATCAATATACTGATCATATCCAGCTCTTCTTTCTTTTCCACCTAATTCTGAGGAAGTTGTCAATATTTTGAACTGCTGCTTCAAGTAAGTAATAGGCTGGACGAGGGTGAAGAAACTGAAATCCTGACAATACAGAAATCACAGTCCTGTGAACTGTGTGCCAAGCAGGGTATTTCTTTAAGACTTAGTCCCAGAACTATATGTCAAGCTATGTTTTGAAAATCTGGGAATTTTCTAAAGTTATTTACATGGTTAAGGGGTAAAGGAGGGATGTTGATCAAAGGAATAGATGAAAAATCATATTGTTCTCTAGAGGAAGTCTTTGTTATGGCCTGCTTCTACAATTTCTTGTGTTGGATATAAAATATTAGTCCATTAAATCTGTTTCAAGCATACAAGCAGGGCTTTATTTTTTTTTTTAGCAGGAACGCACAGGAATGCAGTTCCAGCTGATTTGGTGTCAGGGGATGTGGCCTAATATGTAAATGCATTCCTGCTGAGCTTTTTCTACAAAAAAGCCCTATACAAAACAATGGTGACATCCGGGGGTGTGGCCTAATATACAAATGAGTTCCTGCTGGGCTTTTTCTACCAAAAAAGTCCTGCATATAAGAAGTGCACAATGGAGCATCTTATTTTGTCCTGTACAGAATCTGTACACATATCAAGTTTTCAATATGGGTCAGAGAAAGTGTTGTTGAATTAAAGCAAACTGAAACTGAACCCAGGCAAGATGGAAATAATGCTGGTTGGAAAGCCTGACTGTGTTTTGCACTTTTGATGGGGTTCAGCTGACCCTTGCTGACAGCTAAGAGGCCTAGGGATTACTGCTTAAGAACCAAATTAATGCAGCCGACAGCTCCATTTCAAAATTCTGCCATTCCTTATTCCTATTACATTGCTTATTAAAAGTATCATCCAGTTGACTGCACTGATTTACATTGTGTAATACTCTTTAAGTCTGTGAGAAAAGCAGACTATAAATAACAAATAAAATATAAATACTTAAAATTAAATAAGTTACATTTAGGATGTATTCTATAACAAATCTGTAACCTATGCTTACTGTTTCCTGTCAATCCTTTGGGAGATCCTGGGAAACAGTTACTTCCTCCCCATTCTGACAGCTCTTTTAGATATTAAGGATCAACACTCATTTCTTGCCTGGAACACCCTGTGGATGAGGTCTCAATAAGTCAGTTGTAACTCAATGGCATTTTCTTCTTCAACAAGTCAATGGGATGAAAATGTTGAAACAGCAAGGTTACAGTTCGTCATTTTGTACTTAAGATAATGGGGGAAAACTCTGATAAATGCTTGGCATTTTTAAATTATTCTTTTAATACTCACATCGTCATCAGGCCTGAATGGATTTCCTCTACCACCAACTCCTCCTGATATACTAAATCCAAGCTCTGGATCCTTCTCAATTCTCACTCGAATCTAAAATATCAATGTTTAAAAATGAACTTTGCAATATGTTGAAGTTACAGCACAGTTCACAGGTAACACAGAATTCCTCTTCCTCGGTTTACTAACCATAAGGTGTGGGGCCTGAATTTCTCCTGGAATTATAACTGATCTCCAGACTACAGACATCAGTTGACCTGAAGGAAACTGAAGCTTCAGAAGGCAGTCTCTATTGCATTACATCCCTGCTGAGCTCCTTCTCCTCCCCAAACTCTGCTTCTACAATAGAGCTCCCCAATCATCCATAATTTCCCAAACTAAGTTCACAACCCTACCTTCTCCCCCTCCTCAGTAAAGTGTCAGTTCACCATTACAGCCAAACCAGGCTAACAGTATTACAAAGTGCACATGTCCAATGCACAGCCAATATATACAGGAATTTTTTTGTGTATGTTTGAACAAATCTAATGTTATATTGAACATTTGCATGGATGAACATACAAGATACATATTTATTCAGTGAACATATATTGGCTGTTCCTTACAAACAGATGTACACACAGGCATTCACTGTAAGTATGTACAGGGATTTTATCTTGCCAAGAAAGAGAGCATATTAGAGGGTGCATATATGTAAGCTTCACAACACCTTCCGAATCCCAATACGGGTCTTTACATACAAACCGGATCAATGAAAGATATCAGCTTATTTCATCATACATATTGATATTGCATGATTCAACAGTATTCTGTATGTGGTCAGTACATAATTTGTAAC
This sequence comes from Heteronotia binoei, assembly GCF_032191835.1. Taxonomy (NCBI): domain Eukaryota; kingdom Metazoa; phylum Chordata; class Lepidosauria; order Squamata; family Gekkonidae; genus Heteronotia; species Heteronotia binoei. Next base: position 141,195,988 of record NC_083226.1, read on the forward strand.
TCCCTCTAAACTGTGGGGTCTTGTCGGCAAAAATTCTACTTTGTGCTCTACTGGCATTAAAGTTGTAAGTGAGCTATTTGGCTACTGCATTTGCTCTGGCACCATTTTTCCTGATAAAATGTGTGAGCCAGAGACTAAAAAACTGGGAGCTAGCTCACACTAACTCATCTTTTAGAGGGAACACTGCTACTGGCCCTCAATGTGGTAGTATATGCCAGTGGCTATGTAGTTTAAAAAGGTAAAGCATCTACAGTATTATGCTCAGAAATTAAATATTCAATCCTAAAAATAAATCGGGAGTAAGAATCAAAATTTTAGTATAAGAACTCATATAACTGAGAATGAAAGCAAACCAAGGTAGTATGACAATATGACAGTACTTCAGTTATGCTCTAAAAATTGTGATGGTGCCCATGAGAAAGTAATTTATAGCTCCTGTGGATTAATTACACAGAATTCAGCATTATATTGGTGGCCATTAATTGCCTACCATATCCTAGTGGGTTCACTGATGAAGGTAACTGGAACAAGACCTGTACCTGGGATTTCTTGTATGAACTTCTGAATGATTTTTGCGTTGAGCTTTTCAATGAATTTTATGAACTTTGGGATGAACTCTGGACTTTGTTCGAACCTGGCAAGAACTCAGAGATTTGCTGTTTGGTGTAATGATTAATTAGCAGAACTCTGAATAATGGTATTCTATGCATTACACCTGGATGTATGTAATTTGTGCCAGATAATGTTCTTGTGTACTTTGTATGTCACTAAATTACAGTTACCATATGTGAATTGTACTTCTTGAATTTATGAATTATTTTGGTGCTATTACAGTAATTGGATTTGGGTTTAATACTGATTATATACTGTAATCCTTATAGTATTTTCTTTCAACCTTCAGGTGGTGGCTGGAGATCTCCTGGGATTACAACTGATTCCCAGAAAACAGAAATCTGTTCACCTAGAGAAAATAGTCACTTTGGAAGGTGGGCTATATAGCATTAGACCCCACTGAAGTCGTTCCCCTCCCCAAATCCCAGCCTCTTCAGGCTCTAACCCCAACGTCTCCAGGTATTTCCTAACCTGGAGCTGGAACTTCTACTTCTGTATGAGCAGTAAAATGTCTAAAGACAAAAATGGCTGAATAGTTTTAATTAATGCTTTCTTTTTCTTTGTGCCTTATGAGTCTCAAGTTGGCTTTAATAGATTATTGTACATATTATGAACAGGCATTTTAAGGTTTTAAAAGTATTTTTAAGTATGGTACAACTTATTAATGGTAATACCATTAAGTATGGTACAACTTTATGGTACAACTTATTAATTCAAACTCTTTGACTAAGAGTTTTGAAAGCAAGATTATTGGTTTTTATTTTTAAAAACCTTCAAGACTTGTAACACAATACACTCACTACATCAATCTAGTATAAGATCATATTAGATCTAGTGTGAGATCAAACAAGCAATAGTGTCATGTCCCTTTTTTTGCTTGTAATATAATAGTACAGTATTATCTGAACATAACAATAAAAAGCTTTTATACAAATTGATATATAAAAATTAGATGAATTAAACACTTTTCTGATGTCTAGAAGTAGATATAATGGTTGGATCCAAAGGTGCTCATGTGACTGGAAGGCACTTCCACATATAAAGGGTTATGAGTATCTGAAATTTCCATGGCTTTCCCTCTAGAACTGTTGCCTCCTCTACTGTTCCTGGGAGTCTTAAAACCCTCTGGAACTGATTTCCGGAGGAATACAGGAAGATACACAGTGAGGAGGTGGTTAACAGACCCTCCACAGAACCCTATATAATACTTCGAGCTTTGGCACCATTACTCTTGAAAAATTTCCTGTAAGAACATAAACAGAAGTAGCAAAACTGTGGCGCTTAGTAAACTACACCACACTAAATGGCTTAGATTCCACAGATCATGAACACTACCTGTGGAAAGGTTCTATTGCAGCCCTCTGAGCCCATTCTGCCTAAAGCTGCTCCTTAGGGTTAGAAGTCCCCTTAGGATTAGAGTAAGATGCAGCACGGGGAGAATCAGCAGAAATTTTTGTTTGAACTGTCTTCAGTAATACCAAGGGTCAAAGAGGAATTTCTATCAATTTTTCAGTCCACCAATGCTCAATGGATTTTCAGATGGCCTGGGGAAATGCAGCAAGAAGACAATGACAGACAAGACTCCTTGTGGGAAACTCTGTTTGCGGCTTGATGACTCCAAGCCGATACCAGAACCTAGTGCTCATAATAAATCATAACACCAGCGTAAAAACTTATCTTTACAGCACAACAGAATTTATTCCTCTACCTCTTGCTTTGACAGCTCGTGGCTTTGCCTGGATAAACCTTGGGACTGATTGTAGGGGGGCTGATGGGCAACTTTCAGCATCAGATAATCAATCAGTTGCTCTCTAGAAGGATGTCTTGCTACAGATGTTTGGGGAGCAGGATGATGAACTTGGGTATAGTTTGCCTGAGGTCTTGAAGGCTGGCACAATTGCCCATTTGTCAAAGGTATCTGAGTAAAATAAATAACAACTAACCAACGTTTTACATCAGCAAGTTTGCTTTATACAACTATTCATGCTTAGCAAGTATCGGTTACAAAAATATAATTTTAAAACATGTACATTATATATTCTCTTAAAACTAGTAATATTCTAGAAAAACTAAACTGAATAAAAAACATTTCTCTCAACTTTTGTATGGAGTAGACTAGACAGCCTCCTGATGGGCTAAAGTTAAACTAACCAATTTCAATCAGGATTTCTGGTCTGGAACGAGTATTCTTACAGCTCTTTTTCAAAACATATTTTATTTTGTAAGCCAGGCTCTTAAATAACCTGCAGAATGACATGACAGAGAACTTTCTAATGTAAGAAGTGACAGGAAACAAATTACTCCACTGATCACAATTTTTTTTTTAAAAATCTAAAATCAAGATAAGCCTTAAACACATCAGGAACAAATAGAGTTAGTTGAAATACTCTTTGCTGAAAACATTCAATCAGTGAGACTGCAAAAAATGCACCATATCCATGTGTCAGAAGAAGTACTGCAGGAGCAGAATCCACTACAAAGTTCTGAATAGGTGTGGATTATTAGATAAACAGTTCACAACTGTCCCATATTTCCAGGAATTGGGCAGTATCCTACCCTAGACTGCAGAAGGTTCCACAGACTTGTGGCTCTTTTTCCAATGTAAGAGCCACAAATTGGAGGAAGCCTTCTTAGGATAGAAGATGGCTTCAAATTTTGCTTAGTTGAGTGGTAAGATACAGGCCACTGTAAAAAAAAATTTAGGGTGAATACAAATAAATGTGATGGTGAAGATAGAAACGAGGTATTCAAAACATCACTGAGTATCCACTTATAATAAGCAGCAGAGAGGCAGTTGTTCACAGGCCTGAGTGGGACCCTGCAAGGGCTGAATCTAACTCATGGGCCGTATGTTTGACACCCCTGTTTTAAAGAGTAAAATTGATAGCTATATCACGACACATTGAACCTTTCTTGTAATAGTAGTCACCACATATGAGGTTTTGTCCCTCTGTTACATTACATTTGACCTTTAAGGGTGTGCATACAGAACTGAATTATGTAGTTTTGTACCTGTACAGGAAGTTTCTTCATGCTGTCTGGAGCAACATCTTTGAGGCTAAGTGTGGCAGATGAGTAATGTTGCTGTCCAGAAATAAATACATCCTCTTGACATTGTTCTACTGGTGTGGATGTTTGGGGATGCTTTAAATGACAAACAAAAATATATAAATACTACATTGTGGTATATAATTTAACTATTTAAGCACTCCTTCAAAGGATTATAACCATACAATTGCTGATTATATTAACAGGAATGCCAGGCATATTATTTAAGTATATTACAGAATTTTTAATCCTATTACATGACCACAATCTTCAACATTGGCTTTTGAAAAACACTGGACCTTCTAAAAGACTCAGAACTACATAACAAACCATAATGAAGCTATTCATAAAAACAGTTGCTTTTAAAGGATTTGCAAACTTCATGTTGTTGATTTGTTTTTCTAGATTTATTGTTTTTCTGGCTCATGTTGGTCACGAACAACTCTACTTTCTACACTTTCTTGTTGAACTGTGTAAGAAGTTTTGTTTTTTTCAATACTGCCTCTAAATGAAAACTGTATTACTTAGCTTCCTTAGGAACCAAAAGATGGTGAAGGGTAGTACAACACTGCAACTATATGGTATCCTATTTCCAAAATAGTCAATGGTGTATCTCTTGCAAACTATGTACCAAATAATCTTGTGTCATCAATGTGCATGGCACTTCAAACAAACAAAAAGAAATATAGATGCAGTTTTATGCAGAGTTGCACCCTTATACTCCCATTGAAGTCAGGGTGCTTAAAAGGGTGTAACCCTATTTAGGATTGCACACTAAGGAACCTGCAGCCTAAACATTCAAAGAGAAGGAGGTGAACAAGGTAGGAGGCCAAAAGCAAAGAAAAAATGCACATTCCTTTCAGTTACAGGTGATTTGTCTTCATTTTAATGAGGCTGGTTTTTATAATGGATTTGGATGGAGGCAGCACATATAACTAATGTTCAGGAAAGGGGGGAAAGTTAGAATATAGTCATTTGAGGGAGAAGACCTTCAGATAGTTGAGGATGGTGGTGTTTAGATTACAGTAAGGGATAAATTGGGAAACAATGGTGAAGTAATTGTAGGTAAAGGTTACAGAGACAAAGACAAGGAAGTTTGGGCTGTATGCCAGCACCTACAGGAATCTACATAAGTAAGGGACATAAACAGGGGCATCTCATGGTCTGAGCAAAACAGATGTGAATTATTTTGGCAACAGAATATTAGACAGATTTGTGAAGGCTGATGCGTAACAATGGAAGTCTGCAGAAGAGACAGTAGTAGTATTCAATACAAAGAGCATACACGAGGACTGTCACCCGAAGGATGTTTTCCCCCAGTGTAGTACAAGAAGCAGCAACATGATTTGGTAATTGACTGATCATGGATCATAAAGAAGAGGAGGAACACACACAACAAACAGAACAGGTTAATAGTAACAGATGAGGATAATAGTAGGAGTTTGTAAGGAAAGGTGAGGAACTGAATTTTGGACATACTAAAATTTAGTGAATTAAAAAAAAAACTAGGAAGGCAGGTCACCATGTTTTGAAAGTAGGTAACTGATTTATATTTGTATTTACAAATGATATTTATTTTCTATGGGTACACCACGTGAACCTTGGTAGTACAATGGTCTATGTCTCCATGGTACAGAACAGTAACACTGTTTATACAGTTTCAATGACTAAAAAACTAAATAAAGGGAATCTCTGCCCAGAACATATACTCTAAAGAAAAAAAGGGGGGGAAACATTATATGGAAAGGCAACAGTGACTAAGAAAGCTAAAACATCAATGTAAGTCACTGGAAATATATATAGATCACATCACAATATATAATTCAACAACCTGAAAGCAGTAAACATTAGGTCATGCCACACATGCTTGAAGGATAACAATTTAGAGTAACGATTATCCAAGCAACTCAATACAGCACATTTTATGTACTAAAGAAACAGAATTCCTAAGAAACCAGCCAATTTAACCTGAGGATGGATTTCTTGTAGATTTTTATATGGTTATCGATATTTACTCAGTATGCAGCTGCTTTCAGAATTGACCACTTGGTGATGTTTTAGCAGAAGGTAACAAATCCAGAAGTATTAGAGGGGGGAGGGGTGGAATTCTTCAATAATTGCCATTATTGAATCACTATTTTACAACAGATAGAAGCCAGCCATAGAATAGAACTACACAAAGCTACAGAAGTGGACAACTTCAAAGATGTTTCACATGCTCGTTTCCCTTACTAATAGTAGCCTTTTTATGCATGTACTCACACGACCAATGTGAACACCAGAACTTCTTCCGTCTGCAACACTCAAGGTAACATTGCCCTGGCTGCCATGCAGATCCCTAGAGCTGCCATAGTGAAAGTTGCTAACTGGAGCATAATTGGAATTAAAGGACCTAGACAGCATGCTCTGAATAAAGAAGGGACAGATAACAGAGATTAGTGCAGCATGCATAAATCACGGGACATGTTATACAGACTTGATACAGACATACAAACTGTGTATCATGCAGAAATAACACCATGCACACCAACAGTAATGCCCATCACAAAATCAAAATCTTAATGACACCCATGTGATCTTGTTTACTGTAAACTGAACATGCCGCCTGATACAATATACAAGTATATAATATGAAAACACACCTATTCAAATACATGTTTCTCAGGAAAAAATGTGTTTTGTTATCAGATTTTAAATGCTAACAATATATCTCTCTAGGTCGCTAGGTTGACAAAAAGGGGAAGTGAAAGACTGAAATACACCCTTCCCAGAACAATATTTCTTCTCAACCTATTTCCGCATTATGCTTTCTGTAATAATGTCTATACTTTATTATATTTTAAACACCAGCACAATTTTATGATAACATGAAAAAGTTTGAGTCCAGTGGTATCTTTAAGACCAACAAAGATTTATTCAAGCTATAAGCTTCTATCTGAAGAAGTGTGCTGCTTGCACACGAAATCTTACACCTTGAATAAAACTTGTTCTGCTGCTTCAGACCAACATGGCTTACCCACCTGAATCTATGATAACACAAAATTTAGTACACTGTTTATTGATTTATTTAGTGAATGCATAAATCACAGGGCATGTTATACAGTGATGTATTACAATTTTAAATGGAATTATTTAATTTTTTAATAAGCCATACCACATTCCAACAGTTATTTTTGGAACTGTGATGCTGGCCTAAGAATGGAGATTTCTGCAACTAATATACAGAAAGACACACAAATAGAAGGAATTTTTGCAAAATGAGTTGATGACAACTATATGTTTCTAAAAATATTCAAATACAGATTTGTAGATGTTCTACTGTATTACTAAAGGTTACACAAATACTGTGGATTGACTACTTGTGAGAATGTACTGTAGTTGAATTGTTAAATTTATATCCACTTTCTTTGTAGTGTCTGAACCTAAAAACCTTGTTTTAGCTTTGCTCACACTGTAATTTTGTTGAAAATGAAAACTTTGTAAATTAAAAAAAAAAAGCTTTAACCCCTCCAGAAGCATATATATTTAGACTCTGTGTACTCTTTGGGCCCCTTCTAGCATTACCTCAACCATGTAGGGATGATATGGCCACTTTCCAATCCAATCCACTCCTTCTAAGATCTAGGGGTGAAACACTGACATAAAAAGAGCTAAAATCTTGAACTTGCTCCATTTAACATAAGAGTGTGATGTCTTGTCCACTGCAAAAGTCTTGTCAGAATGGACACTGAATATATTAAGTTCCATTGGAAACAATAGGAAATAATTTGAAAATAAATTCCAAGTGCCACTGCTTAAATTGTCATATATTCAGTAAAGATCAGGTGTTCCTTCTCTACTAATGCTTAGGCTCTAGATAATGGCAATGTTTTTTGGAGAGCTTTCAGCAATTAGACTCATTTGTTGCTGCTTCCATTCTTCATCTGTTCTCTGTTAACACCTTATTGGTTTACTGGTTTATGTGCTGCTGTTTTGATATGTTTACATTTAATTTCTATTTATGTTTTAATTGATCACTAATATTAGTTCCCTTGTAGATGAGATATATTATTATTAACTTCCTAGGAATTAAGTTACTCAGTTTTATGGGGTTATAACTAATCCAAAATCAATTCCAGCAAAAAAATCCCATGTGATCATAAACATGGACAAATTTGTTACTGCCCAGTTTGTGAAGGAGAATGAGCCAAGTTCAGTCTTGTAAGCATTTCCTTCTAGTCAACTGTCTGATATTTTGTTGTATCTCAGTTTTCAGGCTATGCTCCTTTATGTTTTAATCTCATCTTTTGTAGTAAATTCTCCTCCAGCAGTGCTATATATAATACTAATACTATAATACTCCACGGTCCACACCAGGGTTCCCTCTAAGCTGAGTTAGTGACTGCCAGCTCACAGTTTTTTAGTGTTTGACTCACACAGTTTTGCTCTCAGCTTAAAGGGAGTCCACATCACAGCAGAGAGGTAAAATCACACCATCCTGACTTCAATTTCTGCATTTTCAGCTGCTGGATCACAGATAATAGATGTCTTTGCCTGAAACCCGCAACAGCCACTTAAGTCGAAGGAGAGCATAGATGGTCAAAGTCTGAATGCATAAGGCATCTTAACAGCTACAATGTTTGCTTGCAATATCTCATGCCAAAGTGAATTTGTTAAATCTTTAAAGTAGCACATGATTTGCTCTCTCCCCCTAACCCTCACCATTTAGTATGCTCTATAGTTTTAGAAAGCTTTGGCTTTTTTTTTTAAAGCCATGAGAGGCTGGGATGGAACTGTAGAAATGAAAAAGATACGCTACACACGTAGGCAGGCACTTGACAGTGAGATCACTGTCTCTGTAGTTGTGCAGGTTCACTTTTTAATGTGAAACAGGGTACTATGCTATCTGAATGCCATTTCTAAGAACAGTATTATAGACTTTGGGGTATTTTTAAACATGAAAGCTGAAATTTGGTGGAAGGGCATTAAACATTCTTGAGGGGACTAGGATCTCACAACAGTCAACACAGGACCTACAACTGTCTGGTCTGCTTAGACCTCTAACATAAAAAAGGTTCAGGCTCCTATGTAGGACATTAATCCTGTGAAGTGAAGTTTGAGTACTTTGGCCTTAATTCCTTTAATAACTTTTCTACTAGTTAATGTGTGGAATTTATTATCCCTGATGTGACCTTTACCAAATATTTTCTCAACAGGGATTTGTTTAAAATAACCACTGAGAAAGATGATGAACATGTTGAAAAGGTGAGGGAGTATTTATTTATAGTTTGTTTTTCTCACTGGAAACCAAGGCAGATCACACAGATTAAGCCAATACAATCAATAGGAGGGGGCACTGAAAAACAATGCAACAGGATTAGGATCTTAGAACCAATCAGGAATCTAGAAACAGAACTTAAGCAAAGCATAAATATTAACATGATACATTAAATGATGCAAAATTATATAGTAGTATCCTACTTATAACAAGTTCCAGGTGACTTTCTGAATAATTTTGTACAGTTAAACCTAATGCCTGCATAGAAAAGCCCTCTCAAATAATTCAGTTTTTCATAGTTTGTGGGAAACCAGGAGAGGGGAAGCCTTCCTCACCTCCTCAGGTAGGCCATTCCATTAGACAGAGACTATAACAGAGAAGGCATACATACAGGCACCTGTTGATTTTGCCCATTTGCAAGTTGGCATCTGCAGAAGGCCATGCTCAGATGAACAGAGCTGTCATGGCAGAGCATAGGGGTATCACAGATATGAGGGTCCAAGGCCATGAAGGGTTTGTATGCAATAGTCAATTGAGTCAAGTAACTGATAGCCAGCCAGTGCAGTGACTGAAGAATGGGAGTCATATGCACGCCCCACCTAGCTCCTGGTAATAGCCAAGTCACAGAATTGTGCACCAAACGGAAGTTTCTGAGTTGATTTAGAGCGAAGACCAATGTACAGTGCATTATGGTAGTCTAGTCTCAATGTCACCATGGCATGGATCTAGGTGGCCAGATTAGCTGTAACAAGGTAAGGGGCCATTTTACAAGTTACGTTGAGTTAGAAGAAAGCCTGCATGAACTTGCTTCTCCAGCAATAACACTGGGTCCAATATAACCCCAAGGCTCTTAACTGAGTCAGCAAGGGGCAGTTTATTTTTATTTATTTGGTTAATTTATATTCCGCCCTTTCCCAGGCAGGCTCAGTTGAACTCCATCAAAAGTGGCAAGCACAATGTCTTTCAAGATCTCTGACTTCCCAACCGACATTATTTCTGTCTTTTATAATGATGTTATTGGCTGTCTCTTCTTTTGAGAACGCACGCATAGCTGGTCTTGAGGACAAAAGGAGATTGAGGAAGAATCGCACTGCTACAGCACCAACCCTAAATCAGACTTTTCCCTGCAGCCAATGTGGCCGGACCTGCCTGTCCCGCATTGGTCTTGTCAGCCACCAGCGAGCCTGCAGCAGACGTGGACTATTGCACCCTTCTTAAATCTTCGTTCGTTCGCGAAGCCAAGCCGAGAGAGAGAGAGATTGGTATTGAAACAAATTGTCTCCCCACAGTTATTTCATATGTAAAACAGTAATTAAACAATAATTTCTTCAGGGAACCATTCCAATGCAGAGGAGTGCTTTCCCAGTCAACATTAATCTAAGCATTGCATTGTGCTTCTGAAATCTAGGCAGCTATAAAACTATTTACTTGTTGATGGATATTGTAATTTAAAGCAGAACACTCATCTGGGAAAGTACACACAGCCCATTATACTGGCAGTATTGCTAGCATCAGAAATATATCTGGATGTATTTATTTTTCTTGTTAATGTTAACCATTGGAACTGGTTGGTCACTGTGTGAGACAGGATGCTGGACTAGATGGACCATCAGTCTGATTCAGCAGAGCTCTTCTTATGTCCTTATCATATGAATACTACTTTGAATGACTGGTTAACTGCTTGGAGTGGCAACACAAAGTTAGGCCCCCTGGCATGCACATCACTAGAGTAACACCAGAATCAAGCAACAGAGAAGTATAAGAAGATCCAGGCTTCCAAACTCCATACCACACAATGCAATTATTTACTAGAGGTTACATATGCTCTCTCCAAGGCACAGAAAACTATAGTTTTGATCACCAAAAATACCACACAAATACTTTTTAACTTCAATAGAACTTTAAATGTACGCAAATAGTTTAAAACTAAGCAAGGTAAGAGTTTTAAAGTTTTGCTTCTGTACCAAACACATTCTATCCTGAACACATCTAGCTTCTGATAATAGTCAAGCTGCAGCATTCTGCACCAACTGAGATCCCAATTCCAATCCAGTTATGTACAGAAAGGTTTGTACCTGATGCTTGACAAAGTAAGGTTTGTACAGTAAGGTTTGTACCTGATGTCTGTAAAGATGGTCCCACTAACTGCACATTAAGTACTATATATATATATATATATATATATATATATATATATATATATATATATATATATATATGTTGTCAGGTCCACTGATGAACTTATCACCAGTAAGCATCATACTGGAGAGTGAATTTATGGCACCTACCCCATTCTTAAGTGAGACACTGGTGAGGGCTGAACTTTAAATTCACATTATGATTGACTGAAAGGCACCTGGAAGCTGTGAATTGTCAATGATTTTCAAAGAGCCTGGAGTTGGGCATTCAACTGGAAAAATACCAGTCAAACGATGGGCAAGAATTTTTAAAGCATTAACTTTATTTAGAACAAAAATATATATACTTTAATCAACAGGTTTGATAATTATGCTAATTAATAACAGTTAACTGTTTTTGTGAAACAATTACTTTTTAAAAAAGCAATGAGCTTTTAACAAAGTTATGTAAGGTTTCTATGAGTGTGAAAAAAGGGTCCAGGCAAATAGGTGTGAAAAACCTCAGCTTGAGGCCCTGGAGAGCCGCTGCCAGTCTGAGAAGACAATACTGACTTTGATGGACCAAGGGTCTGATTCAGTATAAGGCAGCTTCATATGTTCATAACACTTCCCCAAGCATTTTGCTCTCTGATTTCTATCACGAAACACCAAGGTTAGTCTACAGTGACAAATTTATGAAACAAACAGAAAGACTGCAAAGTGACAGCAACTGTTGCGGGGAAGTACATTTGGAGATGCAGATGGCCAATAAAAAACACTATGCTATACTACAAGGTTTGCCCTCAGTGCTGCTGGGTGAGGAGGCAATCAGCCTTCACTTATGCTTTTAAGAGACAACGTAATGATGAAACAAAGAAGCTGCAAGCTATGAATTGGCATTCTTGGCTTCATGGAATAATTAGCACCATCTGACTGCACTCTTCTGCATGAGGAAAAGGGAGCGTTCTTTGCACAATAGTGAGTGCTTTGAATCTCAGTATGACTTCAGTGGCAAGCCTTTCTCTTTTCTGTGTAAAAGGAGGACAAGACAGTCACTCCCACAGTTGTTTCATTTTTAGAGACATGCCAGTGTGAGCAGAGAAGACAGCTTGTGTTTCCACACTTTCCACCATTTCCAAATGTCCCTCAAGTTTCAATGAAGAGAAGGGAAGATTAGAGACAGTGGCAAACTACACATTTTGGCTGGTTATCAGATATATGTGGATGCATCTGGTTCTTTTTTATGGTTGCGTATTTCATAATCTGCAGGAAAACTGCAGGTTGCCAAACTTTATCATCTCTCCTTCTATTAGTAAAATTATAGCTCAGCAGTTTCACAAAGTTTACAAAAGCACTGTTAAAGATTATTACTAGGAAACACTAACATGAAGCCTTACATATAATCGAGTAAATTAATAATGACCAAATAAAATCTTGCTTCAATAGCCTAGTATTCCAACAACACCTTGTCAGTCACAAGTGTTGTGTAATTGAGTTATTAATTCCTTACTCCACTCCAGTATCTGATAATGAGAAGTGTACTGTCCCGATAAAGTACAATGGACAAAGTAATTTTATTTTAAAAATTTGCATATCATCTTTTTTATCAGATTTACTAATTCAATAGGGTCTAGGTGATCAAAGAATCATTAGTCTACTTACCTTGCTGGGTTACAACAGACCCAGTTTCAATTTCAACAGGTCGTCTAATGTATATAAACTTAAGAAATCCTAGGTTTTCCCAGAAGTGGGAAGGAAAGGTCACAAATACTTGATAAAGATTCCACTTTCAACATAAAAGACAAGTGGGAATTGCTGTAGGACAACGTGCTTCAATGGTGACCTTCACAGTAGGAAGCACTGCTGCATTTTCAGCAACAGCTGCTATAGGCCAGTAACTGTCACTGTGCATAACCAAAGCCAAATACAGCCAATACACTGCAAACTGCCTAACTGCCCAGGTTTTAATATACAAGCTAAGCATTCCCCATTAAAGTCAGGTAGAGAATTTTAGACCCCTTAAATAGTCTTAAAGTAACAGTAAACAGGCAAAATAATGTATCCCTTAATACAAACTGGTGAAAGCCATTTCAAAGAGAATATGTGTACCTAAAACTTTGATATTTGTGCAAAGATCTACTTCTGAAAGCAGACGGCACTTAATGCAGCAGACTGGAAAGGACAAATAGGAATGAACAGGAACTGACTGCATTTTCAAGGAAATTCAACCCCTCATCTATGCAGGCTATTTCACTTCTGTACAGATTAGTTCACTGTCAAGCATGCATATTTCTGTAACATAATGGTTCCTTCGACAAGGAACAGGTCACCCATCCTTTACTGCTCCCCTTTCCTTTACAACCTTTGGGCAAGTAATAAATCCAACTGGCCCAAGGATGTTTATGCTACAACCTGGCTGTTACCACTTTCATGCCACCTCTCCCCCACGTTCACACAGAGTCTTATCTGAACTAAGAGAAGTGTGAGAAAGGGAGATGTTTTTAATAGCCTAAATTCCGTAGCAATAAATGAGATAGTGTGTAATAACCTTTGAACCCGTAACTCAAGCTGCATCTGTATGATACCCTTTGAAGTTATCCTATATAGCAACTGTGTAACACTGTGTATGTCCAAGGCATGTGTCCTTGGTAAAGCTTCTGAGTTTCTTAAATAAAGCAACTTTTGATTCAACAACAAATATCGATGCTTGACATTTCGGAAGTAATCTCATTCAGGGACGTAACCGAACTGGAAACTTTCTACTTTCATGGCGGAGAGAGCACCAGAAAATGGAGAAGCCCTTGAAAATCCAGAATGACCAATTGGTGAGGATCAAGAACCCAACGCCACCCGAATACAACCTCCGTGGCACGTATTCGACGCACGGAGAGCGGCAGGGCGAGGGTCTCCGCTGCACATACAGCGACTCTTTATAACCCCAAAAGTTTGGGATCCCAGAAAGTCCACCAGCCTAATGGATGAAGCACCAGCTCGGAGAGAGGCGAGCCTGGCGCTACCCTCGCGCACGCAGATGGGAGATGACAGTGACCAGGGTACCTTGGAGGCAAGTGGCAGGGATGGTCGGGAAGAGCGAGAGGAATGATGCCCCGACCCAGGCCCGGACAAGGAGGAGGAAGAACAAAATCCCGACCCCTGGGACTTTCTCGATGAGATTAGGGATGGCAGAGATGGCCAAGGGCTTAAGAGAAGAAATGCAAGCCAATAATGCATTCATGGCCCAAGAAGTGAGAAAGCAACTGGATCGGGCACTGCAACTGCTGGTGCCCAGAGGGGGGCAACCACCACAACCCCCTCTCCCACTGCAGTTACCGTGTCAACCTCAGCTGCTGCTACAGCCACGAGACTATGGGTGAGGTCGGGAACTGATGCTACCTTTGACAGGGATCCCGAAGAGGTGGAGTATTTTTCAATACAAGCCAATAGCTTTATGTTCTACTGGGGGCACACTTTCCTCGATGAATTTAGCAGAGTGGATTACTTAGGATCGAAGTTGAAGGGGGTGGCCAAGTAAGTAAGTAAGTAAGTAAAATTTTATTTATATCCCGCCCTCCCCCGCCAAGCAGGCTCAGGGCGGATAACAACAGCAAAATAACAATACATGTAACAAAACATTAAATTACCCCAAACCGATTAATACATTAGTTAAAACAGTTACTAAGTCTAAAAACAAGAGATGGTACGTGAGCCTGTACAAAACCTGGAGCCCCAAACTAGACACTGTGGCAGCGTTCTTACGTGCCCTACTCAGTATGAGGATCCGTTACAAGAAACCAGAGCCTTATCCACCCTCAAAGACATGCAACAAGGATCCAAAGTGGTGAGAGAGTATGCAGCCAAATTCCAGGCCAACGCGGCCAAAGTGCGAGGGTGGAACGAGCAGATGAAGATCGAACAGTTCCAGAGAGGCCTGAACGCGAGCGTACTGGATTGAGTCCTCCAACAGGCTTGCCCTACTACGCTGGTAGGGTGGGTGCAACTAGCCAGTAAGGTAAAGACTAATATGAAAAGAGTGGCTCTCCAGCGTCAACAGCAGCAAGAGGGTAAGGGGGACGCGAGTCTCGGCCGGGGGCAAAACCTGATGGGCGGAAAGCCAACCAAGCCGGGGGGACCGCCAAACCAACTACCTCTCAACGTTGCTTTCGGTGCGGTGACTCCAACCACATGCCGGCCAACTGCCCAGAGCAGCCTCGAGGCCCCCACTCTTCCCCTGAAGACCAGTGCACCCAAGGTGAAAAAGGCGGAGGGATGAGCGAAGGAATCAGCGAAGAGCAGCGCAGCGTCAGCAGCTCCTCGGGAAGAGAAGATTATCGTGATGGACAGTTGGTTGAGGACGCCTGGGAAGATGAATCGGTGGGAAACGAGAGCGACCTGCACTAAGAGGTGCCGAGCAGCAGGTTGTGGAACTAACAGCGCCGCTGAGGGTGAGAATTACTGGGACTTTGTTTTTCATCCCACTGACCTTACTGAACCCCAATCTAAAGCAATTCATACATGCCCAAGCCCTACTAGATTCTGGGTGCATCAGAGACATAATCACACCTAAATTAGTAGAAGCTCTTGGACTCCCTACGAGTCCGCTACTGCACCCCATACAATTTGAGCAGATGGATGGGACTGTAATGAGAGGGGAGCCATGTATGGAGCAGAACCAAGGGGTGCCAATGGGAATAGAAGACCACTTGGATACAGAAATTTTTGTGGTGGCCCTGTCTTTGTCATTTGACATTGTCTTGGGAGTGGGATGGTTGGCCAAACATGAACCCAATATCAAATGGGGAGATCAAATTATAGACTTTAGAGATGGAAGGTGCAAGTCCCACCACTGGAATGTGGAGTGGGGACCGGAACCACCACCCTTAAATGAAAAGCTATGCCTCACCACAGAAGAGGTGAAGTCAATTCCCCATGAATATAGAGACTTAAAACAAGTGTTCAGTGAAGAGGAAGCTAACAAACTCCCCCCGCATCGAGATACTGACTGTGCAATAGAACTGATTCCGGGGCAGAGCCTTCTGCAGGCGAAACTATACTGAATTGCGCAAAGCTCCTAGAAAAGAACTTAAAGCGGGGGTTCATAAGACCAGCTAGGGCCCCCCCACGCTGCCCCCGTACTTTTTAGAAAGAAGAAAAACAGGGGGCTCAGACTTTGTACAGATTTTAGGGGGATCAATGCAATTTCAACCTCAAATGTGTACCCCATTCCCTTAATAAAGGATCTACTGAGCACCATGTCGGAGTGAAAGATTTTCACCAAACTGGATCTGAGAGATGCTTACTTCCAAGTGCGCATAAAGGAGGGGGATGAATGGAAATGGCGTTTAACATGCTGATGGGACAATTTGAATATTTAGCCATGCCATTCGGGCTACAGGGGGCCCCAGGAGTTTTCATGAACTTTATCGAGGTGTTACGAAAGAAGGGTAGTGGTGTACCTGGACAATATAATTATTTATTCAAATGACCTCTCCTCCCACGTGAAGTTAGTGAGGGAAGTGTTAATGACCCTCTAGGAAAATCAACTGTATGCGAAAATATCCAAGTGTGAGTTCCACCAAACGGAATTGGACTATCTAGGTTACCGAGTATCTGGGAGGGGCTTGGCAATGGACCCCACAAAGATACAAGCCGTTCTAGACTGGAAACCCCCGAGGACACGTAGACAACTCCAATCCATCAGGTTCGCAAAATTTTATCATAATTTTAAACAGGGGTTCGCCCACACTATGCTCCCCCTTGACGGACCTTCTCAAGACGAAAGGAAAAGGTACCGAGGCCAAGCGGCCAGGAGCCAAGTTAAATTGGACAATGGACTGTCAAAACACATTCAACAAGCTAAAGAGATTGTTAACTAGCAATCCCATATTAATTCACCCCAATGAATTAAAACCCTTGTGGTTCAATGTGACGCCAGCGACCTTGCTGTGGGGGCAATTTTCATGCAACCAGATGAGGGGAGGGCCCTAAAACCATGTGCCTACATCTCGATGAAATTCTCCCAAGAGCAGAGGAATCGGTCGGTGTGGGACAAAGAGGCGTTTGCAGTAACTTTCGCCCTAAAGACTTGGAGGTCTTGGTTGAAAGGGGCGAGGGTTCCCTTTGAAATATGGACTGAACACAAGAACCTAGAAGCCCTAACTGGGCGTAGGAAACTGACCCCGAGAAACAGATTCGGTGGGCAGGATTCTTTGCTAAATTCGATTTTAAGTTAAAGCACATCCCGGGATCTAAGAACTTTCTAGCTGATGCACTGTCTCGACTCCCTCAGCACAATAGTCAAAAAGAGGAGGTGATCGATTCGCTCATCCCCCCCAGTCAACTGGGGGGGGAGTAACCACGCGTTCACAAGCTAAACGAGAAAATTAGAGGAAAAATGGGGAGGGAGAGAAGTTGATTTCTGAGGTGGAAAAAGAAGGAGATGCCATACCTGAGGGGGTAAAGAAAGGTGAAGGGGGCTTCTGGTACAAAGACAGTAAACTTTATGTTCCAGAGAGCCTCCAAAAAGAAGTGCTCCAATTTTGTCACGACAGCAAACTATCTGGGCACTTTGGTTATGTTAAAACCCTGCATTTAGTAAATAGGCAATTTTGGTGGCCGTTTATGAAAAAGGACATTTCTAACTATGTTGCCTCGTGCCCAATATGTCTAATGGCTAAAAGAAGAGGGGGGAAACCCCCAGGGTTATTACAGCCTTTGGAAACAGCAACCAGGCCATGGGCAGTAGTCTCATTGGATTTTATTGTCGAGCTTCCCCCTTCGCAAGGAAAGACTAATTCTTGTAGTAGTGGACACGTTCTCTAAGCAAGCCCACTTCATTCCTTGCTTGCAAATACCCATGGCTAAAAAACTGGCTCAGTTGTTCTTTCAACATGTGGTGAAACTACACTTGTTCCTGGATATGTTAATTAGTGACAGAGGAGTACAGTTCATTGACAACTTCTGGCAGGCGTTTTGCAAATTGACTGGAATTGAGCAGGGACCAAGTTCTGCGTATCACCCCCAGACCAACGGACAGATGGAAAGGGTAAACGCCCTATTGCAGCAGTATCTGAGGTGTTTGTAAACTATCAGCAGTCAAATTGAGTAGACCTACTCCCATTTGCTGAGTATGGATACAATAACAGCATACATAGCTCCACCAAATCATCCCCCTTCTTGGTAGTGAATGGGTACGAAGGAAAACCATTCCCACAACTACCAGGGGGAGTGGTACCAGAAGTACCCTCAACTTTTGAATAATGGTGGGGAAAGCTGGGAAAGGTTTGGACTAATATCCAGGAAAATTTGGAATTAGTCAAAGAGACTTACAAAAAACATTGCGATAAGCATCATTCACCCACTTTGGATTTTAAAGTGGGAGATACAGTGTTCCTGTCTACCAAGAACTTGCCTCTACCGCAACCTTCTAAAAAACTGGCATACAAGTTCTTGGGACCATTTCGTATTAAACGTGTGATCAATAAAGTGACTGTAGAATTCGAATTACCTAAACTGTTTAGCAAGATACATCCCATCTTTCATTGCAGTTTACTTCGGAAGGATCCTGGAGCCAAGTTTTGGCACCCCCGACCCCAAGTTCCAGAGCCTATTCCGGTGGGGGATCACCATGAAGTAAAAGAGATTTTTAGATACTAAGCTGAAGCGGGGTGTATTGTATTTTCTGATTAGATGGAAATATTTTTCTGTAGCCCATGACGAATGGGTAATTAGTTCAAATGTAAGAGAGCCAGATCTGATTAAACAATTTTATGCTAAACATCCTACAAAACCCCGGAGAGGAGCTTAGGGGGGCAGTATGTCAAGCATGCATATTTCTGTAACATAATGGTTCCTTCGACAAGGAACAGGTCGCCCATCCTTTACTGCTCCCCCTTCCTTTACAACATTTGAGCAAGTAATAAATCCATCTGGCTCAAGGATGTTTATGCTACAGCCTGGCTGTTACTACTTTGATGCCACCTTTCCCCCACGTTCACACAGACAGTCTTATCTGAGCTAAGAGAAGTGTGAGAAAGGGAGATGTTTTTAATAGCCTAAATTCCTTAGCAATAAAAGAGATAGTATGCAGCAACCTTTGAACCCGTGACTCAAGCTGCATCTGAGCCCGCTAAGGTGGGGAGGGCGGGATAGAAATAAAATTTATTATTATTATTATTATTATTATCTGTATGATACCCTTTGAAGTCATCCTATATAGCAACTGTGTAACACTGTGTATGTCATTACTTCCAAGGCATGTGTCCTTGGTAAAGCTTCTGAGTTTCTTAAATAAAGCAACTTTTGATTCAACAACAAAAGTTCGATTATTGGGAAATATTGATGCTTGACACTCACTATGGTAATTCATGTCAAAGCCTGCTGACTTCTTCAAGAGAACAAAACAGGTACATTCTCTCTAATATACACATCAGCACCCCCAATAGTCCGTTTCATCAGCATGTCATGTAAGGAACTGTTTATATGTTGGGAACCTCCAAAGGAGGGAAAATCCCATCCATATAACCTCCATAGCCTCTACTTCCTCCCCATGGTTGGCTCCCAAAACACCCTCCACCAATCCCTCACCCCCATTAATCACTTCTGCCAACTGCCATTGGATCCACTTTCCCTACCTCTATGCTTCCTCCACTTCCACTCCCTTCCTTTCATTACAATCCTGCTCTGCTTCCCCTCCAGCTTGTTTGCTCCGCTTTTGCTAACTACTGTTGTTTTCTTCTTCTCACCCCCACAGCCACTCCCTTCCCTGATTCCTGCCTCTCAGCCCATCTCACTGCAGTGCAGTTACCATCTCATCAGATGCTTGGGAAAGGTCTCCACACCATCCTCCAGATTCACTACATGAGACATTTATCTTATATTGTTGTTTGGGGTTTCCTCAAAAATACCACCCAGTGAAGTCATCTCATGGCACATCATAGCTGTCAAAATTCCCAGGTTTTTTAATACCATTACATTTTTTAAAACTTTAGATTTTTCTGTACATCTGGAAGCGGTTTTGTTGTTAGGATTTAACCCCAGACGTCTTTGTTGTGAGAATTTTTTTTATCCCCATGGTAGTGCCACAGTTAGCAATTAGTTGTACAGATATTCACAGCCAAGCTTAGATGGTTTTTCTGATGGATGTCACCTGCATATTTACAGTAATATTTGGACAACATTCAAATGACACTACTAAATTTTACATGGCAAGTTTGCACAGCTTTCTGAGAGGGTTGGCACTTAAATAAGAATACTCTACTATCCCTCACAGAAATTATCATTAGACACAATACCACACAAGCATGTTACGATGCTGCTGGAGTGATATGGGATCCAGCTCTGAATTGGAATTCTGATGGGTTATTAATGAAATCTTAATATAAGAAATCACTGCAACTCAGATTTCACATTTACTAAACTTTACAGCAGACTACTTTTACAGAGCCTTTAGAAACTAACTATTGTAAACATTGGAATTTTTATATTGTCAGTTACTGTGTAGCTGAATACATCCAAATGCATCACATTATAAAAACTTCCACGCATACAGTATTGAAACTGCAGAACATGCATCATTTAAAATGGTGGGATGGCTCACTTTTATAGAATGAACAGAAAATATCCATTTTCCTTACCTTTTCTAACTTTTTGGCCTCAATGTGTCGCAGCACCTGTTCTCTCCAGTCATGAGGGACTTTATTTTTTCCTGGAGCATCTAACAGAGAGTGTTCAGAATTAACTCTTGGGTTTGTTCTTTTAGAGGGGCTAGTCCTTGAATAATTGAAGTCACTAACTGACATAGTTCTCTCTGGTACTTCATTTGCTGAGGGGCGAGCACTCTGAGGTCGGGGTACATTTGGACCATCAACACTATAGGTTCTTGCAGAAAGTGGTCTTTGTGGTCCTCCTGACATTATGGGTGGGACTCTTCCCATCGAATGCAAATCCCTGTATGTTAAATAATCCCCTTCAGAAATCTGAGGACGCCTAGGAGGTCCAGTATCACCAATGTTCATGGAAGCAGTCGAAGATACGCTGCTCTGCCGCTGAAGGGTATTTCTGGTTGCCCCTGAAAGAAGTCTGTCATTTGGTGAAACAGCCCACATTTCCACATGTCTCCCACCCATTCTTGGATGCATATTATATGCAGCACTTGCTCTAACATTATTATGGTTAGAAAAATTCATGTTGGCAGAGTATTTCACAGAACTGCAACCTTCTACAGTATCTGACCTTGGTAAGCGTTGAGGGTGCAAGCTACTTTGTTCAATGAGAGAATTCTGCTTTTGGGGCCACAAACTGTCTTTGGCTGCCATACTGCTGCTGTACTGAATGTTATACTGAGGATTACTGGGTGGTTGTGAAGTATTTGTCCCTTGCCCTCTTATTACATTAGTACCTTCAGGATTATGATTTGAATCAAACTTGAAAACTGTTTTTGTACATATTAGATCAGATGATGATGATGAAGATCCAGGAAATACTTGCAATGGCTGGTCACAGAGAAGGGTAGCTGACTTGCTACGGACAATGTTTTTTCCATCTGGAACTGCAGGTGCTGATTTCACCATCGGACTCAGCTGCTGTGATCCATTGTCGTTGATAATATCATAGATTTTCAAAGCACCCATTTCCATGTTAGTTATGCTATGAGATTTCACAACTGGTCCACTCCGCTGCGGGGACAAATCTTCAGTGCTCTTTGAGAGACACATTTCCGAAGATGAATCTGTGTCAAGTGTAGCACTTCTCTTCAGTTCTGATTTCCCTGCAGAGTGAGGTACTTCTTCAGAATGCCCATTGACATTATTTAGAGGGTACAGATAAGATTTTTTTTCATTTTCCATGTGCTCTCTCTCTTCTTTAAAGTTGTTGTTTAAAAAGCCCTTAATAGATGCTATTTCCTCTGTTTTTATTCGATCCACATTTGATTGCATGCCTTCCTCACTAGCCAGCTTGCAGATATTCATGCTCATTCGCTGAAATTTGTGACTTTCATCAGCGCTGCTCAGTTCAACACCTTTCTCTAATAAAGCTAATCTCTCTTCAATGCTTAATGTAAATTCACTAAAATTGGTAACTTTGTCTTGGACAACCAGTTTTGTTTCTGCTGTGACATTTATTTCACCTCCATTTTGTAACAGGCTATTGGAATTTTCATCTTCTTGCCTGAAATCAAAAATATTGCTTAATTCAAGAGCGCAAGACTAACTTTCTTATACAACTTTTGGCAGGCTTATGCTTATTTAAATTATTCTGCACCATCTGACCATTAATTTAAAGTTTCAGAATCCAAGAAAAACTCCGTGAAAATGGAAACAGCGAAGCAAATGAGAACATAGCAGTGGAAGGCTGCAATCTGCAAGCTACCTGTCAGCTGTATAACATGATGCATGGGGTGGAGAGAGTTGACAAACAGAAATTTTTCTTCTCCCAAAATGCTAGAACACAAAAGTATGCAATGAAACTGATGGGCAACAGATTCAGGACAAGCAAAAGGAAATACTTCTTTATACAAAGAGGGATTAAAATGTGGGATTTGCTGCCAGAGGATGTAGTGATGGCCACAGGAATAAACAACTTTAAAAGGAGGTTAGATTCATGGATGATAGGTCTATGAGCAGCTACTAACCATAGTGATTAAGGGACAGTAAGCCTCTGAATTCCAGTGCCATGGGACAACATCAACGGAAAGTCTCAGCCTTTTATGCCCTGCTGTTGGCTCTCCAAAGGAACTGGTTGACCACTAAGTGAGATAGGTGCTGGACTAGATGGACCAGCAGGGCTCTTATGTTCTTATAACAATGTTAGCATTGCGAGAGAGAAAATTTAGCCTCTTAAATTCAGCTGCTTCTTCAGCCATATGTCAAGCAAAGAAGAAAGCAAAAGCCTTCCTTCCTGTATAATTGAAGTAAACCCATTGCCATCTTAGCCAAGAACAATATCTTCCAAATTCTATTTACTTCCATGCTCACTGCAATTCTGCTACCCTCACTATGGAGTAAGAGACTATCCCTCCAATTCCCCCTCCCTCATTCAAAGCTGCTGGGGGGCAATCAGGGGAATAAAATTCTAAAAAAATTTAAATTTAAGGGGAGGGACGGTGGCTCAGTGGTAGAGCATCTGCTTGGGAAGCAGAAGGTCCCAGGTTCAATCCCTGGCATCTCCAAAAAAAGGTCCCGGCAAATAGGTGTGAAAAACCTCAGCTTGAGACCCTGGAGAGCCGCTGCCAGTCTGAGAAGACAATACTGACTTTGATGGACCAAAGGTCTGATTCAGTATAAGGCAGCTTCATATGTTCATAAAGATCCTGGTTACCTTACAGGCCCATAAAGTTGGATAAGTAATAGGATTGGCTTTCATATGATGTTTGGGTTTGGTATGGCTGGTATGAATGAGAACCAATGGGAACATTTATCTGAAGGCTACTGGTGCTTTCTTGATGTAATTTTGGACACAATGGGTTCTTCTCATTCAAGAAAGCCCTTCTTGGGACAATAGGGCAAACCACATCAGAAGCCACTTCGAGTAAACTGTAACTGGCTTCAGAAATGCAATATGGGAACTCCTCTTTGTTTTAGAAATTTGACTGTGAAATTGTAATATCCACTTTGAAACAAATTTCAACTTAGCAATAACACTCAATATTCCAAATATAGTTTTTAGTAAGAAAATTTCCCAAACCTTATTTTGGAAGTGATGGGCATGTTTCTTTCTTTTTCTGGAGAGCACAGTGATGCTTCATGGCTGCTGTCAGTATGTAGAGAAACTGAATCAGACACCCGAGAAGGAGAGGAGCAATTGCTGTTGTTCTGGTTGCTGTTGTGGGTAGGTTCATCTGACAATGAATCTACATCTTTACCGTCATCTGAAAAAATGCAACTCAATTTAGCACATGCACACAGTTAGCCCACAGAAATACATCATACTAATTTAAGAAAGCATAATTTTCATATTTTGTTGAATATACATAAGCAAATTGTTTGTGAAACTCAATTTCAGACTTAAGAAGCTTTATTTTAAGTTTGCCCTGGATAAAAGAAAACTTTCCTACTACTAAGGTAAATGGACTTCTTAGGTATGCATCAGTGCTATTCATTTTCCTAAAAGCCAGCTACAAATTATATTGTTTGTTTCACAGTCTGCAAGATTTTGCTTGTTTTTAATACACATATATGAAGGAAACAAGATGTTTCAGTTTTCAGTTTCAGTTTATTTCAATTTATATCCCGCCCTTCCCGCCAAGGAGGCTCAGGGCGGCTTACAACATATAAAATCTAGCATAAAGTTTGGCTTTAAAAATACATTAATTTACAACAATTTAAAAAACTAAAATAATAAAACATATAGAACAGAGATCTGCCGAGATGCTACACTACAACCTTCCATGAAGTTTCAATGTCAGTTAGTTATAAGCCAGCCGGAAGA
The DNA here is from genome assembly GCF_032191835.1 of Heteronotia binoei. Taxonomy (NCBI): domain Eukaryota; kingdom Metazoa; phylum Chordata; class Lepidosauria; order Squamata; family Gekkonidae; genus Heteronotia; species Heteronotia binoei. Next base: position 141,220,447 of record NC_083226.1, read on the forward strand.
GGGCTGTCTTACAGGCCCTGCGGAACTGCCCAAGGTCCCACAGGGCCCGCACCTCTTCAGGCAGCTGGTTCCACCAGCAAGACGCTGTTACTGAAAAGGCCCTGTCCCTGGTGGATTTCAGACGGGCCTCCTTTGGCCCGGGGATTACAAGCAGGTTTTGAGAACCCGATCTCAGTACTCTCTGGGGAACATGTGGGGAGAGACGGTCCCTAAGGTAGGCAGGTTCTAGGCCATATAGGGCTTTAAAGGTAATAACCAGCACCTTGTACCGGACTCGGTATATTATTGGCAGCCAGTGCAGGTCCCGAAGCCCCAGCTGAATGTGCTCCCGTCTTGGGAGCCCTAATAACAGCCGGGCAGCGGCATTCTGCACTAACTGTAACTTCCGGGTTTGGCACAGGGGCAGCCCCATGTAGAGGGCATTACAGTAGTCCAACCTCGAGGTGACTATGGCATGAATCACCGTTGCTAGATCGTCGTGCTCCAGGAAAGGGGCCAACTGCCTCGCCCGCCTAAGATGAAAAAATGCGGACTTGGCAGTGGCTGCTATTTGAACCTCCATTGTTAGGGAAGGCTCCAATAGAACCCCCAAACTTTTGACCTTGTGCACCGCTGTCAATGGCACCCCATCAAAAAACTGGCAGAGGGATTTCCCCTCCCAGGCCACGACGACCCAAGCAAAGGACCTCTGTCTTCGCCAGATTCAGCTTCAATCCACTCAGCTTGAGCCACCTAGCCACTGCCTGTAACGCCCGGTCCAAGTTTTCTGGGGCACAGGCAGGCCAGCCGTCCATAAGTAGATAGAGGTGGGTGTCATCAGCGTACTGATGACAACCCAACCCATACCTTCGGGCAATCTGGGCAAGGGGACGCATATAGATGTTAAACAACATCGGGGAAAGGACCGCCCCTTGAGGCACTCCGCAATCAAGTGTGTGTCTCCGGGACAGTTCACCCCCAATCGCCACCCTTTGTCCCCGACCATCCAGGAAAGAGGAAAGCCATTGTAAGGCCAGCCCCTGAATCCCCGCATCAGCGAGGCGGCAAGCCAGCAACCGATGGTCAACTGTATCGAATGCTGCCAAAAGGTCTAACAACATCAGTACCGCCGAGCCGCCTCAATCCAGATGCCGTTGAAGGTCATTCACCAGGGCAACCAGCACTGTCTCTGTCCCATGGCCCAGGCGAAAACCAGACTGATGGGGATCAAGAACGGAAGCATCCTCCAGGAAACTCTATAGCTGCAATGCCACTGCCCTCTCGATAAGTTTGCCCAAAAAGGGCAAATTCGAGACCGGCCGGTAATGCGCCAATTCGGCTGGGTCTAACATTGTTTTTTTCAAGAGGGGACGGACCACCGCCTCTTTAAGCGATAATGGAAAATGCCCTTCTGTTAGGGATCTATTTATGATATCCCGCATAGGATATCTAAGCTCCCTCTGGCAGGTTTTAATAAGCCAGGAGGGGTACGGGTCCAGATTGCAAGTTGTTGGGCGTGCAGATAAGAGGATCCTGTCAACTTCCTCCAGGCTAAGAGCACCGAAGCCATCCAGAACATCCAGAATCTGAAGACAGGCACGGAGCCTCGGGTTTGCTAACTGTCTCTAATATGGCAGGGAAGTCGCAGCGGAGCGACACAATTTTATCCGCAAAAAAGTTCGCAAAAGCCTCACAGCCAATTTCCAATTCATTAGAATTTGGTCTGCCTTGTGGCAGTGTTGTAAGGGTCCAAATTGTGTTGAACAACTGTGCCGGGCGCGAAATTGCAGATGCAATCTTAGCCGCAAAGTATATTTTCTTTGCGGCTTTGACTGCCATCTCATAGGACTTCATAAACTCTCTATAAGATGTTCTAGTTGCTTCGTCTCAAGTACACCGCCATTGCCTCTCTAGTCGTCTGAATCCCTGTTTTAATTGCCGCAACTCCTGGTTATACCAAGGTGTCAGCTTTAAACGAGGGAGCAGAGGACGCCTAGGTGCGATCTCATCGATGGCTCTGCAGAGCCTATCATTCCAGGACTCCACCAGGTCATCTAAGGAATCGCCAGGAGGCCAGGGATCCTGCAGTGCCGTCAGGAACCGTTCTGGGTCCATCAGGCTCCGCGGGCGAGCTAAAATATGCTCGCCGCCTAAACAGGCTTGAGGTGGGACATCCACACGAGCCTTGAGGGCATAGTGATCCAACCATGGCATTGCTATAGCAGTAAAATCGTTCACTGAAACTCCCGCCGCGAAGACCAAGTCTAACATGTGCCCCACCTGGTGAGTGGGCGTTGTAACAATTTGGGAGAGTCTTAGTGTCGCCATGGAAGACACCAGGTCCATCACCTGATTGGAAGTCGCGTCATCAGCATGAACACTGAAGTCACCCAGGATCAAAAGCCTTGGGTGCTCCAATGCCCAGCCTGTTGCGGCCTCCATCAGGGATGGTAAGGCGCTAGCCAGTGCATTAGGCGGTCGGTACACCAGCCAGATCGCCAACCTCTCCCCAACGTCCCACGCCAAACCGGCACATTCAATGCCCTTGATCTCCGGGGCTGGGAGAGCCCGGAAGGAGTAAGCCTCTCGTATGAATAGTGCCACCCCTCCCCCCCCCCCCCGGCCGCTAGTCCGTGACTGGTGAAAGACCGAGTATCCTGGGGGGGCCATCTGGGAGAGAGCTACGGTCTCCCCATCGCGCACCCAGGTCTCGGTCACGCATGCCAGGTCCATGTCCTGCTCAAGCAGGAATTCCCAAAGGGTGGAGGTCTTATTATTAATGGACCTGGCATTACGTAACACCAGTGACGGAGGCGCGTATGTAAAATGTGTCTGCAAAGTTATAATTCTGCTATTTTATGAAAAAGAAATTTGACAAATTACTGTGTTCTAAGTCAAATGGAAAAACCTTTATGAATGCAGTGAACCAGAATAAAAATGAACAAATTATGTATTGCCTTAGTAGCACAGTAATGTTACAACATTTAAGCAGAGAAAATAAAATAACTTTTAAAAATATAAAGCTGCATTTTTATTAGTGAATTTCAGTCTACTGATTATTTGTGTGCCCCACCCCCACCCCAGAGCTCTGGCAGAATACCTACTCAGCTGTCTCCATTTTATCCTCACAAGAACCCTGTGGAATAGAGTGAGCAAGAGTGATTGACTCAAGGTCACCCAGTAAACATAGTATCAAGAGGCATTTGAACCCAGGTCTCCCTGTCCTTGTCCACAATTGAGCACCCATTTTGTTGATCCTGGGGACACTTTTGAACAGAGAATGTGTACTATTTCAAAATAGCTGCCTTGGGGGGGCAGAATCACAAAATGTTGGTAAGTTGCAAGTCAAATAGCCTTCCACAATGAAAGCAGCTGCTTATGAATGGGTGCTCTCTGCAGACACAAAAGTGCTGTCTTACTGGGTTTCAGTAAGGTGCACGAAAGCCAGAATTAACTTGTTGGTTTGGGAAAGACATGCTTTGTCAAGAAGCAAGTGGTTGCCAGGAAAATGATAGTCATGAGCCATGGTGCCCATAGACACCACACTGGAGATTACTGCTCTAACCGCTACAACCAGCTTTCTGTGGTGCCTGGGTCTGAATAAACATACAAAGGATTGCAAAGCATCCTAATATTACAATGACTTCTTTGACTATGTTTCCACCAATAAATCATATGAAATATGCTCAATCAACCAAGAAGTCCATGCCCCAGCTCAAAAACACCAGTCCTGAAAACTTCTATATGTGTGCTATAAAATGCTCAGAAAACTTGTCAAATAGTTTAAGCCAAACTTTTTAGCTGCTACCAAGGGTTACAACTTTTGGTTGATTAATGAAAGTTTCTATCAATGGTAGCCTTGTTTCTGCCAACCTTTTTTGCTGCTACCAAGGGCTACCACTTTTGGTTGATTAATGGAAGTTTCTATCAATGGCGGCCTCATTTCTGCTATCTTCATTTCTTCATCAGAGGAGAGGTCTTCTGACTCCTGTCAAAGGACAGAGAGAAAAAATGGTATACGTTTATAGATGCTAGCCAAAATGAAAACTATTATCCTAAGTGACCTTTAAGAATGTCTAAGCATTTCTGGGCACACAGTACAGTTTCTCCATTTTGTTTTGTGAGTTCAGCATTGAGGTTGCTTCAGAAAAGAAAAGTACAGCTTTAATGGAAAGGTTCAGTCAGAAGGCTGGGTGTCAGAAAACTGCTATATACCAAGGACTCACCCCCTTTCTCCCTCTCCTCTTTTGGATCAACAGAAAAAAAGCACCAACAGAAAAAAGAAAAAGCAGTACCAATATCCATCCTATATACATGGTTCCTTTTGATGTAGCAACTTGTAGTTCCATTTCTAACATTTGGCATATTATTGTAATACCTCTAAGAAATTTATATTTTCGGATTCTATAACAATACAAAATAGTATGATTGATGTGCTAAATTACACACAAAGGATTCCCCATCCTTAAGATAGTGAAGTATCAGAAGAGAATACATTTTAATTTCCCTCAATTTACCACCAGCTTCTTGCCCTGAACACTTCTTTTCCAGAAATTTGCTGTCAAATAGTGACTGAAGCAGTGCAATAACCAACTTTATCTAAAATAATTCTACTTTTATGATCTAAGAATTTTTTAAAGATCCAAATCATTTGAAATATGCTAACCCTTTTGTAGAAGAGATGTCTGAAGAATTGGCTAAATTAAGTTCTAAGTTTTTTATCTCTACTATCATCCTTCATTGACAGCGCCAATTTTAAATTAATGAATCCTTTACATAGGTAGGTAAAATCAGGCATGAATTAGCTTCTTGAAGTTCTGCAAAATGGTTACTCTTTGAAGTTCTCTGAATTATAATGTGAATGCAAGCTAGTTTGAGAGCCAGTTTGGTGTAGTGGTTAAGTGTGAGGACTCTTATCTAGGAAAACCGGGTTTAATTCCCCACTCCTCCACTTACAGCTGCTGGAATGACCTTGGGTTAGCCATAGCTATCGCAGGAGTTGTCCTTGAAAGGGCAGCTGCTGTGAAAGCCCTCTCAGCCCCACCCACCTCACAGGGTGTCAGTTGTGGGGGGAGAAGATATAGGAGATTGTAAACTGCTCTGGGTCTCTGTTTCAGAGAGAAGGGCAGGGTATAAATCTGCAGTCTTCTTCTAGTTCCAATATTATGAATTACTGCATTTACTCAAAAGGAAGACTTTCCTACCTGTTGGGGCTTTCTAAAAAGGAGAGAGGTCATCTTCAGCTCAGCTACACAGATCTTCTAAGTGTGGAGTAATGATCCAATCCATGCACACTAAAGCACACCAGTTCATTCATCAGCAGAGAGGAAAGGATTTTGCTACTGTGCCTGCAAATACTGCCTTTCAAACTGATTTGCATTTCAAATGGAGAGAGGAGTCAGATGGACTCACTGGCTAGCTTTAGAAACTGCAGTTCCTTGCCTGACAAATAGTAAGAAACTATAGTAACAGTGGGGGTGGATTTACTCCTCCCTCTATTGACCTATGTTTCTGCCTCAGCAGATTACTCCATACCAGTTTTTGCTTCTGCCCCATGCTTCTGGTCAGTGTAGTCTAGTACTTGGTACTCCCCACCCCCCAGCATAAAGAAAAAGCCCATAGGTTCACAGCAGTTTAGTTTTAACTGTTATGAGACTATAGGCATTTCAGACAGAGAAAAATAAGGCAAGTAGCTATTTTTAAACATCTGGATTGGCTGCACTGGAAACACCTTCTGTCGGAAAAACATGACTTCCCAGCCTATGGAAAGTGTTGTGAAAGGAGATGGGGTGTGGCAGTGGGAATTAACAGTGCATTCCTAAGGAGCATTACACCTAAAGCAATATTGCTTTAATATTGCTTATTGTGTATTTTATGTTGTTAGTCGCCTTGAGTCTGCATAGAATAAAAAGGTAAAGGTAGGCCCCTGTGCAAGCACCAGTTGTTTTTCGACTCTGGGGTGACGTTGCTTTCACAACGTTTTCATGGGAGACTTTTTACGGGGTGGTTTGCCATTGCCTTCCCCAGACATCTATACTTTCCCCCCCAGCAAGCTGGGTACTCATTTTACCAACCTCGGAAGGATGGAAGGCTGAGTTAACCTGGAGCCGGCTACCAGAACCAGCTTCCACTGGGATCGAACTCAGGTCATGAGCAGAGGGCTCTGGCTGCAGTACTGCAGCTTTACCACTATGCAGGAAGAGCGCCACGGGGCTCTTCCTGCATAGAATGGGTGGGATATAAATATACGAGGTGGGATATATAATATAAAGCCATTGCTGTGGATTTAAGCGGGTCACCCTCTGGGGGTATAATTCTTTTTAGAAGAAAAGTTGACTTTATACCCAACTCTTCACTACCCTTCCTCTTCACAACAGACACCCTATGAGGTAGGTGGGGCTGAGAGAGCTCTGAGAGATCTGTGATTAGCCCAAGGTCACCCAGGCTGCATGTGGGGAATCAAACTTGGTTCTCCAGATTAGAGTCTGCCACTTTTAACCACTACCCTACAGCTGGTTCTTTAGGACTGTACTGCCAGCTGGTCAGTTTATCTAAGCCTTTGCCTATGTGGAACATACCTGGCTATGAATAATCTTTTTTCTGATTTAAAACAGCAAAAGACACTATACCTAGTCACTATCCCCCCTGGCCTTCTGTAATCTCTGCAAGCACACACACATTTCCTTCCTGTTCCATTTCTACTCAAATAGCCTTGATAGGAAATAGGCTTGACTGATGCCATTGGCATGACAATAGACTGCTTAATGTTCGATGCAACACCTACTGATTATATGGTATTTCCTTGGACAAGGAAAAAACTAATTAAGTTTTATTTTAATGCATTTTTATGTAGTGTAGCCTATAAGAATGTCTTGATTAACTAATCAAGAAAGTCTTGATTAACTAAGGTATGAAGAATTGTAGATGAAGCTCTTAACATGATAGCTATTTCTCATCTGAAGAAGTGTGCATGTACACGAAAGCTTACGTTCTGAATAAAACTAAGTTGGTCTTAAAGGTGGGGAAAAAGCTCATCAGATTGCTTATTAGAATAAGTAGAGCTTTGATTAACCATGATGAAGGTTCTTCACTAGAGAAATTTCCTTCTCGCTTGGACTCCACTTTTGTGTTCCTTAGTTGGGCCAGGGGCACAAAGCCCAGGGGTTTATGTGGAACACCTACTTGTTCGACTCTTGAAAAGGAGGACTAAACAAGCCAGTCTCCTAACTTTGAAACAGTGTGATCCAATACTGCTTGTCAACAGTTATTGTACAATGCAAAAAAGGACAAAAAGTGAAGGTATTTTCCCCCCTCTGCAATCTATACTATTTGTTGTATACTGATTACTGTATAGTAAATTGTTATACTGCTACTCTTTTTAGGAGAGATTGTTTTAAGTTTAGGACATCTGCTTTTATATAACCTTTTTATGGGGATCATCTTACATTCAGCATCATCTTCTTTCGAGTAAATACAGTATACAATTACATTCTGGAGAAGGAATGGAACCAACAGCTCTGTATTATTCTGATTTCTCTGAAGGGCATATAACAAATAGAACAAAGGCTCATTAAAATTTTAATATTTTTGCCTGATTGAATCACATGTTGAACACAAGAAGTCACATTCGTTGCAGTGGAAAGATGCTTAATTGTTCAACATCAGTAAATGACTGAAAACTAATATTTTCTATGGGGCCTGTTGAGGAAAACAAACATTTATAAAAATCCAGAATTAGGACAAATATCTACAAATCAGTCTTATTTTAGTAAATGTCACATGAAAAATGGAAAGTTTAGCCAGTATGATCTGGGAAGTTAGATTATGCAGTGTCTCCTATTCATAAAGATCTCAGTGACTATGATGAGGCAGAGGCTCATCTGAGAGTCAGGTGGCATTATTAAATATAACTGGCATGCAGACTGTCAACTGCTAATTAAAACTTGACTTTTTAGTAAGGCACTCGGAGCTACTATTACTCAGATTGTTTAAGTTCCCAGTTATTACTTTCTAGATGCTGTTTGTCAAGTCTACCTGAATTTTTAATGACTTTTTAAAAGAAATTATTCTTTTAAATAGTATTCTACTATGCTATTTATATTGTTTCTAAATCACACTGGACACCCATGGCTACCACTTACAGCAGCCCCTGTGCAAGCACCAGTCATTTCCGACTCTGGGGTGACGTTGCTTTCACAATGTTTTCATGGCAGACTTTTTTATGGGGCGGTTTGCCACTGTAGTACAGAGCTACTTACCTCAGGCATTTCTTCGTGATTAGCAATCGGTACTGCATTTTCTGAGGTTTTAACTTGGGCATTTATCTGTGGGTTTCCAGAGCTATTCTCAGTCTCTAGTTCATTAGGCTTCTGCAAGCAATTTCCCATCATGATAGTCTGCTCATTTTCTGTTTTGTTCTTTGCAGTAGTGATTTCGGAAGTCTATGGTAGATTTAAAGAAAGCATACTGAAGGTGGGAAAAAAGCTCATCAGATTGCTTATTAGAATAGGTAGAGCTTTGATTAACCATGATGAAGGTTCTTCACTAGGGGCATGCACTTGGTATATACTGAGTTGAATGAATACCTGAAAAATACCTTATCAGTATTTGGGGGGTATTTATTCAGCCAAATTCAGATTAGACAATCTGATTCAGCTACCAAAATAGTCAGATCCAAATGAAAGCTGGTATTATTTGGCTTTTATTTGGCACAGCTAGAAGGCCTTAAATCCACTTCAAGTCCACTTGCCCAGTTATGACATGGCAGCAAAGCCATTTAGCGAGTGAACTGAAGGCATTTAAGGTTTAAATGCCTTCAGTCCGCTTGCTGCAGTGGTAGTGTGACTTGACAAGTGAACTGGAGAAGTTTAAACTTTCAATGTTTTCAGTTCCCTCGGCACTAAACTTTAAATGCCTTCAGTTTACTTACCAAATCGCGCCATGCCACAAGTCAGTGAGTGAATTGAAGGCATTTGAAGTTTAACAGCAAGATGGTCCCACAGGGTATAATAGAGCTGAATAAATTCAGATTTCCTGAATATTTACCCAAACCTCAATAAAATACCAATATTGGGATTCAGGAATATTTCGGAATGCTGATATTTTTCAAGTCCAATGGACCCAAATAATAAAAAAAAATTCTTTGCATACCCCTATCCTCCACATAAGTAAGTATACAGACAACAGGAAGCTACTTCCCTCCTAAAGCATTGGCAGTGACCCCAGAAAGACAACAGTATTTTGCCATTAGATTTTAATAAATAGTATTCCATCTACTTCAGCTTTCCTCTGTCTTGTATGGCTAACTTTTCCAATCACATCTACTCCTAAGAGCATGTGACACTTAAGACTCTGCTAATCTATACCCTGACTGAAAATAGGTTAAAATGTGAGAGATCTTTTAAAAAGTAGAACACACATCTATTGTAAACTGTATTTAACAATCTGGTTCCATTTATTTGTGTATTCTTCCTCACATCCAATATGCCCAGAGCAGAATCTTATGCCACCACTGAATGAAGGGTTCAGTTGAGAGGCCTAACCAATTCACATAACAGCTAAGCAGGGATATGAACCTTGTTCACCATTTCCACATCCACTGCAACCATTAGATCACTGTGACACAAGATACTTCAAGAAGAGTATTTATTTTATTTACTTAAAACATTTTATCCTATCTTTCTACCAATGAGGGTCCCCAAGGCAGCACACATAAAAATATGAAAACATATGAACAATTAAAAACATTTAAAGTATAAAATAACTCAATAAAACAAACAATACCAAACCCAGGGAGAAGGGTCAATAATTGTTATGCCAAATGAAACAAAAAATCTTCACCGGCTGGCAGAAGATGCTGATAGGAGACAGGCAAACCTCCCTATGGAGGGAGTTCTGAAGTTTTGGTGCCATGTCTGATAAATCCCTTTGTTGGGTCCCCACCCATCTAGTCTCAGATGATGGTGGCAACTAAACCAGGGCCTCTGAGGATGGAATGAATGGCTAAGTTCATTTGCAAGAAAGTAGTTCTTATCAGCTTATAAAAAACCCACAAAATTGGAAAAGTATTGGTCAAAGCTCAGGAATAGAGATATTGTTGAGAATAAAAATATATTACTGAACCAACTTCTGAAAGTGCTAAAATCACAATCATGGGCCTGTGGCTAGATAAATGCTTTGTAAAATATATAATTCAGCCTTCATTTAAGATCAGTCTGCAATTATTTATGGAAACGCCCATGAAGATCAATGGTTCATATTTTAATATTTGACAAAAATGACTACATCATGTCAATAATTTTTTTCAAAATTCATGAAAAGATATTGATTCTAACCTTTACACCCACATCCTTCACTAAAACTTGCTGATTTTCTTGCTTTGTATCTTTATGAACATTTTCTGGGTTTTCTTCATCTTTCAATCTGTGTACTATCGTCTGAACTGTTTTGACCATATTCTTCAGCTCATCAGGATAAGGTGTTGGATACCTCTTCAAATTGCCCTCCTAAGTAAAAGAAACTTCATAAAGTTAAATGCTGCTACTAATTCTGACATCACTGTGACAGACACACTTAGGGGAGCAAAGAAACATTCAATTACATTCCTGATTGGGCTCCTGACATTAAAACCACTATACTGGAACAAAAGTGTTTTTTATTACATTTCTACCTCATCCTTTTTCTAAAGAACCAGATGAGCTTACACTGGGTTCCAAGGTTATATTTTCATCCAAACACTAGCCAGGTGTAAAGACCTGCTATGCATTAGTTATTTCACACCAGGAACTTGTACCATTCTCAAATAGCTTTGGGTCAAATGTTGTGCGTGCAAGTTTTCTAAGTTAAAGCTGTGATTCTCAAGGATTCTGTGGAAGGGGATGCAAAAAAGGCACTTAGGTCAAAGATTACTGACAGTAAACAACCCTAACCAAAGCAGATGTTTCATTTGAAACTTATCAAGTAAACCTTAATAGAATAAAGCAATTACATACCCTGGGTGGTGCCTCCCTTTCATCTTTGTCTTCATCACATTCAAAAGCCACCTGAGCTCGCTGTTTCCTTTGTTCTTCCCAAAGTGAAGGATTGAAACTTTCATTATCTGATATAAACATAACTAAACAAAAGAAAAATTGATTACCATGCAAACAAAAGTACTTTACACAACAATTAATGTTTCTTATTAACTACTTTTCTTTTGACTACAGATTGTAGACATGAACAGAAACAGGAGAGTTGCCAATTTAAACTGGAGGCTCAGGTTTTCACAGGTAAAATCTGTAAATTGGCATGTAGGCAATCATTTGCCAACTGGATCTATGCCCACTCTTCTTTAATAAGGTCAAGTTCCCTATTCTAATAGCAGGAAACAAAAACAGGAAAGCTATATCTCACAATTAGCTCCTGTTTAAATCATCAAGTCTAAGGATACAGATTTTCTTAGTCTATTTCTTTTCAATTTCTCCAGTTAGAAAAAGAACCAAGTAGTTACTATATATCTTTTTAGATCCATGGGTTTTCACCTGTCCACTGTGCTGAGACCGTATTTGTGTTCTTGGGCCTAGAAGCTGATTGGTGAAATTGCCAGTATTACAAGTTACAAAATCATGGGTATTTAAAGGTGCCCTCAGTTCCTGCCACAGCACAACAGATCTTTCAGAAATATTTTGAACCACCCTGCATGCATAAGTATGCTGCTGCCACTGAAGTACAAAAACAGTCAAATAGGGTCCCTCACCCCCACATAATCTTAGTAAGGGTGAGAGCGGAAAAAACAAGTTTTTTGCTATGGAACCATTAACTGGTGAACAAAGAATATAAATCAAAATCATATTTGCAAGATGGTATCCAAAATTCTAAAAAGAGAACTAAAAAAAGATACTGAGTCCAGTGCAGAAGAAGTTAAAAAAGACATTGAAGATCTCAGAAAAGACACACAAGCAGCTCTACAGAAAGTGCAGAAGGTGGAGGAAAAGGTGAAAGACTTAGATACAAGAATGGATAAAGTAGATTCCACTATGCAAAAAATGCAGGAGAAAGCATTATTAGCTAACTGTAAATTACAAATGGAAAAATTTCAAAATTAAGATAGAACAATAATTTGGTATATGCTTTCAGCTGCACAGACATTATATGCGCAAATGTGAAAGCAAGATAAAATACCAGAAAAGTGGGAATGGACTTTGAAGGACATGCATTGGAGTGAAATGGACAAACTTACGAGAATCTTAAAAGAACAAGATCTAGAGAAGTTTAAAAGCAAGTGGGGAAAGTTTCAAAAATATATTGAAAAACAATGGAACATTAAAGGACATTTGGTGATCTTTGACAATGGTTAATCCTTTGACAATGGTTAATCCTAAACTATGTATAGATTACAGTTTTTTAAAAAATAGAATTATTGGATAACTTTTTCATTTACTTGCTAATGACTAAGAAGAAATATTATGAAGATGGACTATAATTATAACCTTTGGGCTTTTTAGAGAAAGACTCTTTAATAGAGTATATTACCTTATAACAAACTAAATTAAATAGTAATATGGAGATGTTTGTTAAGGGAGAAGGCACTGCTGGGGGTCACCAAAAAAGGGTGGTGGTGGAGAAAATGTGATATATGTGTATGTGTATATATGTGTATTAACATTTAATGACAAATAATAACATACCATTACAATATATTACATTATAATAAATTGTTTTAACCACCAAAATTCTTCACCTATGGGGAAATGAATCCAATGTACATCTAGCTAAAATAAATGTATACATAAAAAATTATGATGGAGCCCCACTTTCAACAGTGGACTCTGTTAAGAGTTTGTACATGTATGAACAGGTTTCAGCAGTGGTGAGGACAATGTTTTTCTATTTGCACCAAGACCACCAATTTTCTTCATATCTGTTCTATTCCAACCTAACCACAGTGATTCATGCCACAGTCACCTCCCACTGAGACTACTGTAATGTACTCTACATAGGGCTGCACTTGAAGGCACTCTGGAAACCATAGGCAGTCCAGAATGCAGCAGCAAAATTGCTGACAGGTTCTCCTTGGAGAGATTACATCTGTCCTTTCTTGAAATAGCTGCTGACTGAATTTCAGATTAAATTCAAGGTGCTGGAGATTATCTTTAAAACTCTGAACAGTTCGGGGATTTTATACCTGGCAGACCACCTCTTCCCGTATGACCCCCCCTGCCCAAATTTGCATTCTTCAACTCACAACCTGGTCCCCGGGACATTCAGCTGGCATCTCCCAGGGCAAGGGCCTTCTTTGTGGTGGCCCCATCCAGGTGGAACCAGCAGTCAAACAATCCTGCAGGATTTATCTAAATTCTGCAGTGTCTACAAAACAGAGCTCTTCCACTTGGCTTTTAGTTAGCTGGGTTTGTTTATGTGGGCTACTTTTTAATTTTATGTATTATGTTTTAAACTGAGATTTGTTGATGTTTTAACAGTTGTTAGCCACCTTGAGACTGCCTGGCCATAAGAGGTAGGATATAAAATAAATAAATAAGACAAAACTCAACATTATATTTTGGGACACTATGACTCTATAATACTAGGTATCTAAAGTTTTCATTTCCCTACTCACTCCAGGAGTGGTCAAACATACCCAACAGTGTTTAATTTTAAAAAAGGAGGAAGGAGAAACTTGATGTGATACAACTGACCCCACTGTCCTTGAGGAATATATAAAATATTAACTATCACAAAATTTCTAAAAGTTAATTTTCTTAATGGTTACTTTTTTGGGGTACCACGCCCCACTTGTAGAAAAGGGCAGCAGGACAGAGATCTCTACATAGATTGTCCCTTCTATCTGGTAGAATTTTTGATGACAAAGTTCTTACCATCTTCAGATCTTGGTTGCTGGGGGAACATGTAATTAGTAAGTACTGTTTTCTGTGTTTCTGGGTCAGCTTCTTTTTGAAGGGGAATAAGTGGTTTAGACTGAGAAAGCAAATAGGTATGTTGTGTTAAGAATGCACATATTTGTCAAACTCACATATAACAAAGAAATAAGAACAAACCACTGATGCTCAAGCACTTTCTCTCCCCTCCTTCTTCCCATTGTGCCAAGATCACAATTCCAAATGCACCAGAAAGTTTGCAGTCTCAGTAACATACCAAAGAAGGGGAGAGAGAGTATATGAGCACAAGGACTAACCCTCTTGTTCTTTTCATAAATAATCTGAATGTATCTAACACACTGTCACTCAATCTGATACTCTTTCTGGACATAAAACTAAAGACAGAAAAAAAGTGTATTCTATAAATCTTCCTGTGCAACACCAAACAATGTATTCCTAGGACAAATAAAACACAGTGAATATTTTTTAAATAAGTGAAGGGACCTTTCAATAGCTACCAAAGAAACAGACCATTATTCATTATTCTTACTGAAATTCTTACTAGACTTTGCTAAAGCGTGTAAAAAAAATTTTAAAGGCCGGTATAGCCAAAAATATGCAAATACAATTGCAATGGCAGAACTGAAAAGAACAGCATGCATAGCCAGTACTTCAAGCACTTTTTCCCATTAGCACTTTCTACTACTACACACATGTGCCATGATTCAGATTCAGAAATAGCTTATCTTCTTAGAACGGGAACTGCTAGTACAGAAAAAAAAAAACCTGCCAACGCATGTGATCCTCTACCACACATTCATATTATTTCCCCTGGTCTTGAATTTGGCAATTGATATTGTTGCCCAATGTAAAAACAAAAGTCACTATTTAATCTATACCTACATTCCCTTCCTACAATATAAACTCACGGCCTTTTTCACTAATGCTACTGATTACAGAAAGAAAGCACAGGATTGGGGTTTTTTTAACTACAAGATAAACAAACAGACCACATGTGCCATTAAGGTATCACAGATTCTAGACAGACATAAACATGTTTAGCTGCATAACAGTATCATACAAATTTGAGGCAGTGGAAAAAGCTGCTCTGCTCTACAAGAATTTCGTGGATATCTAAACTGTAACCTCTTTAGGATACATACTTCTTTGCAGTACATGAACAACTGTCCTTTCATCACATTTAAGAGTTTCTATGTACAACAGAAAGGAAATAGTTGGATCCAAACATTTTCTGCAGGCTAAAAGGTACTTCCACCAGTAGAGAGGGTGGAAATTTTAACTGACTTCCCCTTCCCACTACACATCCTCCCACAGCAACCAGTGCTGTACCTGATCATTCTTTGACCCAAGGTAGTAGCTGGGGGGGGGGGCGGGGATACTGGGCTGCAACAGGAGACTGGGAAAATTCAATTCATTTTGCTAACTTCTGCTCACACTAAAAAGTGTATGGCTCATAAGAAAGACAACAGTATATCTGTTTCAATTACTTTGTGAGAAATGACCCATGTAGAAACAATAGTTATATTCAAGCTTAATTTTTAATTAGGTGATTCGTTCTAGTCTTATTGCTAATTTTTACAACAAGCTTGGTTTGGAGAAAGTGCAATTCAGAATACCCAACTGTATTTAAATAATGCCCACCTGATTGTCTGATAACCACATAGCAGTCAACTGTTGCAGCTTTGTAAAGCTATAAGGCAAATATTTCAATCTGTGAATAAAAAAATAAATACAAGAATGAGTGCCAAGACTAATACCGCACTTAAGAACATTACCTACTGGAAACATGAATGAAAGTTGATAACATCCTTATATTAAAGAGTCATTTTACTAAGAGTCTGTGATGTACTAATTACGTTTTTATTCCCCTCCTTCTCCATGGAGTACAGAGTGATACACATACCGTAATTCCTGCCCTACCTAATCATTTTCCCTAACACCACCCCTATGCAATAAGAAGTTGAGAGTTGACTGTTATCAGAGGATGGTTTGCAGCTGTTTTTTGTTGCCCCAGAATGTTGGACCAGAACCAACAGGTTGAAATTAAATCAAAAGAGTTTCTAGCTAAACATCAGAAGGAAGAACTTCCTGACAGAGCAGTTCCTCAGTGGAACAGGCTTCCTCAGAAAGTGGTGGGCTTTCCTTCTTTGGAGATTTTTAAACAAAGGCAAGATGGCCATCTGACAGCAATGCTGATTCTGTGAATCAGGCAGATCATAGGAAGGAGGGCAGGAAGGCTTGCATCAGTGCTTAGTTCTCATGTACCTTTCTTAAATGCCCAGAAAAATGCTGTTTGCCACTTTGGGGTCAGGCAGCAATTTTTCTCCGGGCCAGTTTTGCCAGGGGTCCTGGAGTTTTGTTTTGTTTAATAATAATAACAACAATTTTTATTTATATCTCGCCCTCCCCGCCTTGTTTGTCTGCCATCTTCAAGGCATGGAGCAGGTGTCACTGGGTGTGGGGGGGGGAGGTATCTGTGAATTTCCTGCATTGTGCAGGGGGTTGGACTAGATGACCTGGAGGTCCCTTTCAACTCTATGATTCTATGACTGCCCCAAGATATCCACTAAACATTCATTATTCACTACACCATACATCCCACCAAAAAATGTAAGTCACACCCTGCAGAAGAATGCAAGTCACAAACCTATTATCACTTAGATTGATAACTTTTAATTTCTGCATATCACCCATTTCCTCTGGGAGAAACTCTAGTTTATTTGAATGCAGAAACAGAACGGTCACATGTTTCCAGTTGCCAATCTGAAAATTAAAAAAGTGATTACTCAGCAATTGAAAGTATTAACTGCAAAACATTTTAATGCTCTCTTTTAATGCTCTGGTTGGGTTTTTAATGCTTTGTTAATTTGAATTATTTTTATGCTGTTTTTCTAATGATCCACCTGGAGCACATCTCTGGAGAGGCAGCATATACATTTTCTAAATAAATATTCAATGCTACCTTTTGTTCACCAAAATTCACATTTGCTTGGATGTAAAAGGAAAGGAGCATGAAAGGAGTGTGGAAAGGAGAGGGAATACAGAGTACCTTTACAGCTGACCTTGCTGTATAGCTGGGAAAAAATGTCCTGCTCCACAAGAAAAGATTTGTGTCACAATGAGATTATGTTCTTTGCTCACCTAAAAGCTGCAGGCAAGATTTGCCGTTGGCAGCACCCCTCCCAGGATGTAATTGGCTTGCCTCTCTTAGGTAACTGGGGGTTCAGGGATCTGATACGGCAGAAAGGGAGAGGAGGGATCAAAGTGCACATGGGCAGTGCTATCCTAAGCAGAGTTACAACCCTTCTAAATCCATTGAAATCAATGGGCTTTGTAAAATGAAACTTGGCTTAGAATAGCACAATAAATTTCTGCTGCTGCACAAATGACTCAGCACCAACACCTCTCAAAGGAATGCAGTGATCACACCCATCCATGGTGTTGCTCTGTTGCAGAGTACACATCAGATGCAGACCAGAGCCCCAAGGTTGCACTAGTGCAGATGCAACTAGTTCATCAAAGGGCAGACTGGTTTAGAAAAGGCTAATTTAAAGAATTTTAATCAAAGTTTTTTGTTATTTTGATCTTACCAAAATAAAAGTGTATACTAATTAGTTGCTATAACCATATTTAAATTGAAATACAGCCTTTGTACAACCTCAGATGGTACATTACTGTTCCTCAAATATCTAACATAATATTTTGTTATTTTTAGAAAATGATATACAACTCATTAATACTGACTTTTACATGTTCATATTTTTATGCTGTGATCTGCCCTGAGCCCGCTTGCAGGGAGGGTGGAATATAAATTTAAATAAATAATTAAAAATAAATGTGTAAACAGACTGGAAGTACATTAATGTGCAAGCGCAGCACACTCACTGCATGCAGTAAAGATATCCCCTAATTCAATAATTCCTCAAGAAGCAAAGGAGATAAAAACTTTTAGTGAATAAGGAAATGAACAGATCACTATTCTCAAAATGTCTGTTGAGACCTTTTTTAAAAAAAAACAGCACACATGAAGCAGGGGGAGAAGAGCATGACGAG
Source organism: Heteronotia binoei (assembly GCF_032191835.1). Taxonomy (NCBI): domain Eukaryota; kingdom Metazoa; phylum Chordata; class Lepidosauria; order Squamata; family Gekkonidae; genus Heteronotia; species Heteronotia binoei. The sequence continues at coordinate 141,238,353 of NC_083226.1, forward strand.
TAGCTTAAGCTGGTGATTTATATGCCCATATGTATAGCTGTCATTTCAGTTATGAGGCAAGGTTTAACCTATAGCTGGGGAAAACATGCTAAGAGCTCTCCTTTTCTATTATATCTCTCTTCACAATAAAGTACATGATCTGCTCCCAAATTTATTCATATTTCTTAGCTATGATGCAATAGCAAAGCTGCCAGGCAAGTGCTGTCATGTTTTCATGTTCTGTATCTTATTAGCTTCTTTATCTTTGTGATTATATACCTGGGAATTTATTCCTAGAGCTAGGAATATTTCAGATTTCAGCTACTGATTCCAACATATATTTTATATATGCTTAATACCAAGGATTATAGCTTAATACTAAAGATGATTAATAAATCAGGTTAACAAGTCACTGAACACGAACATACCTCTGGTGGCAACTGTGTTAAAAAGTTATGATCTGCAGCAAAGGTCCTTATATTACAGAGCTGTCCAATAGATGAAGGCAAAGCTTCAATCTCATTGAAGCTACAATCTAGTTCTTCAACAGATGTTAACCTGAATAAAAAAGAATGCATTAAAAACAAGTCCAGCTTAGCATGATTTTAAAACGAAATACAGAATATGGATCACAATTCACAATACAAAGTAGAAAATAAATGCTAAACGGAAAGCCCAGAACAACTTGCTACAGAGCTACTTTAGAACCCTTCTAACATGGACCAAGGAACATGATCCAAGCTACCTGCAGCACTCCTCCAAAGCCCTTTAAGCTCAATGGATATGCTAGAGCAGTGATACCCAGAATGGCATCTATGTGCACCATGCTGTTTTCTAATAACTTTTGTGCCACCCATTTGCTTTTCTCCCAAAACAGATAGCCAGTCCTGGCTTTCTTCTATCTCGCTGAAACAGAAGGCATCACCTTTATATCAGAGCGCATTTAAACATAGCTGCCCCCACGCTTGGATTGCAACCTCCCAATGTCTTATGATTAGCCCCAGTATCATGGTATCATGGCAGCCATTTTGTGGTAGAAGCCATTCCATTCTCAAAATTGTCAAAAACATTCAAAAGCATTAACAGGCTTATTGAGGTCAGGGACCCGTGCTAATTTGCTGGAGGAGGAAATAATCGCATAAATTGACATCATTAGCAAACAAAAGCAACTACTATACTTAGAACCTAGACATTCCATCATGAAAATCATGCAGAAATACCTACCCTCCTATGGAGTCTGGCAAATACATAAGCTGATTCTCATCAATTTTAAGAATTGCTAATTTCTTCAGAGAACCTTTGATAAAACAAAGAAAAACCTTATTAAAATAATCATATGAGAACAGAAGATCCTTTTTATAAGAGGGGATGATTTGAAGAACACAGGAGCATAGGTAAATAAAAGACCAATTTGGTTGTGAGACCCTTCCCCATCAATCCATGTTACAGAAGAAAGAAGGTAACAGAAGGATGTTGTTTATTGTAGGCTGGTGATATTGGGAAAAGTACAGCAACTTCATTATTCTGGGGAGGGGGTTGGAATGTGCATTTAAGCTTTGGTTTTATTGGTCCTTAAGATGTACTTTTATTATGTATGTTTTTAGATGGTTAGCTGCCTTGGTGGTATTGATAACAGCAGAAAGGCTAGATGTAAATTTGATAAATAAATATGCCTGTTATATTACAAATTCAATTCTTCTCATTAACATCTCTCCATTGTAGAAAGTATACACCTCAATATTCCTTGGAAAGATATTTTAGACCTATTTTAATCTAATTAGTTAGCAAATATCCTAAATGGTTATTATCAACTATGATGCTTTCATTTATAAAAGCATTTCACATACCACCAGCTCACCATTCTCATATCTCCTTTCATATCTTCAAAACAGTATTCTTTTCCATCCATATTAGGGCTTTAGCATTTGTTCCTGTGTCTAATATGTTCATTTGTAAAATAAAAATATATTTTGCGTTCTGGCTAATAGTTTTTGGCTCAAAAGAATTGGTATAGTTTTGTAAAGTTTTCATTTTGTAAAAAAATATTTATAATTTAACAGACAATACAAACCAATAGACTCTGGCAACTGCTGCAGTGAATTACTAGACAACAGTAGGTCTTGTAAACTTTCACATCCTGAAACGCCTTCTTCAAGTGTTTCAATGTTGTTTTTGGAAACATCCAAGTAAGTCAATTGCTTCAAACTGCCCATAAACTAAAAATGAAAAGAATCAGTTCAATAAACATCATGGAAAAATGAACTCTAAGTTCTGACTTTGAGAATATTCAAAATATACTAACAGCTCTACATTTGTAATTACATATCAAAATGGTAACATTTGCCTTCTACAAACACAGCCGTGTGCAAAACCCAAATATGAGAAAATGTGTTATTGATATTTCATTCCAAGATTCTACTTTAAAGCACTTTTGGTATAGATGAACTTCCTCTCAACTTCCAGATAAGCAGAGATTACACCTCAGAGAATGAAAACTTCCTCTATTGTGCTGAAAGAGGCATACAGGATTCTCCCTTTTCATTTTATTTTCACAACAACATTGTGAAGTAAGTTAGGCTGAGATAAAGTGACTCAGGTCTGAAGTAACTCAGAAAGGTTTCATGGCAGAGTGTGACCAATGAACCCACCTCTTACAGGTCATAGTCTGATGCTTTCACCACTTTACTACATTCACTCTCATGAGTTAACTGTCATTTAAACATACTATTGTACAGATAAAGTAAAATGTTTTTTTTTTAAAAAAATGCATACCCCTGGAATAATAGTTAGTCTGTTACCATCCATCCAGAATTCTTTTAACCCACTTAATTGTTCAAGTACTTCAGGCTGTTAAAATGAAACAAAAAATAGAAGATGTGCCTTTAGTGCAAGTTAATTCATTACAAAATAAACAATGCAAATTTCTGTATATAGTACACACGTGTATTTTCATAGCGATCAGCAATACTCAAATTTTGTCAACTACAGTTGTCAACAAGCCACTGAATACCAGTGATCTACAACACTGAAAGCTGCTGAATCTTTCAGAATAATTTCATTGAATATGTGAACACATCACTTGATTTTGTTTTTCATTATACTTGCATAAATCAAGTATTTATTGTTCATGAATACATAGTCAAATAAAAATATAGCTTGTTTGCAGTTTCAGTGTGTATGCAAATATTTTCTGTGTATCACTCAAAATGCAATACTGAAAGTTGAAAGCTACACAATGCAGTTTTAAAAACAGACTCCTTTAAGCATTAAGATACAGGCAGCAGTTGCTCAGTAAAATAGTAGTTAAGCTGATTTTTATATGTGACATTGATTAAAAATAGATTTACAGATAAGAGGTATTAAGAAAGCTGTGTTACTTAGCTAGAACTCACCACTTCTGTGAATTCATTACTTCCCAGGTCCAGTCTCTCCAACTGAGTCAGTCTGCTCATGGTTCTGTAAAGGAAAAAGAATTAATGAAGGATTAGGATTAAGAAAACACCAGTTATATCCAATCTTCTTGAGTTTACACTGGTGCATCTTTTTAATCAGCATTAGATACTCAAACAGTTCCATAACACAGAAAAAAGAGTCAGATTTTCATAGACCATTAAATAACCATGCATCGTTTATTCTGCTGATAATTGCAGAGCAAAAAAAAAAAAGTCCAGTGGTTTTTTTTTTTAATGAAATTTATGTTCTGTTCTCAGTCCTGGTTCAGAAAATTATCCCTTCTTAAACTTAATGCTATCTCTGTCTTGAAAGACCACCACTGTGTGGCAATGAATGCAACAGATCACTTATACATTTTTGAAGCAGTATTGCCTTGGTCTTAAAACAGCTACATATCACAGATTATGCAGGTCCAAGACCTAACCATTATCTAAAACCTGTATCTATTCATAACCTTTCATTTCTATTATTTAAACCAGCTTCCAGTCCATCAAAAAACTCACTTTATTAGGTCTGACCTGGATAGTCCAGGCAAGCCCGATCTCATCAGAAGCTAAGTAGAGTCAACTCTGGAAAGTATTTGGATGGGAGACCTCCTTGGAATACCAGAGCCCAGAGGGCAGAGGCAGGATTTATTCAGCCGCCTCTCTGAATATCCCCCATGCCCCCAGTAATGGTCAGTCACCAGAAGTGACTTCCAGGTGCACCCACAAATATGCACATTTAACACCCCCCCAAAAAACACAACTTTATTCTACAGTTAATATACCAAATAAGAGAACAGAAAAATGTCCTGAAAATTTATTTTAAATAAAAAGGTGAGAATTTAAATATAAGTAAATTCAAATAAACTATGCCTATCTTTGATAGTAGCCTTGTAATCTATGGAAATAAACTACTGGTTTTAGTAATAACAACCAGCTATGTCAGCTAATCTGCCATCACCCATATACACCACAAAACTGTCAGAGGCTCCAGCAGTCTTGAGATATCCCTATAACATCCATGAAAAAAAATGTCCATTGGTAGAGGACTCGTTCTTTTTCCTGGGAAAGGTACCATCCAAATAGGAAGACCAAGTCCTGCATACCACTTGAAAATTGTTGCAAGAAGGAGGAATGATGGAAGGCTGAAGAGAGCAGATGCAGAGAGCAGATGTAACCTATGAGTTGCCAACTGGCTACCCCTGGCTTATTATTAGGGATGGGCATGGACCTTTCTGTTAAATGGGGAAGTCCATGGAGGTTCATGGTCCATAAACCTCATCAACCATTAACCTCCATTTTGTCAGTCTATGCCCACCCCCTACTTATTATCTATTCGTATTGGGCAAAGGAAGCAGCTGAAAGTATCCCTAAATTAAGCTCATACTGTACTCAGTAATCATAGTAAGTTCTTTGTAAAAATCATCTTGAATTTACAAAGACTGATTCACAGTGACTAAATTCTATCTAACGTACAAAAAGAATTTTTTATCAAAGAGCTACCATTCACATCTAGATGTGCAGTATGTTTTAAATCCTGCCAACTCATCATATAATGCTTCATGGATTTATATATAATCATCTAATTCAGTTGCAAACAAAATAAATTTTAAGCAACCAACGTATTCCATAAAGGTTAAAAATAAACTCAAAATGCAGTGTTTAGTTCAGCATATGGATGTTTTAAGGTTCTTTGCAATAATTGTCCATAACAGAACAAACAACAATTTGCATTACAGTATTAAGTAAGTGCAGGTCTAATTAAGCGAGAGTGCTAAATCCCTGTTTTTCAAATATACTTATATCAACATATACTAAAAATAAGGGAATTAAATGTTTGATTTTTAAAAAACCCTAACATGACACTTTCCCACAAAACATTTTTCTTCTTTTTTATGTTGTATCTCACTTTTTCTTTAGTGGATTTTATTTACCAAGAAGCTACATACACTTCTTGATTTATTCCAACATGACCATTCTGCATTCAACATGTCCTTTTATTTGAAAAAAACATGTTTAAGTTATATTTTTTCACTTGCACATTATAACCAGCCAAGTGAGACTATTAAACAAGAGGGTCTCAAGGGATAAAAATTAAGCATAGAAATGCTTTGTAGCCAGCTCTTCACCAGAATGTGAGCTGAACGGCTCATATTTCATCCACTAGCTCATTTTTCTGGCACCAGACTCTCTTTTCAATTTTTCCTGTAGCTCATCCCAAAGCAACTTTCACAAGTGTATTGTATATTCTTTGCCAGAGCTCATCATGCATCAGCCAAAGATGGACATTTAATTCTCTGTCAGAGACCCTGATTAGTGTTCCTCTTTACAAACTCATTAGACTTGCTTCTGTGTTGTTATTCCCCACACCTATCACCTCCAGTACTGTTCTATCACCTTGAAGGCACAGTGGAAGGGGACAGAAATGTGATGCAGTGCTATAAATCTAGGACAGCTGGCAATTTTCAGCCCACAAAGACAGCTTTTTATTTACTTTTTTTATTTGCATTGGACGGGATTCTAATCTGTAAATGGCACTAGAAAATCTACACTTGAGAAAGCAAGGCTGAAATACCTTAAATAAATAAGCCCAAACTTCTGTACAAGCAATGGAGTTTCATTTAGGGATCTCTGCCAATCATCCTTTCCATATGTTGGGAACCCTTTGGATCAGAGTAGGATGCTGCAATGGAGAAAGAGAATCCACAAAAATTCTCCCTCCTGGGTGCAAAGGTACCAAGAGCTTGCTTAACAGGAGTTTTTTTGCGAATTCCCATGTCGTACTACAGACCTCCTGTGCCACAACCACATCTAACAAAATTTACATTACTGAGGAAACAAACTGCATAAAGGTTATTAAAAATGTAGTGGTTTCCTTTCAGGGTTTGCTCAGAACAATGTAACACTTAACATTTTGGCATTAGATTATACGTAACTATCACACATACCATGAATGTACATCCAAATGCTGACTGAGGGCTACAACACACTGCCATTACATATGCAGATATTTTTATCCAACTTGTACAACATCTGCCTCATTTGCAGCACTACAAAGCCATTCATCTTGATTCTCTCTAAAACATTATATCCAAAGCTAAAGCCAATAAAATATTTCTACCAACTCTCAATTAAAACAGATCAACAAAATCAGGTACCATACAATTATCTAAAATTATCTAATTATATGAAGCATTTAAATACAATTATTTGCCTAAAAGATCACAGCAATAAGAAATACTACTATTAAAAACATATTTTTCATCAACAATAGGGATCATGAACTAATCTGAAAACCATAAAATCTGAAAAACCTAGAAGGTAAAAGTTTGTATTAGAGTAGTGAAGTTTTGTCACAAAATTCCTATACAGTAAAATAAACTCAAATATCACTACATACTTACTTTGGCAACATTTTTAACTGGTTTTCTCTAAGTTCTAAAATCTGGAGTTTAGTTAACCTATAAAATAAAAACAAAGATTACCAGTCAGTGTCAAAAGAATCATATTGTTAGCAAAATCTGAGAGCAGTGACCAGACAAAAGAGATCGTTCTAAAAACCTAAAAAAACCCCAGGTTTGCAGGAAAATCTGAAATCTTAAAAAAAAAAAAAAAAAGGTTTTTAAAGCCAAAACTATAAAAGGAAAGTGTGTAGCTTTAAAAAAAAAAATCAGAAGGTTTCAGTGGCTGTTGCTAGGCAGCCACAGCATTCTAGATTTGGTTTCTCTCAGAAATAAAGCAAGGTGAGGGGCAGGGTCCTTTCCAGAACTGGTTTGGCCTTTGAGGGAAGCCACATCAGGGCCAAACCCAGAGGCAATCTTATCATGCCAATACAGTGGTCTAAATACCATAAGAATTAAATTTGCCAATTTATGCAGTAAATCAGAACCAATTATAACCAATAAATCAATTTATACAAGTAAAATCCTCCAAAATTGCTCACAACTTTTCCTTCAGGGTTGGAACAGAAGAGGATTTGCGGAAAGAATCTTTGTGCCTTCTGATCATAGCTCTTCTGCAAATAAATCAGGAGTTTGCTGAACAGCAGACTTTGGTGATTTCTGCCAGACAGCTTCCAATTTAAAAACTCAGAAATAATACAGAGCCATTATCAGTATCGTGCAGATACATACTGTGGAAAAGTTTTCTTGACTTATCTCAAACAATGCATCTCCCAATTTGCCTGATCAACCATCTACACTGGCTAATCAAACAAATTCAGTTGTTTCTGCAGGTGCCATCCTGCATATGGGAAAGATCAGCAACTGTGCAAATGCGTTCTCTATTTTGGCCTCCTCCTTATGGAACAGCCCACCTGAGATCAGGAAGGCTCCCATGCTTCTGTTATTCTGCAAACTATGTAAAACAGAATTTTTAGGGCAACATTTTTGTAAAAGTAAGCTATATTATAATAGAATGGTACAGAATAGTGCTTTAATATAGAGAACAGGATTGTGGACTATATTACTGAATACAGTATATACTATCTGTTTGCTGTATGTATGTAGGTGAGAGAAGCATCTGTTTGGATAGTTAAGTCAAGAAAGTTTCTCCACAATATGTATTAATAAGGCTATATTACTATGTAATGGCTCAGGGGGTACTTTAACAAAGGGAAAAGGACTGCATGGAGTATATATTGTCTTGTTCTCATTGCACTGTTATTTACTTATGTAATAACATTTTCTGCATTGTTTAACACATACTTATACTTTCAGATTTTTGTAATCCCAGTTCTATTACATAACTTATTAGACTGATTACCATGACTTAACACAGTGTAATCCACCTGGAGTTTCAGTAAGGCAGACGATGGATAATGTAAATTTTAAAAATAAAAAAGATAATGAAATAAAAATAAATTTTAAAAACTTCAGCTGTATAGTTCCATAGCTGCTGATAAAACATAGGCATTCCTCTTCTTTGACAGCTATTCACACATTTTTTTTATCTCTACTAATTCTTCTTCAAGGTGACTGTGCCTCTGATCCTTTAGTATCTTTGCTTTTCTAATGTCAGTTCTCTCTAAAACTTATTTCTTCTCCTCTGTAAATGTGATGACCTAAACTCAACCCGTATTACAGCTGAGACATAACCAGTGCCAAATAGGGTGTGGTCTTGGCAGTGTTGCTCAAAAAACAACCCAAATGCAAGAGTATTCAAAGTGTAATTTTATTCTAACCTACATTTTATCTGGTTTGGTTATTTGTTCCCTTTCAATACACAACTTGTGTCCGGTGGGTTTTATTTATCTTGTTTCTATCTCTCCCTTCCTCCAAGGAGCTCAGGGTGAGATGCATTTATTTTATTTATTTATTTATTTTATATCCCGCCCTCCCCAACAGAGGCAGGCTCAGGGCAGCTGATTTTGACCTCTCTCATTTATGATTTTGCATGATTTTGACCTCTCTTTTTATCGTCAGAACAGTTCTGCAGGATAAAGAGAGAGAAAATCATTAGCACATGGTCACCATGTGAGTGTTAAGGCTGAAAATGGATTTGGATCCAGGCCTCCTAGAGTCTAATTCAGCAGTTTACCCAGTTTACCCAAAGCATTGGCTCTTTTGTACTATATCTATTAGAAAAATGGGACAGACATTTCTTCTGGTCCTACAGACAATAAAAAGCAAGGAAGAATGGACATTGTGTTGTAACTGGACTAGATAGGAGACCTGAAGGCTGAAAAGCTGAAGAGGCATTTCTCATGCTTTGATGCAAGAATAAGCCTTGTGATCTAAATTAACTGTTTTCTCCCACCTTGTTCAAAAAGAAGAAGAGTTGGATTTATACCCTGCTCTTCACTCAGCATTTGAGAGCAGCTTAGTCTCCTTTCCCTTCCTCTTCCCACAGGGGACACTCTGTGAGGTAGGTGAGGCCGAGAAAGCTTTTAGAGAACTGCTCTTGGGAGAAAAGCTCTGAGACAACTGTGACCGAGCTAGAGATGTGAAGGCCGGGGAAAAAAACCAGAAAAAAATCAGGAAAAAAACTTTTTTTCCCCTTTTTCCTGAAGCCTTTTTTGTTTTTTACCAAAAAAATTGGAAAAATTGAAAAAAAGAAAAGAAAAAAATTGATCATTGAATGTTTTATTTTAACATGATGAATAAAATATTTTAATACAAGGTGTTCAAACATTTTCCAGATCTTTTTTTAAAAATATGTATGGTATCAGATTATTCTAATTTCTGTAAACTGAGGACAAGCAAGTCCTAGGTCATGCCCATTCATTGAAACTTAGTTCTACACTCCCCCCCTCTTCAGTTCTTTTTATGAGAATGAGTTTTTTATTTTTATCTAATACTGTGGAGAGAAAATATGAATAATTGTTACTTCTAGATTTTTAAAAATTGTTTTGTGGAGAGTTTTTGTCTGTTCCACTTGAACTAGTAAACAGTTCAGGAGATTATTGCTCCATTTGTTACAATTATAAATAAATATTATTTTAAAAGTACATTCTGTTTGTAATAATTGTTTGGATACACTATATTTTTAAAATGCTAGTTGTGATAATTCCATTCCAAGTAAAATTGCCCATAGTCATATTTTATGTTCCTAAGTAACAGAATGACTGTCAATCTGGAAAAGAAAAAAGAAGTGCTAATGCAGCATTTTTTTTTCAATTTTTCTGAAAATTTCCGTTTTTTCCCCAAACTTCAAAATTTCCAGAAATTTTACATCTCTAGACCGACCCAACATCCCCCAGTTGGCTGCATGTGGAGTAAAGGAGAATCAATCCCTGTTCTCCAGATTAGTCTGCTGCTCTTAACCGCTACACCAAACTGGCTCTCAAAAAGTACATACTAGTTTGCCATGCAGGACAAAGACAACAACAGTCACACAAAAAGTCCTATTTCAAAATCCTGTAAATATCTCCTTTACAGGATGCAAGGTATTGCACACTCGCATTTCTTCCTCCAAGAGATTACTTCTATTTTCCCTTGGGAATTAAAACTGCTTTCCTAATTCATTGCACCCATTTTGAAACACACTGTGACAGAACTTTGTTTACAATTTAGGCATTATGCAGAGGGGACCTCTTGTTTTCCTTTCTCTATCATGCTGCATGCCACCACTTAACAGCTTGATGCAGAATTATGCGTTCTCCACAAAACAAAACAGAACATGTTATTCAAACTCATTTATAAACTTACCTGCCAAAATTGGCTGGTAAGAACTCAAGAAAAGCATCATTCAGGTATAGCTGCGTTAGGTTTAACAACTGTGAAAATCCATCTGGAAGCCTAGAAGAATTTAATACAAGGGATATTAATCATATAATTCATTCTAACATAGCCTTGATGTTCACCAAGCATACTGCCCAATGCATGCTACAAGAAGATAGATTTGTGACACCAGAAGAACTTACTTTGAAATAGGGTTTACACTGGCCTCAACAATTGCCAAAACTTTACAGTTTTTGATGTTTTCTGGAAACTCCTGTATGCCTGTAACAGCCAAAAGCATATCAATTTTAAAAAGTAAGCTGTGCAAGCAGGTACTGCAACATTATACTCTAGATATAGGGATGTCGAACTCATTTGTTATAAGGGCCAGATCTGACAAAAATGAGACCTTGCCAGACCAGGCCATGTGTGTCACCAAATGCAATGCCAGGTAACGGAGATATAAACTTTATAAAGGAGACAGAAAACACAAAGATTTTTTAAAATTTAAAATATTAGCACTCTTGCAATATTGGGTTTATTTAATGGTCTCTGATGAAACCTCTTGCTCTGAGTTACTGCATCAAAATCTGAGGACAATGTCTGTGCTGTAGCAATATTGAGTATTGCTAATATTGTAGCAATATTGAGTTCAGTTGTTGTTCAGGTGTATATCTGTAAATTGAAAACCTACTTTTGATTTATTGACATTCATTACAGAAATCTCATGGTCAATGCTTTGAGCCTAAAATCCAAAGGAAAACATGAAATAAGTCGTTTCATGTGCTGGTCAAGAACATGTGAAAGCAACATGACACAGTTTGAGGGCTATCTGCTTCTCTACAAAACTATAAACTTTCCCCAAAGAAACAACTACAACTCTTATGAGGCAGTGCAAGAATACAGAGATAGCAATATATCTGCCTACTTATATGGGAAGCCCAAGTTAAAATCCTCAGTGTACAAAGGAAATGTACAGAGTAAATTTGGTCTGGACACACACTCTCAGCCTAATTCACTTTAATGATTTGTTAAATAGTTCACATTGCTTTCCGACTGAGAAAGATTGGATCATGAAGGCATGAATACAGAGAAAAGGGGGAGGCAAAGTCAGTTGCACCAAAGGCAGCCCTGACATAACAAGCCTCTTTCTCCGCCTCTCCCCTCCTCCCTCTTCAATGGTCTTAAAGGTGCTTTCTTTGTGTATATCTCCCACTGGATCAAGGGAACTAGGCAAAGGAATCTCTGGCTCCTTCCCTCCATCCCCAGGAGACAAGGAAGAGGAGGGGCCTCAGCCAATAGAAAGGAGACTTGGCTCAGTAGCTCTGTTGTGCAATTGAGAGAGCCTGGCAAAGCAAGCTCTCTCTCCCTTTCCTCCTCAAGGGAGGAGCCTCAGCCCATGGAGAAAACAGAGGCTTTGCTCTGTAGCTCCTGTGCAATTGAGCAAACCTGGCAGAGCAAGCTGTGACACGGAAGAAAGCAAGAGAGGGAGAAGGAAACAGATGACAGTGAGTTGCTTACAAGCCTGATAGAAGCCCTCCAGGCCATATGTTTGACATCCCGACTCTAGAGATTTTCTACTTGTTTTCTACAGACTTCATGCATTCTGTTTCACAAACCCAGTTTTGAGGGCTTCTAGTAGAGACAGAACTTCCAAACTACTACTTTGAAAGCTGCATCAAGAGGTGTGTGCAGGGATACTGCATGACTTAGGGAAAATTTTACTGATTCAAGACTTTGAGCAGCTGTAGATTAGACTAGGTATGGTATAATTCCTCAATTATACCATTGTACAAAACCTACAGGTTGTGGTACTAACAGTAGAATACAGCCAAGAATTCAGCTGACAAAAATAACGCTCAATACTCTTGCAATTATGGTTGCAAATTATACTTGAAAGAGTGTACCAATGCCTGATGAATTCTCAGAAGCCAGAGGAGCTGATCAATGAAGTTTCCAGTGGTCTGAAGATACAGTTTTAAAATCTTTTAGTGCTCCCTGATCTTCCCCATCAATAACACAAGTAGAAAAATAGTAAAAGAGAGGCAGACTTAACTGACTAAACTGAAAAATATGCTAATTGTATTGATTTGTATAATTTATATACATTACAGAATTGATCTGTTCTTGTTGCAAAATTCTGGTTACCGTGGCAAAGAATTCTGATTTTTTTAAATCAAACTGCAAATAACTCAATTAAGGCAGTATAATATCAATCAGTATTATGCTGAGTTCAGATTGACTTCAATGAGAGAGTTCATGCCTCAGTGCAGTAGTTTCATTAATACAGATAGAATATAACTGTATGGAAAAACAGCATGCAATGGAGTCTAAGGAATGTGGGAAAATTGGATCAAACATCATAATGCACTTGTTGTATTGCTGACCTAATGATAACTAAGGCCATTCAGAAGCTAATTCTTCTCAAGATGTTTACCGACAAAACCTGGGCTATGTTCATCAATTGTAATTATGTAATTGAAAGGAAAAATTATTCAAGAGGTAGTAAACTTCTTTGCCATTAGTAATCAACCACTAAAGCAATACCCCAAACCTGAACACAATCTTTCTGTCTTACAGCTTTATAGAAACATCTTCTTTCGCTATAACACAAATCAAGAACATTTTTGAGAAATACTGTTTGATACTTTATAACAAAGGCAACAAAGATTCATGCAAAATTAGCACTTGACATACTATTAAACAAAACAAGTGGGAAACCAACAAGGACTTGTGGGGACATTTCACTTCCCCTTCCTCCACTATTTCCTCTTTCCTATTCCTGAAAGACCCCATAGGTCTACCCCTTTTCCATCTTACTTCTCTCCTTCTAGGGTTGTCAGACTTCAGGTGGGGGGACTGGAGATCTCCTAGATCTCCTAGAATAGATTTTCCAACTAGAGATAAGTTCCCCTTATGTTGCCAACTTTGGGTAGGAAAATACCTGGAGATTTTGAAGGCGGAACCCGGGGAGGGCAGAGACCTTAGCACTGTACAATGCTACAGAGTCCACCCTACAAACAGCCATTTTCTCTTGAGGAACTGATTTCTTGTCAGTTGGAGAGAAGTTGTAATTCAGGTGATCTCCAGTCCCCACTTGGAGTTTGACAACCCTAACTCCCCTGGAGGAAATGGATGCTTTGGGGAATGCATGCAGTCTATGACATTATACCCCTCTGAGGTTTCTCCCCTCTTCAAACCCCATCTTCCACAGATTGTGCCCTCCATTTCCAGGAATTTCCTAACCTTTTCCTTTCCTCTTGGTAATTCCTATATCCTCTCCTTGACTCATTTTCTCCTTCTTAGCCGTTCACCAGACTACTTTTATCTGCCTCCCATATTTATTCTTCATTTACACCCTCCACCTTTCTTCATAGTGGGAACCAAAACAAAGTATTTTCTTATCCTTTCTATCCACACAACAATCCTGTGGGGTAGGCTAGGCTGAAAGTTTGGGACTTCCACAGCAAGAGGGGGATTCAAACCAACTCTGAAGCTCTAACCACTACACCATACTGGCTTTCATAGGGTAGCTGCTATTGAACAGCAACAAGCAGCCAGGCCCAGTTCAATCATGCAAGTTGGGTGGTATCAAGTCGCCCAGAGGTTGCTTTCAGTCCCAGGGTTGCCAGCCTACAGATGAGACCTGGAAATATCCCAGAATCACAACTGTACTCCAGACAGCAGAGATCTGTCCCCCAGGGGAAAATGATTGCTTTGGAGATTGACTCTATGGGATTATCTTTGGCTGAGGCCTTTTCAAACCTTGTCCTTGAAGGACTCTACCCCAAAGTATCCAGGATTTTTTTTAACCTGTAGTTGGCAACCCTAGCCAGCTCCCTCAAAGGCCAAAATACGGCTGGAAAATGCCTTGGGCCCTCCCTCTACCTTTTTACTCATAGAAACTGAAGCCTGGAATACTGTGGTTGCCTAGCAATAGCCACTGAAGGAAGCTACAGGCACTTTTTTATCATTTTTTTTATTTTTTAAGTTCCTAGTATGTTTTTAAAGATTTGAGTTATTCTGCAAACTTTGGGCCCTTTTCAGGTTTGCAGAAAGATCTGGTTTTAAATACAGTTACTGGATTTAAGTATCCAAAGATATCCCAACTTCACTATTTGAATATAGCTATCATGAAGACCTAGCAATTCAAGAAGGAAATACATTGCATAAAATTACACACATTTCATGCCAGATATCAAATTAACATTTTTAAAGTCTCAACGTAATAAGAAAAAGCATTAAATACACATGAAATGAGGTCAAATCTCAGCTGGCAAGTCTCTGTTGCAAGCAAGAAAAATACTAATTCTTGGCTGTAATTATTTCAGTAACAGACCTATGCTGGAAGGATGTTTGCCAGAGAGCTGAAGTCTTCAGGCATTTCACCTGCCTGAACAAGGACAGGAGAAGTTTGGACAGCTATCCTGCTTTCCATTTGGTGAAGAATTATTTCTGCTAAGGGCAAGCAAGCAACAGTGAAGTCAGCTTTCTCCTTAGCCAGAAGAAGAAGAATCTTCACCCAATGTATAATTAACATGCGAAATTCACTGCTGTAAGAATGCCTACTAAATTAGATGGCTTCAATGGGAAGTTAGACAAATTCACAATGGACAGGCTCATCAACTGCCATTTGCCATGCTTAAACAGCACATCAATGTTCTAAGGCAGTAAGCCCCTACATATCAATACTGGCAGAACAGAATGCCTTGGCCTCTGTGCCCTATTTTCCCAGGAGCTTAAAGGTGGACAGTAAATGAATCAGGATGCTGGACTAGATGGAGCGCTGATTTGATCCAAGAGGGTTGCCCTTATGTTCATATCAGAAAAGAATACCTTGAAACGATAATGACATAAACTGCGTATTGGGAAATGACAGCTAGTTGTTCACATGTGGCTTCTTGCAGGAGGAAAAACCTACTTCCACAAGTGCCGAACGAAAAGGGATGCAAACAAAGCTGCAGCTACTCTAGCAGTCCTGCTTGTTTCCTTGCATAAGAAGAGGAAGAAGAGACAGAAGTAGTTGTATACAGGGTTTTTTTTGTAGAAAAAGCCCAGTAGGAACTCATTTGCATGTTAGGCCACACGCCCCTGACATCACTATTGCTTCATACGGGGCTTTTTTACGGAAAACAACCAGCAGGAACTCATTTGACATATTAGGTCACACCCCCTGATGCCAAGCCAGCTAGAACTGCATTCCTGCTCAAAAAAAGCCTTGGTTGAAAAGCCCAGGTTGTATAGATCTACTGGCATGACTGAAAGCAAAATAGCCTACCCCACAAACCTTGTGTTACAGCCTTAGCACACACAACTACACCAGTCCATTTTGTATGCTCACTGAAGGACAAAACTGTTCCTGGTCCTTCCAAGTGCTGCTCCAACTCAGTAAACATTTCTGCAACAGCAGTAACTCAAAATGCCTACTACCACTGAAGGCCCCCTCAAAACAATATTGTGTATTTGGATAAGCACTTTCCAGCACAGCATTATGAGATCCAGAGTTATGGTTTCTTCCATTTGTTTTCTGTGCCAGTGAAGACTCTTAAGGAGCATCTGAGTTCACTGCCAGCTTTACTGAGCAGTGCAGCAGATTGAAGTGGGTTCTGTTCCAGAATGCTCTCACTCCGCTGGGAAGCTAACAGAAAGCAAGATTGTCAAAGCTGTACCTTGCACTTGTGCATTTTCCTTCTATGCCTGCAACAGCACCACTAAGCTGTACAAGATATTTTCTAATAGATCTGGCAGACATCAGGTCTCCTACAAAGATTTAAAATTAGGCATTATCTTTAAGATTAATATATTAATACAAGCCTTGACAACATTTGTCTGGTTCTGGAGGGGCCAACCCAAAACTCAACTCAAGCATTCAGAGTTTTGTATTTTAAAGGCCATATTTCCTACTTAATTCTATCAAAAAATCTAAACATCATCTCTTCATTTCATTGTAATTTTATTAAAATTATGACAAATTGTAAATAAATAAATAGGCAGTAATCCTGGTTACCATTACTACATAAAGCCAGCTTCTAAGCCCAGTCCAATTTTCTTCCTATTTCTCATAATTTTGTTATTGCTGTAAACACACCTTTTAAGTGAACACTGGAAGCAGTATAGGAAGCAACTGGTTAAGAAATGAATTCATCTGCCATCCACTTAATAGTGAAAAGTTAACAAATGAACAATGTCAACATACAGCATCTGCAATTTTATGTCACACAAAATACATTCCAGTGTGAAATGATAAATAAGCTTCATATATCTGAGAACTGACAGGGTGCTCTATGCTAGTACAACTGCTGAAAAAAACCTATGCAAAGGAATGGAAATTCTAGACGCCATGGTGACCTGGCATTTGCCGAGCCTTGATAGCTGCCCCTCACATGTATTCTTTGTTGTAGCCCCCACCTTGTTCATTGGCCTACTTGAGAGTGCTGGGAGAGTTCCCACACTTGTCATTCTACAAACTGTAAAAGAATTGCTTGGGAGGGGATTTTTACAAATACGGCTATAGCACAACACCATAGCTCAGGAAGGTGCTTTTATAGAAGGAACAGGACTATAGTCTATGCCACTGCTTTTGGTAAACATTATTTGTTTATTGCATGCATTATGTTGCTCTTACTGCATTGTATTCTATTTTGTAATTTAATTCTTTGCATTTCTAATTTCTGTAATCCTGTCCTATAGCATTTTTATTAGATATCTCATGCCTGCTTGTAAGGCAGGCTGTAAAATTAAGTTTTGTGTATAAAAGTTTCAAAAAAGGATAATAAAGGAGATGTTAGAAATACAAACAAAAATTCTGTATATCCACAATCAAATTCTACAACTGGAATGAGTTAAACTATCGGAAAAAACTGCATGATTACACCTGTGCCAATGTTATCATAACTGACTAGGGATCTTAAGATAGGCTGACTGTTATAAACCATCTGAGGCAATAGGGTTGGAAAAACAGTCCCTGGGGAAACACAAGACATTTTACTTTACGAATTTCCACTTCTGCTGATCTCGATCTCTCTCCTGGCAACTGTCTGCCTAGATAGGTCCTTTTTTTAAAGACACAATCTGAGCATTTAAGGACACACTCTTAAACATTTAAGCAGAATGCCCATGCATTTCCAATTTTAAAATGTAATTCAAAGACTAAAAACTTGATTGCTAAAGAAGTCTAAATACATATTTTATTCAAGTTCAACACACCTTAGAGGTCAGCTCTATGCCTGCATTCTGCTGACCTGCCCAAAACGGCTCTTTTGATTAGCCTATTCATGCTTCCCCTCTCATGGATTGCTGCCTTGACGTGGCAAGAGGGCTTGCGTGGTTCAGTGAGGTTGTGGGCTATGCCATGCAGGGCCACTCAAGATGGACAGGCCACAGCTGAGAACCCAGACAAAATGTGATCCACTGGAGAAGGAGTTGGCAAACCACTCCTGTATCCTTGCCAAGAAAACCCCATGAACAGTAACAAAAGGCTAAAAGATATGGCACTGGAAGATGAGCCCCTCAGGTTAGAAGGTGCCCAATATGCTACTGGTGAAGAGTGGTGGGCAAATCCAAGTAACCACAGAATGAGTGAAGCAGTTGGGCCAAAGCCGAAAGGACACTCAGCTGTGGATTTGTCTGATGGTGAAAGAATAGTCCAACAATGCAAAGAACAATACTGCATTGGAACATGGAATGTAAGATCTATGAATCAAGGTAAGCTAGATGTAGTCCAACAAGAGATGGCAAGACTGAACATCAACATCTTGGGAATCAGTGAACTAAAATGGATGGGAATGGGTGAATTTAACTCAGAGGATCACTACATCTATTATTGTGGCCAAGAGTCCTGTAGAAGAAATAGTGTGGCCTTTATAGTTAACAAGAGAGTGAGGAAGGCAGTAATGGGATACAATCTCAAAAATGACAGAATGATCTCGGTCCATATCCAAGGCAAACCATTCAATATCACAGTAATCCAAGTCTATGCCCCAACACTGATGCAGAAGAGGCTGATGTGGACCAGTTCTATGAAGATCTACAACACTTTCTAGAATTAACATCAAAAAAAGATGTCCTCCTCATCATAGGGGACTGGAATGCCAAAGTAGGAAGTCAAAAGGTAACCGGAACAACTGACAAGTTTGGCCTTGGAGAACAAAATGAAGCCGGGCAAAGGCTGATAGAGTTCTGTCAAGAGAACAAGTTGGTCATAGCGAACACCCTCTTTCCAACAACCTAAAAGGTGACTCTACACATGGACATCGCCTGATGGGCAACACAGAAATCAGACTGATTATATACTTTGCAGTCAAAGATGGAGAAGCTCCTTACAGTCAGCAAAAAGAAGACCTGGAGCAGACTGCGGCTCAGATCATGAGCTACTCATTGCAAAATTCAGACTTAAACTGAAGAAAACTGGGGAAGCCATTAGGCCATTCAGGTTTGACCTTGATCACACCCCCTTATGAATATATAGTGGAGGTGAAGAATAGGTTTAAGGAACAAGAGTTGATAGACAGAGTGCCTGAAGAACTATGGACGGAGTTTCGTGACATTGTACAGAAGGCAGCAATCAGCACCATCCCGAAGAAAAAGAAATGCAAGAAAGCAAAGTGGCTGTCTGATGAGGCTTTACAAATAGCTGAGAAAGAAGGAAAGCGAAAGGCAAAGGTGAAAAGGAAAAATTCACCCAACTGAATGCAGATTTCCAGAGAACAGCAAGGAGAGATAAGGAGGCCTTCCTGAAGGAACAATGCAAAGCAATAGAGGAAAATAATAGAATGGGAAGGACAAGAGATCTCTTTAAGAAAATTGGAGAAATCAAGGGAATGTTTCGTGCAAAGATGGTCATGATAAAGGACAAAAACGGTAGGGACCTAACAGAAGCAGACGAGATCAGGAAGAGGTGGCAAGAATACACAGAAGAATTATACAAGAAGGATCACAATGTCCTGGACAACCATGACAGTGAAATCGCTGACCCTGAACTAGACATCCTGGAGTGTGAAGTCAAATGGGCCTTAGAAAGCATTACTAACAACAAAGCGAGCAGAGACGACGGTATCCCAGTTGAGCTATTCAAAGTCCTAAAAGATATGCTGTTAAAGTGATGCACACATTATGTCAACAAATTTGGAAAACGCAACAATGGCCACAGGATTGGTAAAGATCAGTTTATATTCCAATCCCAAAGAAGGGTAATGCTAAGGAATGTTCAAACTATCGCACCATTGCACTCATTTCACATGCCAGCAAAGTCAAGCTAGGCTTCAGCAGTATGTCAATCGGGAACTACCAGAAGTTCAAGCTGGGTTTCAAAGAGGTAGAGAAACTAGAGATCAAATTGCCAACATTCGATGGATTATGGAGAAAGCATGGGAGTATCAGAAAAACGTCTATTTCTGTTTCATTGACTACGCTAAAACCTTTGATTGTGTGAATCACAACAATCTGTGGCAAGTTCTTAAAGAGATGGGAGTACCAGACCACCTCACATGTCTCCTGAGAAACCTGTATAAGGGTCAAGAAGCAATGGTCAGAATGGGATATGGAACAACTGATTGGTTTAGAATAGGAAAAGGAGTTCGGCAAGGATGTATACTGTCACCCTGCTTATTTAATTTATATGCAGAGTACATAACGCGGAATGCTGGCCTGGATGAAGCACAAACTGGAATTAAGATTGTCGGGGAAAACATCAACAACCTCAGATATGCAGATGGCACCACTCTAATGGCAGAAAGCGAAGAGGACCTAAAGAACATCTTGTTGAGGGTGAAAGAGGAGAGAACAAAATTAGGCTTGAAACTCAGCATCAAAAAAACGAAGATCTTGGCATCCAGTCCCATCACACCATGGCAAATAGAAGAGGAAGACATGGAAGTAGTGACAGATTTCACATTTCTGGGATCCAAGATCTCCGCAGATGGTGACTGTAGCCATGAAATTAAAAGACGTCTGCTCCTTGGGAGGACAGCTATGGTGAACCTGGACAGTATAATAAAAAGCAGAGACATCACTCTGCCAACAAAAGTCCATATAGTCAAAGCTATGGTATTTCCAGTAGTAATGTATGGCTGTGAGAGCTGGACCACAAGGAAGGCCGAGTGCAGAAGAATAGATGCTTTTGAGATGTGATGCTGTAGAGGGAGGGACAGCGGCTCAGTGGTAGAGCGTCTGCTTGGTAAGCAGAAGGTCCCAGGTTCAATCTCTGGCATCTCCAAAAAAGGGTCCAGGCAAATAGGTGTGAAAAACCTAAGCTTGAGACCCTGGAGAGCCGCTGCCAGTCTGAGAAGACAATACTGACTTTGATGGACCGATTCAGTATAAGGCAGCTTCATATGTTCATATGTTCAAGAACCTTGAAGTCCTTTGGACTGCAAGATCAAATCAGTCAGTCCTAAGGGAAATCAACCCAAAGACTGTTCCCTGGAAGGTCAGATGCTGAAGCTGAAGCTCAAATACTTTGGCCACCAAATGAGAAGGAAGCACTCACTGGAGAAGACCCTGATACTAGGAAAGACAGAAGGCAAAAGAAGAAGGGAACGGCAAAAGATGAGATGGCTGGACAGCGTTACTGATGTAACAAACACGAATTTGAGCAGACTTCGGAGGATGGCAGAAGGCAGGAGGGCCTGGTATGACTTTGTCCATTGGGTCACAAAGAGTCGGACTCGACTGTGCAACTGAACAACAACAAAAATTCATACTTCAAATTGGGAGGACAGTAATAAATAAAACATTCCCATAGCTGAGTGGGGTCTTAGTCAATAGGCATTGAGGGTGCAGCTACCTGAGCCCTGTGCTTGGGAAGCTCCTGACTGCCCACAGCCCCACCCCTTCAAAGGAAGAAGAAGAGCAGGCTCCTGCCACAGTTGGGATTTGAAATCAAAGCTCAAATTTTGATTTCCCAAAGGCTTTTGACAACATCTCTCAACAAAGATTCCTCAGCAAACTTCAGATAAGAGGACAAGTGTTCTTATGGATTAGAAACTGGCTTAAACAAAACAAAAATACAGGAAACAGAGAGCAGGAACAAACGATCGGTTTGCACAATGGAGGGATGCGAGCATCAGTAGTGCATTGGGATTGGTGCTTTTCAACTTGTTCATAAATGACTTAGAGATTAAGAAAAGTAGTGAAGTGGCCAAATTTGCAGATGACACCAAGTTATATAGAGCAGTTAAGACAAAAAAGGATTATGAAGACCTCCAAAAGGAACTCTTCAAACTGAGGAATGAGCATTAAAATGGCAAATGAGATTCAATGTGAGCAAATGTAAAGTGATGTATGCTGGGGCAAATAATCCAAAATTCCTACATACACTGATATTGAAGAAGAAGAAAATATTGGATTTATATCCCGCCCTCCACTCCAAAGAGTCTCAGAGCGGCTCACACTCTCCTTTACCTTCCTCCCCCACAAGAGACACCCTGTGAGGTGGCTGGGGCTGGAGAGGGCTCTCACAGCAACTGCCCTTTCAAGGACAACCTCTGCCAGGGCTATGGCTGACCCAAGGCCATGCTAGCAGGTGCAAGTGGAGGAGTGGGGAATCAAACTCGGTTCTCCCAGATAAGAGTCCGCACAGTTAACCACTACACCAAACTGGCTCTCAGATGATGACATCTGAACTGGCAGCAACAGACCAAGAAAGCGACCTTGGGGTGATAGTGAAAATGAAAATGTTAACCCAGTGTGCAGCTGCTGTGAAAAGGGCAAATTCTATGCTGGCCGTAATTAGAACATGAATCAGAAATAAAACTACCACTATCATAGTGCCCTTATAGAAATCTATGGTGAGACAACACTGGGGATATTGTGTACAGTTCAGATCACCACACTTAAAGGGATATTAAAGAGCTTGAAAAGCACAGAAAAGTGCAATGAAAATGAACAGGAGGCTAGAGCAGCTGAATCCTATGAGGATATGTTAAAATGGTTAGGGGCTGTTTAGAATAAAGGTGAGTAAGGCGAGGCATGATAGAAACTTATAAAATTATGCATGGCATAGCAAGAGCAGACAGAGAGAAACCTCCCATTGTACTAGAACCTAGGTCATCCACTGAAGTTGAAGAGTAAGAGATTCTGGACAGACAAAAGGAAGTATTTCTTCACACACTATAAGGTTAATTTGTGGGACTTGCTGTCTGGTCACAGGATGTATTCATGGATAGCCCACAAGATGGCCCCCTGCTTGACTTGATTGATCTAGCCACCTGGATCCACACCCTGGTAACATTGAGACTAGACTGTTGTAATGCATTCTGAATAGGTCTTCCCTTCAAAGTCAGTTGGAAGCTTCAATTAGTTCAGAATACTGCAGCTAGGTTATTACCAGGAGCTACGCAGAGCATGTGTGTCACTCCCATTCTGCCCGGCAGTTACCAGGCAGCCCACCAGTTACCAGGCTTAAATTCATACATGCAGGACCGCATCTTTTCCTAAGCCCTGCCAGAACACCTTTGCTTATCTCAGCAGGATTCATCTGGTGCTACTCTGCAAATGAGCAAAATCAGTAATTTGTAATTGTGCATTATCTTTTTTGACCCCCACCTTGTGGAATGGCCTAATGAAGCCTAATGAATTTAGGAAGGCTCCCACTCTCCCAGCTTTCCTCAAACTATGCAAAACAGTATTATTCAAAAGGGCTTTTTTGCACAGGTAAATAGGACTATGCTGTAATGAAATGGTTTAGAAAGTTGCACTGGTAAATGGAAGGGGACTGTGGTGTATACAACTGCATTTCTGCCTATCACTGTTAAGTATGCTCCAACTACATAGTTTCCACACCATTCAAGATATCATGTTTAAATGCTTATGCTCTGTTTTAGACTTCTGCTTGTTTCTGTAGCCAGAAAAAAAATACTGGACATCCCATTCTGCTGAGTTTATTTAACATGGTATGTAATCTGCTTTGACTAGTCTCAGCAAGAAAGGCAGATTATTTAAATGTTTGCCTGCAATTTCTTATGCAACGTGATGTAGTATAGCTATAGTCTATTTTAAACTGTCTCTAAGAAAACATAAAAAAACAATAAACATGACATGCCAGATTACAAGTCCATTATAGGTAGCTAAAGTAAAACATATGCCTGTACTACCTTACATGCAACTTAAAGTAGTACTTAAAATAAAAGACTTCTCAGCACTTTTTTTACCACAGTGCACACACAGTTAACAAAAAATGGGACAGACATGCTAGCTGAGTATAGTAAATGCATCCAACATGACATGGCTTTGGCATTTCTAGACTATTTCTTGGAAGGTTCCTGTGAAGCAAGTAGAGTCCCTTGTATAGTGTGTGAAGTCATCAATGTTGGTTCTGTTTCCAGTAGACTCTTGTTTTTGAATACCACAGACTATATTGATACTCTGTGTTCTAATTTGTATGAATTAATTCTTGTATGGATTGCACTTTGTGATTTATACTATTTTTCACTATTCTTCTCTTGTTCATTATGCTACTGTTTGCATATACAAGAGAGTGGTTTTTGTGTTCCTTTACTTAATTTTTCAAGGCATACTTGAAACAAACCAGTATGCCCAAGCACACCTTTCAGGAATCACAGATTTAATCTTAAGGATCAAGTAATTAAACCAAATCAATAAATCTATTTTGTACCACAAGGTATAGGGAACTAAACTACAATTAAACAACTCTTATTACTGGAGAAAGGCCTATTATGCTAAAAAGCTTATTATACATGGCACTTCCAGATTATTTATCCGGGAATGTCTCACTGTACACAACAAAAGCCAACCAAATACAAGTAATATTTTAAAACTATTTTAATAGGCAAAATGATGCAGCTGTGTTCCAAAGAGCTATTTTAGTGCCAATGAACCTTGGACTAATTTTTCCTCTTTGAATAGCAGTCTCCCCCCCCCCCCCCCGCTCCACTTTCAAGCTGCTTCTGAAATGTGATTTACCAGACAGAGAAGTACTTTAAAAAAAAAAAAAACAAGTTCAAAACTCTTCAGCCTGCAGAACTAGTTACTCCAAGTTCCAAAGTACTCTGCAAGTGTATAGGGATATGTGTGTTAAAACTACATTTTCAGAGGAACCTGTGCTAATTAAGCAACGGGTTTCTCATCCTACCAAAGCAATAATGACTCAGCTATTAAAATGGAATATAGCCATGCTTGCATGGTGAGCCAACAAACCATGTGTCATTTTCCCTTATTTACTGCCCTGTACTCTGCTTCATTTTCTAGCTGAATATTTCATAAGCCTAGCTGGCATATCTTAGCACATCCACCACAACTCCTGAATCTTAAAATAGCAGCATTACTATTACCACTGTCAGCACCAGAACCATCACCTTCCTGTCCCTTTCTCAAGCAAAGAGTCACCCACATTCACACTATTCATTTCTAAAGTTAACCAACAAACCAAGAAGAAATATAAAACATTTAACTGTACTGTAAAAAAAAGTTTTTAAGGTTTGGGCTGTGATGGATACAAACAAACTGAAACAAACTAGAAGAGCTGCTAACAGTGTAATACGATGCAGTTACCCCAGTAACTGTAATAACTGCAAAGGCTTGCATTGTTGGACATGCAAGCATCCAAGGAGATCCTCCCTCATTTAAATAGAATAAGACTCATTTTAAATCATATGGTTCTTTTACAGAATAGTTCAGTAAGATAAAGTAAATCAATAGCAGAAAAATCTACCACATACATACTTTAAAAAAAATGTAACTTCCTGAAGATGACTAGAAACCTGTAGCTTTATGCATCAGTATATCCTTGTACTTTGGTACTTGTTGCTGTATCAAACAAATTACTCACCATTCTTGCTGACATCCAGTTCCCTGAGGTTTATGAGATTTGCTATGGATGCAGGCAATGTTGTTAGATCATTGTCCGGCAAGCTCAACTTGTGCAGAGACTGACAGTTAAAAAGTTGCTATTGAAACAAAGACAAAAATTGTTGCTGTTATGAACTGTCAGTCAGATATTTGATGGTATACTGCAATTTGAGATTACTGTTATCACCATCACCATTCCATGTTTAAATTTGATAGTTCCCTATTAGAAAAGAACAATGAAAATGTTCTTGTGGACTACTTTAAATTCTTGTAGAATATTTTAGACATTAAGCTAGTACATCAGAGGTTCTCATAAGTGTACAGCCAGAGCCAAACTTTGCAAAAAAAGGTTCTAATTTTTATTTAAATGAAGATAACATAAATATCACAAGATCTGCAAACAAAACTGAGATATAAAAGCTTCAGAAAAGCCAGGTTATTTGAAGTGAGAAACCTATGGTTTTACCAGTAATTACATTAAAAATATACAGCATTGCTATCACAAACGAAACCATAGCTCAGTTGCTTTTTAATTTTCCACTAAAACAAAGAATATTCTATGGCCAGGAAACCAAATTATAAATCAAGTTTAGGAAAAAACCCTCAAATACTAGTCTCAGAGTGCAAAAGGAATATTTTTAAAATGCTGATTTTGCATAAATGTTCCGCATCTGCATACCTGGATTCTATTGGCTCTTCTGCACAAGAAGCAATTCAGTGGCAAGAGGAGATACACAGAGATACAAAGAGTTAAGGATAGGCCATCAATCAAACCACTGGATACTTACCGTGAAGGGTCCTTCTCCTCTAGAAGGCTCTTATAATTTGGGTGGGTCATTGTCTTTGTTAGTATGTGCTGCAATATTCTTCTGCTGAAGGCAGAGTCAGCTGATTCATATAAGTGCATTTTATAGTGCCTCACAAATGTGGACAGCCTTGTTACTGCCTTGCACACTTCTACTGATGCATGTGTGGCAAAGGCTGCATTCACAGAAGCGCTCCTCACTGAGTGAGCCATAATCCAAAATGGGACTTCTTGCCTGAGTGACTTATAAACCCTGGTGAAGTAGGCTTTGAGGGTAACACTGATGGCTGATTTAGACATCTTTCTACCTAAGTCAGGAGGGGATATGTTTATGAATAAGGATTTTGTTTTTCTGATCTGTTCAGTACTGCACAGAAAGGTTTTGAGTGCTCTTTTCATGTCTAGCTTTTGTTTTATTTTGGGAAGTTTGGGCTCTGGACAAAAAGATGGAAAGCAGTTTTCCTGGCACCTATGGAAAGATGAATGGACCTTAGGTTGGAAGGTCAGGTTCATTCTTAGGGTTACTTTGTCTTTATAAAAATGCAAAACTCAGGTTTAACAGACAAGGTGTCCAGCTTTGAAACTCTTCTGGCTGAAGTTACAGCTATGAGGAAGAGCATCCTCAACCATTTGATAGGTATCTCCCTGATAGGTTAGAAGGGAGGCCTGGTGAACGCAGATAGAACTGTGTGTAGTTTCCACATCGGAAACCTATGTATTTGGGGAGGATTTTTGAGGGACATGACCCTGAGGAAGCAGCATATATGGGGACGGTTGGAAACATTACCTTCAAACTGAGCCAACACTGGAGATAGTATCAATACCTCCTGTCTTCTGAGCGTGGATGATCTGAGTCTGCTAGTCAGACTGTCCTAAAGAAAAGCTACTAACGGCTTCTATTGGAGATTTAAGTGGACTGATCTCTTTTCTCCTGCTCCATCTAGTGAAAGCTTTCAAAGGAGTATTATATATTGACTGTTTCCTAGAAGCTAAGAGTGTCTCTGTCACACTCAGAGAGTACCCTAAACGAGGCAAGTAGCTCCAAATGGCCAAGTGTAACCACTCTAGATAAGGGTGCCAATACTGAAGATACTGGTAGGGTTAAGGGAGGAGTGATTGCCATCTCTTGAAGGGTTGAGAATCATGGACAATGAGGCCACAGTGGTGCCACCATGATGGCATTCACCTTCTGTTCCCTTATTTTTCTTATCAGCTTGGGGATGATTGGTATGGGTGGGAAGGTGAAGAGGAGGCCTGTCAGTCATTAAGTTAGAGTATCTGTTGTTTTGGCTCATGGATAGTAGAACTTAGTGAAGTATTGAGGGAGTTGATGGTTGGAGGATGATGCTAATAGATCCGCCAGTGGAAGGCCAAAGTAGGATGTGATTAGATGGAACAGGTCTTTCTTGAGAGACCATTCTCCCTCCTGAATGGTTGCCCTGCTGAGCCAATCCACTTGGACATTTACTGTTCCCTTGATGTGTTGTGCTTTTACTGATGCTAGGTTTTTCTCTGACCATGTTAGAATCTTGATCGCTTCCTTATGAAGCCCTGATACTTTGGACATCCCTTTGCTTGTATACATAAGATTTGGCCAAAAAGTTGACTATTCATATCAAGACATGATTGTCTATGATCTGCATGCTGAAATAAGGCGAGGCATATTACTCGTTACTCTAGCAGGTTGGTGGGAAGACATTACTCTTTCCTGGACTAGCAACCCTGAACCAACAAACTGACACCCATGAAGATTCGTTTCACTGTTGGAGTGTAATACTTTTTCCCCTGAAGAAGGTTGGGCATGTTTGTCCACCAAACCAGATTGGATTTGATCGATAATGGTACACGGATGGGAACATCTTCCTTTTTCATAATCTGTAGTTTGAAGTGAGAAGTAACTGTAAGGGCCTCATATGTAGTCATCCCCAGTGGACTGCATCGATGCAGGCCCAACAGTTGGCCAGTGTCATCAGTGAGGATAATTTGCTTCTGGTGATTGTCTGACATCTCTTTGGTCTTTTTCGCTTTCTCTTTCGTGAGAAAAAGACAGCTGACGCTGGTTACTCCCAGACAGGCCTCAGATTCAGTGGAAGCTCACAGGAGCACAGCTCCTGAACCTTTCTGAGAGTTCTACCTCCTCCTTCTGAGAGTTCCACTTCCTTGTCCATTGAATAGTATTGCAGTTGCATAACAATCCCTGGATCAGCTCCACCACATATTTTTCTACAAAATGTCTGCTGCTCCCAGATGTTTTAATCTCTAAATTGGTTGCAAGGAGCTTTTCTGTAAACTGATGAGAAAGCATGAACTTGCAAATAGTGAATGGTTGTCTGTGTATCCAGATGGAATTTGGCCTTGGAACTCAATCTAATCAACAAGTTGTCCAAATAAAGGTGGATATGGATGCCTTGTTCCCTTAAATGAACAACTGGATTGACTGGGATCTTTGAGAAGACTCTTGGGGCAATGGAGAGTCCAAAAGGAAGAACTCTGAATTGTAGATGGAGCTTTTCTAAGCAGAACTGTAGAAACCTTCTTTGTGGAGGGAAGATTGGAATATGGAGATAATCTCTGTAAGAGCTATTCCTCCAGCTACATTAATCTCTTCCTCCTCTGCTGATAAAAATCCTCCGTATCCCATTTCACTACCTGAAGAGGGGTTACCCTCCTAGTGAGTCTCTCTACTTCTTAACAATAAATCATTTCTGGGCTGCCTCGGTTGGCCATTGAGCGCCCCCAATCATAAGTGCTGATGTTTTTGTCTAGGAGTGGGGGGGGGGGTGGAAAGAAGTATCAGAGGGAGCCCTGTAAGATCTTATGCCTTGCTATAACAGAAAATAAATATCTCCTCCCTCATGGTTTGTCTTAATGTATTCATAAAGTCAGAAGAAAGGGTCTCCCAGGTTTGAGCACATTACCCATCTGGAGCAAGGAACTGCTGAGAGTTGCCCTGAAGGAGGTAATTCTGTCACCATCTCCCCTGCAGAGTAATTGGCTTCAGTTTCACTGGTCTTGGAATGATTACTGGAAATATGCACAGTATCTCCACACTCTGAGGTAGGTATGACAAGACCACCGCCACTTGGAGCTGCAGAGCTGGAGCAGGCCATTGGGTCTGTGGCTGGGTTGAGAATGCTGTGCTGTTTCTGAGCTGCCAATGTCATCAGTTCAATAAAAGCAGCCCGAACAAGCAGATTTCCAGGTATGCTGGCTTCTGATGAATCTTCTTGACAGTGACAGCTGTGAGAGGAGCGTCTGTCCCTCCTTTGGAGAAAAATCCATCTGAGGGCTCTTAAGAAACCATTTGGAAGTTCAGAGATGTGGTCATTTTGTAGCCTGCCAAAATAGCCACTGCAATTGTGAGAGTCTCCAACGATGGATTTAGGCTTCTCAGAATGAAGAATAGAAGTGAAATTATTTGGAAGTGAAGTCTGGGACAGAGAGTGAGAGGATTAAAGAGCAGGTAATAAACAGAGAAAGAATGAGGTAACTAAAGGCTCAGTAAAAGCAAAGAGAAGGCCAAGCCTGTGATAGAACTGTTTTCTCTGTTAGGCAGCAGAACAGAACTGAAAAGGTGGGTGACTCCCATGACTCAGACAGGAAGAGGAAAAATCTAGTTCCTGCCTCCCTGAAAGGATGGTGGGAAACATCTACCAAGATGTCCTCCACCTCAGAGGAAGAACTGTTATGTTACAAAAAACTCTGAATTTTTAGCACAAAGAAAATAGTATTTTAACAGGTGAAAGGCAAAGCTGCAACCAAAATTCAGAATGTATTAAGTATCAGATCATATATTTTTACTACCATGCACACTTTAAAAGTGAGTCTATATGCGGTTTCTGTAATGTCACTGGAAATCTGACACCTAAGTGATAATTTTGGTCTTTTCAAACCAAGTTATTGTAGAATTACAAATTTTCTGACAAAACTGAAATTAAACCAAAAAAGGCTGAGCACTAAGAAATGGGAAAAATAATATGCTACAATATATAAATGACCAAATTTATTTATGCGCACAAAACATAATACCAGTAATTTAATATATTTGTTGTTAACCATTCATTCATGTCCGACTCTTGGTGATATATAAACAAATCCAAAATAGGAAAACAATGGTGCACATACAAAAAAACAACATATATGGCGAAATACTATAAAATACAATGCCAAATGTGTTTCAGCACAAACCCTTCAACATTGGCTTATGACCATAATTAGCACAATCCTATCTAACTCACATCATAAAAGACAACAAAAATCACAAGAACTAGCAAGACAACCAAATTAATTTCTGGGAGTAAATTAAATACCCCCTATATAAGTACAGTTTTCAAATTATTTCCACATCTGGGAATCTCTAGTCCAATCAACAACATCAGTAAACTTGTATTTTGCCATGCTAATACCAGCTGCTGAAAATCTTATTAGTAATATCTCAGTGCTTCATTTAAAA
Source organism: Heteronotia binoei (assembly GCF_032191835.1). Classification (NCBI taxonomy): domain Eukaryota; kingdom Metazoa; phylum Chordata; class Lepidosauria; order Squamata; family Gekkonidae; genus Heteronotia; species Heteronotia binoei. The sequence goes on from NC_083226.1 coordinate 141,268,992, forward strand.
CCAAAAGTACCAAACCTAAAAATATGTGTCAGTGTGCATTTCAAGCAAAGGCATTTACTATAATATGATAGTATAGCTGCTGAGGCACCTATCCTTAGCATTTCTCTGGTAGCCAATAGGGAATAGCCACAGGCTAAAGAAGTCTCTTCCCTTCTAACAGTTCTTCACCACGATCTTCTGTCATTTTTAACTGTTCAAGCATTGTACCCGCATCAACACTTGCAATGCTTTATTCTTAACAGGTTACCACTTTAAAATCATGGTTGTAAATTCTGGTTAAGACAAGAAACCTAGCTTGCATTAGGCATGGTTTACATGGATGCTGATGGAATGTTTGAACAAAAGTTAAAGCAGAAAAGGGGAAGACAATGCAATCCTGCAGCCTGTTCCTTTAACCATGCATCTACATAGTATCTAAAGAGTTTGACTGTGTATCATCAGCTTTCTTGCCCTGAGATATAACAGTACATGAGAAAGCATCTAGAAAACACCTATATCTATAATCTTGCCAATTTGCACAATTGTGCTGTCTGTCCGTCTCTCTTTCTCTCTCACACACACACACACAAATTAAATATCAGAACACAACATACCTTTGGAAGCTCTTCAATTTGATTTGCATCTAAATAGAGTTCTTCCAATGTCTTTTCGAAAGTAAAAATCTCCTTAGGCACCTGCTCCAGGCTGCAGTGAGAATAATCAAGTGCAGTGACAGTTTCTTCTTCTCCACGCAAACAGCGGCAGGGCACCAACCGCACAAACAAGTTCCGCTTTGTTGTCATTTTCAGGCACTATATAAAACAACCATGTTTAGGAAGCTGATACAATATGGCTATGTTTTGTGCAAGTATGAAAAGCTTATTTAAAGTTACCAGAGAAAGCTAGTTTTCACAAAACTGTCCAGATCTTTTTAGGTCATATTCATACATTTTCCTATATTCAACAACATCGCTGAGCAGAAAGAGCACCCACTTAAAGCTGTTCGACAGCTTTAATGGAGACAAATGTGAGGCAGCCAGATAATTTGCTCAACTTTTGAACTGCCAGGGTGTTGAGAGAATTGATACATCTAACAATAAACTGGCTGGCACTGTGTGGGAGAATAAGGGAGATTTAGCTACTTGTAGAACTTCCCTGATATGCAGAAAAATATGGTTAAGTGAACTAAAAGGGGAGACCCTTAAAAATTGTCCTCTTTGGTCTAAATATGCTTCAAAAGAATTGTGAGAGCAGCTAAGGCTCAGAAAAGCAAGAAAAGAAAAGAAAAAATCAGTCTGCTCAAGCTGCTGAGAGCACAGAGAATCCAGGAGAGGGAGTTTCTGCAGGGGGGAATTCCTGCATTGTTTCTTCCCCTACAATTTCCTTGCAGGCCTCAAGTTTGTAAATATGTAACAAGTAACATTTACCTGATGAAAAGGCAAATATGGATAAGAAACTAAAATTTGAGTTTGACATCTTTTGCTCTTAATACTTGGATATACAGGGCTGGTGGATCCAGCAAGCTTTCCCATTCAATCTCACCCAATTCACCTCCTTGTTACCACTCCCAATTCACATAGCTGTCTATGCAGGTCTCATGATCCCCAGCATGACCCTTTTAGTGGCCACACTATCTCCCTTCTTCATCAGTCCTAAAAGCTGACTAGATCCTACCCTTCTGTAAACATGGGAAAACACTGTCTAGGCCAGGGATGTTGAACTCATTTGTTAAGAGGGATGGATCTGACATAAATGAAGCCTTGTTGGGCTGGGCTATGTGTGTGGTTTTTTAAGATTAGGTAGCAGAGGTATAGATTTTATAAAGGACACAGACAGACATAACCAATTTTTTTAAAAAAAAAAAAACCTTAAAATAAAACACGCTTAAAACCACCCTGAGCCCATTAGGAGAGGGTAGGATATAAATTTGATTAAATAAATAAATAAATAAATAAACAAATAAATAAATAAATAAAATATTAGCACTCATTGTATCTCTCTCATGGGACCCAGGGAATTGGGCAAAGGAAGCTCTAGCTTTTCCTTCCTTCCCCAGGGGACCAGCAAGGGGAGGAGCCTCAGCCAACAGAAGGAAGAGGGGCTTGGCTCAGTAGCTCTGCTGTGTGATTGAGAGAGCCTAGCAGAGCAAGCTCTCCCTCCCACCTTACTCTTCAAGGGAGGAGCCTCAACCAATGGAGAAAATAGAAGCTTTGCTCTGTAGCTCCTGTGCAACTGAGCAATCCTGGCAAAGCAAGCTGTTATGCAGAAAGAAGCAAGAGAGAGAGAGAAGGAAGCAGATGACAGCCAGTTAATCAGGGACCTGATAGGAGCCCTCTGGGGGCCTGATTCGGCCCCCAGGCCACATGTTTGACACCACAGGGCTGTTGGGTTTTAAAGGCCATGATGATAGCCAAAGAGCTGCAATACTGAAAAGCTCAGTGAAACCCACACAGGGGGCTTTTCAAATCAGGCAGTCACAAAGCATGTGGCAGTAAACAGACAAGATTCTAAATTTAACAACATCTGGTAAGAGTTCCTGGAACCATTTGAAACTTGAATGCCTGTATTCATGCATTAACTTGATCTTCCTCCTTGCCTCTTCCCTATCCACTTATTATACGCGATGTGTTTTGAAGGTTTATGGGTTACTTTTTTGTTTTATAAAAGCTTATTTAAAATAAATGACAAAATGAACATTGTTCCCTTGTTTTCTAATTACTTTCTATAGACACACATATGTACTTCAGGCTTCTCCATTATCTCGAACAGCATCCAAAGATACTGCTAACTGTTCTCAATTAGAGCCAGGTTTAAAAACCCAGCATGTCAGAAACAATGCAACCTTACAGCAAATAAACTACCTCCACAAATTAAGAAATATACTTACCACTGGGTTACGTTTTTCTCCCTGCTACTTCTTCCCTGAGCTTTCGAAGCCAACATTCTGTGTAAAGCAAAGCAATACAAGCTTAGTCAGAACTTAGGGCATCTAAAACAACTTGTTCCTCCTCCATTCTTTTCTATAAAGTTATCCTGAATGTTTAAAATGCAATGAAACCTTTTAAACCTCAGATATGCCTAATATAATCATCAAAACTCTTGGGAAATATCAGCTAATCCTAGGAATATAGTAATTTTAAATATGAAGGCAGACATTCCTCCAGTTGTCAAAGTACAGTTAACCATCTGGCATACAACAGCGGTGTTCACTCTGTATGATACTGGAGGCATCCATTTGAAAAGCAAAAAATATGAAATTAATGGAGCATGGCACAATTACATTTCAACCGTGCATGTGCCATTCTAGTTAAATTTGTACTGTGGTCCTCCTCACCAAGTTTGGAAAAGCAAATCACCACAGCTTCAAGAAACAATTTATAATATACATAATGATAAAATATTCCTTCCAGTACCTTCAGATAAAACTGCCTTTTTTAAACTAAAGATCACAAAAATATGTTTTAGTGCATTTAAAATATTTAATACAGCTACAGCTGAGAGAACTAGAAATAATCAGAGGGCCAATCTAAACAGCTTTATTTTATTTTATTTACTATCAGGTTAGATAAAATTATCTACAGTTCTAGAACACAGCTTTTCTGTATAAGACAGATGGTGCCTGTCATCTGTTTTTAATCAAATGAAAAGACAGGCCTAAGGGTGGGAAAGTTTTACAAGCCAGCCAAAGTAACCTTCAATCTATATTTAATGCTTTTAAGAAACAACAAAACACATATGACATTCTTTAAGAACTGCTATACAACAGACCTCCACAATATGCATTTAAAAGTCACACAAACACACTCTCCTTCAAAGGATTATAATATGGACCACAGCACTGGCTTCCTCATGAGCTAACAATTACAGCTGGGTTATTAATCTAGTTCATCAAATCCAACCTTGTTCAATTATAGCTGCAAGAATATATACAACATTCAGCTAAATCTTGTCTAGGTATTCATTCCTTTTATAGATGTCTCATTAATAAAAGCATTACAATAATTTAGGAAGCTTTACATTTAATCTCTCATTAAAAAGCCATACTCATCTAATTTTATCACTTGGAGAAAACTGACAATGCTCCCCAGACCAAAGTCGATATTAACAATCATGTCTCCCTTCTTGTCCAAACTATCAAAAAAGCAAAGCTGGTTCTCAGAAGAAAAAAAAGCACAAGAAATGTGTTCTCTATTATTTAATACTCACATATTATAAATACGGTTCTTGTCCATGTGAGGAACAACCACACAGCATGATAGAGCCCTATTTCTCCCTCCCCCTTTGAGCCTGTGCACAGGAAACACACTGTGATATGGAAAACATGTCCATGGTAGGGAGGCAGAGAATAAAGATATGAAAGCCACACAAACATTCATGTCTTGTAAAGGTCTGAGTGCAACAGATTATTTAAATAACATAATTATAATATAATAACAAAAGGCATGCAATACATGTTATTACTACTAATCAAGATAGCATGAAGTGCAAGCTTTCCAGTTTTCCATTGTTTTTCTTAATGCTGGATGTTAAAATGCAAAATAAAGGCAGCTTCCAAACAAGCCAAGGACTAGTTCATCTTGGGACTGTGGCATGAGGGAACTTTAACTTCCATCCCCAGACCATTTTCCTGGGTCTGTTTGCCACACACAGGATTCAGAAACTCTGACCTGACTTATGACAGATGTAAAGCCTAGTTCATAACACATTCTAATGAAGGATTCTGGAGAACTCAGAAGTTTCTATAATGCTTTGTGATGTTTTAGTAGGAACTAACAATATAGCTATTATGAAAATATTCCACAGAGAATATTATTGATAAAGCTGCAAAATGGAGCTAGCGATAGACCAAGAGATTTTCTCTTAAAAAAAAACAACAAAGTGACCGAGTTGCAGAAAATTAAAGATCTAGACAAAAATACATAGGGGTTTTAAACTCCCTCAAATAACAGAAAATACATGTAGATATATGTTTATCCAATCCCCTCTTAAAGCTGACTATGCTTGTAGCCACCACCACCTCCTGTGGCACTGAATTCCATATGTTAATCACCCTTTGGGTGAAGAAGTACTTCCTTTTATCCATTCTAACCTGACTGCTCAGCAATTGCATTGAGGGTCCACGAGTTCTTGTATTGTGAGAAAGGGAGAAAAATACTTCTTTCTGTGAGCTTTTGATAAAATTCCTCATCAAAGGCTCCTTATTAAGCTTGAGAGTAATGGAGTAAAAGGACAAGACTTCTTGTGGATCAAAAACTGGCAAATTAATAGGAAACAGAGTATAAATGGGCAATCTTTGCAGTGGAAGATGGTAAGCAGTGGGGTGCCGCAGGGCTCAGTACTGGGTTCCATGCTCTTTAACTTGTTCATATATGATTTGGAGTTGAAAGTAAGCAGTGAAGTGGTTAAGTCTGCAGATGGCACTAAATTGTTCAGGGTGGTAAGAACCAGAGAGGATTGTGAGGCACTCCAAAGGGATCTGCTGAGGCTGGGTGAGTAGGCGTCAACGTGGCAGATGAGGTTCAATTTGGACAAGTGCAAAGTAATGCATATTGGGGCCAAGAATCCCAGCTACAAATACAAGTTGATGGGGTGTGAACTGGCAGAGACTGACCAAGAGAGAGATCTTGGAGTCATTGTAGATAACTCACTGAAAATATCGAGAAAGTGTGCGATTGCAATAAAAAAGGCCAACAGCATGCTGGGAATTATTAGAAAGGAAATTGAAAACAAATCAGACAGTATCATAATGCCCCTGTATAAATCGATGGTGCGGTCTCATTTGAAATACTGTGTACAATTCTGGTCACCTGCACCTCAAAAAGGATATTATAGCATTGGAAAAAGTGCAGAAAAGTGCAACTAGAATGATTAAAGGTTTGGAACTAGAATGATTAAAGATTTGGAACATTTTCCCTATGAAGAAAGGTTAAAATGCTTGGGGCTCTTTAGCTTGGAGAAACGTCAACTGCGGGGTGACATGCTAGAGGTTTACAAGATTATACATGGGATGGAGAAAGAGAAAGAAGTATTTTTCTCCCTTTCTCACTATACAAGAACTTGTGGGCATTCAATGAAATTGCTGACCAATAGGGTTAGAATGGATAAAAGGAAGTACTTCTTCACCCAAAGGGTGATTAACATGTGGACGTGGTGGTGGCTACAAGCATAGCCAGCTTCAAGACCGGTTTGGATAAAAATATGGAGCAGAGGTCCATCAGTGGCTATTAGCCACAGCATATTATTGGAACTGTCTGGGGCAGTGATGCTCTGTATTCTTGGTGCTTGGGGGGGGGGGCAAAGTGGAAGGGCTTCTAGCTCCACTTGTGAACCTCCTTTTTTTTTGCCACTGTGTGACACAGAGTGTTGGACTGGATGGGCCATTGGCCTGATCCAACATGGCTTCACTTATGTTCTTATGTACTGTACTGAAAAGTACTTTTTTCTTTCTTCCTTTTTCCTGGGGAAGAAAATGTCAGGGGTAGGGAAAGCTGAAGACAAGGGGGGCAAATAAAATAGGTTGGCTGAGGGGTAGAAAGGAGAAAATAAAGCAGGCTGAGCAGTGTCAGTCAATGTGCCACTGAGCCTTTATCAATCCAGTGGCAGCAGCCACCGTGACCAGACCACCTCTAGCTACACACACCACACAACTGAGACCAGCCCTGCACTGGAGGCTATCATACAAGTGGGCCTGGTCCAAAAATAACAATTACTATACAACTCAGTCAAACTTTTCACAGGGACAGGCTACCAGGGTAGGGAATAATGTAAAGCTGGAGACTGGGGCAGGGGGGAGATAAAAGTAAGATGGCTGGTGGATGTGAAAGAGAAGGAAGCAGGAAAGGGGGGACGCTATGGGGAAAGCTATAGCAGGGGGAGCAGAAACAATGGAAAAGGAGAGGGGAGGAGTGCAGTGGAGAATGAGATGCCCCCACAAGTTTTTGAGAGTTCCCCCTTATTGCTACATAAACTTTAAAACTGTGAAACAGCATAGCTATGCATGATCCCTTACATTTAATTTAACAGGTTTTCAAATACTCTGATTTCGGATGCCTATTGTAACTCTTTATAATTTTGGATACAATCAAAAGGGGATCTTTGACCCTTGATCTCACACCAAAATGTCCTTGCCCACTCTCTGAAATAGCACCTCTGAAAGAAGTAAGGAGAGCAACATAATTAGAGATGGGCATGAACCAGGAAAATGCAATTCAGTTTGTGGTGTACACAGTTTGCAAACCATCATGAATTTTCAGCATCCAAACCAACCAATTCAGTTCATGGTGTGCTAGAGACATCAATCTCACACAGGTTTTCCAGTTGATTCTCCTCAACATGTCCTCCAAGTTTGGTGAAGGTTTAATTTATGGATTCTGAGTTATGCCCCCCCAAAAAAGAATTCTGATAGATGCAGGTTTAGGAGTGTATAGAATGGATCCTGGGCAAGCTAGAGACATCAAAGTCACAGGGGACCTCACCCAGATGCTCCTCTATATGCCTCCCAAGTTCCACTCCCCCCATTTGCTTTGAAGTTGGTAAGCATTTAGATTGGGCAGAGATAGACTGGAACAATACTCCCTCTAAGCTATGGAGTCTTGTGAGACAAAATTCTACTTTGTGAGCTACTGGCATCAAAGCTGTGAGCGAGCAATTTGGCTGCTGCATGAATTAGTTTGCTCTGGAGCCATCCCTCCTGAGCTAAAACAAAAATGTGTGAGCTGGAGGCTAAAAACTTGTGAGCAGGCTCACAATAACTCAGCTTAGAGCAAACACTTGTCTGGAAATTAATCCATTCACAAACAGCCACAAACAGCTTGAAAGTTTGTGGAAAGTTTGAGCCAGCTGACCTGCCATGAACCAGCCAAAACTCATCGCAAACTTTAGTTCATAAGCCATCACTAAAAATAAATGAATTAAATTCAAGTTTAGTTTGGCACCTTTAAGACCAACAAAATTTTATTCAAAATATAAGCTTTTGCGTGCACACATACTTCTTCAGATACAACGAAATGAAAGCTACCAGTTCATACATACAGGTAAGCAGCAAATTAACATATGACATAGTGAAGATATTTAACAGATGCAAGGACCAAACAGAAACAGTTTATATGGTCACCATTTGTTTAAATTTAATTCTGGCAGAAAACATAGTGAAGCACATAAATGGATCAAAATTGGGAGACTGGTGTGTAAATGTACCTTTAATTGTGGAATTCTGACAATAATTAACTGAGACCCTGTTATGTTTCATCTATCTCCTCTCAAACATGGAGGTAACTATCAGCATCCTTTTCTTAACTGAATTGTTCAACAGGTGTCATTTCCACTGTGTGTGCGCGCACACACGCGCATGCACACACACGTACATGCATGCACGTGTGTAGGAAGCAAGTTCCTGTTTAATTGTTAGTTATATTTTAACTGCTCAGAATACATTGGCATCTAATTGGCAGTAGGAAAAAATGCATTTAAGCTCAGTAGCAAGATTAATAGATTAATTCCATTACAGAGGATTTGTTGTAATACCATTAAGAGATCAAAAGTGAGTCTGCATGATAATGTCAGAGATAAAATAATCCAGTCTAGTTTTGCACTACAAACAGGGACAGTGTGGTACTTTAGCTTAAATTCTGAGAGGATAATTCAGAAAAGGCTAGAAAGCATTTTACACAAGTGACTCTGGCTCAGTTCTCACTGAAGTGAAAAAGTTGTGCCTCCACTTCACAATTTCAAATATGCTGTGCTCCTGATCTTCTATCTTTAAAGATTCCTACTTAGACAAAAGTGGCATATCAGAAAATGCCAAGGCTAAAACCTCTTTTGGACTCTATACATTTTCGTATTTTCTATACATTTTCATATGAGTCCAAGTTGATATGCCTAGAATAAGATTATAGAATAAGCACAGTCAGTGCTGTCACCAGTATCACTATGAACAAACTTGAATATGCCATTCAGTTAGAAGGGAGACCTAAAGTGTGTTAATTAAGCATGGCAGGTCGACTCTCCAAATCTGGGTAAAACTGCAATCAAGTTCAATATCAGTCCTTAAATATTACTCAGACACCCAGAAGCCTAAACAGGTAGATCAAGTTAGAAATAAATGTTCCATTAAATCCCATCATTTAAAAAATCTTCTTCCATCAAAACAGCTTTCTACATATCACCTGGTCAAAGAAATAACACTTCCAGAATGAGCACAACACATAGCTATTTCAGGAGTGGAGGGGTGTCTCAGATAAAGTAGATGAAACCTGGAAAATAGGTACCTCTGCATCTCTATACTGTTCACTGCTGGAGATGAACTAGGAATCAGAGAGTGGGGCATACCTGCCTGACACTGCATACACTCTGAGCGGGACATTAAAGGCCCTCTGAGTGGGACATCTAAAGGCCCTTAGACATTATAGGCCTCTCTGAGTGGGACATCTAAAGGTCCTTTTGAGACACAAAAGGAAACAGACAGAGTAAACAAAAATGTTTATTATTTGCAGATTTATTGAAACATCTGGATTGGATAGGACTGTCAAAAATAGCAGAAGATCAGTTAATGGAGTACACTTCTTCCAGCTCCTGAAACTGATTATGGAAACCCTGAATAGGATATCACTTATTCCAGTTCTGGACCAAGGCCCTGGTGTGCTCATGACAATTACTACATCAAGAATTAGTATTTCTTTTTTTTAATTTAAAGTTTCACAGATAGCTGTGTTTTTATTTATGCAGCATGCCTCATAACATTCTAAAAAGGTAGAATCCATGTTGTGTTAGATAAAACTAAGTACTTCGCTACAAGCTACAATGTTCATATGTTGCAACTGGCAGGTATAAAATGTGAATCATTGGATATTTAAGAAAAATGTAAAGAGTATCATAAGGATTTATTTAAATTGAAATACAAGTATGTGTATTCATACTTCTACTTTAATATGTACGGAATCACAAGAGACAACAAAGGAACACTTGTTCCTAACATTTAATTTTTTATGTACTTATTAACTCAGGAGGATAACAAATTAACTGAGAGGTGGGCTGTTTGAGTTTGAAATTAAGTGTATTGACACTGTTCACCCTAAAGATTATTGTAGGTAAGTAAATCATGCAAACAGTAACCAAAGTATCATATTTTCCTTGGTCCAAAGCACAAAGTTATGAAAGCGCTCACATCCAAAGCATAGTATTTTAACCTGTTGTTGGGCTGCATTTTGATTGCTGTCCCCTTCATTCACATATATAGAGAATAATGTTCCATGTATAGCAATTGTGTGATTAAAAAAAGGAGAGATGTTCTGTCTTCATCACTGCTGTGCACAATAAGATCAGGAATAGGTGAAAATTCAAACACTTCTTCCATAGTTCCCTCACCAACAGATGTGAATGCCTAAAGCAGAGCATCCTGCTGTTATATGTGCAGATGCTTCTAGTGAAGCTGTATTTCTGTAGCAAATAAAATAAGGGACAAAACATTTCATAACTACAAATTAGTTTATTTCTGTTAGAGGAAATTCCAACATTTCCCATTTATCATTCATATGATCATCTTAATATAAACTCACAAGGTGCCTCAATAAACTTTTATGTCCATCTCTCATATTTCTACCTAACCCTTCCTCCAAGAAGCAGAGAGTAGCATGTATGCCTATTCTTCCCTGCCTTTTTAGCTTGAAAACCCCCCCTGTGGAGTGGGAGAGAAACTGACCCATGTCACTTAGTGAATTTCAAGAGAGAGAATGTGAGCCAAAGTCTTCACAATCGTCAACTCCAAGCACTCTAATCATTATACAACATTAGCTCTTGTTAGATCTGACCATAGGAGTTGGCTAAAGTATCAGAATATTTCCATCACTGATCCTATGGTTTGGAGGATCAGAACACATGCCTGCAGGGCTTTTTCTGAGCAGGATCGCAGAGGAACGCAGTTCCGGTTGGCTAGGTATCAGGGGATGCAGCCTAATATGCAAATAAGCTCTTGCTAGACTTTTTAGTAGAAAAAAGCCTATGTGAAACAATGGTGATGTCAGGGGGTGTGACTTAATATGTAAATGAGTTCCTGCTGGACTTCTGTTACAAAAAAAAGCCTGAATAGTTTGTATTTTTTTGCATCTACCTTCTTTCCCTATTTTCACAATTTCCTCTACTCAGTTGTTTGGTCTGGCATGAGAACTGAGCAAACAGCCATGGTTTTCTCAAAGTGGATGTCATAGAAAGGTATGGGTAGGCAGAGACCCTTTGCTTTGGTCACCACTGTTTTTAATTTAAAATATTACTAATAGATTTGTGCCTCTTTTTTGGGGTAATAAGCATAGTGGTATATATTCTATAACACCGCTAAGCGAAATTGGAATCCTTCTTTTAGTCTAAAAGTCTCTGCAGTTTAATGGCTCTTCCAGTGACAGAAAAGACATTAAGTTGAAAGAAGGATCTTCAAGTCCAAGAAAGATACACTAGTATCTCTACAAAGCTCTATTAAAATATTCTAATTCCCAGAAAGTCAATGAGCAACTTAAACTAGAAATTGAGGTTTAAAAAAAAAAAAAAACCTGGCAGCTTTGTTTTATGTGCTTAACTTATTTTTCCACTAACAGCCCAGTTGCATGTAAGTGATAAGTAATCAGTTTAAACTGAAAATATGCTATAGCATTTCATTTAATAATACTTCTCATCACAATGACAACAGAGTGAAAATGACTGCTAAAACCTGACACAAACATCATACTGTTCTTGGATCCTGCTACCCACTTAAGTTAAAAGACTATTCCCAAAGACAAAAAAATTTAGTTTACACTGTATTAATCTACAATCCTAAAATCACTTTTGGGCTCTTAAAATTCAAGCAGCAGCAGAATGGCCACTCCACCAGCTAATGTCTGCACTACACAATTATGTGGAAGCTATACTCTTACTATGGTTATTTGTTTTCCTTTTGGACTACCACCATTGTTTGCAATTTGCTTCTATAATCGACTGATGGTATTCCTGAAAGACTTATATTACCAGGAAGATAATAAATCCAATGGACTGAGGACCTTACAATTTTATCAGCATTTGAACATAAGACACACAGATGACAACTGCACAGTTTTTTGGAGTTTGGAAACCTTTTATAGATTATTATATATAGACTTGCCACTACTGTTATACTTTTATTTCTTTCTAATCACAGTATTTAAAAATAGTTTTTAAACTTGCTTCTATACTCATTGCCACACCAGTTCAGTGCAAAAAATAATTTCCTGCTGCATATTCAATATGATACCTGTTTGATTTAAAATGTTTCCACTAGCCCACTTTATAATCAGGATTCTATTCTATTTTTAAAGTTACCTTTTACTTTATTATCACAGACACTGATCACAATTGCTGAAACACCACTGGACTGAATTGAGCCACTTGCAATTAGCAGAGTAGTGTTTTGATTGGCTTAACTAATAGAAAATAGATGGCCAGTAACTGAATAAGATTTTAATCTGTACTGCAGAAAAGGCATCAGCAAAAATACTTGATTCAGCAGCAGACAGTTAACAATGTATCAACAAACCTATCCACTTGAACAAGCGACTGATGATTCACTAATAATAATCTACAGGTTGTGAAGTGTATACTTAAATGCTGTAAATAGCCAAATAAGCATTACACCATCATCATTCTAGTGCTATGCCACTACCACCAGCACAAATGAAATTAGACTGCCAGCTAAGTTGCCACACAGACTTGGAAGGAAAAGACATGGAAGCAGTAGGAAAGGCAGTAAACAGGAGTTCTTCCAAAACAGGAAACATGGGAAATAATGAGCATAAAATGCTCAGGGTCTGTAAACATACACATTTGCAGCACCTATTAATTATAACACTTTGCCCTGTTCTGAATCAGTTTCTCAAGCTTACTGTTACATCAACAGGATTCAAAACAGAAGTCATATTAAAAATCTTTGAATTGCAGCTTACACTGAGAGACTTATTGCCATGGAAGTTTCTATGACTAATGACTAGAAGAGTCATATTGAATGGTAAAAATCACTATTGGCAATATCCTCTTTGTAGCTTGGATCCCCACTGATACTTTTTTGTAGAAAAGTTGAGCAGGAGCTCATTTGCATATCAGGCCACACTGCCTGACTTGGGAGCATGTGGCTGGGATCAGGCCAGCTGGAGTCCTGGCCAGCCCGTGCAGAGCAGCAGTACTGTGGGCTCCGGCAGCAAAAAAAAAAAGTCCTGGTTCGCACTAACAAATGATGTATTTGCCATCATGTGCACCGTTGAGAAGGGGCCATCATCACTCACACATTAATGTCTTTAATGAACAATAATTAAAGGATTTTTGAAGTATTTATTTACTTATAGCCCACCTATAGATGCCTTTCCTGCTGAAAATCAAAGGCTTAATAGTAGCATTGATAGACCATAAGATCAACAATGATTTCAATGAAGATCTCAGCATGTTTACCCAGCATATTAGTCAAGAAGAACTACAGTAGAACTATAAAATAAGAGTACCATGTCATAAACTGGTCTGGATTTTAAGACAATTAAATCATCAAGTGATATGGGATCACTTTTTTTAATCTGGGTCAAATGCTCTCAAGGACTATATGTGTATGGGGAAGGGGGGAGAGTGAGAGAGAGAGAATTGTTACTCTTTTCCTAAACTGTTTAGGCCAGGGGTGTCAAACACATGGCCCGCTTCATTTTCTCTTGCCTACTTTTTTTGGTCGCCATTCTGTGTTTATCCCCGGATAAGCCAGGCAGCAAAGCAGCCTTTTCCTCTCCTCCCTCCCTTTTCCCAAAGGGAGGAGGAGGGAGGAGCAGCCTCAGCCAATGAGGGAGCTTGGCTCTATAGCTCTGCTGGGTGATTAAGTTTGCCAGGCTCAATTAATCATCCTGCAGAGCTACTGATACAAGCCTCTCTTCCTTCTAATTAATGGCTGAGGCTCCTCTCCCTCCTCATGCCTCGGGGAAGGAAAGAAAGAGCCAGAGCTTCCTTTGCATAGCCCCCACCCATCAGGAGAGCTACAAAGAGTGCTTTTAAGACTAGCAATATTTTAGTGAAGATATGAGCTTTTTGCCTTACTACAGAGAGAGAGAGAGATAGTTTTGTTGGGCTTGTTATGAGTTCCCCTCATTTTTTTCCACTGTACTCATGCCCTCCCGTTTTTTTCAATAGGAAAGCAGTTTTGTTGACAAGGACATAGTCCTCAGTCTGTGCCATGGTGCCTTCACATGTTCTTGCCTAGTACGTGAAGCAACTTCTGTACAAAAGCTCACAATGCCCAGCTGCTTCATGTTCCTCTGAGTCTTAGGCACAAAGCATTGACCATGAGATGTCTGTAATGAATGTCAATAAATCAAAAGTAGGTTTGTAACTTACAGATGCGCACACCTGAACAGCACATATTCAAGACTGGAACAGTACAGACATTGTCTGCAGTTTTTGATGCAATAATTCATAGCAAGAGGTGACATTTATCAGAGACTGTAAAACAAAATATTGTAAGCATGCTAATATTTTAAGCATGTTTTATTTTAAGTTTTAAAAAAATCTTTAATTGTGTTTCTGTGCCCTTTATATAAAGTTTATATGTCTGCTACCTGGCATTACATTTTATGATACACATGGCCGGGCCCAACAAGGTCTCATTTATGTCAAATCCAGCTGTCATGGCAAATGAGTTTGCCACCCCTGGTTTAGACAGGTAGCCCATGTTACTATGAAAAAAAACGAAAAAGAAATCTAACAAAGCTTATTTCACCATATGCTTTCATAAATTGTGGAAGTGTATGCTGGAATTCATTTTGTTGGCCTTTATTGTGCCACTGGACTCCTGTTTTAATTGATAAACTAACTGGTTTATGGCACCTATAAGATTTGAAGGTAAGACCCACTTTGCTAAACATGAAGTGGACATGAGTTTGAGAGCCAGAATGAAACCTGACTCCACAGCACACCCCCATATATGCTCATCTGTAGACATACATCTCTTTCAAATATTACAGCATTCTTCAGGAAATAAAATAAACAAGCAAATTCACCTGCCATTTATAGCGTGAATTATTTTTTAAATGGAATATCAAGCATTAAGATGTATATTTCACAATCTTGCTGTTGCTGTCTTGCTTCCATTATGTATCAAAAAACATTCCAGAAAACACAAACAACAATTACATACATAGAACAATTAAAATGAACAATTCTAGATGAACTTGTTAAACAAGCACCATTTAGATCTGACGCACAACAGCCGGAACTTAGCTATGAAAACATGTTTTGCTTGCAGAAAAGACTTTTCTGACCAAGGGTTTGGAGAGCTACTACATCATGAGCCAATGGATTAGATGGACTTATGGTTCATTTTAATATCTATTCATAGATATTCACTATGCTGCACTCTGGAGTTGTAAATGTGCAGCACTAAATGTTTGAAGCTGCTTCCAGACAAAAGCATTCCCCCCACCCCAATTTTTATTGACATACCCAACAGCTACATGTCACTAAAGGGCTGCAATAATTTTTCTGCAAATCACTGGAAGTTTGAACACCAGCCAGAATCTAGGAGGCTCAGTACAAATGGCAAAGTTTGAAAGCTAACAGTTCCTTAAAACATTTTATGATTAGGATTTTTGTTGCAGTTTCTCCTAGTTCTAACAGCAACTAGTACTACAGCAAAAAAAAAAAATAGCCACAGGAAATGATGAATTATAAGAATGACAGGAATAAGAAATGTAAAAAATCCTCAATTTATCACAGTTTACATGACTTCTCTTCTAGACTTTTCGTCATATTATACTCTGATCAGTAAAATCAATCACACACTCTGTTTTATTATTATTTATTGCATCAAAACTTGCACAAAGATATCAGTTACCACATCAGATGCAGGCTTCTACCTCTCACAGGAGAATATACCTACGGATTAATAGGATTGTACTGGCTGTTTATGTAGAGATTAAGCTATCTAGGTTTTTTAAAATCACAAATACACCATAAGCTGCTTAAATAGGATTCATACATTCAGACTGCATGAGCAACATTTAAACAGCCATACAACAACTGCCATCCTTTTTAAAAAGAAATATTTCCTTAAAAACCAGAAAGAATAAAATCAAAATGGGTGGAGTATTTATAAAACAGAAACAAAAATATAGCAATGTTGCCAGATCTACACAAGTTTCCACAAAATGTTTCCACATACCTAAGGATATGTCCATATTTCATGCATTCAAATATTGATCCTCAATCCACATTTGCATTTTTCTCTCCAATGTTGTATTATAAGTCTTTTAGCTGAAGTAAGGGCACAGAGGGTCCATTTACATTGACCACTGGTTACCCTCCAAGAGATGGGTAGATAGTTTAAAAGTACATATGCACTCTCTGATTAATACAAAACTGATATGAGTAATAACTTCTCAGAAAAACCAAATGAGTGGACACACCCAAAGTATATGTTAAAGGGACACATCCTGAGAGTTACAACTCCAACAATTAGACCGGGGTGCCAAACAAGTGGCCGTGGGCTGCATCCTCGCAGGGCTCAAATCCATCCCCCGTGCAACTTTGTCCTCCCATTTCCTTTCTGAGACTGCTATTTTACTAGTCTGCCAGAACTATGAAATGATCTGTCAAACCTGCAATTAAGAATCTAAGCATGCAAACAAAGGTGCATTCTAAGGACTCCAAGGTATCAACTGCAGTGGGGAATTGTCTCAGCATCATAGAAGGAAAAAAACAGCACCGTATGAAAACATGTTCATGCCATGCTATACCTTGCTTCCCATGCTTCAGTCTTGCTTTATCAGAAGAATCCAGGTAGGCAAGGACTGAACATACTCCAGGAATATGCTCGGAGTAAGCCAGACAGGCCTAGTATCATTTCTACTGCAGGTTACAATCTCAATAGCTGAAAGACTTACAAAATCAACTGTGAAATGCACATTGTTTTTACTACAATAAAGTAAAAGCAACCTGAATTGCAAATACCATGTATATAACAATGAAAATATGATGTATATAACAATGAAACATGGATCCAAGGTGACTTGATAATGCTTCTATGCAGGGCTTTTTTTGTAGAAAGAGCCTGGCAGGAACTCATTTGCCTATTAAGCAACACCCCGTGATGTTGCCAGAAGTGATGTCACCTGTTCAGTAGGTTAGTTCCTGCATACTGACACAGAACAGTACAATGCCATCAGCTGCATTTCATGGATGTGTGTTCTCAAAGTCCAATGACAAACCTTGTTTTGCCCCCCACTCCAAAAAAAAAAACACCCAGAGAGAGAGCGCTACATGCAGCAGAGTGGGCAGCGGCAGGCCCAGCTTCTCCCAGGAGGGGGCGCTCATAGGCAGCTCTGCGGCTTTCACTCTTCACAATCCTGTTTGAGGCTGGAAACAGAAGAGGATGGAGTGCACAGGCTGGGAGCACATGGCTGCCTAGTGCCTTCTCTCATCCAGAAACCTTTTTTGAGGCAGAGCCCTGGCCAAGCCAGTCAGAACTGTGTTCTTGCTCAAAAAAAGCCCTGCTTCTATGTAAACAGGCTACCATGCAACAACCACTTTAAAGGTTCCCACACTAAAATTGTAGTCAGCAAGTCCAACAGGTATTGCTGAAAAACAAATCCAAGCAGTCTTGATAATGCTTCTGGTAGAAGATGTGATGTTGCTCAACAGATCTATTCAGCATTTTGATTCCAGAGTCACAAATGAAGAATCTTCTTCATATGGAATATTTATAAACAACTCATCTGCAAAAATTAATTTCTCGAAGCACCAGTCAAAACTGAAGTCAATCAAAGTTCATACAAGTTCTATAAAAAGGTAAAGGTAGTCTCCTATGCAAGCACCAGTAGTTTCCAACTCTTAGGTGACGCTGTATCACAGTATTTTCATGGCAGAGTTTTTTATAGGGTCATCTACACTTTACCTCCAGCAAGCTGGGTATTCATTTTACCAACCTTGGAAGGATGGGAGGCTGAGTCAACCTTGAGCCAGCAACATGAACCCAGCTTCCATCGGGATCGAACTCAGATCATGAGTAGAGTGTGGACTACAGTACTGCAGCTTACCACTCTGAGCCAAGTTCTATATCTTGTTGTTGTTATATGGTATTTGCAACTATACCTGTTGTATTTGCTGGCTCCAATTTAAATGTAGGCACCTTTAAAGCTACTGCTGCAGGTTGTTATAAATAAACAACCTTGCCAACAATATCTATGTAAACAGATCTATGTTCTAAAATATCTGTGCGTGTGTGCGTGTGTGTATACATATATATATTTGGGTATCTGTAAAATCTTATTCTGTACACAGAACTGCCTTTATAAATAATGACACTGATGTTAACAATTCAAGTTGCAATTACTTTATTGTAATAAGAAAAACAGTGTGCATTAGGTCTTTACATTAGATCACAATCTCAAAGCTTGCTCTAGAAAAGCGTTCAATTCCAATCAGAAAATAAGGATCCAGTCTAGAATCTGATTGGGATAGGATTCAGGTCCATAACTAGTGTCAAATATACCCAGAATACACTGAAGTATCAGAGATCACTTCATAGTTACAATAACAGTGACAGCGTTTCTTTGCCTCCACACCAACATATGTAGAAGCAGTCTCTTAAACTGTGCAAGATCAAAAAATCAATTTAGCTGAATCCTTATAAATAAGTATCATACACCATGAACTGTAGCTATTAGGTTATAAGTCAGTGAACGATATGAATGTTGGTAGAAGTATACAATGACCCAATTGTAGCCTCTGAATAGTCAGTCATCGAGGACAACCATAGGTATAGATATTTATTGCATTGAAGTATCAAGATTACACTACAAAAGGATAGTTCACAGCCACCTGATATATGGAAGGTTATGAGAAACACAGTTTAATGAAATCTGTCTGTACATTGTCTATTATGCAGGAGCTGCTTAAAATGACCTCTGCACAGTGTGAAGATCTTCTGTACCAAGCCGTACATTCCAGGAGGTGGCTGATGATGCATGCAGAGCAGTACTACATGTTTAAGATTCTCTAGAGAATCCAATATGGATGCCATTTCAAGAATATACTGCATGTGTAGACAATGGATTAAAAATGATGGAGTCCTCTACACACTTCGAAAAGAAACTAGAGTGATTCTTTCCCCTCACAAACTGCCAGCACTTCATCAACTAAGCTTTGATTTGTAACATTTTTAGTCTGCTTTTCCTCTGAGTTCAAAGTGCACATGGCACTCCAAAAATCCCTCATGATGTCTCAATGTAAGCAATATTCTGAAAAGCCATTCTGTAGTTTTATCCAAGCAGGGTTGACAACATGATCCAATGGCTGGCTGTTTTCTGAGGCTTTTTAGTGACTTTTAGAGGCTTATGTTTCTAATGAGGTTCCAACAGCCTTTTAACAAAAAACAGTAACTACACTGCAATGAATACAGGTTATATTAATGTTCTCTAAGAGATAGATTCATAGTTAATACATACAATTCCACTGAACAATCACTTGAAAAGAAAGAATGTGGGCAATGGACCAACCACCACCTCTAAACAATGGGGTGGATTTTCCCCCATGTTACCAATCCACCAAGGAAAGTTTGTGTGTTGATTAAAATATTTATATCCCACGGTGATACAGGGTTAATGTCGAACAGACTGAGAACCTCTGAGTTACAGGCTGCTTGAAGGGAATTCTGTAGAGAGAGTCATTTAAGAACTGACAGTTGGGAACTGACTGTGTACTGACTGTAGACTGGGAAGGAGGCAAAAAATGTGAGAAGATCAGCCAGGATCCCCATTCAAAACCAAAAGGAAAACTGCTTCTAGTTAAAAGTAGTAATCCTTGCCCAGTGAAAAAGATAGCTCTTATAAGAGAAGCGACCCCTAATCTGCGTATACAGAAGGAATTTGGGAACTTGGTTGTTCGTTCCTGCCTTCTAGACTTTAAGAGTCAGTGAAACTCAACAGCGTTTAAGCAGAAACTCAAAAGAAAGCCTCAAAGTTTTAGAAGACCTTTTTGAATAGCAGAAATACTTGCTGGCCAAAAATTATCTAGAGTTAGTATGATTACAAAGTTACTTCGGTTTTATTATCAGTCCACCTCATACATCCTACCCCTGAGTACCCCTACCTGTAAGTTAAATAAAACATTTTCTGTTTTTGAACTTTCAAAAGCCTTGCACGTGCCATTTCAGGAGCTGAATATAACAAGGTGATTGTGACCAGAATAAGATAAAAGTTTCAAGAACTGGAACCATCCTGCTAGCTACCAGTTGGCCATCCCTGTTATAGGTCATTGAACCTTTTACCATAGTGACAGTGACTGGAAGGGACTCATTTGCAGGGTTCTGTTTAACCCTGAACTTAAAAGGCCCTGGCCTCTCTCCCACTGGAAACTTTATGAAAACTGTACCCTTTAAAAAATAATGACATGGTATACCCACTTGCTGAGGGTAAAGTGTAGATGACTGGGGAAAGCAATGGCAAACTGCCCGGTAAAAAGGCTGCAGTGAAAACGTCATGATGCGACATCACCCCAGAGTCAGAAATGATTGGTGCTTGCACAGGGGACTACCTTTACCTTTTTCATATATTTGATTCACATGTGAACATCAGCTGGCAATAATAAAATGGTACTACTTCTTAGCCACCTGGTTTTCCTGTTTCACTGATTTCTTTTAGCACTACCTAATTTCTCATAGTATCTAATTTTAACCTGGTATTATTGATTGTTGTTACCTGCTCAGAGCCCATTCGGGAAAGGGTGAGCTATAAAAAAAAATAGTATCTAATCTCTCATCATCAAGCTTTGTTCTTAAAGTACAGGAACCTCCTAGCCTTGTACCACAGCTAATCAATATTTATTCTGTTTCCAGCAGGGTCCAAAACAATTACTGAAAAAGTGCTGGTTTCAATCCCTGTGCATGTGCCCCAAGCATGAACCCAAACCTTCTTTGCTGCAGCCACCCAGAGGTATCTCTACCAATCAAAAGAACAGGTCCTTCTGTAGACTGTCTACTACCACAAAAAATTACAGTAGCTGTGAAATGTTGACTGCTTTGTTGCTGATTCTATTTAATTGTTTCAAACCACTAAAAAGGTTGTTCAACAGGATGTGGCTTCCTTGACTGAAAAGACCTATTTTTTTTTTCTCCCGTGCACTTAGAGAATACCACCAGCACAATAAAGAGATGTGATAGTTCCAGAAACTTGACGGGGGGGGGGGGGGAAGTATTCTTAAAAAATTTATGTATCACATTTTAGTCCACCCTTCCTCCAAGCAGCTCAGAGTGGTATTTTATTTATACCTTGCTTTTTTTTTTTTTTTGCAGGTGGGAAGTCAAAACAGCTTACATATATTAATATATACATAGCTACCTATCTACCTACCCACACACACAAATACAACTCAGATAAACAAAAATATATACAGTATGATGTTGCATCATTCAATGACAGTGCTGGTTTCAACAGTTCTGCTCACTCCAGGCCACAGGCCAAAAAACTCTTTGGACTCTCAGGTTACAGTGATAGAACAATCTGGATCTTCATCTACTTGCTAAAAGATGTTCCCAACTTTCCTGTCCTACAAGCCACTGAAATAGATTAGGATAAAACATACAACCTGCCCAACATGAGAACCTGACCCTATCCAAACCTACAGCACTGCTACTTTAGAAACACCATGAAATACTGAGATACAACTTATTACTATTTTTATAGAAATATTTAGATATTTCTGAAATAGACTGGTGGAATCTAAATTCAAATATACAAAGCCATGAGAAACAAATTTGTTACATCACAAAGCTTCTCCCATAAATCAAACTTCTCAATTGCCCTGAATAAGTTGGCATACTCCCATAAAATCTTTTTAAGCAACCATATCAAGATGGATACAAAAAACCTCACAACTCGACAAATTTTCAGGTGAATTCAGGAGCCACCCAAAAGTTCAGGAGCCAGTTTTTCAATCTTCATGGTTTTAAATTTTAATGTCCATACTTTTAACTACTGCTACTACAAAACTGAACCCTAAACTCTTCACAGTTGTCATTTTTTAAAGCTATAATAAAACTTTCGTTGCATATTATTATTATTTTATTTATAACCCACCCTCCCTTCCCACAACAGGCTCATATAAATAAAGGGGGTGACCCCTAGTTGCCAATACGGCAAAAAGCTAACTATCCCTCACCTAAATACAAGTCCTAAGAATTGCCAGTGGACACTTACAATAAATGCTGGCAAAAATACCAAGTATCACAATGAAATTTCTAGGCACCGTGCTGTCTAGGATTTGTCAAATCCAACAATATATTTCTTCAAAACAAAATCTGCTCTAATCTTAAAATAGGTAAAGGTAGTCCCCTGTGCAAGCACCAGTCGTTTTTGACTCTGGGCTGACATCTCATCACAACGTTTTCACGGCAGACTTTTTTTTTTATGGGGTGGTCTGCCATTGCCTTCCCCAGGCTCTAATCTTAAGTAGGAATATTTTACTTATTTATCATATTTATAAGATTCATATCTTGTCCTTATATCCAACCAGGATCCAAAGCTTGGCTAACAATTAAAACACACGTACTAAAATACAGCCAATTAAAAACCAGAATACATATATAAAACGTGACATTAGATTATATTATACAGCAGGATTGAGGAAATTCCAGACAAAAAAAAAATCTTTTACCCCGGTAGAAGACGGTGATAGAGGGGGACAGACAAATATCCCTGGGGAAGGAGTTTCATAATTTCAGTACCACAACTGAGAAGTTCCTCTCTTGAGTTGCTATGCATCTAGCCTCCAAAAGCACCCAATGCACAGCCACAGAAGATGACCACTGTAGTTTGGTAGTTCATACAGGAGTAGGTGGTTCTTAAGGCACACTTGTTCCAAATAATATATGATTTAGAACAGCTGGGTTAGAACTGATAAAAGGAAGTACTTTTACACCCAAAGGGGTGATTAACACATGGAATTCACTCTCACAGGAGGTGGCGGCTGCAAGCATAGACAGCTTCAGGAGGGGATTGGATAAGCATATGGAGCAGAGGTCCATCAGTGGCTATAGCCACAGCGTACTGTTGGAACTCTCTGGCTGGGGCAGTAATGCTCTGTATTCTTGGTGCTTGTGGGGTGGGGGGCCACAGTGGGAGGGCTTCTAGTGTCTTGGCCCCACTGATGGACCTCCTCATGGGGCCTGGTTTTTTTGGCCACTATGTGACACAGAGTGTTGGACTGGATAGGCCATTGGCCTGATCCAACATGTCTTCTCTAATGTTCTTATGATTTTAAAGTCAAGAGCATCACCTTGATTAGGCCTGTGATCATATTAGGAGGCAGTATAGATGGACAAACTGGACTGATATTACTACAACTTCAGAAATACCTTATCTTTCAATACAGTCATCTATATATCTAATAGTTTTATCGTATGCATTAATTTTTAACTCTGTATATTTATTAATTGTTGTTCCTCACCCAGAGCCCATTGAGGGAAGGATGAGTTATAAATAGAAAATAATAAATAAATAGTGAAGTGTGGCCTCCTATCTGCAGCCAGACTGTGAGCCAGACTGACACTAAACAGATTTTCCTGAAAACTTTAGAGCTCCCCCCCCCCACCGGGGTTTACAGAAAAATCTGATTTAAAAAAAGTTTTAAATTCCCTCCCAAATAAAAGATAATTCTTTGCACAAGCTTAAAGAACACAAGCTTAGAGAACACACACACTCCTGCACAGTTGTCGATGGCTGAGGCAGAGCCTGGGAGCCACACCAGGCTCAGTGAAAAATTAGGAGAAAGATGGGATCCCCCCAAGAGTCTTGCAGACTGAAACTTTTTATATATAATTCAGAGATAAGTTGGTTATCTTCTTTACTCTTAACTTCTTACTGACTTCAAAGAATAATAGGGAGCAGAGAAACAAATCAGCAGATATTGTAAGTGAAAGTGCTATCCAATCAGCAAAGTTACACTGATCTCGCCAATACCATTTCTATCAATTATCTGCACTGTCTCAGTGGCCTTGCCCTGACCTTTATTGCCCTGGCTAACCCAATCTTGTCAGATCTGAGAAAATGTGTCAGCCCTGGTTAGCACTTGGATGGAAGACCACCAAGGAAGTCCAGTGCTGGCTTTGCAGAAACAGGCAATGGCAAGCCACCTCTGTTCGTCCCTTGCCTTGAAAACTCTATAGGACAGGGGTGGCTGAACTTGTTTAACGTAAGAGCCATGTAGAATAAACGTCAGATTTCTAAGAGCCACAAGACATAAATGTCAGATGTTTGAGAGCCACAAGACAAAAGAAAGGCAAATGGGGAGGGGGGGAGGTAGAGGCAGAAAGAAAGCAACTTCGGCTTTAAATGCATTCTCCAAGTCAGCAGCTGATGGGGAGATGGGAGCTTTGAGAGCCACACAATATGTGTGAAAGAGCCACATGTGGCTCCTGAGCTGCAGTTTGGCCACCTCTGCTATAGGATCACCACAGAGTTTTCCAGGGGTAGAATTTTAACAGGCGCTCCTTTGCATATTAGGCCACACACCCCTAATGTAGCCAATCCTCCCAAGAGCTTACAAGGCTCTTTTTTGTAAGCTCTTGGAGGATTAGCTATATCAGGGGTGTGTGGCCTAACACCGAAAGGAGCTCCTGCTAGAATTCTACCCCTGGAGTTTTCAAGGCAAGTT
This sequence comes from Heteronotia binoei, assembly GCF_032191835.1. Lineage (NCBI taxonomy): Eukaryota > Metazoa > Chordata > Lepidosauria > Squamata > Gekkonidae > Heteronotia > Heteronotia binoei. The sequence goes on from NC_083226.1 coordinate 141,293,640, forward strand.
TTCAGCTGCAATTTGATGGCACTTTACACAGACACTCAGTGACCTGAGGTGGTCTTTTCAAATTTAACATGAGGAACGTCAGTGCCACTTTTCTTTGCACTTTTACAGATCCTTCTGTAGCTTGCTTTGCTATTGCAACTACTAATGTGGTATCGAGCAGAGTACAAGCCTACCTTAGCAGTTCAAGAGTAAGTCTATTCTGTGACGCTGCCTGCTGACTTGTATTTTTGTGCCCACTCCATGTGCCTTTCCTGGAGTACCAAACTATTTTAGATTATTACTGTAGATTTTAAAAAAAATCACTAATATCTCGTTCTCCTCAGTTTTAAATCAAAATAGAAAATATGCAGACAAAAATTGTCATAGTAATAAGAAGAACCTTTTTTTTTTCTTTTACAGATTTCATGTTATAGAAACAGATTTCTTTTCATAACAGTTAAAGCTATGTCATAAGTAGCAACACTATTAAAGGAAGAAGTGTCTTAGAATAGCTAAATATTGACATGTTCATTATTAAAAGAAAATATTGGGGGGAACTGGTGGAAACAAAGCTCAGTAATTCCATTTTCAGTTGAAAAACTGAAGGGAGAATCTACTACAAAGTAAACCTTGGTGTCACATAGTATAAAACAAGATGTGAAACACTGTTTCCCACATTATGCTTCTAAGACACACACTTCCTTTTTGGCATACAAATAAAAATATAGTGTGAACAAACTAGTGTTGTGGAATGCATTGTAATGGATTAATCTGAGAGTCCTTGCCAAGTGTACTTCCCATGGCAAACCAGCCTTGCTGCAATGTAATGTGTTAAATTTCACCATGTTTCTTTGTGTTCATCATACAGAACAGTACAAAAAGCACAGAAGGAAAGAGAAGAAAGAGTGAATACACTCTCCGCATTATGAAACAAAGGGAAAACATACAAGCTGTAAGATATACATAAGCTTTCATGTAATTAGAGCTAATGAATTCTAGGTAACCTCTTCCATTTATCCTTACAACTTGGAATTTTAGGATTTCCCCCTAGCAAATTATATTCCTTTTTAAAGCTAGACATTAAACATTGGAAACAGAACACAAAGTACCTGCAGGAGAATCCATATACTCTGAGAACATCCAAGGAGGTTCTATTGCAGGGACTTGCACTGTCAAGGTACACTTGGGAGGAACGTAGGCAAATGCCTTTTCATAAAAATTCTCTACCTCATAGGAGTTTGTGTACTTCCTCCTTTGAGAACTTCTGTGTCCATCCAAAGCCCTACTTTTCTGTTCTGAAAGGCCTTTAAATACAAAAGTTATCTACAATTTTAGTTTGCCTGAATTTGACTGCATCTTATAGTTTTATTTTGGGTGAGCCATCTTGAGCACACTTTATGGGAAGGTGACACAATGTTCCAAATAAAATACACCAAAAATGTGTTCTCTGGTTTGTGGTACAGACATAATGACAAAAGCACAAAAAGGAAACATGAATTTAACCATCTCGCTGGCTCATTCATGTAATGACAAGTCATTACATATCCACTCAGCTCTCCCAGGAGAAAAATGTTCTAGATGTGTATTTCTCTGGTATTAACAACAAGGGAAATGAACAAAAATCATGTAAAAAGCCTTCTCAGAAAGTGTATGCCATGGACAATTTAACATTTGCACCCAAAATGGAAAATGTGTGGCTGGGGATTATTTGGTAAATTGAGAAAATTTCTACAGACTGAAGATCCACACAGGCTTAGCCAAAGCTTCCCCCCTTGCATTTTTTACTGTGTCATTTTGCAAAACAGGTCAAACTCTGTAACATGTTGAGGGGGAAGAATCAGCAACCCTAAATTTGTATATTCAGTATCTTTATATCCATAAAAAGGAGATAAAACACAGACATGCCATTTTATCTGCTGTATGTTCAAAAAAGTCTTGCAGCATTTTAAGGACCAGCAGATTGATTACAGCTCAAGCTTTATGTCAGGTTCCTGGAGAAACACCTTTTCACATGGTAAATTACACACACAAATACACAAAATAAAGGAAACTGTGGGGCACAAAAATCATGAAATGCAAAACATACAATGTATCTTATGTTTGCATGTATGTATCTGTGCCAACTGGGGATAATTCTTCATGTATCTAACAAAGTAGGATCTACTGAACAAAAAACTCATGACAAAATAAATCTGCTAGTAGTCTTTAAAATGCCACAAGCCTGTTATTTTGATTTCAGCAGTTAAACACAGCAACCCTTCTGGAATTTACTTTAAGCCCGTAATCCCAAACACAGAAAACTCAGAAGGTCTCTTCTAGGCTGAGAAAATATTGCCAACAAAAATTAAAAACGTTTTATCCGCTTTTTGCATTAAGTGAGGTGCAAACAGTACCTTTCTTCATTATGGTTACTTTCAACACTCATACATCAGTTAGCTTTGGAGGATTACATTTGGCTGTAGCATCAAGAGAGCAAAGTGCAATTACTGCTAATCAGGTATACCATCTGTCACAAAAAGCCCTATACGGTCAGGGACCTGCATACCTTCGGGACCGCCTTTCCCCGCACATTTTCCAGAGATTACTACCATCAGGGTTCCAAAACCTTATTTTGGTCTCTGGCCCTAAGGCCAGGCTAAAGACTACCAGGGCCTTCTCTGTTGCAGCTCTGTGCTGGTAGAATGAGCTCCCTGAGGATGTAAGGGCCCCGCAGGGTCTCTCCCAATTCCACAGGGCATGTAAGACCACTTTTCAGTCAAGTCTTTGATTGCTAAGACTGGAGACTGCTACATTAAAGGAAGTGAACTGACCACCTTATTGTTCTGACCACCTGTTATTGTTCACTGACCACTGGAGAGCCAGTTTGGTGTAGTGGTTAAGTGTGCAGACTCTTATCTGGGAGAACCGGGTTTGATTCCCCACTATTCCACTTGCACCTGCTAGCATGGCCTTGGGTCAGCCATAGCCCTGGCAGAGGTTGTCCTTAAAATGGCAGCTGCTGTGAGAGCCCTCTCCAGCCCCACCCACCTCACAGGGTGTCTGTTGTGGGGGAGGAAGTTAAAGGAGATTGTGAGCCACTCTGAGACTCTTTGGAGTGGAGGGCAGGATATAAATCTAATATCTTCTATCTTCTTCACCTTGATCACAGACTTGATCCTATGTTTCTACAAAACATCTTAATGAAACAATTGAAAATATGAAATAGACATGATGTTTCTGCCATCATGAAATATATCACCATTTCTAGACCACTGGTATAGCACCTGACACTGTTTTAACATTTTATTGTCTTACTGTTTATATCTGTTTTAATTGGTTTTATGTAATTGCCTTATTGATATGTAAGCCGCCGTGAGCCTGCCTCGGCAGGAAGGGCAGGATATAAATCTAATAAATAAATAAAAGTCTCCCCTAGTGTGCAGGTAAAAAAGGATCAATATTTCAAAGAAACAGAAAAGTCACAATTCATTTCAGCAAAGAATCTGCCCTGCATGTCGCTGAGACAGAACATTTTGTTTTGAAAAGGTTTTATTCCAGTTTCATATTTTAGTTGGATACCATGGATCTGATCTACTGACACATTCTTCCAATTGAAGAAACATTCCCTTGACATAAGAGGTTCTAATGTGTGTGCAGAGAGGGGTAATTTAAAACAAATTTATGTACAGCCTCCCTGCACCTTTGGATAGTTTTCTCATTGGGAAGAACTACCACCTGGTGAACTTCGTTCTGACCCTTATTGACTACCCCACAAAACCCCATGAATCCCAACAGCCATAAAGTACAGAGCATGATATACGTAGTCCCTTCTAAGGGGACTAATGAGGGGAACTGGGGATTTTATTGACAGAGAGCCTCTTATACAGGGAAGCTTCCTTTAAGCAGAGGACAATGTCTCTGCCAGTGCAGAGAACAAATCTATGGAATCCACTCATGGCATATTTATGAAAGGAAAAATGATCAATATGCATTTTCACCACTACGCATGAACACACAAAGCTTTTGGTCCTGAACCAGGTTTTTCATCCAAAGGATAGTGTATTCACTTTGCAAAGTCTAGGAATATATGATTCCAGGTGCCACAACGCATGTTTTGGGATGCAATATGCCCAAGTTTGCCAAGCTTCTTTCCTCCTAGGGTCATGCTTTGGACCACTTAGGATAAAACCAGACTTCAGACCAGAGAAAAACTTAGGCTCCCTTTCAGGCAGAGTCCCCGAGTATGGGGGATATGACTTTGGGTGGTCCAAAAGTTATTTGTGGGTCCAGGGCTCTTAAAGTAGGATAAATATTTGTAGTTGAATTTGCATACAAGGAACCAGGAACTGTGGACCACCTTCACTCTTGCATGCTTGGGTTGGATCTAGGTGGTACAAGAGGCACCCAGAAGAAATCCTTGTCCATCTGACTGTGATGGTACTTGGCAGCCCAGTAAACAGAAATGCCTCTGAACAGGAACATCTAATGGAAAAATTCTGTCATGGGCTTGTTCTATTGCACTGAAATTGTTCTATGTGGTCAATAACCTACCTAGGGCAAACTGCCTCAGTCTCAATAATCCTTATGGCAGCAAGAAAAAGTACTTGCTGAGTACAAGACCACTATAACAATTCTTTCTATAGCTCCCACCATAATGCCTGCAGGATAAACAATTCCCTTCACTAGTAAGACTCATTCATGTCTCATTCAACTGTAATCCTCAAAAAAGTTAACTCTAAAAATGTCTACACAATACTCTGATAAGTTTCTTAACAATATGTTCATCTTCCCAGGGCCATCAGGGTACTAACTCTGTCCTCTCAAGATTCTTGATGTTTTATTTTTAAATGTACATTTTGCCTTTCTTCTTTAAAATGAGTTAGTATGACACATGTAAAAAATAAAATCAATGCATAACAAGCAAACCTAAAACAAATTCTTCAAATACCACCTCAATCTATTTGCTATTTTCCTACAGCAGCTAACTAAATGAAGGTAAGCTCAACCAGCAACAAGTACTATTATGATGAAGGACCTTCTTTGACATCCACAAACCTGTTTCACATAGAAGAAATCAGGGTCCATTGTAGAAAGGGACAGGAGTCAGGAACAACCATGTTTTCCCTATTCATAGGAAGCAGTGACTGATGCCATCTGTGAATTGTTTTTATTTACATTATCTAATTGTTGGAATTGTTTTTATTTAAACTGTTGAATTGTTTTATCTTGATGTATTTATGACTGCTGTATATCACTCAGAGCCCTGAATATTCAGGGATGGAATGATCCTCAAATCTAAAACAAACAAATAAATAAGAACTATCTACCAAGCAGGGGATTTGGGGGGGAGGTCATCTCATTTCCCCTTCTCACTATTCACTCTTTTCCTTCCCTGAAAGACCCTGTAGCCTCTTCCCTTTTCCTGCCTTAACAACCCTGGAAAGGGCCCTAACTCCTCTCTCTGCCTTTTACAGAGAGAAACCAAGGCCGGGAGGCTGGTAGTCTTGTAGTGGTTGCCTAGCAAAGACCACAGAGGGCATTTGTTTCTTAAAGCTACAGATACTGGCTCTATTTGGGGGAGTCAACCCTCGCAATGTATTTGATTTTTTTTTTTAAGATTTCAGATTTTACTGCAAAACTGGGGCTTTTCAGGCTTATAGAAAAACAAATATCCATAGTCATGTTGAGACTTAAATGGTGTAGACTGCCTTATGTGAAATTTTTCACATTTTACACAAGGGAGTAAACCCTAACTTAACAAATATTTGTTTTTGTTGTTTTGTTTTTGTTTTTTTAAATCAGCTTTCTTCAGTGCTCCCCAAATTCCCTAATTTTCCATCATAAAAAGTTGGGGAAAGATCCTAAAGGGGGGGTGGGAGAGAATGTAATAAGGTTTCCTTCAGAATTCTTCAAGTTTTTCCCCAGGCCTTAACATTTCTACAATGTCTAAAAGGAGCTACAAAGTAATTTGACCTTACATAATTTTCCTTCCATGAAGAAGACTGCAGATTTATACTCCGCCCTTCTTTGAATCAGAAACTAAGAGCTGTTTACAATCTCCTATATCTTCTTCCCCCAGAACAGACACCCTGTGAGGTGAGTGGGGCTGAGAGGGCTCTCACAGCAGCTGCCGTTTCAAGGACAACTCCTGTGATAGCTATGGCTGACCCAAGGTCATTCCAGCAGGTACAAATGGAGGAGAGCAGAATCAAACCCGGTTCTCCCAGATAAGTCTGTACACTTAACCACTACACCAAACAGTAATACCAATCCATAAAATGGCAACTAGAACATGCTGTTAACGCTGAAAACTACACGACCACACAACATTTTTATTGTATCAAACATAACCATATTCATGTTTTATTTCCTTAGAAATAGAAAACTAATTATATTGGAGAGCCAGTTTGGTGTAGTGGTTAAGTGTGTGGACTCTTATCTGGGAGAACTGGGTTTGATTCCCTACTCCTCCACTTGCACCTGCTAGCATGGCCTTGGGTCAGCCATAGCCCTGGCAGAGGTTGTCCTTGAAAGGGCAGCTGCTGTGAGAGCCCTCTCCAGCCCCACCCACCTCACAGGGTGTCTGTTGTGGGGGAGGAAGGTAAAGGAGATTGTGAGCCGCTCTGAGACTCTTCGGAGTGGAGGGCGGGATATCAATCCAATATCTTCTTCTTCTTCTTATATATTTTGAAATTAAGTGCCACTGAGTAGTAGTGATCAGACTAGGATCCTGGAAACCCAGGTTCAAATATCCACTCTGCCATGCAAGCCTGCTAGATGACCATGGACCAGTGACATACCCTCAGCCTAAGCCACCTCACATGGTTGCTATGACAATAAAATGGAGGAGGGGAGAATGATACAAGCCACTTCAGTAGCAAGCTTCTTCCAAGTAATGGGTCCTGCCTAAAATTAACACTTATTCAGTCATCTTTCTCACTTCCCTCTCTCCAGGCCCAAACTCCCCTTGAAATGTTACTTCGGGAAAACAAACAAGGAAGCGATCTACAGAAAGGGAAAATCAATAAAACTCGCATACACTCTCACTCTCTCCCATCAGCAGAAAGGTTATGTAGACTCCAACCCCATGACTAACTTTGCTCTTATGTAAAGTTTTGTGCTGTTCAGTACATGAATTTTTCAGAACACACGAAAAATTGCCATGCCAATGACAAGACTCAAACTCTGTCCTGCTGCTTCAGACCAACGTGGCTACTCACCTGAAAGAGTCTTCAGAATTATGGAACATGTGCAAGGAAAAGGTGTACAGAATGCAGAAGCCCCTCTAGTAATTTCAGTGGGACAAGGAAAGAGGCTGTGGGCAGAGAGCATGCAATCCCATAACCTACTCCTGATATTTGAATCATGGCTGGCAGAAAGACAGCAGTACATCAATTCCAAGGCTATGCTAAGGTGAATCACAGCATGAGCAATCAAATCTGCAGAGGAATCAGGAAGAAAGATGCTCAAGGACCAATAACTCCACATGGCATAAACTGATGACTGTCAAAATAAAGTATACTCCAAAAGGCACACCAGCAAATAGAGCACTTGTGTGGTATTTTCAGTTGCCAAATCCAAAACAAAACCCTGAGTATTTACTTCATAGCAATTCAGGAGAAGTACCATTTACTATGTTGATATCAATGCAGAATAAAAATGGCTTAAAGAACCAACTTCCCCACAACCAAATATGAAATTTATTACACTTCTGGTGATATTGCTCTTAGGCACATTGGAGGGCTTTCTCAGATCAGTGAAGCAGGTCTTTGCCTACCAGTCCCCAAAATCCCGCTTCGGTGGGGTAGGGCGGGATATAAATCGAATTAAATAAAATAAATAAATCTAAAGGCTGCATGCAATAGAAAATTAACAGAAACCAACAAGCTAAGTTTAAACAGCTGTGTAAGTAAACAGAATATTCTCATTAGGACTTCCACCAAATTAGAGTTCATGGTGTACTGAAGGCCAAAAGTCAAGATCAAATTCTAAAATGAATGAAAAATACAAATGCATCAAAACAGCTATAATATCCACTGAATTCCTAGAACAGATATGTCAAATATACAGCCTGGGGCCTGGAACCAGACAGTTCAGGGCTTTTATATGACCCAGAAGCAACTGGGGGAAACCAGTCCAAATGCGGACTGGAAGGACCCTTTAGTAGGGTATTATTCCCCCTGGCCTTTCACCTAATGTGGGCCCTCCCCAGGGTCTTACCCCAGATCTCCCAAGATTGCCCAGCCTGGAGTTGGCAACCATAAAGAGTGAGGAGGTCTGGCTTGGCCTCAAGCTCTGCTGAGGAGGGGTATGGGTCACAGCCAGCAGTAAAATATTTCCAATACCTGGCATTACATTTTATGGTATGTGTTGCCTGGTCCGCCAAAGAGACTTTATGTCATATCCAGTCATAGTAACAATGAGTTCAACTCCTCTGTACTAGAAGGTTGAGAAATAAGGAATGTAAACTGATAAATGGATCACGAATTATACAAGGTTAGAAAAAAAGGAATTAATGCATACCATCCTCTGAAATGTTAACAAGTAAAACAAAACAGTTAACTTCAGCACTGAGGATAAAGAAATGATCAAGGTTTAAGCAATTATGCAACATGAATTAGATAGGTAGAAGTAACTAATGAAAGGCTGGAAATGAGGGGGCAGCAATTCAAAAAATCTCCAATATTCTCTTTTGGAATGAGTGGAACACTATTTAAAAGAAGGCTTCACTCTCAAAATATTAGTAATATGAATATTTCCCTGTAAAACAGTCTACATTATCAGTTAGTCAGGTACATGTTGTAGGCAACCAAAGCATTCACATTCAAGATATACTTCTGCACCTAGAGAGCGCTACCACCTTCATTAGAGGAACATGCAAGACTTTTGCTTCTTTTACTTATGGGTTATGGCTTGCCTTCCCCTGGTGACTTTTAAAATTATTTGCTTAAGTAGCACAGAATGTAGTAGGGTACAGTAGTCTCTAATACTGGATACATTACAAATTTGCTAGTAGAAAACTAAGGCATTCACAATTTTAAATTTAAAACATATGCCAAATTATATCATTATATGCATTTTACTATGTTAAAGCAGTATGTTTGGATTTGATGTAAATATTCCACATATTTCAATTCCCTCCCCCCAAGCATTTCCACTTCTTTCTTGGCTTCAACTTCTGGAAATGTTACATCTCCATCCTCACATCTATTCTGGCCCTCATCAGCTCACACAGAAGGGAGTAGGCCGTACAGCCAATATCGCTAGGCCTTCAATTTTATTCCCCACCCATCACATTCAGAACTGGCATCCTGCTAAGAGATGCATTGCCAATAACCACAGGAAGGCAATTAGCTATGCAAAACAATTTGCATATGCTGAACAAATCGCCTGGATGGTGTTTACTGTTCTGACCTGGATGGCATAAACCAGCCCAATTTCATAAGATCCTGGAAGCTATGCAGGGTTGGCCCTGGTTATTATTTAGCTGGAAGACACCAAGGAAATCCAGAGATAGGTGATGGCAAACCACCTCTGAATGCCATTTGCCTTGAAAACCTTACAGGGTTTCCATAAATCAGCTGTGACTTGACTGCACTTTCCACCATCACCACAGTTTTATTGTGCTCTCAAGCTACTTATATGACAAAAAGGAGTTCCGCAGAAGAATGTTTGGTTCTGCATGGAAAACAGGTTCTCTAAAGCATAACTATAATATTATCACAGTTGTTCTGATGAATGGGATGATTTAAGGACTGGTTCCTCTGGTTCAGATTTCGCAGTATTTATTTGCATGTATTCTCCTATGAGAAATCATTTATCATCCACTAGTTTGAAAAATATATCATATGAATTAATGGTAGAGCGATTACAATTTGAAATGGAGTAGCCATGATACTCTGCTGCGGCAAAAACAAGTAACAAATCTTTTAGCACTTTCTGTTGCTGTTGTTCAGTCGCACAGTCAAGTTCGACTCTTTGCGACCCCATGGACAAAGTCATGCCAGGCCCTCCTGTCTTCCACCATCCTCCGAAGTCTGCTCAAATACGTGTTAGTATTTTAAAAAGGTAAAGGTAGTCCCCTGTGCAAGCACCAGTTGTTTCCAACTCTGGGGTGACGTTGCTTTCATGTTTTCACAGCAGACTTTTTATGGGGTGGTTTGCCATTGCCTTCCCCAGTCATCTACACTTTCCCCCCCAGCAAGTTGGGTACTCATTTTACCGACCTTGGAAGGATGGAAGGCTGAGTCAACCTGAGCTGGCTATCTGAAACCAGCTTCCACGGGGATCGAACTCAGGTCCATGACTTTATCAGGTATCATTTTTAATGTACCACCAACAGACTGACCAAGAGTTGTTCTTTAAAAATTCCAATAACAATTTTTTAGGCAACTGAACAAATGGATACCTGGCATTTTTCAATCTGAGATCAAATAAAAGGGTTTTTAAAAATCTTCTAAATGGTCAAGATCCAAAACAGCATGACACAATATCAGATACAGGTCCAACTGCTTAAAGAAAAGCAATATAAAGAATGAGTGATGGAGGAGGTATCAGCTTCAAGGTCTGGGCCAGAGGGTGATCAGGTTATTAAAATCTTGCTTCCTCCTTTAACCCTAGTAATTTTTATCTCTGGCATTAATTTCTCCTATCAATTTCTCCTACCCATCAGCTCCCCTTTCCTTTCAGGGTATCTTATTTACCACCTTATTCTTTTTCCCTTCTGTATTGCTTGGCTAATACACCTTGCTATTCAGCAAGCAAACAACAAGCACTTGCAAGTACAATTTGTACACTGACAGTTGGGACAAGACTTCTAAAGAAAAACTTCCAGTTCCACTCTACAGAACAGCTTTAAGCACTCTAATAAACCGCTTCCAAACACATGATAACATCTGGATAGAATTCAATGAATACACCAGTGCTAGCACAAAAACACAAGGCTGGAAAAGTCCTAATAACCTTCCACAGACAGAGCTGGTACGGCATTATTTCTCAGATTATTTAATACAGAAGCTAATGAAATATTTAAGATTTCTAATCAGTTTTTAATTGTCTAGAAAACAAAATTACAGCAATAAGGTGCAACCCACCTTTAAACCCAAGGAATCTGAACATTAACGTACAAGGACATAGATGAAGGGAAAAAATGACACTAGTCAGATATAATACATCTACATTGTTAAAAGTATAGATTTTATTAATTTCTTAAACAGTGAAGAATGTCTAGGACCTAAAAACAGCAGTTTTATTACAAAAGGAACTTCAAAGGGAGATTAAAAAGAGAAACTGCTGAACTGCAACTGATAACAAAGCTCAAGACAATGCAGCCATAGAGACCTAGGTTTCCTGTCTCATTACCAATGCATATTTCTCCATGCCTACTACCTCTCTGCATATCACACCTAATCCAATCACACACATTATTTGGCATCTGAAATCACTCCACTTTCCAATACATAGGACAGGTGGACACATTCTAGCTATATCTGAAGAAGTGAGCAGTGACTCATGAAAACTCATACAAGGGTCCTCCACAGGGGTGTAGCCAGAAAATTTTGGGTGGTGGAGCGCTAGGAAATCCTGTGGGGCAGGAAGGGGGGCAGGAGAGAGAGAAATAAGAATAGCAAGTGCTCTGCCCACACCCTAATCCTTGACAGTCTACTAACCCTCACCCTCGCTACTCTGCCTACCCCCACCTCATTCTCACCTACTGTGCCCAGACCCAATCTTTGGCACTCTACTAACCTCCACCCTCACCATTCTGCCTACCCATTGTTCTGCTCACCCACCCAACCTTGATCTGCTCTGCTCACACCCCATCTGACAAAATTCCAGGCCTTATCTGGGCAGCAGAAGATCAGAACCCAACAAGGAGAAATGTGTCTTGTTTCTGGGGATCCCTTCTCTCTATTAAGAGAAGTCAAAATGCAGCTTGGGAGATTGGAGACTTCTAAGAGGATGGGGAGGGCATCTGGACCTCACATACTGCTGGAAAGTTATTTCCAACAAAGAAGGCAAACAGAGGAATGGATCAGACATCTTTCTATCTGGCCCTCCTGGGGAATGAAAAGTCCTGGAGCGTTACAGGAGAATCGGGGACATGGCCAAGAGATGCCCCACTGTGACTATGGGCCAGCCCTTACCACAAATTTTGTTCCTCTTCAAGGTGCTAATAGACTCTTTCTCTTCTAGAAAAGAACAATACTCCTGTTAACATGAATATTTGTGTTTTAAAAGATGTTGGACTACAGAATTGTGGTGCTATGCAGATAAAATAAAAATCTTTCCATTCTCTGTGTTTAAAGTAGTAATGATCTCTTGTAAATTGATAAAAGCCCACTTTTTGAAGGGTCACCAAGGAAAAAGTTATAATATTAGGGGACACTAAAGAATTCAAAAGGTAGCAAATCCAATGGAATGGCATCTCTGTTGGTAGAATGTTACTGTTATGTTATTGGCATAGATTTCTCCCTTCTCCTTACTGCACTCTCACTTTGCCCTCACACTGTCTGACTCACACCAGAGTAAAATTTGAGTGGTCAGTTGGCTGCAGCAGGAACAGAAAGCCTGCAAGTCCTCTTCCACCAGCTTTACTCTGTAGATGGTGCTTTGGATCCAACCCTGTATGTTATACTACTAATACTCAGAGCAGCCTCACCCTTAACATGGCAACTGCATTCACTACACCATTGTCATAACAGTGATTCCCAGAGCAAAGAATACGTAACAATTAGGCATCTGAGAGTGGATATACAACAGCATGTACCCGTCATTCATATTTTAAATACCTAATGTGGGAAATGCCAATTTAACAACATGCATGAATACAGCAAACAATTACCACAGTTACTCAGTTGTAGATTTTAATATTGTATTCCTGAGATAAGCTATTTCATTCCTCACTAGAAAATGTTGAAAGGTAACAGAGTGTGATGGTACATGGAAGAATCTATATGTGGCCCTAGTGAAATGTTACATGTTTTATCCCATTGAGTGATAGATTTGAAGTAAAGTGCATTTAGGATATAAAGGTTTACCATTTTTTTATTGTAATTTGGCCTTCCATGGTCACTCAAGTCCCTGCCTCTAAAGGCAAGATTCTGATGTAATATCAAACCATTGCTTGGCATTATATGAATTAGCTCCATATTTGCATGCTTTCTTCACCAGACATCCCTAGCTCAGAGTCAATTAGTGTCTTCCACTTCAGAACAAACCACAGCCTGAACAAGCAAGCTCCACTTTGTACTTCCGTTCAAAACTAGGACTGTAAACATGAACACTGTACAGTGCAATCCATTCCAGTTTACAGTGAAAATGCAAACCATCCCCCTTTCAAAGGATACAGCTGGTACAGAACAGAAAGGCCTGTTAGTACCTGAGATGCCAGAAACAAATGCTAACACTCAAAGGTGAGCATGGGCATTATATTCTCAAAGTACACTTTCTTGCCAGCTCACCCACACTGAAGGCTTAAGTCAGCCATGTTGTGACACACTGTTCATTCTCACATACAGGGCCTTGGGATAAGCAGTTTTATAATTTTCATGAGCTGTTTACTGATATAACTTTTTGCTTTATTCACTGAAATTGTTGAGAATCAAATTTAAAGACATATTTAACTGAACAAAGGCAACTTGAAAATATATTTTTATTTTAAAATACTTTTATTCAACTTCCTACACTCAAGACAGCTCACAACATTTAAAACAGACAAAAATTAATAAAGCAGAAAAACACAAACAAACATTTAAAATTTCGACACCATTACTATTACATCCTGAAAATATGGATTCTTTTAAAATAAGCCTTCCAATATACTCAGGTGGTCTTGTTTTGGAAGACTGCTGCCCATTTCAGGGGCAATTACTAAGAATGCCCTGATTCTTTTGAAGATCATCCTTACCCACCTTAACAGAGGCAGTCAAAGCAGAACACTCAGTGAAGAAAAGCAAGACAAGCTGTCTTAAAGATTACCATGAAATATTCTTTAAAATGATGAGAAGTTTAACTGTTATTCCAACTCAACTACAAGTACCAAAGTGACATCTATTTAGTTCCTCAGAGAATAAAACACAAAAGTTATTACATCAAGCCTCAGCAGGAATTATCCCATCCTGGTTAGATCTACACATTCTACAAAGCACTTCTGGCATCAACTCTGATCTAAGTATTAAGTATGCCCATGCTCACCCACCAATCAAGAGAGCTGACATTAACTCTAAGAAGGGAACACCAAATTGATACTCAATATCTGATTACGACAGAGCTTGAATGCATGCAGCTCCAGAACACTGCACATAATATTAATTTGCCCATTTTTTTGGTATAATATGGGATCCATGCACAGAAGTCAGACTACATATGTAGTTCAGTCTAGCTAGAGAGGGACAATGATGAATACTCCTAATGAGGATGACTCTTCATACAACTGTAAGTATCTGCCTGCCTCATGAAAGGCTATTATGCAACTATCAAAATCATACAGGGCAATTTTGGCTTTTGAGAATGACGTCCATAAAGCAGTTTTAATAAATGAAACATTCACTAGCCAAATTACTAGATTTCTTATTGAAGCTCTGAGAGAGATCTACCACCATAAAAACAGCCACAAGATTACTGCTTTGGCTAAAATGCTTTAACTGCCTATTCAATTACACTTTATTGGCACTAAAGCACCAACTGTACAGATTTACTGTTTTTGCTCAATCTCAAAAGTTCATTGAAGACTATAAATTATTATCATTTATCTGATTGCTTCACAATCTTTAAGAAAATAGTGTATGTTGATATAGTATACTGAAGAGCTGAATTTTCATTTTGAGTCCCCCATATTCATTATTGTTTATTACTATTTCATAATTTCAAATTTTTTAAAATTAAGCAATAATCCTACAAAACTATGCACACAAACACTACTGAAAATGTTTCCATTAGGGAAACAGAACGTTTCAATGGTAGTGCCTTTATAAATACCACAGTAAGGATTAAAATTTTAAAGGAAGTTACCAAGCTTTTACAAAAATTAGACACCATTTTAGATTAGAAAAATTAAAGTACACTGAGTACCACCAAAAACCTTCAGTGTGCACAAAGTCACTTTCTCTACTACCTCCCACAACTTTAGCAAGTTAATACTTTCAGAACTCAGTCAGAACCATATGCATTTTCTAGATGAGAACATGAGAAAACATATAAATGGAAATCTGAATACAGATATACAAAAGAATGCTTGCAAATCAAACTTGTAAAATCCTCCACACACAACTGACGAAACAGAGTACATACATATACCCAACAGGGAGGTTTTGAATCAGTTAAACAAAAAAAGAGCCAACGTATTCTCATATCAAATTAATTTGGCTTGACAAGAACAATAATCCTAACAAGACATTTCTAAACTGTCGTAAAAGTTCACTCATATCACTATTACACACACATCATGTTACTCTTGCATCTTCTGAAATGTCTTTATGTATCTTAAGAAATTTTAAGTTTAGAATGATATCAGGAAACACCAAAAAGTTCAAAAGAAACAGGAACATAATAGTGCATGGTTCCATATATCAGACTATGATGCATGTTATCTCCTTGGGAATCACTGTTGGGAATGAAAAGTTGTGTTGGAAGTGATCATTCTTTGTGAAAGGCTTACTCTATTTAGACTTCACTGCTTTTCTGCCAAGCATAAGCCTTATAAGGAAGCTGAAGTCGACCACCATCTATTCTATCCAGTCCTCTGAGATGGCCAAGAGTAACCTTTTCTGGTGCCTCCGAGGACAGTGTACACAGTTTAAGAGAGTTTACACATTTCTTGATTGATGAATCCAGTTTTAATCAACTGCAACTGACCTCTGTTCACACCATTTCAAGCCGTAAAAATCAAAATATGAAAGTTTGCTTCTCCAGTGAAGACAGTTTAGTTATTAAGGCTACAAAAGTTACCATTTTGATAAATGTGTTCTGTACAGAAACATACCTGAAAGTGTAGTCTTTCTTCAGAAATAAGCCAATATTACATAAGGCAAGTAGTATTATGCTGCATTTATCAAAAAAAACCCTATCCAATCTTTGGGAAACAGATGTGGGATGAGGCTACAAAATGTTTCCTTCCTTTAAAATGTCTTTTAAAACACGGAAAAATACTGTCAAAAGATACTAAGCATAAATCAGCAAGCCAGCTCTGGATACTACTGGGAAAGAACTGGTTCACAACACAATGTAGGGATACAAGCTTGCAAATAAAGTTGAGCTTCTTTTGCCAGATAGCTTCAGCACTACTATTTAATGCATGATGTGCACAAAATGCCTTCAGTGCTCAAACACCTTCGAACTACACAAGCGGGGGAGGGTTCTTCTGGCGTTCAAGTACTTTATTCCCACTTTCTAAAATATGTATTAACCTAAGTACTCACAGAAAACCGACTAAAAGAAATACACCAGTCTCCACAGAAGAACTCTTTTCATCCATAGAAGAAAAGAGAATAGCAACTATTTAATCAAACCAAACCTTCTCAGAGGAAGGAAGAAAGTTACCGGTTCAGCAACTGTTTCTACAGACGACATGTTTTAAGATCGCGAATGCATAATTAGGCAGTTTCACTTCAATACCTTCTGCTGTGGAACAAAGAAATTTCTGTCTAAGAAGCTTTCTTTAAAAAATCGACTCTCCTAGATTCCTCCTCTCCTAGATTCTAAAAAGGCTCAACTCATAAGCAAAAGAATTATGAAACGGGAAACCAAATTCACGATCCGCAAAGGCATTGAAAAACGAAAAAAGAGAGCCAAACTACGGTCTCAAAACGAAGTACAAACTCACTCTTTCACTGCAATGTAAGTCCACCAAAGAGGTTTTAGTGAGTAATGTTACACACACACATACACGTTCTCCTCCCTCCCTCCTTACCTATCTCACACTTGGGGCGCCAGGATTTCCTCCATTTAACCCGGGTTCTCTCACCCCCGCCAACATCCAAGGAGGCTTTAAATCCAAACCAAGTTTTCTCCCGAGTCAAGAAAATCAAAAGCATGCAACAGCTTTGGGCGGGGAGAAGAGAATGCAGCAGCAGCAGCAGCAGCGCCAAGCTTCTCACGGCCCAGAAGAAGATGCGGGTGGCTGGGGGTGTGTGGGGTGCTCCTCCGCCCCCCTTTTCCTCCTCTTCCCCGTCACTTTCCTCTCCTCCGACCGGGCTAGTGAAGGCGGGTCTCGAGCGCCTCAGCTTCTCTTTCCACCGTCACGCGATGCGGCTTCAGGTGCCTCCAACGCCGCCCCGGTCCCGGCTGAAGAAGAGCCACTTCCTTCCCCTCGCCTAGGAGCAACAAGCAGCAGCGGGGCCGCAATGCTTCGCGCCTCAGCCCGGCCTCCTCCTTCGCCGCCTCCCAGAAACAGGCGCTCTGAAGTCACCTCCGCCAGGCCCCCTCGCTAGGCTGGGCCTTGGATGCTGTCGCAGCCCTGCGCCGCCCCCGTTACCACCACCAGGGGCATGAGGCGAGGCGAGGAGAGAGCCAACAGGCAGCCCCCCTACTCCGCTCCGTTGCCTTCCGCCGTTTATTCCGCCCCCCTCCTTTCCTTCCTTCGCCTCCTTCCCCCCCCCCTCCTTCTCTCCCTCTCTCACACACAGAGCGCCTCCTTTCCCCCACTTCCCCCTTCCTTCCTTCCTTCCTCTTCTCTCCCGCCTCTCTCGTTCTGGGCGCCGGCCAGTGGCTCGCTGAGGTGTCTCCACGGCGCTCCCCTGAGACAAGGGCGGCGGCAGGCAGCGGGCGAGGGAAAGAGGGCGGGCAGCCACGGTACACAAGGGCGGCAGGAGCAGTTCTTCTCCTTCCACTACTACTAGTGCTGCCGCCGCCGCCCAGGCCAAGGGGAGACACTGCAGCGCCGCCCAGACAGCCAGGCGTGACTGACTGACACTCTCTCCCTTTCTCAGTCGGCCCCAGCGCGCAGCTGCACTCGTTTCCCTTCAGACTTCAGCCTAGAGCCAGACAACAAGTCTGGAATTGGCGAAGCGAGCGGCAGCACGACTTAGCCAATCCGGAGAGAGGAACTTCTTCTAACAGCCAATGACCCTGCTCCGAAGGGCAGTCGTGAAGAGCAGGTTTGGCTGTAGGTTGAGAAGCGAGAGGAGAGAGAGAGGGTTCAAGCCATCTGGGGGAATTCTTTTTTTTTTTTTAAACTAGTTCTTTTATTTAAGTAGAGAAGGGGGTTGAAGAGAGGGCAGTTGGGAAAGGGTGTAAGGGAACTTCGAAAGAGGAAAGAAAGTAAAGAGGGGTATTGTTAATTTAAAGGGGTATCTGGGAGAGGGGGGGAGGAGCTGGAGGAAGAAAAATTAGAAGTAGGAACGACTTGGAAAAGATAAAACAACTTTGGGATAGGGTGAAGGAGAAAGAAAAGGAATGAGGAAAGAGAAAACTCCACAGCAGAAGCGACAGAAACTTACCTACATTGGCCTGATGTTCACTTGACTTCCCCACCCCTGCTCCCAAAACGTTACAGCCCCTGCTGGTGTGTGCAAACAAAACCCTAGTTTAAAACAGAATTTATTCCAGCATAAGTTTCTGTGTCAGAGTTTACTCATCATCATCAGTTGATTCACAAAATCTTACTGAATACATTTTGTTAGCCTCTAGACAGCAATTTGATTCGTGTTTTATTTTGCCGCTGCAGAATAATATGGTTACCCATGTGGAATTATAAATATACCGTAAAGGCTGCCAGAAGGTCTTCTGTTCTCACTTCCAGGGCCTTTTCTTGTTCCAAGGCAAAAACTTTATATATTTTTATCAGCCTCCAGGCCTAAGCAGTGATAAACTGGTGATTTGATAATTTAGGTGCAGAGCATCCAGCAGCAATTCCTCATAGATCCAGGAAGCATGTGTCATGGTCCTCACATTATCCTCTCAAAACTCCTTGTATGACTAGTTTATAGGTACAGTGTTGTTCCCTCTTTGTTGACAGCCGGCTTTTGAGTGCACTGAAACTGCTCATTTGATTCTAGCAGAATCAACCAGTTTTTCCTTAGGCCATTCTTTACTTGCCAGCTTCCTTCAGTGCTGAATATGTTGTGCTCATGGAGTTTTTGGTAGTGGTGCAAGTATAATATAGGGAACAATCCTAAGTAGGTCTATTCAGAAGTAAATTCCATTTATTTAATGTTGCTTAAAAAGGCAAAGGCACCAGTCATTTCCAACTCTGGGGTGACATCGTATCACAACGTTTTCACCGGAGACTTTTTACGGAATTGTTTGCCATTGCCTTTCCCAGTCATCTACACTTTGCCCCCAGCAAGCTTGGTACTCATTTTACCGACTTCAGAAGGATGGACGGCTGAGTCAACTTGAGCCAGCTACCTGAACCCAGCTTCTGCCGGGATTGAACTCAGGTCATGAGTAGAGAGCTTGGACTGCATACTGCAGCTTTACCACTTTGTGCCACGGGGCTCCTTAATGGTTGCTTACTCCCAGGAAATTAGGATTACAGTGAAAGAACGGATTCAGGTGGGTAACCATGTTGATCTGAAGCAATAGCACAAAGTTTGATTCCAGTGACACCTTTAAATCCAACTAAGTTTAATTCTGAGACAGAGAGAGAGGCATCTGTACACTGACTGTACACTGTTTCCCCTGTTGTTGTGACTGTTTTGTGAGAGTGGGGGAGTGCCAGGAGTCATAGTAGTCTAAATTCCAAAACAAACTGCCTTGTACCATGGCAAGAAACCTTACATATGGTCCTATCCTGGCTAGAACAGGACTATGACCTTAAAATGTGATTGTATCTCTTAGAACATGACCTCTGGGTGGGAATAAGATCACTTCCAAATCCTTCTGTTGTAGAAGCTGTAACAGTGTCATGCAATATTTGTGCACTCACGGAAACTGTCACAGTGGAATGGTACCAGCTCTAGGACAAAAAATGGGTAAAATTAAACTGTGGCGGGGTAGAGCAGAGGTTAACACAAATCCAATGCTTCCCTAAATTGTTGTCTTGTAGCATCGGCAGTAGGCAGTTGTGACATATTGCCCTGAACAACAGGTTTCCTAGTGCATCAATTTCAGACAGCTGGGAGGTGAAGAGTTTGTTTGTTTTCCCTCTTTCTCCTTCACCTTCCTTTTCTGGGAAGTTAGTTCACCCTGTGCATTCCATGCATTCTATAAGCTGAGTTCTTTTGAACTCATCAGTATGTATGTAGGGAATTTATTTTGCAGCTTTTTATTTTGATCATATTGTCTTCTTGTATCTATCTCTTGAACTTCATCTGTCTGAATCTGATCCTAGGATAATGGTATAGACGTGTTATTGTAGGTTTTTGTCTGGGGGAGGGGGGATTTAAAGGGTTAAGATTTTGTGAATATTTGACTGCACTTGTATATCATTTTTAAAAGTTTAATTTAAAAAAGAGAATTTAAAAAAGTTAATTCTTCCCTGGAACAGAGACCTGGAGTGATAGGCTGCTCCCTTTATTCTGATTGGCCAGCGCCAACTGAGGAGAACTATATGATTAGCTAAAGTCTATTGGCACCTTTTAGAACAACTAAGTTTTATCCAAGATATGAATTTTCATGTACATGCACACTTCCTCAAATACATTGAAATGGAAGTTAACACTTCATACACACACAGGGCTTTTTTTTTTTTAGCAGGAATGCACAGGAATTCAGTTCCGTCTGGCTTGGCATCAGGAGGTGTGGTCTAATATGCAAATAAGTTTCCACTGGGCTTTTTCTACAAAATAAGACCTGTTTATTGACAGATGCCCCCCACTTATATATATTCTCTCTGAAGTGTTAACTTCTATTTCAATGTATCTGAGGAAGTGTGTGTGCAAAAGAAAGTTCATACCTTAAATAAAACTTTGTTGGTCTTAAAGGTGCCACTGGACTCCAACTTATTCTACTGCTTCAGACCAACATGGCTGCCCACCTGGATATATATGATTAGCTGAGCACTGGGTCTTTGGGGGTATTTTTGTTTTTTTAGTCTTTCAGCCAGTTGATCTTTGGAAAGTCAGAAAGTCAGTTGCTTCTGACAGAGTCAATCAGACAGGTCACCTTTGGAGTGAAAGGAAACAACTCCTTGCCCTAACTGAGGAAGAATTCAGTATCAGAACTGAACAATAAACAATAAGTAATGTATCCACATAAATTTTTACAATCAATTTCTACCAATCTTACAATCATATTGAACATAGCCCCAACCCCTTTACAAAATGAACAGTAAATACTGACATCTGAAATAAAAACAAAACAATCTACACAGTAGATCTATATAGGTTTATTGTGTGTGATTTATTGTACAAATTACGTAACAAATATAACACAACACATTTTTATAATTTAGTATTTTATTTAAACAAGGATTTCTGGTTTTCTTCTGTTTGACTGCACACTGCTTTCCCTGTTGTTGTGACTGTTCTGAGTGGGGGAGTGCCAAGAGTCCATCATAGTAGCCTTAACATAATTTGAATCCTTATCCTTAGAATACAGAGTAAATTTCTTGGCAACTTTCACTGTCACATGGAATTTCTACAGGAACTATATACAAAATAAATGGCTAACTGTCCAGATTAACATGTTCGGTCATTAGATGCTGAGGAAGGGAATTTGGGAGGTCGCTAACCTTTCTGTTCCAATCAAATTCTACATTTCCATTAAAATGTGTTTAATACAATCCTAAGCAGAGCTCTACCCTTCTAAGCTCATTGACCTCCACTGAATTTGAAGGATAGAACTGTGCTTGGGACTGTTCTGTAGATTTATTTATTTTAAATATTTTTATCCTGTCTTGTGTCCTCAGACTCAAGGGCAAGCAAGGGCCTTTTTTATGTGGTACTCTCATGAAATTATACCACCACCAAAGAACCTAGGGGTGATGTAATTATTTTGGTGGTGGTGGTGGATGGAAGTGCCATCAAGTGGCAGCCGACTTATGAACGACCCTGTAGGGTTTTCAAAGCAAGAGACAAATAGAGGTGGTTCGCCATTGTCTGCATCTGTGTAGTAGTCCAGGAATTCCTTGGTGGTCTTCCATCTAACTACTAATCAGGGCCGACCCTGCTTAGCTTCCAATATCTGATGAGAACTGACTAGCCTGGGTCATCCAAGTCAGGGGACTTTAATGGTAAGGTTTGGTTTTATAGAAAGATATATACAATTGTAGTATCCACTGCAAAGTAAGAAACATACTTTAGTCTTTTGGAAACAGTGTTCGGTACTAATAGCTGATCTTTTAAGAAGATAAATATGTCAAGTCTACTGCTTCTGATGGAATAGAGGGAGTTAACAATTATAAAATCTATAAAGCCTTAACCCAGCAAATTGCCATATAAATGGATAGATATAAATAAACATATGGAGCAGAGGTTCATCAGTGGCTATTTGCCACAGAACTCTCTATCTGGGGCAAGTGATGCTCTGTATTCTTGGTGCTTGGAAGGAACAACAGTGTGAGGACTTCTAGTGTCCTGGCCCCACTGATGGACCTCCTGATGGCACCTGCTTTTTTTGGCCACTGTGTGACACAGAGTATTGGACTGGATGGGCCATTAGCCTGATCCAACATGGCTTCTCTTATGTTCGAATGGGAGTTGAAGGATCTCCTAAAGCTGAAATAAAGGACTTCAGATCTGTGCAAAAGCTTTGGAATTTTATTCCACATATTTTCAGCACTAAATCAAGTTCCTACTAACGACATAATTATACTGATTACAATGGGAGTTTATGATAATTAGATGGAAGTCTAGATATAAATATGTTAAATTAATATCAGTCAGCAAATTTTTCTTACTGGTTTAAGAATGCAGATCCTGCCCCCCAGGACATCTGTCAACCCTACCCAGGACATCTGTCAACCCTTCTAGCATCTTTCTCTTTTTCAGCTTCTTTCTCCTCTGGCATTCAGTGTAATGGAAAATATTTCCTCAGTCAGTCACTTAGCCTACTTCTCTTCCACTGCGTTATGGAACTGAACCACAAGGAAAGGCAGGATATAAATGTTTTAATTAATAAATATAAGTCCATGGAAAGAAGAAAAATATGTATAATTTGCACTAGTGACATAGCAGCTACAAATGGGAAGTTACAGAATATGGTTAGTATCATAAATTTAGTTTCCAATAAAAGGCATTATGAAAATGTATGGAACAGTCTGTTGTAACAGATATTTTTAAAAAAGGAAATTAAGCCTCCATAATCTAAATAAAAAGCAGAATAGTAGTGACTACCCAGTTATCTTATAGGACATAGAATGTCTTGACAGGAGAAATAAGATTAGTATTAAAATATTATAAAAATGTAAAATACTATAAATATACTATAAATATAAAATACTGTAAAATGTATAAATTAGTATTTTTTTAAAAATGTAGCTCTATAGTGGTCAAAGACCAAGCAATAGGGAAGAAAGGAAATGCAATGTGTTTGAAGTACATTGAGGAATGCAAATTGTATTGAAAGGAAAGACAACAAAGAAATAGGGAGAAGGACTGGAAAAGACTGGGGACATGTTTTAATATCCCCAATAGAGCAGTAGCGAACTTCAAAGAGAGTCCTGTGACGCAGAGTGGTAAGCTGCAGTATTTAAGTCCAAACTCTGCTCACTTGATACCGGTGGAAGCTGGATTCAGGTAGCTGGCTCAAGATTGACTCAGCCTTCCATCCTTCAAAGGTTGCTAAAATGAGTACCCAGCTTTCTGGGGATGAAGTGTAGATGACTGAGGAAGGCAATGGCAAACCACTGCATAACAAAAAGTCTGCCAGAAAACATTGTGATGTGACATCACCCCATGGGTCAGTAACAACTTGGTGCTTGCACAGGAGATTACCTTTACCATTTTTTAGTGAACTTAAAATGTGACTGAAGTGCAGGTGCTCTTGTCTTGCTCATAGGATTGCTAGCCTCCAGGTGGGGCCTGGAACTCTGTTACAACTGATCTCTAAACAATAGAGATCAGTTCCCTGGGAGAAAATGGCTGCTTTGGAGGGTGGATTCTATGGCATTGTACAGTGCTGAGGTCCCTCCCCTCACCAGATTTTGCCCCCAAATCTCCAGGTATTTCTCAACCCAGAGCTATCCCCTGCAAGCCTTGTCAACTGCAGAAATGGCTGCACTCACACACACCATAGCTGTTTTGGCACTTGAAAGGTGTGGGGGATGGAAAGAAGAACTCTGAGCATTTTTAAATTACTTCAAATGGCAGGTGCATCCTCAAGAGGGCCACAAGGATGCCATCATGTCTAGTTTCACTCTGATCCTACAATTTTTAGAGAGCCATTGCAAAGAAGCCAATGTCTGCTGTTGTATACTAGCACTGGAAAAACGAACTTCCTTGTGTCCATGCTGAGATGTAATGATCTGTGCAGAAAAATATAGCCAGGATTGTGGCAGCATATTACAGACATACTAAAGCAAATAGTTCTTGCTTTGTATGTGTAAAATACTTAATTAAATACATTCTGGGCTTTGCACCACAACTATATTGAAATGTTTAATTCCACCCATAACTTGATTAAAGAATTCAAGGGACACTTAAGGGAATTCTGCAAAAGATTTCATTTTTACTAAGCTGCTGATATAATAATATGAATAGTGAATTTGTTACATCCTGTGTTCATATTTATGAAGGTGCCCTTCCATATTCCAATTAATTTTGCCAATACACAGAAGAAAAATGTACACCAGGGAAATCTTCAAAGGATCAAGGATTCAGGAATTTATGCCCCAAACTAGTGTTCTATTTTAGTAACTCATTCATGTTTTTGTGAAACGCATTTTGTGAAACTGTTGAGGGATCTGTGATTTGTAACTTCACAAGCTCTTTTAATTTTCAATCACAGCTTATTAATTGACAGTTTATTAATTGTACTAGCACTTTTTTCTTTGAATGATTGTAACAAAAATATATTTATTCCATGCAAGTGTCCAGGGTAATCAACATAGTCTGACATTTTTCAGAGCTACTAAACCAACTGCACTGGCAGTGAAGGTGCCGATTTCCACATGCTGTTTGCCTTATGTTCCTTAATCTGGTTCTGGAGGGACCACTTCAAAGGATTAAGGTAGTTTAATTTTCATGCCTCTTTAATCTTTGACTTCTCTGCCAGAACTGTTGTGCTAACAGTAGGGATGGTGAACTAAACTGAGCATATTCCCATATATATTGGCCAGTGATCAGCTATCAGTTTGGATACAGTCCACCCAAAGTTAAGCACTTGTTAAATGCCACTGATATCACAAAACATGCTTCCCTCCCTCTCTCCCAAAAAAATACTTTGGTAGGATAATTTCCATAGTTGAAATAGCTGATCTGAATTGTAGGGCATTTTAGCAAAAATAGCAATCTTTTCAACAGAATCTGTGCATAACTGATTTTTAAAAGGATTTACAAAGTTTGATTTTGTAATTAGTAACTTTATATTCTCTCCCCTCATTGGTGGATCTGTATAATAGGGGATGTAAAAGGAAGATACAAATGATCTTAAGGGACCCTTCACATCCGGGCCACTTGCTATTTGAGATCTTACCGTCAGGTAGGCGATATAGAGTGTTGAAGGCTAAGACAAATAGATTCAAGGGCAGCTTCTATCCAAGTTCCATGGTTAGGCTAAATGCAGGGTTATGAATGGTTATTTGTTTTTAGATGCATTTAAATGGTCTATGTATATGTCCTTTTGGGGGGGGGTGTTGATGTGTTGGTATGTTTGTGGAAGAGCACCTCATTTTGTTGCTCTCATTTTCTTTTTTGAGAACAATGACAATAAATTTATCTATCTATCTATCTATCTATCTATCTATCTATCTATCTATCTATCTATCTATCTATCTATCTATCTTTATTTATTTCACTTATACTCTGCCTTTCTCTTAACATTATTTGTATTACTTTGCCTTGAATCCAAATTCCACTCCCCTTACATGAATACTAAGCACTTCAACAGGTACCTGTGGAGGGGTGCTTTTCTGTCCAGTGTGGAAGCATGCTGGACCCATAACCTGTTAGATTCACTGGTACAGCAAAACCAGCAACCTGTATCAGTTTAGCAGAGTGCACAATTGGCTACATGAAGCAAAGCTTCTTTGTTCTGCATGTGCTAGCAAAGTTACAGAGTTACACAGAACCACTTGTCAGTTTCAAACTAATAAAGAGTTCTTTATTTAGTTAGCTCCATTCTAGATAGGATAGATGAGATAGGAATTAGAAAATATGCTGATTACCTGAATGGATGCAGATGGAGATTGCTTCCATGGTACCAAAGATGGAGAATAAACACGTTCCTTCTTTGTGTGTGTGGGAGAGAGAAGTGTGAATGGAATGAAGGAAGCAATTCCCTGAGAGTATCAGTCTATGCATCAAAGAGTAAAAAGGAAGGAAACCCACAGTTTATCTCTCTCTCTCTCTCTGGAGGCTGAGGCTAAAAGACAGCATCTGGTCCTTCTCTTCCAACAAGTGGCATCTTATGAAATGCTATGCATAAGGACCCCGAGTCTTTGGGAGGCAGTTGTGAAGGCTGGGGAACCGCTGCCCAAGGAGGGACCTGAAAAGTTGTTTTTCATACATAGAAGTAACCGTACATAAATCTAGATCCATGTCTTCAAATTTTCAAGCCACTAAAGTTTTGCAAGTGTGCTTGAAGTCATGCTGACTTCAATCGGTGGAAGCTGAGACTGGAAGGTTCCCTTCTATTGCAGAAGTAATTTTGGCAATAGGTCACTGATATCATAAGCGGTCATAAGGAAAGTATTACAGATTGTCGAACATCAAATGGAAGAGTTTGTTTAGTAACCCCACATTATCTCACACTTCCCCTAAGTATTGTTTGTCAAGACTCCTCTTCTCAGGTTCTACTTATATGTTAATTTCTTTAAACATAATAAATAGGTAAAAAAGCATATGATTAGTCTTTTTTAATTGAATAGACCTAGGAGTAGTCCACATGAGGCTCCAGCAGAGCTGAGGTACAGTGGGAGAAGACAGGCTCCCAGATATGAACGGGGGAGGGGTGCATTTGTGCCTGGGTGGAAGGCGGGGAAGCAAGGATGATATTGGGTAATTCTGGACAGCCACCACTAGCTGTCATTCAGCCAGCTCTCTCAAGCAGCTTCCTGGAGCCTGCTGCAGAGGTCAGCCCATCATGGAACAGGTGGGGCATGCTGCAGGCTTGTCTCTGGCACACAGCTTAGAAAGGAGCAGACTGAAGATGTGCTTGGCATTCAGCAACTCTCTCCTGGGTTTTTACCTTCCCCATAGCAAAGGCTATATCTTCTGTGTATGCTGATTTGCACTGTCACAACTGGCTGCTGGTGTTTAGGCATTAGCTGGGGAACATAGTGTAGGTTTTGCAGGCCAGGGTCCCTGGATGACCAAAGGAGGGTCCCCTTCAAGGGCTCTGGGGGGCAGGGCACAGGACAGGATGGTGATGGCTAGGAAGAATGGTTTCCACCAGTTCCTGCCCTAACACCAGCACTCTGCCCCTGGTTACCCCATAAGCCCCAGCCTATGCTGCCTCAAGACCAGAGGAACCTGTAATCAGTAAAGTTGTGGCCTGATTCCTCCCAGCACGGTGTGTCTGTGTCATTCTTTTGTCCCCCACTCCAGCCATGGGCTGATCCCCACTCCAGGCACAATGAGACTGCAGTCATACACTTTACCCACTGGCCATACCTGCTTCGCTTCTGTATCCACTAGACACCCATATTTTGGACTTTACAGTACACATCCATCCAGTACGAATTCTCATCTTAAAAATTAGTTCTAAGCTACATTATGCTCTACTAAGAACTTTTATTTATATATAGTTTTGTTTCTGCCTTCCAGAAATTATGTTTCCAATGTGTTTTCCTTACAACAAATATAAAACTGATAAAGTTCTGTGCGTTAATAATGATTACCAATGGCAATAAATTCAGAATATACCAGAAAGAAGCAAAAAGCTGCTTCTGTATCCTCCCATTGAAGCGTTTGGCCATCTTTGAGAACCAACATAATGTAGTGGTTAAGAGCAACAGGACTCTAATCTGGAGAGCCAGTTTTGATTCCCCACTCCTCATTAAGCCAGCTGGGTTACCTTGGCCCAGTTACAGTTCTCTCAGAACTCTGTAGCCTTACCTACCTCACAAGATGATTGTTATGGGGAGAGGAAAGGGAGGGTATTGTAAGCTGCTTTGGGACTACTTAGGGGAGAGAAAAGTGGGGCATAAAAACTACGGTAGCTCTTTTACTTACACTAATACAAGCCAGTCAGTACCTTCATCAGCAATGCAACATTATCTTCCCTTTTTTCAGATAAATACACTTAGGCTGCAAAGGACCTTAGAGAAACAATCAAATTACGAAACTAGTTGTATATGTGATACTAGCTCATAGTTATGCATAGATAAGCAAATTCAATTTCAAAAGTGACTACTCTGCATAATAAAACTTGCTTCCTGGCTGATCTAAATTGTAACGACCTATCTAGATAGTAGCCTGGACTTGAAAGAGAATAGTCAATGTTGCTCGACAAACCACAAGGGAGGATTTAAAATGAGAGATATTTGGGCTACAGTAAAGCACAAACCAGATTGTGAAAAAGAATGCAACAGGAGCCAAAAATAGTATTCAGCAAGGAGAAAGTGTCCTCTTAGCCAAAGGAAAAAATCTGTCTGTATGCAAGGAGAAAAAAATAGAGGGCTTCTATAAAACAGGTTGTTCTTTTTATCAAGCGGCCATGATATGCAATACACACTATTAACATTTCACCCCAATGGGGACTCAAATCAGTTTATATAATTCTCTTCTTCATTTTAGCCTCACAACAACCTTATGAAATTAGGCTGAGACTAGTCCAAGATCACCCAACAAATCCTAATCCAGGGGTGGCCAAACTGTGGCTCGGGAGCCACATATGCCTCTATATCGTGTGGCTCTCAAAAGCCCCCCCCCCCACATCTGCTGGCGTGGAGTAGGCATCTGTCTCTTTAAATAACTTCTTCAAGCCAGCTGGCAGCTTAGAGAATGCATTTAAAGTTGTTTTCTTTCCCCCTCCTCCTCCTTCCTCTCTCCCCTCTATTTCCTTCCTTCCTTGTATTGCAGCTCTCAAACATCTGGCGTTCTTGTCTTGAGACTCTCAAATATTTGATGTTTATTCTATATGGCTCTTATATTAAGCAAGTTTGGCCACCCCTATCCTAGTCTGACAATTTAACCACAACACCGTGCTGGCTCTCAATGAGAGTTCAGTATTGCTTTCTATAGGACTTTATCCAGAGTCTTAGCAATTGTATTGTACTGAATACTTTGCCACAGGTGAAGAACAAAAATGTTCTTTAATGTTATTAAAGTTAGAATAATAAAGTAATAATTTTTTAATTATGAGTTTAATTAATCTTTGAAGTCAGTTCACAACATCTTAACCTCTTCTCAGTACCTAGAAGAAGTATTTATTACATTTTATTCTACTTGACCTCCAAGGAACTTAGGGTAGCATATGCTGCACTTCTCCATATTATCCTCACAATTACCTTTTAGTATTATTCATTTATTATTTATTTAATTCATTTATACCCCACCTTTGTCCTCAATAGAGACCCAAAGTGACTTGCATCAATTTACTTCCCTCTATTTTATCCTCGTGTCAACCCTATGAGGTAGGTGAGGCTGAGAGAGTATGACTGGCCCAAGATCACCCAGTAAGCTTCCAAGGCAGGAGTGGGGCTTCAGATTAGGGGCTTTCATATACTAATCCAAACACTTTTAATTACTATAGCACACTGGCTCTGGTAGGTTAGGATGAGAGAATCCCCTGTCTAAGGTCACCAGAGATCTACAAGACAGCACAGTGATTTGGGCCTGGGTTTCCCAGATCCTAGTGTGACCCCTTGAACACAATACTACACAATGCTATACAGAACATAACAGTGCAATGAACATAATATTACACTGGTTGTGTTTAAGATCATTTAAAGTAATTAATTAATTAATTGTTTAAATTTATAGTCAGTATTCTGTCTTCTTACACCTCTAGATAAAACACATCATGTACCATCTGTACTCTGTCAGAAAGAAGAAAGTCTGTACTAATATAAAAGAACAAAAGTAAAGAATGTGAGTATTTCAATAATATCCAAAGATAATTGCTGATAATAAAACTGGGTTGGGTTGCACATGGTCTGGGGGTGGGTTTGCATGTTACCCTGTCTCCTGGACTGCCTCCCAGCAAAGGACATCATATTGATGTGCTGTCTTCAGATACTGTTGTCCAATGCCTGTTGGTACACAGTCAATAAACTATCCAAATTTTATTCCTAAACGAATGAGCCAACCTCTTTTGCATCACCAAGACATGGAAGGTCAAGGCAGTGAATATGAGCCTGTCCTAGCTGTGAAAGCCTTATCCTGGGCTGTCAGTGCAGTATCAACATAGACTTGATCAACAAAAGAAAGCTGTGGGAAGTTTTGGTCCAAAATGGGAATTCTGATTGGGGGTTGCACTGTTTCTGGCAAGGTTAACTTGATAGGCAAGATTGTGGAAGGAAGGGAGAGCCTTTTGGGTTCAATAATTAGAAATATCTTTAGAAGTTAAATTATTGATTCTCTTCCTCCTCCCATATCAAAACTACTGTTTA
Organism: Heteronotia binoei; assembly: GCF_032191835.1. Classification (NCBI taxonomy): domain Eukaryota; kingdom Metazoa; phylum Chordata; class Lepidosauria; order Squamata; family Gekkonidae; genus Heteronotia; species Heteronotia binoei. Next base: position 141,324,193 of record NC_083226.1, read on the forward strand.
TTAGTGGAAAGGTATGGATATAATGGGTAGAGAATCTGGCTCATTGATCCCCCAGCCTTGATAGGATGTGTGGGAAAATGTAGTTCAGGTCTAGTTTTAAATAATGAAACAAAGCAATTAACTCAGATACAGCACCCATTACATGAGTTAAATTATTTAATCCTCTGAAATGCTATGTACGTCCAGTGAAGAAATAATATAATTTATGATAGTTTCCTTTTTACTTAGCCAAAACCAAATATGAGATCAACTGTACAATACAACTGGTGTGTCTATTTCTGACAGTTATCCAAAGCACTACTCCAGAGGCTTCATTCCTAAGCATACTTATTAATGAGAAAGGATTTACTTGTGATAGGATTATACTGGACAAGGTTGTCTCAGAGGTATTCTTATTTGGTTTGTAAGCCTTGATTCTTCCATGAAGAGAGAGAGGCCAACATTTTGCACAGTTCTTGCAGACGAAGGGACAGAATTCTCCAACACTTCTGTATTGCAGATGCTAGGGAGGAATTCCACTGTCACAAAGATTTGCTGTTGAGTAACTTCTTGTTTCGCATAACTTTAGCTAAATGGGTTAACATTCTATCCCACTGGGAACAATTAGAGAAAAGAACAAACTGACCATGAAATAAGGGAAGATAAATGTTTGCTTTCTAAAAGAAGAAGGAATGAGGCTGCCAATTGTGACCTAGAAGCTCTTCCTTCAAAATCAGATACATAGGGGAGGTGGGGGAGAATCAATGTTCACTCAGGGATTAAAGACATCCTCAGTTGTACATTCTAGTTCCACATTCCAGGAAAAAGCTTTGACACTCAAAGTAGTTTCCTCCTGTGACAGTCATGCATTCATCCCTCTGCGTCTAATCGAGCAAATAAATGTTGTTCAGACCCCAATTCCAACCTCACAAGCAATCAACAATTATTTGTTATGGAATCTGTTTTTAGTAGATTTTTATGCATGCTGAATATTAACACATGTTATCACCATAAGATTCCTATGAATTTAAATTATTAATGCTCTTGAGAAGGTAGTTCTTCCACATGTTTCTATGTTTACAGGTTCTAGAGTTTTAACATGTAAAAGTAAATTCAGTCATATTCTGGCTCAAAGTAACAAGCCTCTACATTTTAACTGATACATTTTCAGTGCTATCCTTGGCAGTCCTACTCAGAATCCTGCTCAGGCCTACTCAGTGGGAAATGTTCTAAGGACAGCACTGTTAAACTTGGTTTTCTTTTATCAGTGTAAACACCATAAAACTGGATTTCAACACAATTTTGTTATTTTTTGTGTGTGCGAAGTATTGAAAAAATATAAATAAAGCCTGCACTTGTTTAACATTCTCTGCTTTTCTTATTAATTACAACATAAATATTAATTCATGCTCTGTGCCATGTGTTGTGGACATTGGAGGAATCAGGAACTCCCTCCTGATTTAGATTTCAAACAGCGTTCTGATCCTAATAATAAAAAGCTTCCTAAGCAATATGAGTCAGCAGCTGTTATTAAGTGGATCAAACAGCAAATCTGATCTTATACTGACAGCTGGGACATAACTATGTTTTGTAATATGATTGAGTGATAAATATAACCAAATTAGCACATGTTTACTATGGAGGCACCATTATAATGCATAATGAATAGGTGATTATTTAGTATTGGATAACCCAGGCTAGCCCGTTCTCATCAGATCTTGGAAGCTAAGCAGGGCTGTCCCTGGCCGGTATTTGGATGGGAAACCTCCAGGAATGCCAGGGTTGTGATGCAGAAGATGGCAATGACAAACCACCTCTGAATGTTTCCTTAGAAACCCAATAGATTTGCTATAAGTCATCTGTGACTTGATGGGACTTCCCACCACCTCCCAGGCAAAAGTAGAAGATTTTTTAAAAGAATCAGAAGTCTAAATGCAGCATTCCTGTGACTGGCACACATAGACCAACAGAGCTATTATCATAACAGTGTAAATAAATAGAACAAGAAAAATTAAGAACAAGAGATCTGTTCCACAAGAGCGAAGAAAACAAGGGGAGATTTTAAGCATGATTAGGTATGCTGAAAGATCAACAAATAAATACATTAATTGAACAGGACTAAATAAACAGTGGAAAGAATACACTGAAGAACTATGAAGAAAATATGAAAGGACAACAGATTCCTTCTAAGAAACTTTTGACAAGCGGCCCGCTGCAATTTTAGAAAGTGAAGTGAAGGTGCACTCAAAGCAATTGGAAGATAGAAATCACCACGAATAGATAGGATATCAATAGAGCTATTACAAGCCACAGAAACTGAGTCTGTCAAAATCTTAACAAGAATATGCCAACAAATACAGAAAACAAAATGATGGCCTACAGGCTGATAATGCTCAGTCTACATTCCAATTTTTTTTTTTTTAAAAAGGAAATATCAAAGACTGCAATGATCAGACCATTGTTCACTAAGGCTTCCACCTTAGATCCATACCAGTCCGGCTTCTGCCCAGGCCACGGGATGGAAACAGTGTTGGTCGCCCTCATGGATGACCTCCGGCGACATCTGGATCGAGGCGGCTCGGCAATATTGCTGTTGTTAGACCTATCGGCTGCGTTCAATATGGTCGACCATCAGCTGCTGACCCGCCGCCTCGCCGAAGCAGGAATTCGGGGGCTAGCCTTACAGTGGCTTTCTTCCTTCCTTGAGGGTTGGGGACAAAGGGTGGCGATTGGAGGAGAACTGTCCCAGAGACACCTACTTAATTGTGGGGTGCCTCAGGGGGCAGTTCTCTCCCCAATGATGTTTAACATCTACATGCGCCCCCTTGCCCACATTGCCCGGAGGCATGGGCTGGGTTGCCATCAGTACGCTGATGACACCCAGCTCTATCTATTGATGGGCGGCCGGACTGATGATGTCCCTATAAACCTGGACTGGGCGCTGCAAGCCGTGGCAGGTTGGCTTAAGCTTACAAAAATGGCACCACTCAATTACTAAATTTATCTGGACAAACAAACCTTCAAGGTGAACTTTGAAACAATACATTGACAGACTAAAAAGGTGAACTTAATATTCCAGACCTAACCATTTATTATGAATCCTCCAAACTAGCAAACTTAGTGAGGGCATGAGATAAAACTGGATCCAAATCAAAAGCTTCTACACTTTTTCACTCTCTTTAGAGGAGGCTTATTGGATGTAACCTAAATATAGACCTCCTGAAATTAAAAATAATTATATGATAGACTCTATATAAGATATAGGATACATGGGGAAAGGTTTTAATGCCTAACATTTCACAACTGGCTCCCTTTCTAAATAAGGAATGGTCTGCCCCCCCCCCCCCCGCCCACCCCCAGAAGGAATATTCCGCTTTATAAAACTGGAGGCTGGAGTAAATAGAATAATAGATCTCTATGTCAAAGGAAAAGTACTTGAAAAAGCCCAATTGGACCAAAAAAGGGCAGACAATCCTGTGGTATAGATATTTACAATCCTTCATATTTCGAGAACATATTACAAATTAGTACTAATCACTCACAGATTTTGAGATGCCTCTGAAAAAACAGTGATAATTTGACCTCAGGGTTTGTTTCCAATATTTATAGAATACTTATATCCTTTGGAGAAGGCAATGGCAAACCACCCTGTAAAAAAGATTGCCGTGAAAACATCGTGATGCGATGTCACCGCAGAGTCGAAAATGATTGGTGCTTGCACAGGGGACCTTTCCTTTTCCTATATCCTTTGAAAATACTTCTGAATAGTCAATGACAATAGAATTCAGACTGTCAGGATAGGTTTAACAACAAGGATTGAATTAGAATATGGAATTTTCGAAGCTTTGCTTTCCAAGCAAATATTCTCAATATAAAGTTCCAGTTCTTTAAGATGGCATCTCAGTGGTACATAACTCCTGCAAAGTTAAATAGAATAAAAACAGTAAAGAATGCTGGACAAAATGTGGACAAACAGGAGACGTCTTGCACTGTTGGTGGAGGTGTGAGCTCATAAATACTTTCTGGAACCAGGTGCTAAAAGACATATATGTGAGCACAGGACAAAATTTGTCATTATTATCTGAAACGGTCTTACTAGGATTTTGGGATTCTCAAGGGTTTAACAAGCAGGTGATTGAAATGATATTGAATCTTCTGGTAGTGGCAAAAATCTTAATTGGAGACATACTCAAGTTCCTTCTATAAAATCTTTGAAATAAAAGTTATGGGAACGTTTTGTATTGGGTAAAACAATCTGCTTCTACTACCCCCCTTCCCGGGTCCACAAGATGTGACAATTTCACATTCTGAAGAAATCTGGTATCCTGTAGTGCAATATTTAATTGGAAATGATATTCTACATAGTAGCATATTATAGAGATGTGATTATTTTTAATGTATAATTTAATATGACTTGTATTCTTGGTCTTATATTAAAATAAATGTTCTCTGGTCTATAATTGGCTGTATGACATGGTACTCTGACTGAACTATTTACACTGGTATTTTACATATGCCTTTGATTATTTTTATTGTACATTGCTACTGATAATGGCTGTATTGTTAACTGAACAAATTATTTGTTAAAATTATTTTTTTAAGACAAAATAAATTACAACTGAAGAATATCACAACTTCAAGGATGACAATGTAGAATTTGTAATTGTTAAAATATTTTCTACTCCTTGTCTGAATCATAAATAAAAGGGAGCTTTCCACCAAGAAATTGGAAGGAGATTTATACTGGGAAGGTCAGCCATTAAGAAACCAGAAAAGATCCTCTAATTCATAGGCTCACCATAAGTCGGAAGTGGCTTGACAGCAGTTAACACACACGCCCAGGCTAGCCCGGCGTCATCAAGTATCAGAAGCTGAGCTGTAAGCCAAAATGCCCTCAAAACGAGGTTGGGGAATTGACAGGTGGGCAACTTTGGTTCAAAAGGTTCTTGAGTCTATGTATACAGGATACACGTCCAGAAATTATTGCTTGAATTTGCCAAGAACACTAATTAAGTAAAACAATTAAAAATATATTGTATAAAAATATAGAACACACATACAAGGTAATGAACTCATAAAACACACATACAGTCCTAAGAAAAATAGAGAGAAATACAGAGACAACACAAGGATGGACAAACAGGGTGATAATTACCGATCGTAGTCTTCAAGGAAGGCTCCAATGGTGACGAACGAGGACTAGGGGGAGGGGACCCTCAACTGATCAGGAATCGGGGATGTATCTAGACAGTGGAACTGGGGTACTGCTAGATGCACACCTGTGTGGAGCTGGGTCACAGGTTATAAGGACTACCTTGAGCCCTTAGGGGATGGGAGGTACAGGGGTGGATGACAGTGGGCAGCTGGTACATGACCTCAGAAAAAGGGGAGGCTCTGCAATGACCATAAGAGCTGGACTTACGCAGTAGCCAATAGCCAGTTAATTGGCGGTCCCTGATTGGACGCTCATAGCTAGCCAATGAGCAGACTTGGCCTTAGTTACCTGATTGGACTTCCAGGTAAAAATGGGCCAAGGGGGAGGCTCCAGGATGACCATTAAGGGAAAGAATGGGAAAATTATTAAGGTGGGGGGCACATAAGTCTATCAAACTTATCTAAAAAGGTGACAATAGATGGCCAAATTGCTACCTAGGTAACACCCGGTCTATTCAAAGAAACTTGACTCTGGGTGAAGATGTTCTTCCTCCTCTTCAATCTTCTATTGGCACCAGTCTTTGTCTTGAGTTCCGTTGGACAAAGGCTTAGGCAGTCTGACAGGATCCACGTCTACGATAAGCTTGATGGCTTTATGCATAGGTGACATCTGTTGAGTACGTGAGCCTCCCGCTTTGCTGTTATGGAGTCTGGCACTGCAGGAAGATAGCTGCTGGTGGTGTTAGCCTCCCAAGATGGATTCTATGGTCGAGGCTGGAAACCGCTTGCCTGGACAGTTCCTGGCGGTGCACCTTCTTCCGCTACAACGGTCGAGATGGGGATCGCATGGAGCGATTGAAAACCATCTGTTCTCCTGGTTAGCACTCCTCAGAGTGCTGCTGCAACATTGTGGCTGTTAGTACTCATAAGTCCCTTCCAGTTTGGTAGACAAAATCCATGTCCTCCTGGCAGATGTGTGTGAGTTGAGTCTCCAGGGACCCTGGCAACCAAGCGGGTGACTACGATGTTCTGGAATTAGGGGTATTTTTCTCACAGAGCAGGGTCGGCCCTGGTTAGTACTTGGGTGAGAGACCAACAAATAAATTGTTGCTACAAAGGAGAGGTTGCTACACAGAGGCAGGCAGTGGCAAACCCCCTCTATTTGTCTTTTGCCTTGAAACCCTATGGGGCCATCGTAAGTCAATTGCTACTTGATGGCACTTTCTACCTCCAGTGAGTAGAAAAGATCCTGGGGAAGAGGACTTTGCATCGTCCTCCTGCCACTATAGTTCAATTAGGCCTCCTGAAATGCTGCTTCTTGGGGGTCAGAGGAACCCCCTGAACAGCAATGGGGTAGAGTGCAGTGAGTCTGGGAATCAATAAAACTCATCCTCTCTATCACAAACAGAAATGCTGTTCCATCTTAAGCTGCATTTATATCCCACTTTGCCACAGAACAGCTTACATGAACTGCTAGATACTAACCAAGTCTGAAGTTGCTTTACCGCTACAGCATCAACAGCTCCCTGCCCATTTGCGTCACAAGCAGAGTTTCTATTATTGCTGAGTCACAAATATTTGGGCATGCTACAGCCACTGTTGCAATATAATAAACACCATTATTTATTCTCTTATGCTTTTACAAGCCAAGGTGTAACTATTTTTCTTTAAAACATTGTGGACCAATCTCTTGGAATGATGTTTGCCTGTACAACATCCAGAGCAAGGTTATATTCTAGCTATCATATTAAGTGAAAGCCCCCCCCCCCCAAAAAAAAAAAAAACAGTAGTTAAAGCAGCAATCTGAAGAACATTTTTCTGGGAGTGACTTTTCCAAGGAGTTTTTTTAAAAAGTGACTCCTACATACAGTAAGAGAGAACCATTATTATTTTACATCTGTTGGTGATTCAAACACTGGTTAAACATCTTACATAATGGCAGAAAGTGTACAGACAAGCACACCCACCATCAGTAGTAGCTCTAATAATTACTGACAATATATGATGAATGGAAACCTGCTTTCCACAGACTGAGGGAAAATGTAATTTTTTTACTCATGTGAAACTGCATTTGCAGTTATGATCAATGCTAAAAATTCATGATATAATTCCAAGTACCCTTTCTGCCATAACATATGCAGCCTCATCTCTTGGGAAGTGCAGGGGAATTATTTGGGTTATCTCCCATTTCTAAATACATTTACCAGGCATCTTTTTTGGTTCAATGGAATGTACAAGGAAATGCACATAGGGTGGGTCAAGTTACTGTGATGGGATATAGCTAACTACTTTGTCCAGGAATTCTTACTCAAGTTGTTAAATGTGCTGTCAAGTTGTAATGGATTTATGGCGGCCCCAGTAAAGGGCTATCAAGGCAAGTGAGAAGCAGAGGTGGTTTGCCATTGCTTTCCTCCACAGTCTTCCTTGATGGTCTCCCGTCTAAACACACCAACCCTGTTTTCCAAGAACTGAAAAGATAGTGCTATACCATGCTGCCTTCTTTCCCATAATTTGAGGCTATTTATCAATCCCTTAATGTACTTTGATCAGGATAGTTAGTAGTAAAAGGTGAATTTCTTTCTTTTCAATATGTGTTCATGGATAACAGGGGAAATCTAACCTGCGTTAGTAGCCATGAGTACTAAACCAGGAAATGCCAGTTTTTCAGGATTACATAACAATCCAGTGAACATTCACATCACATTACATTTGTTTGTCCCAAAGAGAAAGCACTGGGTAAAAACTCAGCAGCTGAATCTCCCCCTGCCCCCCCCCCCTGCCCACCCCCCGCATACAGGTGCAGTGATAGAAAGCATTTCACCTGCTTCATTTCTTATTGCTATGCAGCTGTGACAAACGGAGGAGCTCTGGGGAAAAAATTATAAGCTTAGTCCTTGTGTATGTGCCATATCACACTCTTCTGGCTTCCAGGCACATATTTAGCCTTTGGCACCTAAACCAGTTCTCTGGAATGTACTAAGGAATGCATATACTTGATATACATACCTCTGAGCTAAAGTGAATTGAAAAGGCGGAGCTGAAATGGAATTCATGGTTATCTTAATCTAAAGATAACTCAATTTTCACCAGGGCTAAAATATCTTCAAATTATTTATTTTGAAGAAAATTATTTATTCATTTTGTCACATTCATCCTTGAGAAAGATCTCTTTGAAGTTTCGGTCTTATGAGAACACTAGTCCTGAGGGATGTTACGCACATCTGAGTCTTGAACTTTGTAGGCGTGTTAGTGGCGAGTGTGAAACAGAATACTCCTCTCCTTATTCAGTGAATGATTAATTATGTAAGGATGTTCAAAAGCTAAGGATGTGTCTTTCACTGAGAAACTTCAACAACAACTGAACCAATTAAGGACCTGTTAGAAGTCAGGGAGATCCAGGTTAACATCATGGTTATACAGCTAAAATGGGGGTGAAATTTATACAGAGCACAGTGGCTGATTCTACAGAGTTTGCTGTCCGACAAACTAGAACCATATTTTATTATAACTGTGTGCTTTTATGCTTTTGTTATGTGAATTTATAGTACATTTTTAAAAAAATTTATAACTTTTTATTAAAACCAAAAATAACATTCACATTACAAACTCTTACATAAATAAAATACATTACAAATTTGTCATTTTCAGAGGTATTCCAACAATTACTTACATCCAATTAGATTATTAAAGTAACAATAAAATTCAACATTTCAGGAGGTAATTTTTCACTTTCAGAGGCACTAGAGTTAATATATTCTAAATATGGAAACCATTTTTCTACTAAATTATTTTTTAACATTTGTGATTCCAAAAGTAATAAATATCTTGTATTATTATATCTCTAATTTTCATATTCCATTCCTCCAGTAAAGGGACCTTACTGCTCTTCCACTTTTGAGCTATCAGGTTTTTACCTGCAAGCAGCAGCAAAGAGAATAAGTTCTAAACGTAGAGGAGAAGACCAATTATCCAGCCATAAATGTAATAGTACTACCTCAGGTTTCAATGGTACCATTGTAACCTATAATTTCTGAGATTTTAGCATTATTTCTTAGTTTGTTTTTAAATAACTTTAACGGAGTCAAATACCAACGGGATAATAATTTGAATTGTTGAGTTTTTACATTTATAGCCCTACTTTTTAAGACAGGAGTACTCCAGATTTGATTCCATTGCTCTTCCGAAAATTGGATACTGCAGTCTTTCCGCCTTGCATGATATTGGGAAGTAGGATTTTTCCACATTTTTTCCATCAATATTTTATAAATGATAGAGATTAGACCTTTAGCATTAGAGTGACCGTGTTTTAACACATTTTCAAAAGCATTCAGTTTTTTTGTTTTACTTATAAGAGGAATTATCTGATTGAATGCCTTATGTATTTGGAAATACTGAAACCATGGGATATGAAAGTGATTTTTACTTTCCAGTTGTTCTTTCATGCCAAGTTTACCTTTGATTATTAAGTCATTTATTCTAACAAGATTTTTATTCCTCCGATTTTTAAAAGCTGATTGATCTGTCCCTGGTGCAAACCAGGATTGCCCTAAAAAAGCCATCATAAGTGATGTTGGAGGGGCTAGTTGACCTCTAGCTTTATCCCACTCCAGATGATTATGAAATTCCTGCCATCTTCTATCCTTACTTTCATTCCATAAGGCTTCATTTAAATGTGATTGTTTCAAAGAAGCTTGTTCAATATACTCCCATGAAGTTTTCTGAGAAGTACTTGCATAAGTAACTATATGCCTTAAATTAGATGTGAAATAATAAGTATAAATATCAGGAAGACCGAAGCCTCCATTTTTGGAAGACTTTGCTAGAAGCTGTCTTGAAATTCTAGCTTTTTCCCCTTCCCATAGGAACAAACTAATCATTCCCTGCCATTTTTTACAAACACTATTAGGTATAGCTATTGGTACATTTCGAAAAACAAATAATAATTTTGGAACACATGAATTAATCAGGTCCACTTTTTCAATTAACGAGTATGTGTTTTTTTTCCCAAGCAAGGGTATTTATACTTACTTCTTCTAGGATGGGGTTGAAGTTATGACAAAACAGATCTTTTAAATTTGTAGGAATAAAGATTCCCAGATGTCTCAATTTTTCTTTTACCCATTTAAAGGGAAAGGACTTAGCTGTGTTGTCTCTAGAATTATTTCCTTTATTTTCTAAATATACGGAGTATAACTCAGATTTATTAAAGTTAATTACAAAACCAGAACATTTACTGAATTCATCAATTTGTTCTATTACTTTTTGAAGTGAGGAGACTGGATGCGTTAGGTAAAACACTGTGTCATCAGCAAAATAACTGGCTTTGAAAAATTTTTTGTGAATATCTATTCCCTGAATTTCCTTGTCTAATCTGATTGATGAAAGCGGTTCTAAGGACAGTGCAAATATGGGACAACCCTGTCTGGTGCTTCTGTATTAATAACTATAATAATTTGAATTATAACCATTAATGCTGATTCTTGCCGTCAGTTTTAGATATATTGCTGCTAATGACTGTAGAAATTTAGGGTCAAAATTCATATTCTCCAAAAGGGTTTGCAAATATACTGGTTCCACCCTATCAAATGCCTTGTCCGCATCTAAAGATAGTATGACTGATGTTATTTTATTGTTTCTACAATGAGTGATGAGGTTTAAAGTTTTCCTTACATTGTCTACAAGAGAACATCCCAGGATAAACCCAGTTTGATCTGTATACACATATTGATCTATAACAGTGTTCAATCTGTTAGCTAGTAGCGTTGCAAATATTTTAAAATCATGATTGAGTACCGATATTGGTCTGTATGATGCCAGGTGCTCCTTATCTTTTCTTAGTTTGGGCAGAACTATCATCCTAGCCTCTAACCAAGAAGGGGGAATTTTACCTGTATCCATTACATGGTTACATATATCCACTAATGGTTTAGTAATTATCGATTTGAATTTTTTATAGAACTCAATAGGATATCCATCCCTTCCTGATGCTTTATTATTTTATATAGTTGACAAGGTTTTCTCTATGTCAGCTAATGTAATAGGTCTATCTAAGAAATCATAATGGTCATTCGTTAGTTTTGTATTAAAATTTATTGTATCCAAGTATTCCTTTATGTCCTTAGGTTTAGGATTGGTGGAAGAATAGAGGACTATAATAGTCCACAAATGTCTCCACTATTCCTTTCGGGGAGGCTTCTAAAACAGGGGTGGCCAACGATAGCTCTACAGAGGTTTTTTGCCTAGGAGATAGGCAGAGATAACATCCCTATACATTTCAATACTTAAATATTAAATTATAGAAAAGTGCTACAAAATCTTCTAACCTCTTGCTAAAAAGCCTCAAACCCCCTCTAGTGGCCATTTAATGTAATAAGTTTATGACTATCCTGTAATGCTGAAACGTCTTTATAACAAAATAATTGTCAACCACCAAGTCATACCTCCCCTTGCGGTATAATACTACCTAACATTCTATAAATTAATACAAATAACTCATGACAATTAATTATTTTATATACATATCTAAAAATGAATTAATAATAATAATAATAATAATAATAATAATAATAATAAATTTACCTTTAAAAACCCCCATCGTAATCCCACTGCCAATTGATTTCCTATTTACTAACATTTCCCTTACCCTATTAATTACTTAACCTATCTGTATTACCCACTTCCTATCTCTCACACTCACACTTACACACTCACATACATTTCCACTTAATACTAAATACTCCCAATTCATTTTCTCCCCCAACCCCTGCCCAGTTTTAAGTTGCCTTTCATTCTTCTACATATATCTTAAACCCTTTCCCCCAACCTTAACAGTACAGTTTCTCAATACACTTTAACTTTAAGACATAAAAAACCTTGTAATAAGGAGTTAACTACTAAAAAATGTTCTAATAAACTCTGTGCGCCATCTTGTAAGTTTAAGCTTGAAAAATGTTTCGTCTCTTCACCAATGCATAATCTCCTTTAATTACAGTTATTGGCCACACTCAGTTCATTTTCTTCCTCCTCAATCAGTTGTATGTTAAATTGCGAAAGTACTGCTCTTCCTGATTCCGTCGATTCTATTTTGAATGTCGATCTGTTTCTATGAATAAACATCTCTGAAATGTCATTCCACCTGGATTTAATGTTGGAATTGAATAACTTCATTGCAAAAAATGTCCAGAGCTTCTTGAGAAAGGTCCAGGACAACGATGACTCTCTGATTGTTGTGGAGTATTGATCCTCTGGACCTAACCTCCTTCATGATTGATCCCTTGTTTTGGTAGAAATAAAGTGGACCAGGATATCCTGAGGACCATTTCTCCATGCAATTGCTAACGGCCCCAGTCCGGTAGCTTTTGCAATTGCTGGAGCTATGTCTTCTTCCATGTTCAAGGCGCGAGCTAGCCAGTTTGCCATGTAGCTAGATAAATCCATCCGTCCCTCTGCACCCTCCTCCACTCCCCTAAATTTCAGGTTAAGATTTCTCCATCTCTGTTCCAGAATCATAATCCTTTCCTCCAGCCTTCTTTCATTAGAGTTATTAGCTTTAATCTCAGTCTTTAGTACTAAGGAAGCTTCCGCTGCTTGCTCTGCCACTTTGGCCGTTATATTTAACTCAGTAGACAGATCAGTAATTTTTTTATTTATAGGGTCAATGCATTTAGCTATTGCTTTTAAAAAAATCGTTTAAAGCTTGCCTTAGAATCAGGAGATCTTTTCTGGTTATTCAGAATGGCATATACTGCCCAATGCAATTAAATTTTTCTCCGATAACTGAATGTCATTGCTTCATCTTACATCATCCATAACAACAAACTCTGTCCTCCAGTGGTGCCGGGCTGTTGGGTGTTGTTCCGGGTGCCATTTTCTCTCCCATTTCTCACTTCGCCCTTGTCCCTGCAGAGGAAGGATCTTTACAAAAATAATCCTTTACTGAGGCTGCCTTTATTTGTTTTGAGCTTCTTTTATTTCTAGATGGGTTTCCCATTAATAACTGTGTATTTTTACCCGATGATCTTCATGTAGAGTTAGTTTCAGGAAGGCACAGGGAGAGAGCTCAGCAATTAAGTGTCCGCCATTTGCCCGTGACCTATAGTACAATTTTAATCTCCTTTTGAACTGGTCTCTGAAGAGACAGTTTTATACATTTTATAATAAATAAATAAATATGCCCTTCAATGCTGACAGGAAAAAACCCCAAACATATACCTGCCTAGTGCATGAGAGCAATTTCAACCAATTGTGAAAATAAACCCAAAGCTCAGTTTTTAGTCTAGCCACAACAATAGCTTGAAAAGCAGGAAAGGAAATTTCATGCCAGCAGTTCAGCCAAGAATGCAGAATAAAAGTAGCATATGAGGGAGATGTATTTTGCTGATTCTTGTTGTCTGCCATTACAAGCATTGTTTACATTGTTTACAAGCATCCTCTTTATAAAAACTAAATATTGTATAGGTAAGATTTTCTTGCATTTCAGAACTCTTGCATCTCTGTACTAGTAAATCTATATCACAATCTTTCATACATTGTTACCCTTGTGGGGGGGGGGGGTGGCCTTGAAGTCAAAGCTTGGAGGAAAGCAACAAATCAAGAGCAGATTGCCCTGACACCGTGAAGTATGGTCCTGCCTGTACTATGAAATGACATCAGAAGAGGGCTCACCCCATTGCCACATGCCTAAGACATATTCTTTGGTCTTCCAGGAATAGGATGTCAGATTGGAGCTGGGTTGCCAACCTCCAGTTGAAGCTTAGAGATCTCCCAGAATGACAACTGACCTTCAGACTACAGAAACTGGTTCCTCTGGAAAAAATGGCTCCTTTAGAGGGTGGACCCTATGCTTTATACCTTCCTCTGGCTTCGCTTCTAAATTTCCAGGAATTTCTCAACTTGAATTTTGCAATCCTAGCTGGGAAACAGCATTGATGGACTGAGGATTTTCCCTGGAGCTTGGCTGAGAACTTTGGGAAACAGGAGAAGCTTGTTACTGTCTCACCCCTTTTCTTTGGCCGGAACTGAGGCTATGGATGAAAGCCTCCAGGTGGGAACTGAGGATCCTCTGGAATTACAGCTCATCTCCAGTCTACAGAGATGAATTCCCCTGGAAAAAATGGCTGCTTCAGAGGGAGGACTCTGTGGCATTGTACCCATACTGAGGTTCCTGTCCTCCCCAGTCCTCCCCAGGCTCCATCCCTAAATCTCCAGAAGTTTCCCAACATAGATTTATTTATTACAATCTATTTCTATCCCGCCCTCTGGCAGCTAACAATCAATCCCAACAATCAATCTGGCAATCCTATCCCTATCCCCTGCTGGTGGGGAACCTGGGAATGGGAACCCTAGCTGAAGCTCCTGCACTGCCTGTTGAGTCCCTCTGTAAACCTCCTCATGTTGTCTCTAGGGTTACCAGCCTCCAGGTGGTGGCTGGAGATATTCTGGGATTCAAAACTGCTCTCCAGGCAAGAGATCAGTTCACATGAAGAAAATATAGAGGATTGATTTGATGGCATCATAATCCATTGAAGTCCCTCCCCTCCCCAAACCCTGCCCTCCTCAGGCCCCACCCCCTCAAATCTCCAGGTATTTCCCAAACTGAAGCTGGCAACCCCACCCTTCCATCCATCCGCTTTCTTTGTTACTTTGGCCACCCTTTCCTTGCTTTCTTTGTTGTTTCTTTTCTGGGCTGTGCAGCTAGCTGTCTATTGTGACTGAAATGGCAGTCTTCCTTCTCTCTTTATTTAGCCTGTCATTTTCACTTGCAAAAGGGTGCTATTCAAAATAGCAGCTGCTATTTTGGGCCACTGCTTCAGCCCTTGTCTGGGGTTTTTGTGGCTGTAGACACCTGTTGCCATGAAGCTGTCTTGCTGATGTGATTGCAATGGAAGACTTCCCTTCCCTGTCTAGCCCTGCCTATTTCTTTGGCCAAAGGGTTCTTCTACTGCTGCTTGATCCTTTGGTTGCCAGGGAATATAAACCACTCCCTGAATGGAACCCTGGAGCTTCTAATTCCTTCTAAGCAGTAACTATGGATGGATGGGGACTGCAAAGCATTTTTCTGTTTGGCAATGGAAATGCGCAAGAAATGGGTTAAATGACATCATAATAATGTTCCCATTGGTGTCACATGTTAACTGGTGTTTTTTAATGCTTGGTTAATGTCAAGGTGTCATTGGGAGCAACATCCTGATCAATGCATAGAATCATATTTGCTAGTGATCCTTGGAGGGAATCAATGTTATTATGTTTGTTCATTTTTTCTGCTGCTGTTATTGTGTTTTTGATGATGATGACATGATACCTGAACATTAAGATCAGCACAGCACCAGAGGTTCTGTTTGGTGTCCTACCATTTACTGAAGTGAGGTGGGTAGCCACAAAGGATAGAGTCTTCTCTGTAATGGCTTCCATTACACCCCTGGCAACATTTTTACTAAGAGTTAGGCACTAAGAAAAATCATTTTTTATTTTCCCAGGCTTTTTGGGAAGCGGCTTCTCTCTCAACCATTAGAATATGTTTGTTTTTGCTTTCATATTTTTGCTGTTTGGGTCTTATTGTTACTAAACTAAATCATATGGATGTTTTAAAATCTGGATTCCCCCCCCTCTTAAATTTAATTCTTTTATTGGTGATATTTTTATTGCTTTTATGTTTTTTATGGGTGGTGGTTTTCTAGTGTGTGTGTGTTCACTATATTTTTTGTTTTTAATCTTTGTACACTACTTCCTGACCTTTATGGCTCTGAGACGGTACACAAATAAATGCTCACAAGTAGGTACTAAAATGTTTCAAACAGCACATGAATCCTTTTGTGTATCTCTTCTTCTTTGTTAATCCAGCCATGATCTTTGCCCATGAGTACATTGTAACTATCTAAAAAGGACCACAGACAAAGAGGAAGCAAACACACCCAGGAGCTTTGGTGCTGAAATAAATTCAGCCAGGATTTTGATGGCTCCCTAACCTGTTTGTCAATTAATCACATCACTTCAGTTCTTCTGAGTCTCAACCATAAGAGTATCAAAGTCAAAGGGCATTCACCGCTGGCTCTGATCAAGACTTGCAACAAGCAAGTAAAGGCTCACTTCTAATTCTTAGTCATTAGATAATATCTGCCCTCACTCATAGCTGACAGCTTTGTCACTTTATAATTGCACCTTAGGCTTTGGTCTTGCATCAGCTTGTGATTAGCAGTACCGCTCATGAAAGTGAACTGTTGGTAGGAATGACAGGGCCGTCTCCTTAGAATATTTCTCCTCTTAACTGCTGTGTCTGCTTTAAGCAATCTACTGAGCATCAGATACTCAGCTCTTTAGTTTGAGGGGCTTTCTATGTAGTCTCTGGAGGCAGATTTACAATGAAGCTGCTTCTACATAAAGGGATGATTTTCACCACACTGAAATTTCATTGGAAATTACCAAAAAACTTGCCTTGATTCCAGTTTATATTATTAACTTAGAAGGGCTCCTGGGATCCTGTTTTATTTTGCTTGGATAG
Organism: Heteronotia binoei; assembly: GCF_032191835.1. Taxonomy (NCBI): domain Eukaryota; kingdom Metazoa; phylum Chordata; class Lepidosauria; order Squamata; family Gekkonidae; genus Heteronotia; species Heteronotia binoei. The sequence goes on from NC_083226.1 coordinate 141,340,823, forward strand.
GTTTCCCTTTGACCAAAATGTCAAAGGAGCAGCTTTGATTCACAGATGTTATGATGGGGAGGAGGGGTCAGCAACAAAGAACTGATCTGGTACCGAAGAAAATGCCTGATTTTTTTTTCAATGTACAAAAATAACTTTGTTGGCATTTTTAATTTACCACAGGGGCTATGAAAGGATCTTTCCCCTACAACATCACAGTTAGATTAGTTCTGACTCCTCTCACCTCTGCTGCCTGCCAACATTCCTAAGTAATTGCTAGTTAGTGGGATAACTGACAACATTTTGAGAAGTGGCTCAGGGTGTGAAAGTATTTTTGTTTCAATCAGCACGACCCCCACATCAGTTGAGTTTGCAGACTTGGACTGAACCCAATCCATTCAATAGAATTAAATCAGCATACATTCAGGACTTTGGCACAACTGGTTTATAGATCAGAGCCAAAAAATCATATGGATATTTTATTCCTGGAATGTTAGACTACGGAATGCACATATAGAACTAATTATTTCAACTTTTTCTCAATATATTTAATGCCCTCTAAATGTGTTCCAAATGAGGATCTTGGTACACACTCAGGACAAATCATGCACTTTTTTTTTTCATTAAAAGTTTAGTAAGACTAGTCCTGCCTGTTAAAACTGTGGGATAAATTTGTGAAACCAGTTAGGCCTGTGTGGGGGGTTTTGTATTTCTTGTACTTGTTTTGAAATATGGGCACTTACAAAAGAGTGGGCATCAATTAGCATATCAAGCAATATCAGGTGGGCCGCCTCATCTGTGAGAAATAATGAGGGCTGGCCACCCATGCACACACACACACACACACACAAGAGACAATTTTATCTCTCTTTTGGAAATAACTTTCATTTCTATATATTTTATAACAATAATGACAGTTTGAGATTAATGATGGTGGGGGGTAAAATAGACTGCCTGTCACAACAGAAGAATCATAGGGGCCAGTTTGTACTGGGAGGAAAGCCAAAACTTGCAAAAGTTCTGAAAAATATTTTTTAAAAATCTGTCTCGGAGAGATAAAACTTTTTTCTGAGAAATCTTTGTTTAAACTGTCCATAGTAGTATAGTTGTTGAATCCTAAGTGTTTTCTCTAGCCTGTAGAGTTTCTGGAAGGAAAGCCAAGGCCAGCTTAAGGATCTATGGTTCTGTGCTTTATTTACACGTACGTTCAGAAGAGATATTTCCCATTAAACGTATTGTTTATGAAAGACCCACCTGTTCTGACTCTCAATTGGCACATGGGACGTCAGTGGGACTGTTGACGAGAAGACACCGATGCTTCAAGTGCTGTTAAGTGGAGCCGACCAGTGAGAGGGGTGAGGGATGAGTGCTGAATGTTTAAGCAGCAGATATGTTTAAGCAGATTTGTTCTCTTATGGAAATTTTTTCTAGTGTCTTGTTGAAAGGAGACATGTCAGTAATGTAATTTTCAAACAAACTGGCATGTGAATGTATCTGTACAACCAGAATGGCCTTTCCAAAACAAACATAACTGCAAGCTAGCAGAAAGGTATCTGCAGTTAGTTTAATAAAGCACAATCTCCAACTCTATCTGTTTAATGGGCATAGACATTGGTCATGCTTTATTTGCTTCTGTTGGAGCTCATTCTCACAGCTTTGCTGACATGCCTGAAAAATTAATATTTTTAAAGCCAAATTATGTTTGTTCAATAAAATGTACAGGTTTTAGATTAAAATGTGCTTTTTGAGTGGTGATAAATGTGACAGCATGCTGATGCAACCAGCTTATTGGCTAACTCTTCAGCTTTGTTTTACAAACAATGGATTATACACGCTTTATTAATATATTATACCTATTTTCACACTAGTGTTGGAAATTTGTAGAGGTTCCTCAGTGAGAACATGACTAATGAGAGATGAGATACCCCAAAAAGACAGCTTGCCCACCACCAAGGCTGTTTTTCTTGCAGTGTGCAGTTACAGAGAAGTTTGGAGTTTGTTCTGGGGTGAACTTCATATGAGGGAAGATGACATGAGGAATGACATGTGGCCAGCAGCCCACATGAGTTGGCTACATACCCTAGAATAGGTACTCCAGAATCCTTTGCAATACACATGAGTTCCGGGCTGAAATCCAGACATTTCTAGGTAACCAGGTCTGTGTGAGTAGGGTTTATGCAGACTATCTGAACACAATTTAATATAAATCAACAGGGCTTTTTTTGCAGAAAAAGTCCAGCAGGAACTCATTTGCATATTAGGCCACACCCCCTGATGTCGCCATTGTTTCGCGCAGAGCTTTTTTGTAGAAAAAAACCAACAGTAATCTACTTGCATATTAGGCCACACACCCTGACACCAAGCGAGCTGGAACTGCGTTCCTGTGCATTCCTGCTCAAAAAAACGCCCTGTAAACCAAGCACATTGATTTTCCTCTGGGAAATGCTACACTATGGCAAACATTTTCCTTGCTAGGTCACCTTAGATATTTTGCAATAATTAACAGCCACAGACTTCACTTTAAAAAAATGACTAATCTCATTTGAAAAATATATATCCTGTGATCCAGTCAGTATTTTATGATGAAGTCACATTGAGCATTCTTGGAAATGCAATACAATTAATAACATTTAATGCAAACAGAATTTGACTGAATTATAGATTAGGCATTATGACTTTAATTTAACAAAGCATATATTCCTGGTAGTTTACAGGAACTCTCTTTATACCACCTGAGGATTGTTGAAGAATATACCTGGAAATCCCAAGTATGTTGTGGTCATGTTAGTGTTTTTGACTAATGCTGCCTCTGCAGAACTCTCCATCAATCTCCATCTTGCTTAGTGGTGACAGGCCAAGACTGAATTTTGAGGAAGAGAAATAGAAATGTCCCATCTTCAGACTTTGAAAGTAATCAGTGTGATAAATTCTTTATTGGGTTTTCAGCTTTCTATGTGTTATGGAACTACTTTCATTAATTTGACACACACACACCTCTGTTGTGAGGCAACTCAAATATTTTTCTAGATAGTCGGGGTGGAAAGAGCCTTACAGAAAGGAGGCCAATAATAACTGAATAATACATACGCCACTGCTACAATGGATTCAGGGGCTGGCCTTGCAGTGGCTTTCCTCTTTCCTTGATGGTCGGGGTCAAAGGGTGGCGATTGGGGGAAAACTATCCCAGAGACACCTACTTAATTGTGGGGTGCCTCAGGGGGCGGTCCTCTCTCCGATGTTGTTTAACATCTATATGCGCCCCCTTGCCCAGATTACCCGGAGATATGGGCTGGGTTGCCACCAGTACGCTGATGACACCCAGCTCTTTCTATTGATGGACGGCCAGACTGACGATGTCCCTGAAAATCTGGACCTGGCGTTGCAAGCCGTGGCAGGTTGGCTCAGGCTGAGTGGGTTGAAGTTGAATCCAGCGAAGACAGAGGTCCTTTGCCTGGGCCGTGGCAGTCTGGGAGGGGAAATTCCCCTACCAGCTTTTGATGGTGCGCCACTGAAAGCAGTGCGCAGGGTCAAGAGCCTGGGGGTGCTACTGGAGTCTTCTCTGACAGTAGAAGCCCAGATAGCAGCCACTGCTAAATCCGCCTTTTTTCATCTTAGGCGGGCGAGGCAGTTGGCTCCCTTCCTGGAGTGTGATGACTTGGCAACAGTGATCCATGCAACAGTCACCTCGAGATTAGACTACTGTAATGCCCTCTACATGGGGCTGCCCCTGTGCCGAATCCGGAAATTGCAGCTAGTGCAGAACATAGCAGCCAGGTTGTTAATGGGACTCCCTAGGCGGGAACATATACAGCCTAGGCTACGGGAACTGCACTGGCTGCCAATTGGCTGTAAGCAGTGGGGTGCCGCAGGACTCAGTACTGGGCCCCATGCTCTTTAACTTGTTCATAAAGTTAGAGTTGGGAGTGAGCAGGGAAGTGGCCAAGTTTACAGATGACACTAAATTGTTCAGGATGGTGAGAACCAGAGAGGATTGTGAGGAACTCCAAAGGGATCTGTTGAAGCTGGGTGAGTGGGCGTCAACGTGGCAGATGCGATTCAATGTGGCCAAGTGCAAAGTAATGCACATTGGGGCCAAGAATCCCAGCTACAAATACAAGTTGATGGGGTGTGAACTGGCAGAGACTGACCAAGAGAGAGATCTTGGGGTCGTGGTAGATAACTCACTGAAAATGTCAAGACAGTGTGTGTTTGCAATAAAAAAAGGCCAACGCCATGCTGGGAATTATTAGGAAGGGAATTGAAAACAAATCAGCCAGTATCATAATGCCCCTGTATAAATCGATGGTGCGGTCTCATTTGGAGTACTGTGTGCAGTTCTGGTCGCTGCACCTCAAAAAGGATATTATAGCATTAGAGAAAGTCCAGAAAAGGGCAACTAGAATGATTAAAGCGCTGGAACACTTTCCCTATGAAGAAAGGTTGAAACACTTGGGACTCTTTAGCTTGGAGAAACATCGACTGCGGGGTGACATGATAGAGGTTTACAAGATAATGCATGGGATGGAGAAAGTAGAGAAAGAAGTACTTTTCTCCCTTTCTCACATTTTAAGAACTTGTGGGCATTCGATTAAATTGCTGAGCAGACAGGTTAAAACAGATAAAAGGAAGTACTTCTTCACTCAAAGGGTGATTAACATGTGGAATTCACTGCCACAGGAGGTGGTGGTGGCCACAAGCATAGCCACCTTCAAGAGGGGTTTAGATAAAAATATGGAGCAGAGGTCCATCAGTGGCTATTAGCCACAGTGTGTGTGGCCTGATCTAACATGGCTTCTCTTATGTTCTTATGAGTTCGTTACAAGGTGCTGGTTATTACCTTTAAAGCCCTATATGGCTGAGGACCTGCCTACCTTAGGGACCGTCTCTCCCCATATGTTCCCCAGAGAGTACTGAGATCTAGCTCACAAAATCTGCTGAGAATCCCTGGGCCAAAGGAGGCCAAACTAAAAGTGACAAGGGAGTGGGCCTTCTCAATTACAGCACCACACTGGTGGAACCAGCTACCAGAAGAGGTGCGGGCCCTGCAGAGCCTTAATCAGTTCCGTCGGGCTTGCAAAACCATCCTCTTCCAGCTGGCCTTTTAAGGTGGAACCATTGTATCATCACCATGAAAACTATGTTTATATGCCTACACCAAGACTGTAGCATCCTATCATACTGTGGTTTTAAATTATTAGTTTAAATGCTGTTTTAAATGTAATTGTACTTTTAAATACTATGAATTGTATTGTTGTATTACTGTAATGATGTATTTATGTCATGTAAGCCGCCCTGAGCCTGCTTCAGCAGGGAGGGCGGGATATAAAATAATAATAATAATAATAATAATAATAATAATAATAATAATAATAATAATAATAATAATATAAAATGTCTGGATTCTGTGTTTGTCAGACTGAGCCCCTTTCAAGTCAATGCTGATGGCACCTGAGAGCAGATAGGGTTTCCATATCCCTATCTTGCACTAGTGGGGGTGGAAGGGAACTCTTCAGGAGGGGGGGGAGTGCAGTAACATTGTCACATGTGACATCCCCAATGCAATTACATCATGTGGAAATGACATCATCATGATAAAATACATACCACAGATAAAATACATACCACAAGTTAGGAAAGGCACAAACAGGCATAAGAAAAGGCCTGCGTGGTTAACAAACAAAGTAATGGAAGCTGTAAAAGGTAAGAAGGACTCCTTTAAGCGGTGGAAAACCAGTCCAAGTGAGATTAGTAAAAGGGAACACAGGCTGTGGCAAATCAAATGCAAGACTGTGATCAGGCAGGCAAAAAGGGACTATGAGGAGCATATTGCAAAAAACATAAAGACCAACAATAAAAATTTCTTCAAATATATTAGAAGTAGGAAACCAGCCAGGGAGGCAGTGGGGCCCTTGGATGACCATGGGGTAAAAGGATTACTGAAGGAGGACAGGGAAATGGCTGAGAAGCTAAATGAATTTTTTGCATCCGTCTTCACTGTGGAAGATGAGAACTTTTTGCCCGCCCCAGAACCACTAATTTTGGAAGGGGTATTGAAAGACCTGAGTCAGATTGAGGTGACAAAAGAGGAGGTCCTACAACTGATAGACAAATTAAAAACTAATAAGTCACCGGGTCCGGATGGCATACATCCAAGAGTTCTGAAAGAACTCAAAGTTGAATTTGTGGATCTTCTAACAAAAATCTGTAATCTTTCATTGAAATCTGCCTCCGTTCCTGAGGACTGGAAGGTAGCAAATGTCACCCCCATCCTTAAAAAAGGTTCCAGAGGAGACCCGGGAAATTACAGGCCAGTCAGTCTGACTTCAATACCGGGAAAGTTGGTAGAAACCATTATCAAGGACAGAATGAGTAGGCACATTGATGAACACGGGTTATTGAGGAAGACTCAGCATGGGTTCTGCAAGGGAAGATCTTGCCTCACTAACCTGTTACATTTCTTTGAGGGGGTGAACAAACATGTGGACAAAGGAGACCCAATAGATGTTGTTTACCTTGACTTCCAGAAAGCTTCTGATAAAGTTCCTCATCAAAGGGTCCTTAGAAAGCTTGAGAGTCATGGAGTAAAAGGACAGGTCCTCTTGTGGATCAAAAACTGGCTGAGTAATAGGAAGCAGAGAGTGAGTATAAATGGGCAGTCTTCGCAGTGGAGGACGGTAAGCAGTGGGGTGCCGCAGGGCTCGGTACTGGGTCCCATGCTCTTTAACTTGTTCATAAATGATTTAGAGTTGGGAGTGAGCAGTGAAGTGGCCAAATTTGCGGATGACACTAAATTGTTCAGGATGGTGAGAACCAGAGAGGATTGTGAGGAACTCCAAAGGGATCTGTTGAGGCTGGGTGAGTGGGCGTCAACGTGGCAGATGCGGTTCAATGTGGCCAAGTGCAAAGTAATGCACATTGGGGCCAAGAATCCCAGCTACAAATACAAGTTGATGGGGTGTGAACTGGCAGAGACTGACCAAGAGAGAGATCTTGGGGTCGTGGTAGATAACTCACTGAAAATGTCAAGACAGTGTGCGTTTGCAATAAAAAAGGCCAACGCCATGCTGGGAATTATTAGGAAGGGAATTGAAAACAAATCAGCCAGTATCATAATGCCCCTGTATAAATCGATGGTGCGGTCTCATTTGGAGTACTGTGTGCAGTTCTGGTCGCCGCACCTCAAAAAGGATATTATAGCATTGGAGAAAGTCCAGAGAAGGGCAACTAGAATGATTAAAGGGCTGGAGCACTTTCCCTATGAAGAAAGGTTGAAACACTTGGGACTCTTTAGCTTGGAGAAACGTCGACTGCGGGGTGACATGATAGAGGTTTACAAGATAATGCATGGGATGGAGAAAGTAGAGAATGAAGTACTTTTCTCCCTTTCTCACAATACAAGAACTCGTGGGCATTCGATGAAATTGCTGAGCAGACAGGTTAAAACGGATAAAAGGAAGTACTTCTTCACCCAAAGGGTGATTAACATGTGGAATTCACTGCCACAGGAGGTGGTGGCGGCCACAAGTATAGCCACCTTCAAGAAGGGTTTAGATAAAAATATGGAGCACAGGTCCTTCAGTGGCTATTAGCCACAGTGTATGTGTGTATATAAAATTTTTTGCCACTGTGTGACACAGAGTGTTGGACTTGATGGGCCGTTGGCCTGATCCAACATGGCTTCTCTTATGTTCTTATGTCAAGGATGCTGTGTGGCAACACTTTGTTTTGGAGCAAATTCTATGGTAAAATTGAGCTCAAACATAGAATTTTGCCCAAAACCCAGAGTGTTACTGTGCAATGCCCATGCTAAATATGCTTTTGTGTGACATTTCTTTTCTTTTCTTTTTTTTATAATCAAAAATATGTTTTATTTATGGTGTACGCAATGGCAAAGATTAATAACAAATGGTCTGAAAATCAAAATACATAGAACAACAACATGAACTTTACATACATATGCACAACAAAATCCAGAGACCTAGGAAATTTCATACTAGATTATTATATAATTTTTAAAATAAATAAATCTTTATTAAAAACAAAAATCTTTGACTTACAAATGCATATGAAGAGCATAAAATTACATCATTCAATAGTATTGCAAAAAATAGTCCAAAGAAATGCTGCATAAAATAGCATGAATAGAGAAATAATAACTAAATATGAGCCAACCAAATAATACACCCAGACATGCGCCTCTCAGACCTTAAACAACAAAAATGAAGCCAAGAATGTTGGAAGGAAGACTACATTGTTCTGACATAAAATTTAAAATCGGGGCCCAGATAGATCTAAACTTGATATGAGTACTTTCTGAATTCGAAAAGTTATGGTTCACAAAGGTTGCAATTTTATGCATGATAAATTGATCCCAAACTTTATCATACCAGACTCTTAACGAAGGAGGCAAGGGAGATTTCCATACTGAAGCAATAGTAATTCTTGCTGCCGCTATAAGTATAATGGTCAACTCTTTGTGTGAGACTGTATGAGAAGAATCATCCCTCAAATTTAGGAGCATTAATTCCGGTGTCATTGAAAATGACTGAAGTGATTTTGGAGATTTGTTGAGTGATATCATTCCAGAACTAAGAAATAACTGGACACTCCACCAGCAATGCAGAAATGTTCCCAGAGACCCACAATTTCCCCAACAAAGTGGACTAATATGCTGATTTATTTGATGTAGCCATCTGGGGGAAAGGTATCATCTCAACATAGTTTCAAAGAACTTAAGTTGAATGTTAAAGATAGAAGTGGAATTGACATAAGAGCCCCAGATTTTCAGCCATGAAGAAGGAGGGATGTCTTTAAGGAGGTCTTCATTCCAGGCTAATTGAAAGCCAAGAGGCTGCCCACAGTCTGACATAATTAAGATTTTATATAATTTAGAGAGAAGACCTTTTATACAGGAGGAAGGCAGAGCTAATAGTTGTTCAAAAGTGGATCGCGATCTGGCCAAAACACCGATTTCTGAGAGATGTTCAATCAAAATTTTAAGTTGTAAGTATCTAAACCAAGGAACTGAAAGGTCTTCAAAAAAACTCTTATCGATCCTTTATATAATAGATCTATTGGGCATGAAATATCTACTTTTATCCAATCATCAAATACTCCTGGAACCAGGGTTGATTCTTATATGTTGCATGCAGAGGTATTTCCGGGACAAGAAGCCTTTTATTTCTATCCCAGGTCTGAAGCATTACACGCAAGAAAATATTATTTCATGCAAGCTTAGGTCTAAACTTTGAAGTTAACCAAAAAATTTTTTTAAGCCAACGGAAGCAACCAGAGACTGCTCTAATAGCATCCATTCTGTCATGAAGTTCGAATTAAAAATACGAACAATGTTAGCAGTAATGGAAGCCTGATAATATACTCTCAGATTCGGCAAGTCCAAGCCGCCTAAGTAAGATGGTCTGTATACTATCCGTTGGTTTAAGCGTGACTTCTTATAAGACCAAATAAAATTGGTGAGTAAGCTCTATGTGACATCATCATGTTGGAGATGATGCTCTGGATTGTGGCTGTTGAAGGTGGAGCAAGAGCCCACAAAATTGGGGGATCTCCCTCTCCCATCTGGGGACTGGCAATCCTAAAAGCAAACAAAAGACAATATTCATTCTGTGACAGAATCTCCACCAGTGCTGTTGAGGAACACATTGAGGCATGCTGGGAATGGAGGGTGGCAATAATCCAGGCCATCTAATTAATGGTCCTTTGTTTAATCAACATTCTTATGTACATTTTTGTCCTTTGTTAGCAGTGATGTGACTCCAGGGGGGGGGACAAACTTTGTTTTATTTTATTTATTTCATTTATACCCTGCCTTTCACTCCAATGGGGAACACTCCAGTGTTTCACACAATTTTCCTTAGCTCTATTTTATCTCCACAAAAAACCTGAGCGTATGTGACTGGCTCAAGTTCACCCAACTAGTTTCCATGGCACAGTAGTAGGGTTGTAAGGTCCCCTTGCCCGTCCAGTAGGGGCATTTGGAGGGTGTTCTGGGTTGGCCAGGGGTTAGGGGAGACGTTTCCACCACCAGTTAGCTGGTCCATGGTGGAAAGGAGCCCCCAAAATTGGGGATCCTCCATTGGGGGCTGCCAACCCTCTACAGACTGGAGATTCAAACCTGGGTTTTCCAGATCATAGTCTGATAATCTCACCACTACATACTTGCTTTTTTCCCACTAAGACATCAGCCCTATAATATGTGAATTAAATATAAAGACTGTTGTTGAGCATATGCAGAATCCTATTCCCTGTCTAAATAACTGGAACTGGAGGGCAGGAGTTTTGGGGCAGCAAAATGAGTACAGTGTCCTGATGACACATGTGATTTCCAAACTGAGCCCATTTCAGATATTCAAAAGCCAAGCCATGTTTTCTGAATGCAGCTTTCAGGAAATGCTGATGTCATTGGCACAGCCTCACGGGAAAACACTGATCCAGACCTCTGACAAGCAGCTCATTGATTCATACTGACATCCTATCAAGACAGCCATTTGTTTCCCACTGTTTCTGTCATATGTATTGGAAAAAAACAGATGTGGACTTGTGGCACTTCATTTATTTAAAAATGTCTACCCTGTGTTACCTAAATAACCATGGTGGCCAATGACAAACATTAAATCAATAAGGACACTAAAATGTTTAATAACTATAAAATTTTCTCATAACCATGAGAAAAGTAATTTTTAAAAAACCCCTCAGCTCTGTGATGGCTATTTTTTCCGTGTATTACAATTTGAGTTCCATCCAGTTGCTTTTTTTTTTTTAACCTTCCTGTAATTTTCTTTAGGTCTTTTCCCTCTTGCTCGTGTTCCTCTTGTTCTGTTCAGTCATCTCTTCAATAAGTCTGTTATTTCTTAGACTGAATTCACATGTGCCACCTAAGTTGCTTTTCCAGCACGAAGAACTGGAAAGTTTAAATGGCCTAAGAGGAAGCCAGACCAAATGCCCTCTATAGTGCTACAAGCAGATGCTGCAAGGCCCACCCTGCTCAGACCAAACCAGTGGTGCCCATGAAAGTGTAAGGTCCCCAGTATCTCCTCAGAGACCCATTTGTGGGTGTCACTGGCCAGGTATGAACTGTTCCCTGCAGAGCTCCTGGGGCTTGGCCCTTTTTCCTCTTGGCTACCAACTGCCTTCCAGAACAGTGGGACACTGGGAACATTCCTTTCAAGTCAATCTGCCCTGCTTCTCGTATCTTCTTCTTCTGCTGCTGCTGCTATGCATGAGTGAAAAACAGAAAGGCAATTTTAATTAGATGCTCTTGAAATCAGGTTTCTGATTCAATTTATGATTGTGCAAGAAGCTTGATTTACAACTGGGGGCTCCTACCTTACTGTGCTTTACAGTCTGCCTGTGATTTTTGTCCTTGGAATGTGCCCAGCCAGACTCAAACTGCCTTTTCTTCATGCTTCATTCCTTTCCAAGATCACCCAATATTTCTTTATTAGTTTGCTTGCTGTCCAACTCACTTGGCACATTCTTCTCCAGTTTCAGTACCACATTTCAAAAACCCCAAGTTTTCTTTCTTCCAGTTCTTTTTCTATGCTAATTTTCTGTCAGCAGGTGTGCTTCTCATACAAAAGCTGAATCATCACACCTTATTTTGTTTTTAATTTTTTTCTGTGAATGTTGCCATTCTTATACTTCACTTTTGGGTTATTTGCCACTTCTAGATCTGTTGTGACAGGAAATTTCTGATTTGTCACTAGTATCATTGCTTTACTCTAATTTATTTCAGGAGTCGAGTCATAATGAAACCTTATTCACTCTATTTACTGTGTTCTTCCTCTTCTTTTCAGTATCTACCACTGCAGCTATGTCAATACTAATCAGTCCCCTATTAACATATTACTATATCCCTGTCTAAAAAGTAATATGCTACCTACATTATTTCCTACAGGCCTGGAGACCTGGGATCCAGAAGGATTTTCTAAGTGCAGCATTTTACAAAATAGGGTTAACCTCAGCAAAGGCCCCACTGCTTGCCTGCAGGACCCAACTGATATTCCTTCCTCCTCAGGGAGAACCTTAAAACAGGGTCTTTCCAGTTGATCCTAATGAGGAAACTGGTTTTCACAGGGTGAGATGAGTGAAGTCAGTCCCTCAAGTACATTGCGCAATTGTGCAAAGGATTGTAGCCAGTATATACACATTGCTGAAGTTCAGCATAGACACTCTCAAGCATGTTCTATATCCACATCCAAAACACCTGGACCAACACATAAACAAGTATTTTGAAATTTAATTGGGCTCATCACTTGCTTGTGAGAGACCTAATAAACATTTCATCCACATCTTTCTTAGTTACTTCATTGCAGATGAAGGACAAAAAAGGGAGTTCCTGAATTCAGCTATAATCAAACAGACAGTCTTGTAAGCTATTTTCATGAGTCTGTCAGTTTTTGTATACCAGGACAGCTCAGGGTAAGCTTCCAATGTACGTGAGAAGGTGGAAAGAAATAGAATGTCAGGGCATGAAGGAAATCAGTTTATTGATTCTAAGACATGGTTGTGCTAGCAAATCCCAATGCAACACCATTTCACTAGGACCTCATTCTTTCTGGGGTGGCAAGTTTATGTTCTCATTGTAGTGCTTGATTCTGCAGAAAGAGATTCACATGATCAAATGTTCTCCTACAACATGTGCTGCCATGCAGAAAGCTGGTGTGTCATGGAAAGACTAGGCTGAAACCCTTCTCCCTGTCATCTGTTTTCCAGGTAAAAGTTCTCCCCTGAAACACCAATGGAGTAGCATTCAATAATGTGAGTCTCTCTCTACAGTTTTATAATGCTATAGCCCAAACCCAACTTTATACTTCAGGGTCCAGGATTAATTGCTGGTGTTTAAAAAAAAAACACTGGTGCAAGACTGATATGTAGGATGTGAAGGCAATCTGGCTGCAACATCTGTCTTCCCATTGATCATCAGGGTTGATTCAGCTGATCTGGCTGGCTAGGCAGGTGTCCCCTACCTCCCTCACTGCTCCATTATGTCCCTCCTGAAGCTGTGTGCTTGGTGGAAAAGGACGACTATCCTAGATGGAAGGAGTGGACAATTACTTCTGTCAGCATTGCTTCCAATAAAGCTCTCTGTTCTTGCAGTTTAATCTTACAAACATGATTTCCATGGTCACCCCATATCCCACCTAAATTACCTTCACTATGTTTTTGGCATGTGGTAATCCACTGACATTACATAATAGCCTCTTTCACTGCCCCCTATCCACCCTTTTAATCAGAATTAGAAATTAGACAACATAGGAATTTCCAAATCAACACAAATAATTATATAACTAGCCATAGCAATCAAATTTCCATTTCACAACCTTGAAAATGAATAGAATTCACATAGACACTTCAGTTACCTATACAATGACTGAGAGGCAAAACCAACTAAATCCAGCAGCACCTCCCCCCCCCCGATGCTTTATTAAACAGGTCAGGGCAAATAAGGCTTTGCAGTGAATGGTGTAACATCACATGATGCTATGATGCTGGGTTGATGTCCTGTGGTTAACCATTCTTTCTTCTATCTTAACAAGGAATGTCCTGTGCATCTCTCTATGCATGGAGTGGACAAGGAGTCTTAAATTGAGATGTACTCCCTCTTTTATTTACCAGGAACATTCCTGGTTGGCTGCTTTGGGGGGGAGCACTGGTGGCCAGAAGCAAGCTGAGTTCACATGGCCTCAGCTAGTTCCAAAGCCATTTTAATGCCCTAATCAGACTGCCTATAAAAGGCTCTGCCTGTTCTCTGTTGCTGCCAGCAATGTTGCCAGCACCTGATGCCATGTCTCTCTTCCCACCTCTTTTACTTAACCCCTTAAAAGACTACCAAAGACAAAGCCCACATTTGTGTAGCTGCATTTCCTACCCTTCTCTCTTGCCTTCTCTCTCCCTTCCACCCGAGACTAAATCCAAACTGTGTCTTATTGCAGAGACTGATATTTGTTTATGTTACTTTGTAGAGAACCCTATTTACTGATTATCTGATTTGTAGAGAATCCTACTTACTGATTATCTGATTATCACTGATGAAAAAATTGTTTTGTAAATTCCACCAACAAGCTTTTCTGTTGGTAAAAACTGAAGGAGAGGTTTGCTTTGACCTCCAAAATAGTCCGTGGTGCCATGGATGACAGAAACTCTATGTACAAAAACCACATGGAATGTCAGTTGTAGAAGGAAGGGGAACTGAGGGCCAGACTAAATGTGATGGTGGCTAAAATGGGCAATTTAAAAATGCTGCTGGGGGCAGCTGGTGCAGCACTTGAAAAGGTGTGTGCAGAACAACAGCAAATTGTCCTGCAGAGTTGCGGTCCCAGTCATGATTGGGTCCTCATGGCATTTTTTAATCATCTATTTTTAGACTATTTTTATCCTGGGTTAGATACAAGAACACTCTTATGTCTAGTTTGGCCTAGATTGAGAGTGGAAAAGTTGGTTGTATTGAAACCAATATAAATGTTTGGTATCTGAAAATATTCTGGTAACCTCGTTGGTCCTTAAGGTGTTACTGGATTTGAATCAAACTCTTCTACTGCAGGTCAAAACAGCTACCACCTGAAATCAGCTTGGAATTTAATTTGTGACAGCACAATAAAACATCTGCTGTTAACAGAGGACAGATGCTCTGGATTATTCTGCCAAATGCTGATTGTTCTGGCTGCCCTTTTCAGCCATGTAACACAGGATGACACAAACCAATACACATTGTACTTTTGAATATTTTTATCACAACCAGAAATTGGTTAGTATTTTTCCCCTTGGATAGTTTTTAATGAATGGGCAGACAAAAAACAACAAAAACTTACCCTTAGTAAGGCAGATGGTCTGAGTGAACCATCATTGCCTCTTAAAAATGGCAAAAGTTCTGAAAACCACAAATCCTGGTCCTCAGGGAAAGAATTCTGCTATCGGAGGTCAGACACAGATGCTCCTTGTGTTCATACGCAGCTACCATAGGAAGAGACAGCAGCCAAGACCTCAGGCACAGTTCTGAGCCCAGGTGCTGTTCCTCATCGATTACAGTTATCTCAGGCTCTGATCCTTCTCTCTGTTTTATTTTTATTACACCTCTCCTCCAAAGAGCTCGGGGTAGCATATATAGTTCTTTTCCCCAACATTTTATGCACACAACAGTGCTAAGCTAAGATACTTTACACGGTGAATTTCTTGGCTCAAACATGTATTCAAACCTAGCTCTCCCCAGTCCAAGGCCAACCGTCTTGTAGCCACTACACCACACTGCACCTCTCTTTCTCTTGCAAGCCTTTCAGGTAGACAGTCTATTCTCCCCTGAAGGTCCTCTCAATGGTCTACAGAGACCTGGGTAACTTCCAGCTTTTGAGGCTCCTACCCATAATAGAATTTTTTTAAAATGGCAACAAAGAAAACAAAAACAAGCTGCAAATCTTGACAAATGAAACAAACAAACATAAATGAGATCTTGTTGGGCCAGGCTGTGTGTGTCATACAATGTAATACCAGTGTGTGTGTGTGGGGGGGAACCCAGCCAGCCCGTGCCACTTGGACAGTGTGGGGGGTGAGCAGGGAGGTCTTCATTCTGCTTCTGCAGCTGTGCTGAGCCCATGCCTCTTGCGTGCGGGGGAGGTCAGTTGCTGGTGGGTCAGATTGGAGCTCCGTGGAGATTGGATCTGGCCAGTGGGCTGCCTGTTTACCTTTGGTATATACATTTGGAGATGAGGTTAAATTGCCCTTCTGCCCTGCCCCCTTCTCCATCACCCATTGGTCCTGCTCCCCTGAACTTCTGCAGGCTTTTGGCAACTGCCTTTGCTTGGATCAGAAGAGGAAAAGGTCACAGAACTTCTCTATGAGGGTGCCAGAGGAACAGTCCCCTGGTGCTAGGTTGCAATTTTATGGCTTCTTTGTAAGGTTTCCAGGGCTTATTCCTTGCCTAAGAGACGGCTTCTGCTACCTTGTCCCTGCTGTATCCCCTGACATCATTTTCCCTTATAGGCGGGGAGTAATATTCTTGGACAGGTATTTCCATCACATTACTACAGTGCAACAACAGCAACAAAAAGGCCACATGATTTTTTTTTCTTTTTTTAATATGATAACTTTAGTTGGAAAAAAATGTCTTTCAACATCACTCTCATATTTCACATTGATGTTGTTTCAGCAATGTACTGTTTTCATTGGAACAATTTTGTCCTTCATTACATTAAAAAGGTAATTTATACTTCATAAATAGAGAAGCAGATTACATTGTGATAGCAGCCAGAAAAAGCACACACCTGTTTGGTCTAAGAGATTGTCCAGAAATATTCTACTTTAACTCTGGGTAAAAATCCAAGGAAAACAAGTTTTAGGCCTCAGTGCCAGCCACATGTTATTTGGGGAGGGGGAGGGGGAGGTCAAGGCTGACAGCCTCTTAGTGGGACCTGGCCTGGGTATCTCCTGGAATTACAGCTAATCTCCAAGATCAATTACCCTGGGAAAATGGATGCTTTGGATGGTGGACACTATGGCATTGTACCTCATTGAGGTCCCTGCCCTCTCCAGGTTATTTATTTATTTTAGTAAATTTATGTTCTGCCTTACCCAGCGGACGGGCTCAGGGCAGATTATGACATAGTCAAACACTTAAAACATTACACCAATAACATCAGTACATTAAAACAAATTAACCTCCTGGTTCAGAGCAGGAGACAAAAGTATATCATTTTAGTGCAATTTCCAGCTGACCAATACCAATGATGACATATTTCAGATGGACTGTCAAAGGTGAAATGCTTCAGGAAGGGAGGCCAGTTTAATTTAATTTGGATGCCTGCTGCCTCACCCTGGTAGAAAAGTTCCATCTTGTGAGCCCTTCAAAAAGGTAGCAAATCTGGCAGGGCCCTATTCTCTGATGGGAGCATATTCCACCAGGTTGGGGCCAGGGCAGAAAAGGCCCTGACCATGGCAGAGGCTACGCGGACATCGTTAGGGTCAGGGACAACCAGGAGGTGTTGCTTTTCTGAGCGTAAAGCCCTTCAAGTCACATAAGGGAAGAGGTGGTCCCTCAGATATGTTGGTCCCAGGCCATGCAGGGTTGTGAAGGCCAGTACCAGAACCCTGAAGTGAATCCAGTATTCAATAGGTAGCCAGTGCAAATGGCATAAGGCCAGCTGAATACCAGCCTGTATAGGCAGTGCTGTCAGCAAGCATGCTGCTGCATTTTGCACCAGCTGGAGTTACCAGATTAGCTCCAAGGGAAGCCCGCATAGAGCAAGTTACAGTAATCCAGTCTGGAAGTGACCATTGTGTGGGTCACTGTAGCTAAATCCTGAGAGGAGACTTAGGGTGCCAGCTGTCTGATCTGCCAGAGATAATAAAAGACTGACCTGGCAACTGCAGTGACCTGGGCATCCATAGAAAGTTAGGCATCAAGGGCCACTCCCAGGCTTTTCACCTTCTGGGCCAGCACAAGTGGTGTGCTGTCCAAGGCTGGGAGCCTGATTCCCTTTCTATTCCATCTCAGCTCAGGTACAGGATCTCTGTCTTTGTTGAATTAAGCTTCAGTTGGCTCTGCTGTAGCCATGGCCCCCAGTGCCTCAGCTAGGTGGTCTGGGGCAGAGTCTGGGTGACCATCCATTAACAGATAGATCTGGTGTCATCTGCATACTGGTGACAACCCAGCCCAAACCCCTGGGCTAACTGAGGTAGAGGGTGCATACAGATGTTAAACGTAATTGGTGAGAGAATTACCCCCGGGGCACAGCACATTCAGGTGTCTGCTGTGAGGAGACCTGCTTGCCAAGTCTGTCCCCGACTATCAGGCATGCTGCTGCATTTTGCATTCCCAAATTCCAAGAGTTTCTCAGCCCCCCCTCCCCCAATCCTCTGCTGGTGGCCAAGGGGGACCTGACAACCCTCACCAGGAGTACCATGTTCAGTTTCGGACACCACATTTTAAGAAGGATATAGACAAGTTGGCTGAAACACTGGGAGACTGCTGTAAAAGGTAGTAGAGAATTGTACTGCAATTAATGAATTAATGGATCTAAAGTGCCAGTGGACACAAGCTTTTCTCTCAAACACTGGGACAGGGGGAGAAGAAAGGAGAGGTAGCCAGGCTCCTCTCTGCACAACACAAAGATGGGAAAAGGAAGAAGCCAAACATAGCTTAGACTTTGCAGCCTGTGTCAGTCTTCAAGGCTAGCTTTTCTCTGCAGAACACAGACAGGGGAAGGAAGGAAGCCAGATAGAGCTCAGGCTTTGCAGCCTGTGTCAGTCTTCAAGGCTAGCTTTTCTCTCAACAGAGAGACGGTGGAAGGAAGAAAGCAGAGCAGAGGTCATGTTTTGCTGGGGGCGGGGCTTTGGCTTTTATTGTGACCCGGTAGTGAGGCTTCCGTGGCCCGGTACCGGGTCCCAACCCTGCAAATGGGAAACAGTGCTCTAGAGGAAATGGCTGCTCTGGAGGGTGAACTGTATGGCATTATACCCTGCTGAGGCGTCTCCCTTTCCCTCCCCAAGCCCCTCCTTATCTAGGATCCACTTCCACATCTCTAGGAATTTTTGAACCCAAAGTTGGCAACTCCAGGCAAACTGTATTTTCTTCAAGCGAGATTGGAAATATCACAGCAAAGTTTTGGCCTGCCTGCGACATGTACCAATCAGCTGATCTCCTAAAGCTCCATGAGAGGGTTTACAATTCCTGCTTTCCTCTGCCAGAGGGCAAAGGCTGCTGCATCATTTTACACAGCAGTTGACTGAAACTTGGCTCCTTCCCCCCCCCCCCCCCAATAAGAAACAGATGCTCTGCTCATGCTAACGTAGCCTAGCCTACTGATACAAAGCACGTGTTGTGACATTGCAACAGAACTCACATTTCTATGGCTTCTGAGCTGCTGATACAGCTGCCCTGGAATTCCTGAGAACAATTGCTGTTGAGCCAAGCAGAATTCCTCTTCAAGTTTCTGAATGTAGAAAAATGCTTGAGGTTTCTCTTCAATTCATAGGGCTAAAATGGGGAGAGGGTGGGGCGGGGGGAGAACCTCTCTAAGCAGAATTTTCCCAGCCTTTCCAAGTACAAATGCTACACATTCCAGGAATCATATCTAATTTGTAAATGTTGCAGCTTTTCCATGGCTAGAACTCCTAAGGAGCTCTGCTGTGTACTGCAATATCTACCTCGTTTCCATGGAAATGTATACAGCCGGAAGACAAGAACCTGAATTAGTAATATGTGTAGTGCTTTTATCACTTGCTATGATGGTTTTGTAGCAAAATAATTTGACCAGTCAAATTTCAATTTCATTTGTGAGGAATTATTAGGGAATAATAATAATAATTACTACTAATAATAAAAGACAACTCTTAACCTGATGTTGGACTGCAAGATTGTTATAAACGCTATTGGACAAAGCAGATAATCTGAAAATGTTTCTTTTCTATGGTGACTCAGTCAGATGGATAAAAAGATAAAGGTAGTCCCCTGTGTAAGCACTAGTTGTTTCTGACTCTGGGGTGATGTCGCACCACAAAATGGCAAGCTTTTTTTTTTAATGGGGTGGTTTGCCATTGCCTTCCCCAGTCATCTACATTTTACCCTCAGCAAGATGAATAGAAGGGTCAAATAAGCAGTGGAATCCATTTAGCCAGGCATGGAAGAGCTGTACAAAAGGCACAGTATATAAGAACATGGCCTTGAGATGGATCAGAAATGCATTTATTCCAGAGCTCTTCTTTCCACAGCAGCCTGCCAGAAACTTTTGGAAATAATCTATAAATGGATTAAGGTGATAACAACCAGCTTTTGTTGTTTGCTTTCAGCAACTGGTGATCAGAGGTTTAATGATTTGAACATAGCAGATATCCTTTGTAGCTTTTGTGGCTAACACAACCATTGATACACGTCCTTCATGAATTTATCTAATTATCCTAAGAAACCACCACATCTTCCTGGTGTACTGAATTCCATGCAAGGCAAAGCAGGCTTAAGACATGGCCATGAGGAATGCATTAGCACAAAAAATTTTGCACTTAGTTTCATAATAGGCAAAATATTTTCAGCTGTGTTTTTGTGATACAAAAGCTTTTAGTTGTAAGTGATTGGAAAGAAGAGGACTAGCATTTGTTCAACATTCCTTTAAACCACTATTTAACAATTAGCATTTAAAAACTGTGGAACTAATCTATATGCTTGGTGTGCATTTTACAATCTATAATGGGTGCTATTTGGAAAAGTCAGGAATGAAACATCAAATAGTGACAGGATTCCTGACTATTGCAGCAGCCTTACAGAGCAGGTAGAGAACATACTGCTGTAATATTGTACTCTCATAGAAAATCATTAACATTTTAACTTATAAAACACTAACAAGATTCTTGCTCTCATGATTTTTCATTGCTTGGCATTTCTGGGGCAGGCTTTTGCAAATTCTAATAACAATATTGAATTTTGACACAGAAGAGTCATAAGGTCTTAAGAATCCTTTGACTTCTGTTAAATTTCTTGATGACAAGAATTTAAATGGAATGGTATTGGAAACTGCTTTGAAGGAGATGCCAGTCTGTAGTGCATGAAAACAATATTTTTTAAAAGAATGTGTTTCTTCTTCATTTCCCTCTTGAGAGTTCCGGCGCCTTTTTTTCCAGAAGAAAAGCCTGAACACATACAAGAGCTGTGAGACACGATGGGAGCAACAGAAAGGGTCTTATTGCTAACAATGTGGCTTGCAACATCCTTAGCACCCCTCAGCCACACTGATCTATCGGCAGGGCTTAGAGGTCAATTCTTTTACCAGATCCAAGAGACCAGTTTCACCCATCTCAGTGGCTTGTATTCTGCCAACCTGGCTCAGTAAATTTTGAAGCTGTCTTTTAACAAGGGAAGGTCTCTCAGGCTGTAGAAAGTTTTCAAATGTTGTTGTGGGAAGCTGCTGTGTATAGTAACACATAGGACCAATTGAAATAATATGTGTCCCCTCCCTCCAAAAATTACTGGATAGTTAAGGAAGAACTGGTCATTAAATTTAAATCAATACTTCTTGCGGAGAAGATAAAGTATAGTAAGTAGAGAATTTGACCCACTAGTCCAGTGATGCTTGGTGGCTTGAGGCCACATGCAGCTCTTTGATATGCCACTTGTGGCTCTTCCAAGCAGTACTTCCTAATCATAAAGAACCTGCCATATGTTTCAGGAAAATAGGCAAGGCCCTAGCCTAATGGAGCTTGTGGCTGATGGCTAGGTTCCATCATGAAGCAGCCACCATTAGAGGAACAGGTAAGTTGCAAGCCCCTTTGAGCGGCAGGCCTCATGCCAGGGATGGAAGTAAACATGGCTTTTTGGCCAACTGTAAGTGTGAATGTATCTCTCCACAAGCCACAAAATGACGACCACTGCTCTAGCCCATCTGACTTCCACATCTGTGATTTGAAGTTGCTCTGTTACGCATATACCATATTTCACTCTGAGTCAAATGAGCAAGTGGTCTCAGCATACATCTTTACCTTGAGTAGGAACCTGAGATAGTCTGTTTGACCTGTACCTGAACCACTCCTGCCCACTCAACAGCACAATGTGTTCCTATATTATATTAACAGTTTGCAACAGTGCATGCATTTTAAAGTCAAAAATATGTATGGAACAAAACTTAAAAATATTCTTTGCAGTGTTGTGTGTGGGGAGGGAGAGAAAGAAAGTCCACTGGAATGTTTCCTTTGTTTTCCAGAGATATAATAAGAACCTTAATCTCATTTTACCCCAGTGCAATGTAATATATCAGATAACCTTCTTCATTTGTTCCAGGGCCACTGAGTCAGAACAGATCTTGTTTATCTGCTGTGATTAAGGGAGGGCAGAAATAGTTCCATTCTGCCTGCCAATAATTTTGTTGAGATCTTAAAGGTGGCAGTCATAGCTCCACTGAGAAAAGCACAGCAGTCTTTTAGTGACAGATGCAAGGAGACAAGTAAAGGAAAATGATGCATAGCCTTAGTGGTTTTGTTTTATAAAGTGACAGGAAGTTCTCTAGATTTGTAATGTATTTTGAATCATCATGCTGATAATAAAGTGGCTTTATTTCTTCAGCCTGAATCCTGTGCAAAACTGAGTCAATCTGTGTCCAAACTATTCAGACTATGGGCCTTTTCACACTTACCGGTGGAAACCGGAAGGGAGTCGGTATTGTGCCGCTTGCAGTAATCCGAGACAGCGATGGGAGTTTTCATACACATGTTTTTTTCCCTGGTAGGGTTCCGTGATTGAAGCGTGATTGAAGCGAGCCATTTCACACTGTTCCGCTCTTATCTCGCTCCCACCAGCGCCAGCCGGTTTCGCGCCGTTTTTCGCCCGCCGGCGCGCGCGATCTCCGGCTTTTTTTTTTTTAGAACGTCAGTTTAGATCGATATAGCGATATATCGCTATATCGACCTATCAAAACAGCACCACCATAGGGATCTCAACGGAGCCTAGCCATCCCTATGGTGGTGCTGTTTTGACAGGTCGATATAGCGATATATCGCTATATCGATCTAAACTGATGTTCCAAAAAAAAAAAAGCCGGAGATCGCGCGCGCCGGCGGGCGAAAAACGGCGCGAAAACTGCTCCCGGGTTAGATACTGGACATTTCACACAGCACCCCATAGCGATTTCAACCCGGGAGGAGGGGTTGAAAAGTGGAAGAAGCTGCTCTTTGTTTGTGACGACTCAGGCACGCCTCACTACCGGGACAGCCGCGGGAGTGTGTGAAAAGGTGAGAGTATTCCGGTAGCAGCCAGTTACTGAATCGGGTCTGTCTGAAATGCCAGCAGAAACCCGTTACTGTTCAGTAACTGGCCAGCTGCTATACCGGAATACTTAGGCTGTGTGAAAAAGCTCTATGTCATTTGGCCTTTATATTTCTTTCCTGCTCTACTTCCAAGGAGGATGGGAATACATAAGAGGGGGTTCTCACAATTACTTTTCACAAAGTTAGGATATTTGGCCCATGGTTTGTGAAGGTGCTTCTTACTTTTGTTTTCTTTTTCCAAACCTAACACTTCTATTTACTACACTATACTAACTCTTGCTTATTCAGCCTTGTAAGTAGAGTTGAGATTCAGAAATACCTGGACATTTGAAGGTAAAGCATGGGAGAATTGTTGTTATTATTAATTGGATTTGTGGATTGCCTTATCCTGGCTGATGCGATGCTCTAGGCGATGTACATTAACATAAAATACATATAAAATCAATAATTCCGATTATTGTTCGGTATCGGATACAGTTCACTACCCGATAACATCTTTTGTAGTGTGCAACAATTTAGCTTTCAAGGTATTGGGAGCAGAGAATCCCCCTTGGAGGGGGGAGAAGGGGGGGTGCCAGTCCAACAATTATTGGATTTTTTTTGGGGGGGGGGAGGGACTATGGTATGGAATAAGGCCATGTAGTCCACCTTCCAAAGCTGCCATTTTCTCCTGGAGAAGTGGAATGTTTTAAATACATACATAATAAACAAATGAGTTCAGTTGTAATTCTGGGAGATCTTCACCCCCCTCCTGGAGGTTGGCAAAACAACTTCAGAGGGAACAGGTATGCAGTTCAATGTGCTTACAATAGAACAAGATCTCCAGAAGACTTCTGCAGTAAGGGAAATGCTAACTTAAACCACATTCAGTAAAAGACCTTCTAGACTTGACAGAGTATCCACCTCTATCTAGCCATGTGTTCACCTATTCACACTGAAAATGGGAGTGGTGTGTCACCTTCCCACTCAACAGAGCACACTGGTGAGGTAAACAAAATCCTGCTGTCATCTTTCTACCTTACTATGCTCCATTTGTATACCGGGTTCGCTACAGAGTGCTGGTTATTACCTTTAAAGCCCTATACGGTCGAGGACCTGCCTACCTGAAGGACCGTCTCTCCCCATATGAACCCCAGAGAGCTCTGAGGTCAGTGGGGAAGAACCAACTGACTATCTCCGGGCTGAAGGAGGCAAAATTAAAGAATACTCGTACATGGGCCTTCTCCATTACAGCTCCACATCTGTGGAACCAGCTCCTGGAAGAAGTGCGGGCCCTGCGGAGCCTTGAACAGTTCCTCAGGGCCTGCAAGACCTTCCTCTTTAGGATGGCCTTTACCTGACTGAATGACTGATGGACTTGTCTTAAGTGATTCCGCCATCATACATACTTGCATCTAATAGAATAGCACCAGAAATGTTAATTTTAAATTGGAATGTTTTAAGTTGAATGTTGATTTTAAAATTTGTTGTATAGCTCATTGTACAGACTGATTATGTTGTTAGCCGCCCTGAGCTTGCTTCGGTGGGGAGGGCGGGATATAAATAAAATGTTGTTGTTGTTGTTGTTGTTATTATTATTATTATTTGACCATATTTCTCCCAGCACAACTCTATGTCAGAATAAAAGGCAATTAGGTCAAGGATCAGCTTCCCTGAGTCACCTGCATGGTTTTTTGTTGTTGTAAAAACTAATAGACCACACATTTAGTCCTCATTACACATGAACTCCCACATAATGTCTAGTTTGACTTTATACCAATCTGAGCTTTAGGTGAATTCCTTCCCTGCCCATGCATGACAATTAGTTAGACTATGAGAATATGCAAAACCTCACACCATCCCAACATGATCTCACTGCATCTCAAATAAATTTCCTTGGAATTATATTTGATTTACTTCACTGAACTACAAAAAAACCCAACTGGTTTGGATAAGCACCAGAGAATCCTCATGGTTTGCCTGTATATTACTGATACCTTGAAGAATTATGTAAGATTGGGGAAATGGCGCCCCCCCCAAAAAAAAATAACCTCATATTGGTTGAGGCCATTGGTATATGACATGTCACTCATGCTGTCTCCTTTAAATGGCAGTGATTCTTCAAAGGCTGTTCCAGCCCAGTTACCTCAGCTTCTTCAACCAGAAAGGACAGAGTCTGAGTCACTGGCATTGCATATGCAAAACAGGCATTCTCTCACTGAGCTATGACCCTTCCTTCAGAGTACACAAAGTTTACTATGTCAGCTGGTCTTGATTTATATTTAGAATGAAGGAAACTAGAGATATTTATGACTGGACAGACACAAGGGGGTAGTAATAGTTTTTTAAAAAAACACAGGAAAAGGGGTTCCAAAGGCAAGTGCTATACGCCCATATTATAAAAATGTTGGGAAAATAGTAGTTTCTCTAGTTAAATTATGGTATACATTATCTTTCAATAAAAATGCTCTCTCAGTCCAACTGTAACATTGTTTATAGAAGGGTGGTGTTGCTCAGATTCTTATTTTTGCTGCAAGGAGTGGCTGAGAACACAAGGATATGTAGGGACAGAATGTAGCAGTAAGACCCTACCACCACTACTCCAAGCCCTTTTAAAATCTAAAAATGGAACTCCCCATGCTTTTATGTAACAAGGCAGGCTTATGTTTATAGCAATAGGCTATATCTATATCCTGTCATATCTAATGTGGGCCTTCTTTCTGGAATATTTGTTTTCTTGACTGAACAAAATGACCACTGAAAGTCAGATGTTTGGTGTGTGAACCACTAAGACCCCTAGATCCTTTTCACACATACCACTGCCAAGACAAGTCTTCCCCATCCTATAATTATGCATTGGATTTCTCCTACCTAAATGCAGAACTTTACATTGATCTCCGTTAAAATTAATTTTATTTGTTTTAGCCCAGTTTTCCAGCCTGTCAATATCATGCTGTATCCTGTTTTCTACTGTATTTGCTACACATCTCAATTTAGTATCGCCTGTAAATTTAATAGAGTAAAAGGTAGTCCCCCTGTGCAAGCACCAGTAATTTCCAACTCTGGGGTGATGTCGCATCACAACATTTTCATGGCAGATTTTTTTATGGGATGGTTTACCATTGCCTTCTCCAGTCATCTTCACTTTCCCCCCAGCAAGCTGGGTACTCATTTTACTGACCGGAAGGATGGAAGACTGAGTCAACCTTGAGCCGGCCACCTGAGCCCAGTTTCTGCTGGGATCAAACTCAGGTCATGAGCAGAGCTTCGAATGCAGTACTGCAGCTTTACCATTCTGTGCCACGGGGCTTCCTTAAATTTAATAAGCATTCTCTCTATTCCTTCATCCAAATCATTTATAAAGATATTTTAAAAACCAGTTCCCAGCACAGACCCTTGAGGCACTTCACTTGTCACTCCTCTTCAAGAGGAACCAAGGAACCATTCACAAGCACTCTTTGGGTGTGATCAACTATAATACAGTAATACAGTCCAATCTACATTTTACCAATTTGTAAAAAAAAATATTATGTGGAACCTTATACATAGCCTTACTGAAATAAAGACAAACTATGTCTACATCATTCTCCTGATCCAGCAAGGTAATAACTTTTTTTTTAAAAAGACAGATAAGGTTAGTCTGACATGACTTATTCTTGAGAAACCCATGCTGGCTCTTAGTAATAACAACTACCTTTTCTAAATGCTTAAGGACTGACTGTTTGATTATTTGTTCTAAAACTTTTCCAGGTATAGATGCCAAGCTGACAGGTTGGTAGTTACTCAGATCCTTCTTTCCCCCCTACTTGAAGATGGGGACATTTGCTTGCCTCCAATCTTCAGGCACCTCACCTTTTCTCCAAAAATTCTCAAAAATAACGGCCAGAGGCTCAGAAATTACATCCGCAAGTTCTTTTAGTACCCTTGGATGCAGTTCATCTGGCCCCAAGGACTTTGTTTCATTTAAAGAAACTAGGTGTTTATGTATTACCCCATCCTAGGCTACAGATCCCTTCCCCCATAATATATTTTGATTTTGCCAGTTTGAGCATCATTTCCCTTGCAAGAAAAGACTGAAGAAAAGTAGGAATTGAGCAATTCTGCCCTCGCTTCATCACATGTTTCAATTTCACTTTCCTGTCCCTGCAAGGAACCTACCATGCCCTTGGTCTTTTTCTCACTTTGAACGTTTTTTGGTTGTTTTTAGCATTCTCCCTAGCCTAAACTCATACTGAGCTTTAGCTTTCCTAACTCTCTCTGTACAAGCTCTGGTTATTTGTTTATATCCATCCTTGCTGCATGTTATGAACATCTGTAGGTTAGTCTTATAACCAAGCATGTCTTCAATTTTGCTGCACTGGCCACTGAGTGGATATTTGAATCCCTGTTTTTTTCTAGCTGCCACTATGGCTAAGAATAGCTAAGCAAATCCTAGCACTCAGCTTCTAAAAAGGAAGTGCTAGGGCTTACGCCTACAAAGAAGTAATGCTCTGTCTTGGCTGTTGTTATTAAGTGATGAGGAACAGCATGCTGTCAAAACTATTTTTTATAAAGTTCATTAATGCAGTCTAGACTAATATTGAAAATAGATCCCTTTGTTTAACCCTGCTATTTAAATATCTTGTCCACTGGCCTATAGAGGGTACTGTATTCCCAGAGAAAGAGGTCTCCAAGCTATGTTTGTCCGCTGGATATACAAGGCCTCTAAAAGCACAAAGATCAATTTCCATGAGATGGCATTCATACGGTTTGAAGTGAAGGGGCCTTTGCACCAAACCTGCATGGTACTTGCATCTTCTCTTCTTTTCCATGTGTGCAAACTGCTTCCACTCCAGTGGTGACTGCAATGGCATGCAGGAGCTTTTGCCTTAATCCCAGTGTTGCTACCCTGAAAAGAAGTGGTACAGTGGGGTTATGTGGCCTAATGCAGAAGAATATATTGTCTCTCATGATGGGCCAAATAGTTTCTTTCCAGAACCATTTCTGTTTTCGATAACAGCACTGGGGGTGGGGGGGGAAGCTGAGACTAATCCCCTTTTTGTACACTGTTACAGTCCTGACCAGAGTGGAAACAGCCAATGAAAGGCACAGAGAATAGCACACAAAGCACATATGGCTGTGATGGGGTTACAAACCTGGAAAAGCTTATTGTTGGGGTTGGAAGATCTAACTGGACTACCAGTGTGGAGAGGGAAGGGAATTAAAATGCCCTTTTTATCAGTCAAGATGCAATGATGAGGGGAGGAAAGGCAGTTTTATTGTCCCCTCAGCACAGTCCCTCAACCCACACAGAATAGGGCTATGTGGGTCCCACGACCGCAGGAGTCAAAAAGGACTGCTGGGAGGTGTTAATGTGGATAGGATCTATGATCCTTGAATGCATGGATCACTGGAGCCAACAAAATGTAATTTCAAAAAATGAAAATATCTTGGCAGTTCAGATATTCCATCATTTATATCTCTGGCCAAATTAAACCCTGCCTTCTATGTAAGGTTCTTAACTCACATGTTGCAATCAGACTGGGCAGATCAATTCCACACCATTTTTTCTTCTAGCATGCTTGCACTGACTATTCTGATGGCCAAGGTAATCTTCCAGGCCCATGCAATACCATGTCAGTTGTCATCTTCTCAAATCATCCGGACCAAGAAAGGGGTGAAAACATCACAGATGATTGAAATAGTTTCCTTTCCTTCATGTAGTACATTGGCTCCTATTGCATAAAGAATATCATTCTTCCCTGACTGTCTCATATTCACAGCACCTCACTCGCACTGAGCAAGCTGGAGTAGAAAGTGGGATCCATCTTACAAATGGTATGAATATAAAACAGCGAATAGATAGGGACATTTTCCAGTCCTTCTATAGACATCATTCCATGGCAGTACAAAGACTGTATAAAATCTCTGGCAAACCAGTTTGGTGTAGTGGTTAAAGTGTTGGACTAGGATCTAGAAGACTCAGGTTTAAATCACCATTGTGCTACAAAGCTTACTGGGTGACCTTGGGCCACCTGGTACCATGAAACTGCCTTATAATGAATCAGACCACTGGTCCATCAAAGTCAGTACTGTCTACTCCGACTGGTAGTGGCTTTCCAGTGTCTCTACTAGAGGTCTTTTTTAACTTTAAATAATTTTTTACTGAAGTGTCAGAATAAACAACAATATGCAAAATATTGATTATATCAAAATAAGAATAGCACAAAAAGTGCCAGCAGGATACAGTAAATAATACAAACAACAAATGCATCAGAGTTTACTAAATGCAATGCTTATAACACTAGTTATCAAATCTAGAGATTTGAAAATTGTCTCTAGAAGACAGACATTGTAAGAAAGGAAACCATGTCAAAAAAAGGTTTGATTCATAACTATCCAGTATCTTTCTGTAATAATGAGTTTGTTATTTTCTAAAACATGCATAAATCGCATATTTTTATGAATCCAGTCAGCAAGCAAGCAAAATGGGTTTAGTATTCTTTCATGTCCTAGCTATTATTAATTGGGCTGCTGCACATAAAATTTCTATTAATATTTTATCTGCTAGAGGTCTTTCACATCACCGACTACCTGATTCCAAACTGGAGGTTCCAAGGATTGAACTTGGAAACTTCTGCAAGTCAAGCAGATGTGCTATCCCTGCCCCATGGACATTGCACTTTCTCAGCCTAACCTCACAGGATT
Source organism: Heteronotia binoei (assembly GCF_032191835.1). Classification (NCBI taxonomy): domain Eukaryota; kingdom Metazoa; phylum Chordata; class Lepidosauria; order Squamata; family Gekkonidae; genus Heteronotia; species Heteronotia binoei. Next base: position 141,370,229 of record NC_083226.1, read on the forward strand.
GTTATGAGCATAAAATGGATAAGGGGATATGATTCTGCACTATTTCCAGCTCCTCAGAGAAAGAGCAGGATAAAAATCAACTAAAATGAACTGTAGCAAATGACAGGAAGTATCACCACAGCATAATGAGGGTCAGTGGCAGAACATGTTTTTGTCTCATGCTCAATACCTAGCATATCTGGTTTAAAAAGTACCAGATAGTGATGTGAAAAATCTCTACCTGAGACCCTGAAGAGCTGCTGCCTGACCAGTACAACTTCCTGTGTACCTGAAGCTTCATTAAATTGTAAACTATGTTGGTAGGAACCAAACTGAGGACACAACCCTGCTACCAGTTAGTTCGGTGGATATATTATATTGCCATAAGCATCAGCTGAACAAAGCTGCAAAGGATTAAGTTCAGTGCATGATAAAAGTAAAGGTAGTCCCCTGTGCAAGCACCAGTCGTTTCTGACTCTGGGGTGACGTTGCATCACGACGTTTTCACAGCAGACTTTTTACAGGGTGGTTTGCCATTGCCTTCTCCAGTCATTTACACTTTACCACCAGCAAGCTGGGTACTCATTTTACTGACCTCAGAAGGTTGGAAGGCTGAGTCAACCTTGAGCTGGCTACCTGAACCCAGCTTCTGCCGAGATTGAACTCAGGTCGTGAGCAGAGCTTGAACTGAAATACTGCAGCTTACTACTTTGCGCCACAGGGCATGATTAATCCTAAAGAAGCAGCATGCTAACGGATGGGACATAAAACTTTTACAGAGAGGGGCCTACTGTAATTCAGTATGATTCAAAACACCCAGTCTGTTCTGTAGACCTTACACCTCTTTAAATAAATTAGAGACCTTGAAACAAAAAAGTAATAATCTACTAAAGGAAGTGTGCATTCCAGAAGTATGTTCTTGCTAATTGCATGGGTTTATTGCAGGAAATAAGGGAAGAGCCATTTAAGAAATTCTAGCCTGAAGTCTTGCAATTATTCAATTACTGAGGAAGCCACATGCTACAGGCACATCTAACTAAAAATCAAGAGCAAGACTATAGGCTGTTAGGTGCTTTTCCAGACATTAAGCTGCACAGTAAAACAGCTGTATGACAAGTCATACCAATTTGCCTTGTTAGTGAAAGAGAAGTGCTTTTCCTCATTGACAGGCAATAACCTCACAAACTGTTTGATGTGCATCCTAAGATGACTTTATCACTCTCAAATGATATCCCACAAAATTTGTTGGAACACTTCTTTTGAAGATTTAAGTACATGTACAAAAAAAAAGACAATTCAGGAGGATCATCTCTACCGAATTGTACAGTGTTAATTTGTATAATGTTGATTATTAAATTTAATTCAAGTTGAAATAGCTATAATATGAAGAAAAGGAAAATCCCAAATGCTTGCAGAACCAACAAAAGATAATATATCAGAAGGGTTAACATGCATTGAAATGAGTAATATCTAAGACAACTAGCTCATAATTAGAGGTAACAGTGCTTCCCCAAATCCTTGTAATTAAAGTTTCAACATCATCTGAACCATTTCCAGTTCCCCTATCTTGAATAGCAAGTAATTTTATTTAAAGTATCTAAATCTCATAAAATATTTAACTGATTTATCAGTTACATATTTTATTCCTTTTTCCAGTATCTGAGATAAACCATCCTGCTACCCTCAGAATATGTAACAGGAGCATTTATTCTTGAGGACCACATTTTTTCAGAATGTGAAGAGAATCTTTGGGATCTAGCTTTAAAATATTAAGCATATATTAAACTTGTAACTAGAATAGTCTTGTACTGCTAACAAAGCCAAAAAAACAAGATATACTCAGCCTTCTTGCTGTCATTCCTCCAAATTTTGGATATTCAAGAGGGAGTTATCTGAGTTGTCATTTTCTGAGTCAGAGGAGTCCCTGAGTCATCGTTTCATAATAATGTTCTGTCAGCATTGAACATACTGTAGTAACATCTCCCATATAAGTCAATTTCTTAACTAGAAGATTAATCTTCAAGGTTTTCCCTCAGTCCAAATATAGCTGTGCATATTTGTAACATAAGGTTGAACCTACCCTAATTTTTTGCTCGCTCTGATATGATCCATCTCTTTATTATAACCCCTGTCACACACAGATTTTGACCGTGTAGTTCCCATAGGGTTGCTATGTGGCGATGGGGTGTGGCAATCTCCTGGAATTACAACACCTCCAGATAACAAAGATCAGTTTCCCTGGAGAAAATTGCTACTTTCAAGGGTGGACTGTGTGGCATTATGCCCTACTGAAATCTCTCCTCAAATCCCAGTCTCCCCAGGCTCACCCCCAAATTTCCAAACCTGGAGTTGGCAATCATGGCCAGCATGGACTTTTTGATGGTTAAAAGAACCAGTGAAAAAGCAGTTCTTAATCTGTGACCCATTTGTTCTAAATGAACAATTGTAAACACAGTAATGGACTTTGGCTCAACTTGCGTGTTCCTGCCAAACGACTTATACCTGATGAAAGCATTCACTTTCACACTTAGCATTATAGCTCTCTCATATTAACAAGAACATAATAGCATATTTGCTATGAAACAGCTTCATAATGAGAAGGTAAATGAGAAAAGTGACACTTCCATATTTTTTATCTTCAATAAAGCCAGCATAGATCTAACGATTTACAAAATAGTTCAAATCATCAGTAAGCCTGCAAAACTGAGGGCTGCCTTTGCAGTATTGCTTCTCTACTCATGCTGCAAAAGCCTACAGAAGAGGAAGTGGCCTCAAAACATGCATATTTATAGTACAGAGACAGTAACCTGGCTAAGCCACAGAAATCACCTTTGCAATTGAAGTCTTCTAGATTCTCAGCTAACCATGACCTCATTAAATGTTTGCCAACCCTGTACATGCTTTTAAATTATGTGCAGGGAATGTAATGACTTTCATTAAGTAGTGTCATTCTTGAATAATCCTATAATATATAAACTTATTCACAACATTAGAATAAGTCTCATCTATGTGAGTGTCAGGGACACAAATTTATTTCACAGGATAAATGTACATGCATCAAGCGTCTTCAAGTCACTTTTGACTTATGGCAACCCTACGAATTATATGTCCTATCATTAACTGCTCTGCTCAGGTCTTGCAAAATGACGGCTGTGGCTTCCTTGATTGAGTCAATCCATCTCATATTATTTTATTTTATTTACCCTGCCTATCTCACTAGTGGGCTCAGAGCAGTTTACAATATAAAAACCCATCAGTAATAAAACATAGATGGCACAACAGGTAGAACAGAAAATCCATGCCTCATGTCAGGCAGAAAATAGGTGACCCCAGAGACTCCAGTGGCATGTTGGGTTTTTCTCTTTTCCTGCTGCCTTCAGCTTTTCCTAGCATTACTGTGGTTTAAATCTAGTGGCACCTTTAAGACCAATGAAGTTTAATTCTGGGTATAAGGTTTGTGTGCATTGTCTTCTTGTATTGTGACCAAAGTACGTTAGCCTCAGTTTGGAAACAAACAGGAGGAACTGGAAGTCCTAATAAAGGAAGGAGACTATGACATAATAGGCCTTACTGAAACATGGTGGGATGACACTCACAACTGGAATATTAGGATTCAGGGGTACAACTTATTTAAAAGGGACAGGCAAATGAGAAAGGGCGGAGGTGTAGCAGTATATGTGAAGGAGGTGTATACTTGTCGGGAAATATGTGAATTGGAGCATGGCAGCTCAGTTGAGAGTCTCTAGGTAAAAATAAAAGGAGTAAGAAACAACACTGATATTATTGTGGGGGTCTGCTATAGACCACCAAGTCAGGCAGAGGACTTGGATGAGATTGCAAAGTTCTCCAAGAGAAGGGATACAGTGTTCATGGGAGATTTCAATTACCCGGACATGTTGGAAGTTCAACTCTGCTAAAAATAGATTCCTGACTTGTCTTGTTGACAACTTCCTGTTCCAGAAAGTGAAGAAGGAAACAAGGGGATCTGCTATCTTGGATTTGATTCTCACCAACAAGGAAGAATTGATTGAAGAAGTGGAAATAGTGGGTACCCTGGGCAGTAGTGACCATGTGATTTTGGAATTTACAGTCTTAGAGAAGGGAAAAGCGATGCGTAGTCAGACTTACAGGTTGGACTTCAGAAAGGCAAACTTTGATTAATTTAGAACTATGCTGGGTAAAATCCCATGGTCAGAAATACTTAGGAGGAAGGGGGTTCAGGAGGGGTGGGAGTTTCTTAAAAGCGAAATACTGGAAGCGCAATCACAGACGATTCCTATGAGAAGAAAAAATGGAAAAAGCCTAAAGAAGCCAAAGTGGCTCCATAAACAGCTCTCTAAAGATGTGAGAAATAAAAAAGACTCCTTTAAGAATTGGAAGGAGGGCCTTATAACCAAGGATGAATATAAACAAATCACCAGTGCTTGTAGAAAAAAAGTTAGGAAAGCTAAAGTTCAGTATGAGCTTAGGCTGGCCAAAGATGCTAAAACAACAAAAAAGGGTTCTTTTCTTATGTTCAGAGTAAGAAAAAGAGCAAGGACATGGTAGGCCCATTGTGAGGGCAAGAAAGTGAAATTGTAACAGGTAATGAAGAGAGGGCGGAACTGCTCAATTCCTACTTTTCCTTGGTCTTCTCTTCTGAGGGGAACGGTGCTCAACATGCCAAAAACCGAACATATAAGGAGGGTATGAAGTTCCAACCTAGGATCAGCATAGGGATAGTACATAAACAGCTAGTTTCTTTAAATGAAACTAAGTCCTTAGGGCCAGATGAATTGCATCCAAGGGTTCTAAAAGAGCTTGCAGATATAATTTCTGAGCCTCTGGCTATTATTTTTGAAAACTCTTGGAGAACAGGAGAGGTGCCGGAAGATTGGAGGTGGGCGAATGTTGTCCCCATCTTCAAGAAGGGGAAAAAAGAGGATTCAGGTAACTACCCACCCATCAGCTTGACGTCTAAACCTGGAAAAGTTTTAGAACAAATCATCAAACAGTCAGTCCTGGAACATTTAGAAAGAATGGACATGATTACTAAGAGCCAGCATGGGTTTCTCAAGAACAAGTCATGTCAGACTAATCTGATCTCTTTTTTTGAGAAAGTGACTACCTTGCTGGATTGGGGGAATGCTGTAGATATCATTTATCTTGATTTCAGTAAGGCTTTTGATAAGGTTCCACATATTATCCTTGTTGACAAGTTGGTAAAATGTGGTTTGGATCCTGTTACCATTAGGTGGATCTGTAACTGGTTGACAGATCGCATCCAAAGAGTGCTTGTGAATGGCTCCTCATCCTCCTGGAGAGGAGTGACAAGTGGAGTGCCTCAGGGATCTGTCCTGGGACCTGTTTTGTTCAACATCATTATCAATGATTTGGATGAAGGAATAGAGGGAATGTTTATTAAATTTGCAGATGATACTAAATTGGGAGGGGTTGCAAACACAGAAGAAGACAGAAACAAGATACAGGATGACCTTGACAGGCTGGAAAACTGGGCTAAAACCAATAAAATGAATTTTAACAGGGATAAATGTAAAGTTCTGCATTTAGGTAGGAAAAATCCAATGCATGGTTACAGAATGGGGGAGACTTGTCTTAGCAGTAGTATGTGCGAAAAGGATCTAGGGGTCTTAGTGGATCATACACTGAACATGAGTCAACAGTGTGATGTGGTGGCTAAAAAGGCAAATACAATTTTGGGCTGTATCAACAGAAGTATAGTGCCCAGATCATGTGATTTGATGGTATCGCTTTACTCTGCTCTGGTAAGATGTCATCTGAAGTATTGTGTTCAGTTTTGGGCACCACATTTTAAGAAGGATATAGACAAGCTGGAACGGGTCCAGAGGAGGGCAATGAAGATGGTGAGGGGTCTGGAGACTAAGTCCTATGAGGAAAGGTTGAAGGAGCTGGGGATGTTTAGGCTGGAGAGGAGGTGGCTGAGAGGTGATATGATTACTATCTTCAAGTACTTGAAGAACTGTCACATAGAGGATGGTGTGGAATTGTCTTCTGTGGCCCCAGAAGGTAGGACCAGAACCAATGGGTTGAAATTAAATCAAAAGTGTTTCCGGCTCAATGTTAAGAAGAACTTCCTGACCGTTAGAGCGATTCCTCAGTGGAACAGGCTTTCTCAGGAGGTGGTGGGCTCTTCTTCCTTGGAGGTTTTTAAACAGAGGCTAGATGACCATCTGACAGCAATGAAGATCCTGTGAATTTAGGGGGAGGTGTTTGTGAGTTTCCTGCATTGTGCAGGGGGTTGGACTAGATGACCTTAGAAGTCCCTTCCAACTCTATGATTCTATGGTTGTTTTAGCTTCTAGGAGAGTTCAGCCTTGATTTGATCTAGTACCCAACTTATTTTTCTTTTTAGCAGTCCATGATAAAACTCTTCTTCAGCAACACATTTCAAATGAATCAACTTTCTTTCTGTCAACTTTCTTCATTGTCTAACTTTCATACTCATACATAGTAATGAGGAATACTACAATATGAATTATCTTGATCTTGGTCACCAGCAACACAGCCTTAACACTTAAGAATGTTTTCTAGCTCCTTCATAGCAGTCCTTCCCAGTGAGACTCCTTTTTGATTGATGATTGAGCCAAGAAATAGAATATCTTTAACTTCATTTTCTTCATCATCAAACTTAAGGCTGTGTAATTCCACAGTCATTACTTCTGTCTTCCAGATGTTCAGCTGTAATCCTGTTTTGGCACTTTCTGCTTTTTCATCAATAGCTGTTTCAAGTCTTCACTATTTTCTGCCAGTAATGTGGCATCATCTGTATATCTCAAATTGTTAATGTTCCTGCCATCAATTTTCATTCCACTTTCATCTAAATCTAATCCAGTTTTCCTTCTGCCATGTTCTGCATATAGATCACAGCTATACATTTGCTAGCTAATACTTTATATACGTGACCAAATGTAGTAGGCTCTAGTCCATACGAACGTATCTCAAAAATAGGTCTTTATGTTACCACAAGAAACTTTGCTAGTAGCACAATTATTTCCTCTAGAATTTCTCTATAAGTGCAGCTCTAAAATTGCCATTTTAAGGTCAAAGGCTGACAGGTTTTTTTATAATAGTGCCTAATATTGTTAGTGCTACTTCCAATACTGTTGTCTCATTATCCGTATTGTGAAACAATGAAAGCATATTTGCAGGTCATATATAATTTTGAATACATTGAGGGGATGAATGGGTGGGCATTTTAAGACAAATGTGTTCTTTTCTGTGTTTAATAAAATGCATGCTCGTCTAAGGCTTAGAAGGATGAATTAGGACAGCCATCCAAGGCAGGTCTACTGAGGAGTCTCATGCTAATCAATGGTGTTTACTCTCAGGGAACACCCTTTCGGACTGCAGTATAAATCCACATGAATATTCCTAGGAAAATGTCAAAGAATGTCGTCATGAAAGCAGATGGCTGTTGAACAGTCCTTTGCACAGGATTCTTGCAACTTTCAACTCTGTACGATAGCATGGGAACAGATGGATGTACTAGTGTGTGCTCACAGATGATCAGAAATCACAAATGGAAGAAATGTAACATTTACTATTTAAAAAATGACAAGTAATATCAAGGGTTACAGAAAGATGGCGGTTGGACTTAATACGATAGTTATAATGCAACAGTTCCCTTCACAAATGCACCATGGAATTCATGAATAGCTAGTTTGCTATCACATTTATTCATTTGTCCTGCAAAAGACACAGAATGTGATCTAGTCCAAATAGAACACTAGTAAAGTCTGTTCGTTTTAGGGAATGCATTAAGTATATTTCTTTCACTTCTCCTCCCTGGCCTGTGATAATTGCAATTGTGGACATCCAGCTTCACACCTGCCTTCTGTCCAAGAGCTTGTCCACCTCATTGAGCCTCACACTATTTAAAGGAATTCCTTAATCCTTGGAGAAAAGCAGTTGATTTGCTCAAAACCTTATCACGGATATACTAAGTATGACAGACCTGGAAAGGCAACATTAGCCTGGAGTCCGCATTAGGGGTGTGCATTTGGTTTGGCCGAATCAAAGAAACCTCCAAATCACCCCTGATTCGGAAGTATATGGAACTCCATGGAAAAGGCGGGAAAGGACCTTCTGCAGCCTCAGGGAAGCTGCTTGCCTCCTTTCCTGACTTTGGAAGCCTTTTCCCGCCTCTCCCATAGCTTCCCTGGGATCAGGGAGGGAGGGGGAGGGGGAGAGGAGCCCCAGCAACCAATCCAAAGCATGCATTTGCAAAATGCATTACAAAGGAATGCTTTGCAGAGCTGTTGTGTAGTTGATGGCTGGGCTAATTCCCCAACCATAACCAACATTGTTGTTCTTTTGTTTACTTGGGTATCCAAGTAAACAGTGTTCTCTGGCCAATCACAGAGTAGTGGTATTTTTTGAAACTGCTCTGTGTAGGGCCAGAGAACTTTTTAAAGGAGTCTGCCTGGCTGGACTCTATTCCATTACTGCTGTGTTGGTATGTGAGAGAGATTGTGCTGCACTGGTCCTTGGCCTCAGCTGCTGCTGCTCTCTCTCAGCCTTGCCTGACCTGCTAGGAGAAGAGAAGACGTCTAAGGTAAGGCAGTCTTGGGGTTCTTGTTTTTATTTTAGTTAGTAAAAGGACTTTTTAAGACTCAGAGTCCCTTTACTTATCTAGATTTGGATGGGTGAGTACTGGGTAGATTATTTGGGGTTCGGGATAGGGGGTTCTGCTGGGGGTGGGGTGCGGTTTGCTAATTTGCCCATATCTTACTTTAGTGAGAGGACTTTTAAAAGTGCAGTGTCCTTTTACTTTTCCTGATTTGGGTGGCTTGGATTTCTTGGGGTTAGGGTGAAGTTTTTTGGGGGGGAGGGGTTGGTAAAGTTCCTGCATTGTTAAAAGTCAAGGTTTTTTTACTGTTTCAAAAGGATTCTGTGTTTGATTTGTTGCTGCTGTGTTGTGCTGCTGTTGTTCCTTTTCTCTTCTGGTTCTGGTTCTTGTGGAGGGGGTGGGCTGTTTGGCCTAATTTTCATTGTTAAAAAGGGTCACTTTTTAACAGTTGTTTCTCAGTGGTCTGTTTGGATCTGTTGTTGTTGTTTGGATCTGTCCACCGCTTCTCTTGTTTGAGAGTTGTGTTGTTTGGGGGCAGGGCTGGAGAGCTGGCATCTGTAGATTGTGTGTTCTGTGGCAGGGAAGCTGGCACTTGGGTGAGAGACCCAGAACCAGCAGGCTTGTTCTGCTTGGCCAGCTCTTCCCATGTTGTTTGGGGCAGGGCTGGAGAGCTGGCCGTATATTCGGTAATAGCCGCGCATCTACCATATAGGCGGCTATTCTGAGTACTGGTTTGGTTTTTTTACCCTGATACAACAGTCCACATACTGTCAGTGGCTAACTGTCTCCAGCCTGCCCCTTTAAAATCTTAGGCAGAATTTGACTGGTTAAATCCTGTCTCACTTTGACATACTAACAGAACCCTCAGACACCTATACACACACACAGCCTGGCTCAGTAAGTTAACATGTCCTGACTAAACTCGTTCCCTAGCTTAATGGCATACAGTTTGTTTATTTATTTATTTGGATTTTTAACTGCCCTTTGTAAGCCAAATTGCTCTTAATGAGAGGTTGGGGAATTTAAGCGGTGGGCAAGTATGGCTCAGTGGGATACAGAATCTATGCATACAGGAGATGATCTCCAGAATTTCCCGCAAAATAATGAGAATATTGGTATAAACTATATCGGCTTTTATTAGAAAACTTAGTCAAGCATAAACAAGGTAAAGGTAGTCCCCTGGGCAAGCACCAGTTGTTTCCGATTCTGGGGTGACGTTGCTTTCACAGCGTTTTCACAGCAGACTTTTTACAGGGCGGTTTGCCATTGCCTTCCCCAGTCATCTACACTTTCCCCCCAGCAAGCTGGGTACTCATTTTACCGACATCGGAAGGATGGAAGGCTGAGTCAACCTGGAGCTGGCTACCTGAACCCAGTTTCCACTGGGATTGAACTTGGGTCGTGAGCAGAGCTTAGGACTGCAGTATTGCAGCTTTACCACTCTGTGCCACGGGACTCTTCTAGTCAAGCATACAAGTAAATAAATTCATTCAACATTCGTACAGGTCTAGGAAAAATAGATATGAAATAGACAGGGGTACATATAAGGGGTAACACAAACAAGGTGATATTTTACCTCTTGTAGTCTTCAAGGTGAAGCTCCAATAGCAACAAAAAGGAAAGGGGGAGCAAGACACCGCCTGCATATCTCACTATTGGGGGTCGGAAACCAATCAGGATTAGGAAGTGAATCTATACAGCAGGGTAGGTTGACTGTCAGATGCACACCTGAGGAATGATGGATTAGACCTTTTAAGGACTACCTTGTGCCCTTGGGGGGGGTCAGGTGGGCTATGATGCTAGGACATGTGGTATATGACCTCAGAAAAAAGGGAGGCTCCATGGTGACATTTGGAAAGTTACAGGAGATGAGGGGATTACCTATGCTAAACAAGGTTATCTATAGTGACAATATAGGGCCAAATTGTTATCTAAAGTGACAACCCAACCTACATAATGGTGTTGGTCTCTGGGTTTGGTCTTTGTCTTCTTCCGATCTAGGCTGGCAGTCTTTTGTGAGATGTATAGTTTGGGATGTCTGGCAGGATAAGCTTGATTGCTTTATGGAAATGTCTGGATTGTACAACTAGTGCGTGAGGCTCCCACTTCATTCTCATGGCATCTAAAGGTACAGGAGGACGATTGCTGATGCTGTTAGCTCTGGAAATGGCTTCCATCCAGAGAACTGAAACTGCATAGCTGGACAGCTCACGGCGGCCATGCGCTACCTCTCATCCTGCTGAGCCGGGGACGCATGAAAGATAGCGAGCTTGGGAGTCCTTTTGCCGGTCTTGGGCCTGCTCATAGAGGCACTGCCTTGGTGATTGGGAGGCATTAAACCCTTAGAGGCCTTGTGGCAAGCTGGTAGCATGGCTTATGCCCACGTGTAGATGTGTGCAAGTCGGAACTCCAGGCGTTCCTGGCATCCCAACCAGGAATCACAATGTCTGTATAAACATGATGGAGAAGGCTCTGGCTCACACCTTTGTGATAGCCAGCTTCATGGTGGTTAACAACAAGATTATAATTATGAACAATAAAACCTGAATAAAGCCATAAAATTTTAGAGATCTTGAGCCACATTGGCCTGAAATGAGCTTATCTCACAAGGGATTTCTCTTCATTTGCTCATTCCTGAAAAAGGCAAATTTAACTCTCTTAAGAGTTTTCAGTCTTATGATCACTTTCCTTGCATGGAGAGGTAATCTTTTCCCAGTCATGTTGGTATTAAGCCAAGCAGACAATTCCTTTGAGAGGAGAAACCCTATCCTCCCCTTTGGGGCTTTATGATTCACTGTCCAGCTCTGATCAGAGATGTTGCCTGCAGGTCTAGCCTAGGGCCAAAATACACAATACAAAATCCATGTGCAAGAACACGGGTTCCCAACCTGACTCACAGTTATACATTCAAGCAGGGTACTCTCAAAAGCTCTTAGTATGGATGCTAATGGAATGCAGGGGAAGTTTAGCCTTCCCTCCTGTGGCATTTTCACCACTAGAAATGGCACTGGGGGCCCTCTGCCTCCTCCCCTGGCTTCATATACCCTAAAAGAGACACACGGTGCCAGAAAAAGGGGTAAATGAGTCCCCCAGCATCATTTCTGAGCCTGCTTTGGCGGGGAGGGCGGGATATAAATTAAAAATTATTATTTCCAGAGGCAAAAATGCTGCAGGGGGAAAACATAAAGCCTCTCTCACCCCTCCAGGCCCTCTTTGCAGCAAAATAGAAAACCAGAGAGCTTTTACAAGTACAGTCCCTGCTTGAATGTATACCCAAGAGTCAGATCAGGAACCCACGTCCTGCCACATGGATATCAAATATTCTGGCCCCTAGTCTTGAAGTTTAATCAGAAACCGCAAAAAACACAAGGACTAGAAGGAACTCATAACTCCATGGCTAAAAACCACTGATGGACCTATCATCCACCTATCTGACAAGCCTGGCTAGCTGCCACTGCTGTTTGCTGGCCGTGAGTTCCACAAGAAAGTATGTTTGAACTAAGGGGAAGGAGGGCAGGTTGTCTGCTTTGATTGCTTGCTCAGGTTGCCCACCTGTGGGCTCCTGCTGTTAATTAATGAAGCAGAAGGAGCAAAAATAGAGGTGAAAACTGGTGAGTGATGCCAACTCCTTCAGTCCCTGCCTCCCCCAAAGCTCCTGAATGCTGGTACCCACAGGAACTCCTTTGTGTATTAGGCTACATCCCCCTGATGCAGCAAATCCTCCAAGAGCTGACAGAGCTCTTCTTGCAGAGCCTACTATAAGCTGTTGGAGGCTTGACTACATCAAGGTATGTGTGGCCTAGCTCGAGGATATCATTGTGGAGCAAGCTAAACTTGTTCTCTGCCTCTGGTAATCCTATCCTAGTATCTGGGTGAAGGGTATATTTTTATCTCTCAACTAATTTTCATTACATTCTGCTAATTTGTCTCCTATTACTGGCTTCGGTACTATTTAGAGGTGTGAAAGAATGTAGTTATTTTACACATGCACACATACACATTCATGACACAATCAATCTGTTATGTATGTGGACTCAAGTGAGAACTGAATTGGGAGTTCCTGCCTGGCTCATTGGAGCCTGACAACCAGAGCTTGGGGACTTGGGAACAATGGGGAGCAGGATCTGTGCCCTGCTCCAATCACGGCCCCCCTGCTGGTTTGAATGGACCCATAGAGTGTTTACGTGGGAACCCTGACGTGTATATATAGTTGGCCCTGTTGGCCCAGTCTTCAGTCTTATACTGAGTATTTATTATGCTGAAATCAATAAAGCGCTGATGTTTCACTACCACCTCGCCTCATCGATCTGTAGAACCCACTATATTATACAATCTCTGCACAGCATTCACCTTGGAAATGTTTTAAGTTTAAAAAATTGCAGTCAGGGAAACAGAAATTAGGCTCTTCTGCAACAGACAGGCATATATTTCTCAATAACATTACTTTCCAGAGATAAACTTAACAGTACCTGGAACAGACATCTTATACACTGCCATTCCAGCCCCTGGGTAACTGTAGATTGGTGCACTTAGATAAAACTCAGGTTTCCATGAAGATGGTTTTAGAAAGGAAAGAAATATTCACAAGGGACTCCACTGCACACTACACTCCTACATCAACTGGAGGTTAATAAAACACTCAGACAGTGGGGTCACCATGGTGTAGCTTCCTGCACCTTTTCCATATGCAAAGAATGACTGGACAACAAAGGCTCTTTTATACAGGAACAGCACGTAGGAAAGTGTCTTCTCTGGCTTTAAAAAATCTCTCCTTTATATTTTTTAAGCTCTTTGACTGCCACAAGATATCAGTTTCTTGACCCTATTTTGCATAAGGTTGATGGCCGTATGTTGAAGAAGAAACTGGCTGACATTTATTTGGAGATACTGAAAGAAACCAACAATGTTGAACACTGGAAACGATTGAGTGAAGTGTGTTCTGTGGGTCTTCCCTGACTTGATAAATGTGTTGTTTGTGGATTCTGAGATGAGAACCTGGACATGCAATCCACTTTATTTGACTTTAGGTTTGCAAACTTATCTGATGGTCCAAGATGATTTTTCCATACAGATAAAACTAAATTAGCTTGATTGGAAATTCCAGAGCTTTGTTGGATATACTTCACTCCGTTGTTGTAGAGGATGAAGAAAAACTAGGAAGACTGCAAGATGTTTACTTTCTCTATAATATTAAATAACTATTATATCATTGTTCAGTATCTATTCATTATGTAGGCTTCTCTATAGTTATGAACTCTAAGTATTGTTAGTTGCAGCTGCAGTTCATTTCATATACTAAAAAGACTACAATGAATAAAAAGCTAGCAAAAAAAATTATTTTTTGTGGCCTATTGGAAACTTACATAAAGCTGTAACAAGTGATTGCTAGAAACAAATAACAAAAATAAAATGTAACGAACAATGTGTACAGTGTTCCCCAGTCTAGATGCCAGTTTGGAAAAACAGTCTGAAGAAAAACCTTGAGAAATTGCTAAAAGCATATATGAAATTGTGATGCCACAAAACAACCATGCACAAAGACCTAGTAAGCAACAGAAGCCAGTCTTTTCAGTATATTGAGTCCTTTGTCTAAGTCTTCCTGCTAAAAGTCCATTCTGCATTTTCTCCGCAGCTTTGCAAGCCCAGAATTGCTTCCTGCTTCAGCCTGCAAAGGAGCTGGGAACTTTGGCATGCTGGGAGCTTCAAAGGCTGAGGACAGGAGGAGGGAGAAGAGAGCCCCTGGGCCTGATTAAAGCCCTGGGCAGGCCAGTTCTGGCCAACAGGATGGATATCTGACATTTCTGCATTAGAGAACTTTGGAAAAACTAGTTAACTGTTTTCTAGACCTCTGAACCACAGTGAAGGAATTATGCTTAGATATTTTCCTGCTCCATGTGGATAACCTTCCTTTCAGCCTAACAGACAAAAGAGAAAATGCAGGCTTCCAAATTATCAGTATTCCGTGGCAGCTTGCAGGTGCAGTCCTGTTTGGAATAAAGGGGCAAACTGCTATTTCTCCATCTTTATTATAAGAATATGGGCCAGGGCTAGCCAAACTGTGGTTTGGGAGCCACATGTGGCTCTTTCACACATATTGTGTGGCTCTTGAAGCCCCACCTCATCGGCTAGCTTGGAAAAGGCATTTGTCTTTTTAAATCACTTCTCCAAGCCAAACCAGCCAACAGCTTGGAGAACACATTTGAAGTTGCTTTCTTTCTGCTTCTCCCTCCCTCTTTCCTCCATCTATTTTCCTTCCTTCCTTCCTTGTGGCTCCAAAACATCTGACATTTATTCTCTGTGGTTCTTACGTTGAGCAAGTTTGGCCACCTCTGATATAGGCTATAACAACACTATTCAGCAGTAGTTAAGAAAAGACCTTAGGGGGATAATGGAAAAGGAAATAAACCATTAAGTAATGAACACGTACACTAAGTCCTAAACAAAAGTGTTCAGAGTCTAACTCCCATTCATTTTAATAGAGCGGAGTATTCTCAGGATCACAGTTTAAGGGATATTAATGGTAGCTTGCCATTTACTGTACTAGAAGCACTAACTTTGGAAACATTTCAACCATAGAATATTCCCAACAGCCAGCTTTAATTTAAACAAGCAACAACAAAACCCCAAGGCTAATTTCCTCCTAATGCCAGCCTCATCAATTTTATTTAAGCATTCCCCTAATAAAAAACTACCTCTCCTAAGACTCTTTATCCAGAGAAAGGTCTCCTTCCTGTGGAAGTTTCTTTCCAGCAAATTCAGAAAGGAAACCTCTCTTGGAAGTGTTTGCATTCTGAAGAACTTAATTTTGAACATGCATTATCAACTTGGTCCTCCTCCTTTATACTAGAGCCATCTCTCCAGAAAGGAAGGCCACTGCTTAGTTGCACAGCACACATTCCAGATTGGAGGTCGTAGGGCAACTGCCCTTTATTATGTTAAAATATTTAGGTGGCTCAGCAACAAGGGCCTATGCCTGAAACTTTGGGAAATTGCTGCA
Organism: Heteronotia binoei; assembly: GCF_032191835.1. NCBI lineage: Eukaryota > Metazoa > Chordata > Lepidosauria > Squamata > Gekkonidae > Heteronotia > Heteronotia binoei. The sequence continues at coordinate 141,385,795 of NC_083226.1, forward strand.
AAGTTGGGCGGCGGGGGGGCGGGGGGGGGAGAGAATAGTTCTAGAAGGATCCACTCAGCTGTTTTTATCTTGACATTTTGGATTAGATACAATACAGAATGTTAAACTTTAAACAGCTGAATTGCCAGGTAATAAAAAGGGGAAGAGAAGATGTATGGACAGTGTGATTAAAGAGCATATGATAAAAGAGACTAGGGCTTGCAAAAATAATTTGATAGAGGGAACTTTACAAAAATGAGAATAGTTAAAAGGAAGCTGAAAGAGAAACACAAAAGAGTCAGACCCACTAGAGGATGTTTGGAAGGTACTTAAAACTACACTAACTGAAACCCAGATAAAATGGATTCCACACTTTACAAAGTGCACTGCCAAATCTAAAAGACTGTCTGCATGGTTAACAACGCAAGTCAAGGAGGCTATAAAAAGTAAAGAGACTTCTTTGTAAAAGTGTAAGATCTGCCTCCCCATCCAGGCACCATCAGGGGAAGGTCTCGTCCTCTATGCCCTGTTGTTGGGCCTCCAAAGGAACTGGTTAGCCACTAAGTGAGAAAGGATGCTGGACTAGATGGATTACTAGTCCGATCCAGCAGGGCTCTTTTCTTAATCACACTGTAGCAGACAGGAAATTGAATGTGAAGCCAGTAAATATGTTACAGTGAGTGTTCTTTATTGGCTATGTACAAAGGATCCTGGTCTAAATTATAAGTTCAGACTATGTCAAGAAATTGCTATGATCCTATGATTTCTTTGAAAAGTAACAGAATTTAATCATTCTTCCCTCTCCAAACCCAAGCCTTAAGGCAACTGCCAGTGTACTCCACTAACTCGTGGGCATTCGATGAAATTGCTGAGCAGACAGGTTAAAACGGATAAAAGGAAGTACTTCTTCACCCAAAGGGTGATTAACATGTGGAATTCACTGCCACAGGAGGTGGTGGCGGCCACAAGCATAGCCACCTTCAAGAGGGGGTTAGATAAAAATATGGAGCAGAGGTCCATCAGTGGCTATTAGCCACAGTGTGTGTGTGTGTGTGTGTGTGTATATTTGGCCGCTGTGTGACACAGTATGTTGGACTGGATGGGCCATTGGCCTGATCTAACATGGCTTCTCTTATGTTAACTTTTCAACCCTTCTCTTCTTTCCCATCATAAGCTTTTAACATTACCATAGGATTCATTCATTCAATCTTCCTTTAAGCATTAATGTCAGAATTATCAACAGATTAGTCTTGTTTCTGACATATATCCTTTACATATCAAGTTGAAGAACTCTATGACATGGTCCTTCTTGGGCTGTTCAGAATACAGGTATGGAACTGCATGCTCCACTGTATGAAGAACTTCTTGGCTTTGGAAAACACATAAGGGAAAGGGGCTCTCAACTAATTTCTCCTTAACCTTTTTTAAAAAAAAAAACCCTAAACAAAGATGTGTGATCTGCTTTCTTGAATTCTGAACTGGCACAGACCCAGGAAAACTGAACAAAGAGTTTTAAGGTAATGGCTAAATTAGCTTTCTAATGGAAATTCTCTCTCCTTCAATCATATTAAAAGTTTAGAGAAGCTGATGTCTCATCCTACATGATAACATGGGACAAGGGCCTGCAGGATAAATTAGAATTGGAAATATGGACCAGAAGTCAAGATTACACATTCAAGATGATAATATGCAACAGTAACAACTGAAAATATTAAGTACACAGTTCCTCTCAAACTCCATTCAATCTACTGAATTTAGTCAAAATGGGCGGAAAGGTGTGCTCAGTTAGGCACATGTTTAGTGGGGCTATGATTAATTTTAAAAGTAGTTCAATTAAAAAGTGCCCTGCTAACAAAGATCCCAAAGTAAATTCTGTTAAAACACACTGACAACTATTCAATTTATCTATTGAGACTTCCTCCTTGGCTTGCTTGGCAATGGACATAGTTTTAGTAAGTGGAGACACAATACTCCATCTGTGTGTGGAGCCTGAGAGAATTTTTAAAAAATAAATTCACTTGACAAATTTGGGCTGCCAAACCTCATAATCTCACACTCAGACTAGATAATTTAGTCTATGAGACAACAGATTAGTTGTTACCACTTGGCTTCCTTTCTTTCATATCTCATGTCCTCAGATGCCCACCATAACACTCTATCACAAAACAAATGAATGCCTTTGTTGAATTGATACTGGTACGATATGCTGCATCTAGCTTCTATTTGATTATTAAGCTTACTTTTATATGCTTTAACACATGAAGCCACTTTAAACTGAGTCAGGTCATTAATCTACCAAGATCTAGAATGCCTACTTGGATTAGCAGCATCTGTCCATTGTTTCAGGTGTTTTGATACATCACTGGAGATGCTGAGGAACAAACCTTGGACCTTCTATATGCAAAGCAGATGCTCTGCCTGTGACCCATAGGTCCTTCTCATAGCTATATCTTTGGATATGCAAATTAACCACTGATGCTTTCATTCTCTTTATTTCCTTCCTTCCATTTTTTGTCTCACTGACATGCTGAGTTCCTAATCCCCCAAATATGCTGTCAACCATTTTTTTTGTATTCTTTAAAAATCTTTGATCAAGACAGTATGACAAAAATTACAGCCCAGGGAAGCAGAAAATGCCTGGTTACGGTTGCCTCCTGGCCTCACATGGCCATTCATTTTTCAGAATAACTATGAACCACTGAGGTTACATGGAATGAACCACAGTGAAAACATGCGGCGAAAGAATTTCTGTAAGTCTCAGAACAGCAGCAGGAGAGGAGATGTGGATAGTAAAGTTGGCTTGAGATATGGAATTATCAGCTGCATGTAGTATATATCAATTCACTACCCCTGACCACCCAGGTAACAAAAGGACACTTTGTTCCTGCCCCCATTTATGATTACATATACAGGCTTTCATTCTCTAAAGATGCAAGATGTAGAAATTAGACCACTTTTGGCAATCTTTTTGTTGTTGTTGAATTTCAGCTTTTGTTTATTGTTCTATGGATGCTAAATTTTCAAATGAAGTAACCAAGTGTGTCAGTGCTTGACAAGTGACTCAAAATGGCACCTGTGCATTGAGTGAAGTTTAAAAAAACACGACTGGGTCAACAATTCATTTTACCCCGTAGACTGACAAGTCAGTTTGTTATTCATAGTTAGAATCCACAAAGTGTGCAATGTTATATTTATTGATCGGTTTTCTTTCTTTACATCAATGTTTTCCATCACAATCCACAAATAACTTACTGATTAAAAGTAAGAAATTCTGCATCATACTTCACTATGGTTGGGGGGGGGGGCGCAGTGCTTAGAACCATGAATTTTTAAAACCAGGAATAAAAACATTATAAAAGCAATTAGATCTGTCTAGTGAAAAACACTCATCATTTTACCTTTCAGGTCAAGAATATCAGCAGGCATTTCAAGATTGATTCCCCAGATGACATCCAATTACAAAGAGCCCACAGTTTTATTAAGTATATAATCCTTTACTCAGTAAAAAAGCTTTTTGGTTTGGCTTACGACCTAAAAAATTTTGGAGCATATCCATTCCATCTAATGAGCCTCCAGGCTTCAGGATAAGATTTCTGTATTTCATACCAGCCTAAAAGAAAATAAAAATGTTGGCTAATATTTCAAGTTTATGTGAATTTTCTAAATCTATAACAAATACAGGAAATTTCCACAGAATGGAAGCAGGAGGTACTTCTGCATACTCTAGCCCTTGGTTATCATGCTCCCAGCAAACTAGGTTTACAAAACTTGTGAGACTAAAGAGGGCTAAACATGTGCTGGACTCTGCATAAGGAGCACCATGTCCGTCAGTTATCACAATCTTATGTTTAAAATGAGTAATCTTCTCAAGAACAGGTCCACTGTTCTTTTAATCCTTTTCTAACATACCTGAAAGTCTCTCTGGGCAGTTTACATAGGCATGTATCCGTAAAATATTGGAATGTCAGCTTTTTACCACTTTTAACAAGCTCTCCATTTAATAAACTCCAAGGGGATAATATTCCCTATCTGATGCTAGACAGCGCAGTGACCCAAATATAACCTACTTGGTTGCCAAATTTCTGTCTAAGATATTTTCCTTTAGTAAACAATGTATTATTCTTTTAGTCACTGTTCATATTCATCTGAACATAGCAGCTCTGGAAAGGAAAGGGAAAGGGGCCATGAATCCTTATGCAGTTCTTCATTTTAAGTATATAAAAAGACTAAGCTTTGTATCCCTGGAACACTGTTTAAACATTGTATAGAGGGTGGGAAGGGATCTCAGACACTACTGCAGAAGATTGCTTTCTCCATGCTATTTCCATATCTACATTTCCTATTAAGAGGCCATTATTGTCTAAATGTCCACTCACCTAATCCTTAGGAATGATACACAAGTTAACTTGTCCTCATGAGAAGTTGCTTCCATAAAGAAACACATAATCCTTAGAGCCAAGCATCATGCCACAATGGAGTTTCATAATTTGTAATCTATATCCAGCTTTTTATGGGGATCTGTCTAGTCTAGTGGTAGCAAAACTTGCTTAACACAAGAGCCACAGAGAATAAACATCAGATGTTTGAGAGTTGCAATACATGGTTGCAGCCACTCATTCTTTCCTGCCAGCTCCCAAGACTCTAACCACACTCCTGTCCAATTCACTGTGCAATTATATATTATTACACATACAGAGAGAGAGAGCTTCAGGCAAGAATAAAAGCAGCCTTGAGTTGCTGGCACACCATTTTATTTATTTCAGTTTTTAACTGATCTTGGATGGTAATAAATTGAACTATATGTTTCCTGACCTTTTCCTTGGAGGTGATATATTTTGGCAACCATTCTCTAGTTGGAAACAAATGAGAAAAAGAGAAAGGTGAAAAGAAAGATAGAAAGAAAGCAAACAGATAGGAAGGGAGGGAGGGAGGAGGAAAGAGAGATAGAAACAAAGGAAACAGATGGGGAGAGAGGGGGAAGAAAGGGAAAGCAAGGAAGGAAGGGAGAGAAAGAAATATGGAAACAAATCAAATAGATGGGGGGGAGAGAGAGAGAGGTGGAAATCAAATAGATGAGGGGAAGGAAGGTGAGAGGAAGAGGTGGAAAGAAAGCACCTTTAACTTTAAATGTGTTCTCCAAGCCTCCTGCCTGTCCCCATACCAGCCAGCTTGATGTAGTGATTTAAAGAGACAAATGCCTTTTCACAGCCAAGCTGGTCAACTGGCGCAACAATAGGATGGGATTTGGAGAACACATTTAACTTTAGATAGGGAGGGAGGGGAGAAAGAGAGGGAAAGACAAAGGAAAAAAGGTGGAAAGAAAGAAAATAGATGAGAGAGACAGTAGAGGGAGAGGGAGGTAGAAAAAAAGCAATTTTAATTTTAAATGCATTCTCCAAGCCCCCCCAATGCTGCCTGGCTTGGTGAAGTGATTTAAAGAGCCAAGCGAGTGCTGGGGACTTCAAGAGATGCACTATATGTGTGAAAGAGCTGCATGTGGCTCCCAAGTTGCAGTTTGGCTACCCCTGGTTTAGTCCCATAAAAAGTTTTCAAACTGATGCTGGCTGTTCCTGCATTCTACATTTCGCCCAAGTCTATTTATAGAATATAACCATATAGCTCTCCAAGTTTTTTCCTGCATCTCTTATTTGCAGCTGTCATTTGTTAACTTCTCTCCTATGCAGGCATCTCATACAATGCAACACTTTAGCTGTTGGCAGCTTACTGGCTAGTTTATTAACAAATGAGGAATGAGAAAGTTTACTGTTCACGTAATATCAGCTAGGTCATGCTTATGTAAGATGAGTGCTTTTCAGCTTGGTAATAAGTTATGAAAAGTAGCACTGGGTGCCTGTTGTGACATTTATTAACATTTTCAAACTGCCTTTCTAGTTATGTTGACCAATGTTTTTTGTTTGTTTATAACGCAAAGTAGTACTTTCAAAATTAATTCTTGTTCTAAACGCAACTATCTGAGGTTCTAGCCTTAGATCTGTTTGGTCATTTGACAAATTTGCAATTAAGAAAATGCTGGAGATGGTTGCTCAACCACCTCAACATTTCTGCATATGATGTGTGTTTTGAAATACATTATGAATGGCCTGAAAATTTGTTTGCTTTTAAAAATGAATTAATAGATAATACATGAAAATACAACAGATAAAGAAGTGTAGAACAGAAACAGCCTTACATATTATTAGAACTTGAAGCTCAGCTGAACAGAACAACAGCACACAACTTCACCAGTGTGAACACATCCATTCAGTCAGAAAAAAAAGAATCAGGTCGTATTTCATGCAGACAACTATTCATTGGGACTTTCAAAATAACCAATAAGTATTAAACCATATATTTAACATTTCCTTGATGCTATTTAAAATCAAATGTATCACAAAAACATAGTTATTTTCCTTCACAAGACATTTCTGCAAACACAAAGACTTCTGCCCTCAGACCGTTATCGTCCCGCTTCCATAGCAGCCTGAAATGCCTCCCCAAATCCTGTGCTTGGGAGAGAGGGATCCCCCTGAGAACAGGATTTGGGAGGGAAGAACATTTCAGGCTGCCACAGGAGGAGGGGGCGGGCAGGAAAATTGTACTCCATGGACAGAAATCCTTGTGCCTGTGGAAATGTTAGTTTGGATCCAATCCAGTTAGGTGTAGTGGTTAAGTGCACAGACTCTTATCTGGGAGAAGCAGGCTTGATTCCCCACATGTACCTGCTGATGTGACCTTGAGTTAGTCACAAGTTCTCACAGAGCTGTTCCTCTCAAGAGCAGTTTCTGTCACAGCTCTCTCAGCCCCACCTACCTCACAGGGTGTCTGTTGTGGGGAGGAGAGTGTAAGCCACTCTGAGACTCCGTAGTGAACGGTGGGCTATAAACCCAATCTCTTCTTTTTTTCTTCTTCTATATATAAGGCCATTCACTGGACACAATACTGCCAAAATGCCTATTTCTGTGCTCAAATTTGCCAGTTCTGCCCTTTTCTATTTTCTAGTTTTGTTTTCTTTTTTTCTATATATTTGTTTGTGTGTGATGGGGGATACACATGTCATGGTGACCTCTGCTGACTGACCCCCACTGGGGGCATGGAGGATATTCAGAGAAGTGGCTGAATAAAGCCTGCCCTTGCCTCCTGGCTTTGGTATTCCAAGGAAGTCTCCCATCCAAATACTTGCCAGAGATGACTCTCCTTAGCTTCTGAGATCTGATAAGATCAGGCTTGCCTGGGCTATCCAGGTTAGGGCAATTCTGCCCTTTTCTAGTAAGGCATCTTTTTCAGACTTCACATCAGCAAATTGACACATGCAATCCATGCTAGGTAGCACAAAGTAAGTTCTCCTACCTTTGGATTCATTATCCCTTCTTGTTTAAAGCAATTGTAAAAAATGTCCACGGAGAAAACTTCACTCCAGAGGTACCCATAGTACTGGGCATCATATCCACCTGCCAAATGCCCGAACGTGGCTGGCATATTTGTACCTTAAAGAGAAGAAAACAACATGCAGATGCAAATAAAACCAAAAACCTTAGTTAGGTAATCTTACAAATCATATAACCGTCTCTCCCTGTATGAGCCCCGGAGGTCATTATGATTGACCAGTCAACATCTCCTGACCATCCCTGGCCCAAGGGACGTCCAGCTTGCCTCGACCAGGGCAATTCTAAGTTGTGGCTTAGCTGTTTTACTTTTAGTCTTTTAATCTGTTTTAACAGTTTGATTGTTTTACTATTTATCTGTTAGATTGCTTATTGTTAGTTTAATTGTTTTACTATGTTGGAATCCACCCTGAGTTCACCATGGGAAAGGGCAGACTACAAACCAACAGAAATAATAATAAAAAATAATAACCAGATCACACAATATCAAGAAATAACACAAATGACCTTTCACAAAGATTTTTTTAAAAAGGGGGAATTATTAACAATCAGTTCCTGGAGCTGCATGGACTCTAGGAAGCTGGAAAGGGCTACTCATTAAATTTGCAATTGACGCCAGATTGAGAAGAGCAGCAAATACACCAGAAGTTAGAGATAGAATCCAACGATCTGAACACAATGGAAAAGTGGGTGGATGTGAACAATATGTAATTTAACAAGGATAATGTCAAGTTCTACATCTGGGTAACAAAAATGAGGGATATGCATACTGGATGGGGGGTTCTAGGTAAAAGTGTGTGTGAACAAGATCTTGGGGTACAGGTGGACCATAAGCCAGTGTGATGCAGTGACAAAAAAGGCTAATGCCAACCTGGGCTCTATCAAGGCATAATATCCGAATCGCAAGATGACATAGTCCCACTATACACTGCATTGGTCAGGCTGTACGTGGACTATTGTGCGAAATTCTGGAGGTCTCACTTCAAGAAGGATGTGGACAGAATGGAGCAGGTACGGAGGAGAGTGATGAGGATGATCAGGGGCCTGCATACCAAGCCCGATGAGGAAAGGCTGAGGGACTTGGGGATGTTCATTCTGGAGAAGAGGAGGTTGACTGGGGACACAACTGCTTTCTTTAAGCCAGTTTGGTGTAATGGTTAAGTGCGTGGACTCTTATCTGGGAGAACTGGGTTTGATTCCCCATTCCTCCACTTGCACCTGCTGAAATGGCCTTGGGTCAGCCATAGCTATCACAGAGGTTGTCCTTGAAAGGGCAGCTGCTGTGAGAGCCCTCTCAGCCCCACCCACCTCACAGGATGTCTGTTGTGGGGGGAGAAGATATAGGAGATTGTAGGAGTCTCTGATTCAGAGAGAAGGGTGGGGTATAAATCTGCAATTCTTCTTCTTCTAAGATTTTACTCCCCCAAAATATGAAGATTTTTATGTAATGCAATCACATTTTCAAGGATATGTTTATAGCCTATATTTCTGTACTTAATATATTCTAATACTATTAATAGGCAACTGAAGACTTCACTGCTTTTAGTGTTATGCATGATATATAAATATTCTACTTATTCTATTTGACTGTATGGGATTGTTTATACACTATTTTTTACCCCAACGTCTGTTTTCTATTTTCAATGTTTATTTTTCCATACATTTCAGACTGCAAGAACTGAAATACATACGCAAAAGTGTATATGGTGCTGCTGTCTGCAGCTCTCTCAAAAGCATTGGGCATTAGTCACAATTTTGCTTACAGAAAATGAAAGATTCCAAAGGGATGTTATATGCTAACTGTTACAAATGATGCACTGTATATTGCTGAAACAATACAACACATTTACGCTTGAAAATAAATCATTAGTGCAATCCTAAATGCCAAAACTTAAGAAATGTTTAATTTTACCATAGTGTCATGGTATTAAATACTAACTGCAATTCTTGCCAGAAAGAACCCCCTAATAACTTTTGTCGCATTTATAAAAGTAACAAGGGATAAATAAAAGTTTTAACATTTCCATACCTGGCGTTGCTGGTATTCCCAAAATGTCATTACAGTACTTGGCATATTCCTCAGCAGGATTAGCAGAAGACTTTGTATGAACCGACTGATCAACTTTGCTCAAGACAATCTGGCGAAGCGTCAGGAGACCTAGTTAAATCAGAGGATCAAAACAATGTCAACAACCAGGACAAGGAGCTTAGAAACATGTTGTGAGTGCTACAAATCCTACCTAGGACAAAATAGGAGTCAATTGCACCTTTAAGACCAACTTAGTTTTATTCAGAACGTAAGATTCGGTGTGCATGCACACTTCTTCAGACAAGGAATGAGGTACAGTAAGCAGAGCCACACATAGCTGGTGAGGTTTAGAATAGTGGTACAAGGTTAAAATTCAATAGCAGAATAGTAAAATTAACAAATTCAGAAAACCTTTGATCTGGGTTGCATTAGCGTGGGAAACCATAAAACAGTAACATGTCAGAATGTGAGAATGCCTGTTAATTACTCTATTGCTAATAAACCTGAGTCAAAAACGACCCTTGGCGCTTACCATGAGGGGTCCTTCTCCTAAGAGGACAGGAGGACATCTTGGGTGTTTCCCACCGTCTTCCTCTCCCTGTGGCTGTGGGAACCACCCCTCTCTCAGTTTGGGTGACTCCGAGCAGCAGTAAGAAGAATATCGTACCTAAAAAACTCCTAAGGTAAAAAACTAACAGTTGGTCAGTAACCATGGCATTAGACTGGAAGACCAACAAAAAAAAACCCTTTATGGTAAGCAACAGGCCAACAGGCCACAGATAGTAGCATAGAACAGACCCTTCAGACGAAGGTTGATAGACGAGATACAGAAAAAACAGACTGCCCAAGGTAGGGGGAGAAAAGGGAGGGCAAGATGTCCTCCTGTCCTCTTAGGAGAAGGACCCCTCATGGTAAGTGCCAAGGGTCATTCTCCCTAAGAGGCGGAAGACATCTTGGGTGCTCCCAGAGCAGTATGTTAATCAGGGTGGGGTCACCCTATTTAGGCAGCACATGTTGCAGGATTCATCTACCAAAGGCTGCATCCGCCGACACGTATGCATTCAGCTTGTAGTGGCGAATAAAGGTGGAAATAGACGACCACGTAGCTGCTTTGCACACCTCCTCGACAGAGGTGTTCTTATTGAAGGCTGCATTGGTGGCTGCACTTCTGGTCAAATGTGCCGTGATCCCTGATAGCACCTTGAGATGTAACGCCTTGTATGCTTCCGTTATACACGGCTTAATGGCGTAACTAATAGCCGACTTGGACATTTTCTGACCCAATCTGGGCGCTGTTATATTAATGAACATGGAATCTGACTTACGAATAGATTCAGTTCTAACCAGGTAAACCTTGAGTGCCCTACGCACGTCCAGAGTATGCCACGTGCGCTCCTTGGGATGCTTAGGATCCGGGCAAAAAGATGGTAAATTGATTTCTTGGCTATGGTGGAACCTAGACGAGACCTTTGGTTGAAAAGTAGGGTCTGGATAAAGAACGACTTTGTCCTTGTGGAACACGCATAGCTCTTGCTTAATCGACAAAGCTCCAATTTCGGAGACCCTTCTGGCCGATGTTATCGCCACCAGGAAGATAGTTTTCATGCGCATCATCTTTAAAGGCACAGACATCAAGGGCTCAAAAGGAGGATTTGTTAAAGCTGAGAGCACTGGATTCAGCTGCCAGGTAGGAAAGCGATGAGATTGTGGTGGAGAACTCATAGAAGCCCCTCTAAGAAAACGACAGATATGAGGATGCGATGTCAGATTTACGCTGCCCACTTGTTGGAGTACTGAAGACAAGGCTGCAACCTGGCGCTTGAGGGTAGCTGGCTTCAGTCTCGACTGAAGACCGTCCTGAAAGAATTGAAGAATTCTGGGACCGTGGGATGTAGTGGGTCTACACTCTTTCTCCGGCACCACCTGTGAAAAGCTTTCCATGACACGTTATAAATCCGAGTAGTGGATTCCTTTCTGGAAGCTAGGATGGTGTTCGTCACTTTGCTTGTATATCCCAGGTCTAACAACAATTTCCTCTCAACCTCCAGGCGGTCAATCTCAGCCATTCTGGATGAGGGTGCCACACCAAGGCCCTGCAATAGCATGTCCGGCCAGGTTGGTAGATAAAATGGTTCCGCTATTGACATCTGTTGAATTGATGAGAACCAGGGACGTCAAGGCCACCAGGGCGCAATCAGGATGACCTCGGCCCCCAACATACTGATTTTTCTGAGAACCCTCGGAATGACTGGGATTGGAGGAAATGCATACAGAAGGTCTTGTGGCCAGGGAGATGTTAGAGCGTCCGTGGCCTCCGCCTGATTGTGGTAGTACCTCATGAAAAACCGAGGCAGTTGGTGATTCTGATAGGACGCAAAGAGATCCAACATCGGTAGGCCAAAGCGTTCCACTATCTTTGGGAAAAGGTTCTTGTTGAGAGACCACTCCCCCGACTGAGCCAGTCTGCCTTGACATTGTAAGTCCCCTTGATATGTTCTGCCCTTACTGACTTCAGGTGAATCTCCGCCCACTCGAACAGCTTCCCAGCCTCCTTGTGGAGAGAACTGGACTTGGACCCCCCCTTGATTGTTTAGGTATGCTTTTGCTGCTCTATTGTCCGTTAGAACAAGAACATGCTGTTCAGACACCTGGTCTTGAAAGTGCAGCAGAGCCAAGCGAATGGCCCGTAGTTCCAGGAGGTTGATCGGGAGGCTCGACTTCTTGGTTGTCCACTGACCCTGCGTGGGGATCTCGTTGAGGGTCGACCCCCAACCTGAGAGGCTGGCGTCTGAAAATAGTTGTAACTCTCTCTCCATGAAGTAGATTCTCCCCTGACGCAGGTTGACGGTCTTGGTCCACCACAGAAGACTCTCCTTGATGACCGTCAGTGACATGGGACGCCTCTCCATTATCTGGAGTTGATAGGGGCGTAGAAACATCTGTAACTGTCTGGTATGATAACGACCCCACTGCAGTGCCTCGAGGCTCGAGATCAGGAGGCACATAAGTCTTGCCAGAGTCTGAAGAGTCGACGATGACTCCTGTACCACCTGTTGCACTAACCTTTTGGTCTTTAATATCTTGTCTTCCGGAAGAAAAATAGAACTCAGGTTCGTGTCAATGACCATGCCCAGGTACTCCAGTCTCTGAGTCGGGCACAGATGACTCTTGGGCAGATTGATTATAAAGCCGTGTTGTTGCAGACAACTGATAGTGCTTCGAACATCCTGCTCTGCAATTTTCCTCGACGAGGATCTTATCAACAGGTCGTTGAGATACGGGTGCACATGTATTCCTTTCTGCCTGAGGTGAGCAATCAGATTCACTAAAACCTTGGTGAACACTCACGGTGCTGTTGCGAGGCCGAATGGTAGGGCTCTGAATTGGTAGTGGGCTCCGTTCACACAAAAACAAAGGAATCTGCGGTGTGCAGGTAGAATCGGAATATGCAGATAGGCCTCCCCGCCTGGAGGTTGCCATCGGTGGGCCCTTGCCTCTGGACGCTGCAAGACTGCTGGTCTGCCTCCTTTCGCGCCTTTTTGCGCTTGTCAAAATGGCCGACGGGGCTGGGAATGAGCCCTGAAGAGGAAGCCTCCTCCGTGGCTGATGACAACCAGCGGCACTTCCGTCCGCTCCTCTGCGCTTTGCCCCTACAGGGCACGTTGCCGGCAGCCGAGGCAAGCCCCGCGGTCATGCTGGCTCCGGGAAGCGGCCTTTCGGCTCCGTGCAAAGCTCTAGGGGCCGAGTCTTCATCCATGAAGGCGTCCTTCGCCCGACGCGACATCCACGCTCCTCTTTGTGCCGCGGCTTGGATTTGTGTGCCCAAAGCCGTTGCGGCGCCGCTCCTCTCAGGTATTGAGGGGAGGAGGGGGGGGGGGAATCAGCTGAAAAAAGATATTAAAGAAAGGCTGGAATGGATAGTTGTGCAGAAGTTAAAAGAGAAGAAGACAGTAAAAGGTAAAGAAAGAGGAAAGATTTTTTTTTTACATAGACTACACAGAAAGGGATAGGAACCTAAACACTTGCTCTCCCTGTCGAGGCAGGAAATAAACTGAGAGAGGGGTGGTTCCCACAGCCACAGGAAGAGGAAGATTTTAAGATTCCTGCCTCCCTGATTGGATGGTGGGAAATACCCAAGATGTTCTCCGCCTCTTAGGGAGAAGAAGGCATTTCTTTCCCAGAAGTTTTTCCTGTCCAACTAATTTACCTTTTAACATGTAACATAAATATATAAAGCATTCTAGATTGCCATTAGGAAAAATGCATTAAAATATAGTGAAAGATGGGTTTAGTATATGTAATGAGATAAACAGCCAATATCCCTTGTTTGAGTATGTCAATACAAAAGCATTATTCTGATACACTATCCTAAAAGAGAAATACATTGGAGCACTGTGGATATATCGCCATACTTGTTGAAAGTGGGTTTAGATATGTTATGGACATATGAAGCCGCCTTATACCGAATCAGACCCTTGGTCCATCAAAGTCAGTATTGTCTACTCAGACTGGCAGCGGCTCTCCAGGGTCTCAAGCTGAGGTTTTTCATGCCTATTTGCCTGGACCCTTTTTATGTTATGTAATACTTTCATCTGATAAGATATGTGCCATTATAAAAACAAAATTGGAATTACTTTGGCAACAGCAAACAGGAAATGAGGCAAATGGGAGATTTTACGGAACTGAAGGCACTAATGAACAATGCTATAGAAAATATAACTTTTATACCAGAAACAGGTCCCTTTCAGACAATCTCTCCTCAGGGCTGATTCACGTTGCAAAGTCTGAATGGACTTTTGACAGACTGGGAATTTAAATCCATTGCACACAATCTTAGTTCATAGCAGAAGAGGCCTCAGCTTCCCCCACCCTGTTACTATGTCCCGAAATGGCCCCAGGGATTATCTATTTGCCCACTGAGAAATATATGCTTTGATGCCTAGATGTAGGTTTCTCCTATGGAGTGAACAATATCCCCAGGGTCTTCCAAATTAGGAAATCTGCAGAGGATGTAAGGCTGAAGCCCCTTCTCCATGTGTGTATGGTCCAAATCAATGTCCTCATGCCTGTGAATTGATTTTCCAGTATGCAGCTCCAAGTGCATGTCTGACCCAAAAGCTTTCTGAGTAGCATATGTCTTTGTACCATGTGAATAGGTCCTCAGATTGTACTTTGGGACGATCTAGAGTGGACCTGAAGGTTTGCACGCTCCCTCCCTTTCCCAGCCATCAAAGGCTTTCTTCAGAAATCTTCCCAACTGTAGCTTAACAGGGGCCATTCATACATAAAAACAGTGGCATAACTAGCCTATTTGGTGTGCAGGGTGGATAATTTTTAAATACCCCTTTGTCTTCTTCTTTTTTTTTTTGCAATCAAGTCACAGCTGACTTGGGGTGACGCCACAGAGTTTTCAAGGCAAGAGACGTTCAGAAGTGGGTTTGCTATTGCCTGCCTCCATATTGGCCCTACTAAACTTCTGAGATCTGTTGAGATCGGGTTAGGCTGGGGCTCCTCTATCTAACAAAATTATTTTAATAATCAGAAAATAAAATGAATAATAATAATGGCCAGAAAATAGATTCAGGCAAGTAGTTGGTCTAAAGCAACAGAACAAAGTTTGGTCTTAAAGGTGCTATGGGACACAAACTTTATATTAAACAGCCAGAAAAGCAGATAGTGAAAAATTTATTGTATATAACTCCATATATATAATCATGCCAGTAAAAAAAAGAAAAATCAAATTTCAACATGCCATTCCATCATGAGAGACAGCCAGAATGGTGTAATGTTTAAAGTGTTTGACTAGGAAGTAGGAAATCAAGGTTCAGCCCCTCACTTGTGCCATGGAAGTTTGCTGGGTGACCTTGGGCCTGTCACATTATTCTCAGCCTAGTCCTGACCTTTCATGTTTTCACAGCAGACTTTTTACGGGGTGGTTTGCCATTGCCTTTCTCAGTCATCTACACTTTCCCCCCAGCAAGCTGGGTAGTCATTTTACCGACCTTGGAAGGATGGAAGGCCAAGTCAACCTGGAGCCGGCTACCTGAAACAGCTTCCGCTGGGATCGAACTCAGGTTGTGAGCAGAGGGCTCCAACTGCAGTACTGCAGCTTTACCACTCTGCACCACAGGGCTCTTGTGAAAACGTCACTCCAGAGTCAAAAACGAGTGCTTGCACAGGGGACTACCTTTATCTTTAGCCCTGACCTAGATAACCCCAGATAGTCTGATCACATCAGAAGCTAAGCAGGGCCAATTTGGAGGCATGCAAAGACAAACAGGCCCATAGCCACAGCGGTGTACAAAGGTGCGGGGCCCCATCAGTCATTTCTCATGTCCCTCCAATCAGAACTAGGGTTGTTGAGAAATCTGCCAAAAGTCTTCTGCCAATGAGAATGGGTGTTTCTTTCCCTCCTTCCTCCCAGGCTTTGCCAGTGAAGGAGAGATTATTGTTCCCTCCTCCCATCTTCCTCCTGGGCTCTGTCAATGAGGGAGAGAGTTTCTTAAACTCCTCCTGCCTCTCTCCCAGGCTTTCCCATGGTACTTTGCTTCCCGGGCACAGTAGTTGCTCTTGCTGTGCTCTGAAGCATGTGATACAGTCCTTTTCCCTCTTTAGCTTGCTAGCTCATGCCAGTCATGGATATCTCTGATCAGTGGTACTGTGCCACATTTATAAGCTTTTTTGGGGGGGGGGGGGTGCTCTATTTTAGCCTGGATGGGGAATGTTCAAAGGTGGCTGGAAACAGAGGGGGTGGATGGCAGTGGCAGCAGCCTCTGTACTTTGCCTTCAGAGCGCCTACTGGGCTGTTTTGGCCCTTACAAACACTTGGGGTGGGGGAGAGGGAAGAGTTCTGTACCACAAGCCCTCTAAGCTGCAGGGTCTTGTGAGCAAAAATTCCACTGTGTGAACTACTGGTTTTAAAGTTGTGAGCTGCTGCATAAATTATTGTGCTCTGGGGCTATCCTTCCTGAGCTAAGACAAAAATGTGTGAGCTGGAGGCTAAAAATCTGTAAGCTAGCTCATGCTAACTCAGCTTAGAGGGAACACTGGCCCACAGTGGTTTGGGGCATCACAGAATTTTAAAATTATTGTAAAATAGTGATAATGAATTGGTGCTGGCAACAATTTTGCTTTCACTTTAAACTGGGCTCAGCAAGGTGGGAGGAGTCAATCTCTGTATCTGTAGAGGGTAGCCTCCCCAGCTTCTCTTCCCAACTGTGCAAAGCAAAAAAGCCACCCTTCCCCTGCATGTCACTTGGAGATTACAAGGAGACCATTTTGAGGGTGGCATTCCAGGCTGAGTGCCTATATTCATAGCACATCATAATTAAATAATGATCCCCCCCTAAAATAAAATTTTCTGGCTACGGGCCTGAAGGCAAACCACCTCCAAACAGCTCTTGCCTTGAAAACCCTGCAGGGTAAATGTAAGTCAGCTGTGACTTGATGAGGGGAAAAATCCAACACACCACTTGTGCTCTGAGCAGGCACATGGAAGGGCTTCTGTTTGTCAATTTGAAGACCAAGAGATGACCATTCCAAACATCTACAAGGCATTTTTGAGTGCCTTTGTAGTTACCTTTGTCTGCCTTTGTACTAGCCAGGTTTCAGATTCAGTGGGAGCTCACAGGAGAACAGCTCCTGAACCTTTCTGAGAGTTCCACCTCCTTGTCCACTGAATAGTAGGTGCAGCTGCATAACAATCCCTGGATGAGCTCCACCACCTATTTTTCTACAAAATGACTGCTGGTACTAGCTTCTACTAACACTAGCCAAAGCATCACAAAATAGTGGTGGTTAACCAGCCTGGATGTTAAGAAACATACTATCCACCAAAAAAGGTGCCCCCATCCTCCATTGTTTCAAAGGACTAAAGTCAAACCAGAGAATCTCTGCAGAAGAAAATGAAGGGGGGGGGCATTTTTATACCCCAGAAGAACCAGTGCAATGTACAGAGTACCCAGCATAATACCAACAAAGGTTTTTTACTATATTACTCTTAAATACATTCTGTCACCAAGCAGGATAGGGATGAGAAGGTCTTGAGACCAAGAAAGAAAATAAAGGGGGAGGGGGTGGAAACACAGAAAAAATTAAGCGAAGGGAGACAGAAATGAATAAGAACCTTAGAAAAGAGGGAGATAAATCAAGAGAGGGAAAGGTTGTTTTATCTTGCTGCAACATCCTAACTACTGTTTTGCAAGATCTGGCTGAGCTGGGTGCAAGGAAAGGGAGAGACTATTGGAGAAAATGACCTGCACTCTGGCAATTACTATAGCAGCTACCAGTGCGAAATGAAGTTTGCTTGAGTCTTAGCGAAAAGGGAGCTTAGCCAGTCGATGAGTTTTTGCTATGCTCAGAATTCCTGCACCCCTAGTGGCTGCAGTTAGAACTGCAATACAATACAAAACTGCAATACAAGAACAAAAGGGAAGACGTTTGGCTGAAGTCAGCAGGATGATGCTGTCTTTGAAGGCCTCCTTCAAAAGCCTTCCTTAAGCTATGCCCAGGATGGACTGCCCTCCCTCCACCTTGGTATACCACTGCATAAAAGAAAAAGGAGTTAAACAGTTAAACAAAAACCAATCACACATACGCACACACCAGCAATAGACTATCATTTGATATATTAAGCTAGCTAAGAAAGTACAAAGAATAGGCAACCATGTCTTGTGGTCACTAGGTTCCAGAAGACACTGTACAAAAACATTGCAAAACAGACTTAAAATACAAATCAACAAAAATCTGCAGTTTCTATTCTGGTTGACAAGAATGTGCTTTGAAAGTGGCTGTTTTGAACCTTATGAGGCAAGAATTCACATTCTCCACAAGCTTTTTGTTCTACAAAGAACATCAAGGCAATGTATACTTTAAAATACAAAATCATTATGTTTTTAGTTCTGAATCATAAGGGAATATGATTAATGGCATCTCTTGAAATGGCCATAAGAAACATGGCTCACTTCACATTTTATAGTTTAAGTACATCCACCAAATATTTGTCATGTTAATCTTGTATTACTATTGCTATCGTTTTGCTATCACATTGAAGAAGTCTAGTGTTCTAGCACCAGTCATTTGGAGTCTCAAATAAGTGGCCAAAATTATGATTTTAAAAAATCAGAAATGTGTTTGGATCTAGTCACAGCAGCAATGCATGAACCGCCAAAGATTTCAATCACAGTGTCAGTTTCTGGGAGGAAGAGGAAGAAATCAAGAAGGATATGATCGAACAATTACTGAACCTGAGAGAGCCTTCTCTAAGAGTTTCAACAGAGCTTATCTCTGAGCTCAGTAGGAAACAGTTGTTCTCTAGGAATTGAGTTGGAACTTGACATTCATTAATCATATTTTAGATCTTAGGCAGGATTCTCAACAGATTTAAGACTCCACCCTCTTATGATTAAACAATTAAAATGTCAAAACATCTGCTAGCATTTCTAATGATGTATCCTTTTATTTCATGCCAGTTATTTAATTCTTGTACACCCACACAAACACCAAATTAAAAAAAAATTCCCCCTACCAAAAAAAGACGTAATACCTGTGTTGGCTAGCCTAGAAGCAACCAGTTTTTCAAGGAGATCATCTGGGACACGGCTTCCATCTTTATAATGTCTTGACATTTGTTTCAAAGGTTCTTTCTCCCATACCCAGTTCTCAAACATTTGGGAAGGTACTTCTACAAAATCCGTTTCCACATTAGTTCCACTAAACCTAGCAAAGTCAGTCTGCCAAAGATGAAAAAACACAAATAATGAATTCAGAGTGAAATCCAAAGGAAGATACAACATATATGCATGGCCTATTCTACAGTGACATAAAGTGAGGCACTCTTTTCCTTCTTGTTCCTCAGCAATCTTTAAACAGTACAGGAAATCACACACAATCAATCACTCAGGTGACATGAGGAGAGGAGGGTGGTAGCAGGAAGGTGTTGAGAATACCCTATGTTGAGCTACCAGAGAGAGAGAGCATATATAGATACACACACATACCTTAGGAGTTTCCTATCAACATAACATACACACAGAATTATTCAGAAGTTCAATGTTAAACTGCATCACATTTTACCATATATATTTACATACAAAACCCCCTCTATATAATTCTTTTGAGTCAAAAAGAGCCAGCATCCAAGATAATAAAACTGGGATTAATCACACATACTTGATTTTAGCTAAAAGACCAAGAAACCTGGGATTATTAATGCCTAAAGTCACCAGGAATGAAAAGCACATCTGTGAAAGTGACTATATTTGCCAATGACATCAGACCCTTGTGGTTACTTCTTAAATTCTAATATATAAGGCACAATGTCCTAAATGGGGGTGTGGGGGGGTGGGGTTTCCAACCAAATCAACCATTATGTTGGAAACAAATAACAGTTCAACTGTTGGGAAATAAAACACATTTAAGCTTGTTGCATTCTACTGTTGATACTTGGTTTATTTTAAACATATAACTTATATGGTGGTTTGGAACCTGAAAATCTCTGCTGACAGTTGTTGGCAGACCATAACTTCCTTGTCTCCCTCTGCAGCCCAAAATACCCCCCTGAAATGCTGCTTTTGGGGAAACAGGGGATTCCAAGAAACAGCAAGGGGGAGCACTGGAAAGCAACAGTGGGAGGGTGGAATCACCCAAAATCACTCCTTCAACCATTTTGTTAGTGGGAATGCTTTGCAGGATCCAAGCCACCGATTACTAAATTTACCATTCTGTTCTTGAATGTTAAAATGCCTACTAACCTGTGCACATATCTGATGCATTACATGTCCAAACTCATGGAAATAAGTTTTCACCTCACCATGTCGTAGAAGTGATGGGCGGTCCACTGTCGCTTTTGTGAAGTTGGTTACCAGAGCTGCTACCGACATCATTCTGTTGCCATGAGAGAGCAGGCAGCCAGGCTGGAGACCAAAGCATGCAGCATGCCCATATTTTCCTTCTCTGAGTAAGCAAACAGGTCAAAACCATCCTTTACAGAAGTACCACACAAAAAGAAGATGAACTGTTTGGTGCTGCATATATATATACACACACACACACACTCACATATGCATGCGCGTGTATGTGTGTGTGTATTAGAAAAAGGCTCATCATTTTCTTGGAAGAGCTAAAAACAGGAAAATAGTTTCCTACAGTGTTGTAACAGCTATGGCACTTGGGAGTCAAAGAACATTTCCCCTCCTGCAGTTTAGACATACAACTAAAGGGATAACTCTGGCTGCTTCTGAGTGTCTGTTTTACTGTAAACCATTCATAGTCAAGGTGATTATCCTCTGAAGCTTTAGCTTTTTACCTTTCAGAGAGTTTCTAAGGGAAAAGAGGCATGGTAGCCTTTGGATTACACGGATAGGTTCAAATGACATGCACTTGTCTCACCCATTTATTGTTTATGCCACAATATTCTTGACCATCCCAATGCACTAAAACTAGGTTCCATTTAATACCTTCTGTAGTCCACAGAAAGAACTATATTACATCCTGCTACACCCTTTGGCATACAGACTTTATCTTGGGCTTTTATGTCTTGTCCCTATACTCCATCTATACCCAAGTATCTGATTTTTAAAAAGAGACTTTTTAATGTGAAATAACTGGAGGCAGAAGTTACTGTCTAAATTTGGGCCTAAATATTTCTCATCAAAACACTTTATACTAGTTTTTCTTTTGTGATGGCACAAAAATGCTACACTGCTAGAGCTCTTTGTCACTTGAACAAAAGAATAAAGTACATATTTTATTCCTTTCTGTCTCTCTCTTTGAAAGCAGCAATGGCTGTACCACTTTGAAGATGGGTACCTAATGCATATCCTTCTCATAGTTTTGAATAAAATTATTAGTGAGGGGATGAAAAGAGCAGACATTTGGCTTGCAAACATCCGGCATGATGAATCAGCATATCAATCAGCAAACACATAATAAACCCTTGGGAAAGAATGTCTGAAAGTGGCTTTTGAAAACCAGGTATTTGTATCCATTATCTGAGGGAAATGGGGTTTGAATTGTGTTTGGTCAGACACACTTCATTAAAGTTCTGGATTTCACAGCTTTTGGAACAGTTTCAAATAAGTTATTTTCAAACAAAGTCTGGCATTTGCTTTGTTAAATCAATCTACTTTGAAGTAAAACATCTGAAAAGCACACGCCTAAGGCATATATGCCAGATTACATACATATAGCTGATCGGTCATTTTATTGTTACCACTGTTTATAAAATTAAAGTGATTAAATAATGGATTTTTGTCCCAGCCTGTCCAATACATTCTTTCAGATGATGTTAGAATACTAAATTGGCATTACTCCGAGTATGGAATCTTAGGTGTGTGGCGATAATTCTGGTTTAAAGAATGCGGAATTTAGCTGTCGTGTATTCAGTACAAGATACAAGGCATACAGATTTTATCTAGGGCTTTTATGTCCTGTCCCTATACAAAAGGTATGAGCATAATTGATTACATGCACAACATTCATTGATTATATGAAATCAGTTCCATTTTCTTTTATATCAGCTGTCATTCAGAAGATGCATAACTGTGGCATTTAGGGCTTTTTTTTGTAGCAGGAACTCTTTTGCATATTAGGCCACACACCCCTGATGTAGCCAATCCTCCAAGAGTTTACAGTAGGCCATGAGTACAGCCCTGTAAACTCTTGGAGAATTGGCTACATCAGGGGTATGTGGCCTAATATGCAAAGAAGTTCCTGCTACAAAAAAAGCCCTGGTGGCATTATATCACATAGTTAAATGGGATTATTGTGGGTTATTGTTTCTTAGTCTGTGGTCAAGAAACAAATTCCTCCATAGTTCCTGGATCTCATTAGCTGTAGAAGTTTAACACAAGACTGCAGCCCAACCTTAGTACTAAAAGTAGTCTTTAGAATGGAAAGGAACCATGAAAATAAAGAGGTTTAATTAACTCATTTAATAATATTATTTCTAGAATTTGAAAGGTTATAGCCTTTACTAGAACTGGGCAGCCACAATTGGTGTGTTAAAATGCTTAATGGAACTTAAAGCCATTACACAGCTGAGAAGGAAGGTACTAAGTCACATAAAGAAAACAATTTCTAGATGAGGCTAACAAATGAGGCTGCTTGTGATTGTGGGCAAAAAAAATGCATTCAATACTGTGCTAAATTACAGCTACAGGTAATATAGCTTTCGATCTTCTTGGTTAACAGCGGTCTACCATAAATTGATGGGTCTAGGTCTTTCCCCACACTCTCTCCTAGATATAGGTTTGAAGCAGCAAAAGCCATCACCAGACAGGGGGTGCTCGATACCGAACGGCGATGAGATCTCAGTGAAGTGCCAAATTCTCTGGCACCAGATAATTCTAGATTCATTGTAGCACCAGCAGTGTATCTCTCATCCCTGGAATCCCCTTTCTGTAGGACCTTTTCCCTAGCTAGATGGCATGCACTCCCCTCAGCAGTTTAGAAGGTATAGAAATATCCCTAAGAATGAGAGGGCCTGCCCTTGTGGAGCAGGGTCCATCGAAACTGTTGAACATGTTCTCTTCTCATGCCAATTTTACCAGGAGATACGGGCAAGGTTAATTAGTCCCTTAATAAGTAGATTTCAGGGCTATTCCAGTATTTCTAATTTTGAGGTCACTAGGAAGTTTCTAATGGGAGTGAACCCACAGATCAAAGGTTGTGCAAGGTTCTTTTCAATTGCATCTAAAGTTCGCAAAGATATATTATGTTCTGAAGCTAAATTTTAATTGCTATTTTGCATACCCTATTTCCTACTGTTATGTATGTGATATCTGAATATTTTGTAAGTATTTTAAGCTTTGTTTTTCAGCTTTTGTAATTTTTTTCTGATTTGTGCTGGTCAATGACCATATTAAAATCAAATTAACAGCTAAGGGTAACATAGCAAAATATGGCAAAATTATTATTGCAAGTCACCTTGAACCAGGGGAAAGATGGCATATAAATGTTTATAACTAACTAAAATAAATTGCAGTGTGTTTGGTAAAATAGCTTTAAGAAGTCAGCCTAGCTTAATTTTTCAGCCATGCTTGTGAACAGAATAAAAAGATTTATGGGAAATCTTTTGGGTTATGGAGGGGATTGTTCTTTAGAACAGCATGCTGTGAAATTTGTTTCCAGAGGCCCACTGTTGCACTGATCCTGACTGCTTTCAGGAACTGCTTGCATCCTTACATCCTTGCATCTACTTACATCCTGGGAGGCTAACTACCTGTTGCACAACCCTTATGTCCCCTGAGTTTTAGTCCCAACCATGTTGATCAGATACACTCTGGGAGTTTCAAGTTTGAAATTTAATTCTCAAGCACATGTGGGCCCACTTCAGATTGAGAATGTAAAGAGAGGAGACTTGACCTCCCCCCTACACTGTTTCTGGACCTGAAATGGCCTCAGGTAGACATTATTTGTCCTACTGTGCAAACCTATATGTACTAATGTGCTGCCTGTAAGTATCCCCAAAAGGATCCCTGATGCCATGTTAAATTGAGGAAATGGTTGTGGGGAAGGTTAAGCCCTCTTGTGCCACAGTTCCAACCTGAATTGGGTCCATGAGCCTGGGAATTAAGCTCCAGAGCATGTCTGGTTGACAGGCCCAGTATAGATATGTGGAAGAAGAACATTGTTCTTGTGGTTTACCCTTAATTTAGAGTTGCAATTACTTTGTGAACATTGCTTCCCGTTGAGCTTTAGATACAAAAAAGTTTCTAATTACCCAGTTTGGCCCTCTTTGTGAATCATATCTATTGTTTCCAGATTGCAGTACATTTTTATAGATATAGTTTACACACAAAGGGGAAGACTGTCAAGGCTACAAGACTAAGTTTCTCCCAAGAGTTCTTAATCTATCCCAGGGGATCTCCAACCTCTTGGAGGCTGTGGGTGCCTTTGGAATTTTGATAGGGGCTGGTGGTGCACTGGTGCCACCCTCAAAATGGCTGCCAAGCACATGCTTTCAATTTAGATATCACAGCAAACTATGTTTAGCGCAAACTAAAAAATGGATGAGATATCAAGGAAAATGGAGCCTGCAAGTTCACTTTCAATAGCCAATGTATAATTTGCTATTATATCAGAATTGACCCAGGAAGAAGACCAACAGAACATTTAACTGAAGTGATTTCCTACTACATTAATTACAGAAAGTACTAAGATTATACTAAGGTTGCGTAATCCTACACACTCTGAATTCAGTGTCTTCTCAGTAAACATGCTCGGAATAAAATGCCTCTGAAGAACAAGGAAATAATACCCCTTCCTCTTAATTTAGATCTGTGTATTCTCAAAAGGAACTGAAGCTGCAAGCCTTTCATCAAGGCAAAGGTCAGGTTTCATGATATTTGCAATCCTGTTTTCAAGGTGGAGACTGAATGAGCAATAACACAGTCCCCTAAATCACAATCACAGCACCTGAGTTTCTAATCCACAATGAAAGTTGGAAGGGTTGCCTGAGGAGATTTAGGAATTCCTTGTGCCCAAGTGCCTATTCAATTTCACCAAAAAAGGGCTGGATACACCTTAAGCTTCATGCCAGGTGTTGTAAAGGCATGTTGCAAACATGAAACAAATAAATATTAGGAACATGCAGTTACTGGGATTTATGATATTTTTAGCTTCTACCTTGTGCCCAGGAATAAATTCTAGTAATAATAGGAAGCAGTGTTAATATAAACCATTGCTGAATGCTGATGACAAATACAATACATTTGCCAGAATGGTTCCTTGAGGGAAAATGATGAGTGAGCACAAGGAACTGCATGCCAGGTCAGGTCCTCAGAGCTTTAATACTGCACCCACTCCCACAACCATTAAAACTCAGCTTCATCTTAATCATAATAGAAAAAAGATTATAGTAGCTACAAACTGTATAAGTACCTTGGATATAGGTCCAAGTAGAACTGTCCTAAAATTTCTCCTGTTGAACTGTCTTTCACTGAGTAAAGAGTAACACTCTCATGCCAAACATGGGGATTGTCTACTTGTTCAAAGACAAGCCCAAGCAGCTGCTGGTATATGTTCAGTAGCCCTTCAGTGACTGCTTCAATAGGGAAGTATTCCTTCAGTTTCTCTTGATCCACTGAGTACTTGAGCTCTTCCGTCTGGTTCATATAATAATGCAGATCCCATGCATTGATTCTCCCATCATATTCAAAGCCTCGTTCTTCACACTCCTTTTTCTTCAGGTCTAAAATAAATGTCCTCTCCTCTTCACCCAGAAGCTTCAGCTTGTTGCTCAGATAATCTGAAAATGAAGCAATTAATATGCCAACTTACTTAGCTCCATGCATTATGTTATTACAGAACATCTTGTATTTAACCAGTTCATTCATAACTATATCACAAGATAAATGAAAATCCAAGAAAAAAATCAGATATAGGTAATGTACATTGTAGATGCTGAATAAGTAAAAAGCTTGTTTTGGGACAGCAATACCAAATTAATACTTAATATATCCAAGGAATTCCTCCTTAATTAAAAGACTTGCAATAAATTTATTAAAACAACTCAATTAAATACAAGAATGCTCAGTATAATTTACTTTAGCCAAAGTCACAAGGGGCTGTAAACAATCAGGCTGATAATATCCTTGTAGCACATATATTTTCATATGGAAAGGGGATTGATAGATCAAGGAAACATTTTTATACCCTTGGAGTTCCCAGTCCAATAACGCATATTCCCATTTACAACTGGATGGTTGCAAAACTCAGATAAGAGTCATGTGCCAGATATATATTTAGAATTCCAACAAAGTCGTCATCAAAGGTACCTAAATAAACTTAGCAATCATGGGTTTAAGAAGATGGGTTATTCTGTGGTTCAGTAACTTGTTGTGTAACAGGAAACAGAGAGCAAGGATAAACTGACATTTCTTGTACAAGGGGAAGTAATTGATCAGCAGCGATATCTTGGACCTCCCAATTTAGAACAGCGCTCAATAAAGCAAAACCTTGTGTAAATGCCATAAATCGTTTTTTCCACAATAAAGGAGGGAAGTACATTCCTGGAGTGGTACAAGTCTTTAATTTGAAAGTGGTTCCCATCTTTCTAACTGATGCTAATTAATTAACTGGAATCAGGGATTAACAGTGAAGTGTCCCGTTTTGCAGATGGCACCAAGTTATTGAAGACAGTAAAAAGCCGATGATGAGCTCCAACATGATTTCTCCAACCAGAGTAGGTGGGCAACAACATGGCAAATTGGATGTGATGTAAGTGTAAAGTGATGCATACTGGGACAAAGCATCCTGACCATAGACTCACTGAGAAGGACTGAACTTGTGGTGATTTAATCAGGAAAAGATCTTGGAGGTCATGGCGAATAGCAAAATGAAAATGTAGAATCACTATTTGGTTGTGGTGAAAGAGGATAAATGTTATGTTAAACAAGGGGACTAAAAATAAAAGGTCATTATTGCAATGAACTTTCCTAGATCTATTGTGCAACTGCATCTGGAATACAGTTTGTGGTTCTAGTTGCCTCCATCTAAAAAAAATATAAAATACTGGAAATGATACAGAAAAAAACAGCCAAAATGTTTGAGGAGTATTTTTCCTGTGAGGAATGGTGAAAAAATTTTGGGCTTTCCAGTTTAGAAAAGTGATGACTAAATGGGGTATGACAAATGAGTATAAAGTTATACATGAAGCAGAGAAAGTGGTTAGATAATTCCACCTCTTTCAAAACACTTGGGTCCAGGGGTGCCCAATAAAGTAGATGGCCCACAGTTTTAGGAAAGACAAAGGAAGTGTATCTTCACACAATGCATGATTAACTTGTTGCACTCTGTCACTCAAGATGCAGTGAGAGACCCTACCTTAAAGGGCATTAAAAGAGGACTGGACATTTATAAACCTATGACTAAATAGCCTCTGTGTTGAAAAGCAGTATATATCTGAATGCCAGATGTTGCCTGTTGAATGCAGTATGTTAAGGCATCAATTACAGCATCAGGCTTGCCGCAATGGAAAACAGGATTCAACAGACAGACAGAAGGCAATTAGCTTGATACAGCAGGGCTCTTAATTTCTGCTTTTAAGTTTTTTAAAGGTGCACCGGATTTACAATATTCAAGATGCTGGTATGTTAACTACATGTTCTAACTGCTTAGCTACTGTTCTTTATAATTAACATGGTTTTTAAGCTATTATGTAATCTTAAATTCTCATACATATTAAAGTGTTCTTTCATTCTCTACAAGTGTAAATGTCACTGTTGGGAGTCAACAGAGCCAAATGAAGCAGGCTGGGGAGTGGATGTCATTCTGTACCAATCAGGTGAGAAGAGAAGGACCACACAGGAAGCTAGAGAGTTGCATCAGTTCTCCAGCTGAGTTCTTTATTGTTCCACGTGAGGTAACAACATAACCTCTAGCTCTCATGGAAGGAATGGTTACATCACTCTTCCTCACTTCCCTGTCCCCAAATATGCCTGACGGCCCCTTCTGAGTCCTTCCCAAGTATGTGTTGCCTGCTGCCTCCCTCATGCTCACCTCAGTTGGAGCCATGCCCTCAACTCTAAGGTATTCGCAGTTTCACCTGGAGGAACTCCTATCCAGTCTTGGACTGTTAGTACAAAGCCAAATGTACCTCATCAGCTTTTCTGGGTGCTGCTTTTCCACCAGTTCTTGGATTACCATTTGGTCTTTCTCAATTTCTGTCAGGCAAACATCCACCAGAGCAGACCTTATGAAACCACTGCTCTCTCTCAGTTGGGTCAATACAGACTTGCCACCATATGGCAGCTGTTGTTTACAAGTATAAAACAGTAAATCCCCCCCACGCTTAAAATCTTTCTAATTTGCTTTCACAATAAACACTTCCAAAGGACCAAATAATTTATTTAATATTTGTAATAAATAAAACAGACCTAAAAATGCTGTTACATTATCTGTGATCTTTGCGGTGTTTAGCTCCAGTACAAAGTTGGCATGCGTACTGTATCCTAGAAGTTCTGCTAATTTTGCCCTCAAAGGTAGCAACTCCTGAAGAATTTTAGCATTCTCCTAGGGAAACAATGAAAGGTTTGTTATTTCCTATTAAGAATAAACCAAAGCCTGCTTTAAGCAGCAGCAGCAACAACACAGATTTTAAATGAAATATGCTGAATGCTCATCTTCTCAGTGTGTTAAAAATGATAGAAAATTAATCCCCTCATACCTGGATTAAATTCTAGGGTTAGTAGCAATGTTCCCTCTAAATTGCAGAGTTGTGTGAGCAAAAATTCTACTTTGTGAGCTATTGGCTTTAAAGTTGTGCATAAATTATTGTGCTCTGGGGTCATCCTTCCTGAGCTAAGACAAAAATGTGTGAGCTGGAGGCTAAAAGTCTTTTGCTGAAGTCTTTTCACTCTTCTGCCGAAAGACTTACTCCAAAACATGAGCCACTAGTGATCTTTATGAACTTTTGCTTCTTGAGATAAAACTGAGTTAAACAAAATTCATTAAAATAATGTTCAGCAGAATAAGGGCAAGGCATAGTACCGGAAAACACACAAAGCCTTGGGACATGTGCTATTATGCAAAAATTTATTATGGGTTTTGACCTAACTTAGCGCCAGTCTTACTCCTTAATCTTTTAATTAACTTCCATCATTACATTAACCTTTTTTAAATCTGCATGTTCAATTAACAACTGGGCAATCAACTTAAAGTTAGTTCTTAATGGTGCCATCAAGAAAAATCTTTAGAATGCTAATGTCAGACATTGGAGAGCATTACTGTATTATTATGCTGAATGTATCCTGTAGCCTGTGCCTTGACATGACTAACTCCATTTTGGACTCTTGTTACTAACTGTGAAGCAAAAGACCTTGCATATCAAACAGTCTTAGAAATGTTACTAACCCATGCTGTGAATTCCTCTGCATAACACTAACAAAGCAACAGCTCTATGAAGATAGTAAGTGTCAAGGAGAGCCAGCAGGGCTTCTCCGTGAGAAAGGGAGCATAAGAAGAAGGGAAAGTGTTACTTGTAGCGCTAGAGTGTGAGAATGTAGGATTGTTTAGAAGTGCTTTGATGTAAGGCCTTAAAACCCATGTATGTTTCAATACTTGCTATCAGTTCCAATAACGGCCTACCCAGAACTTTGAGATATCAAATAAACGCCATGCTTTTGCAACAAATGATGGTCCGTTTACTTTGAGCTCCAACGTCTGACAGCTAATAAAACTGAACTACTAAAAGGGTTAGGGATGTGTTTTGTTCCTATTTATCATGCTGCTTTACAGTTCAACCAGCATTCCTAATGCTGACTGGCAGCTTCTCCCCATGGTCAAATGAAGAGGTTCTTCTAGCACTGCATCCTAAAATCCCTGCAGGAGGGAAGATACCAAAGACTGAACTCTGGGGCATCATTCTACCCACTGGAGAGTCAAACGTAGTGTAGTAGGATGATGTTGGACTTTGAAGGAGATCCATGTTAAAATCTGCATTCAGTGGTAAGATACAGTGGGTGCTCTTCACACAATAACTGTTTGCAAGTGGATTTTGCTACTCCAAGGATTTGGGTAACTCCAGTGTTCACTTGCCCTCAGCTTTTTAGACATAAGTCCAAAATGGGAATAATGCCACATCAATTACAATAATAAATTTCTCTTGAACTTTTATAGCATTGGTCACAGCCCTGGACTTTTTGGACATATCTCAGAATAAATCTGCAATAAAAGAATACATACATACATACATATACACCATGTACTTTATTCTCAGTCACAGGCAGTCCTACATCTAGTTTACTTAGTTCTGCTCTCTCTTTTTTCTTCCTTTGATTATGGAAGGGGCAGATCTCTCATACCTCTTTGCACCTTGAGTTAAAAGATCTTTCCATCTTTTGTCTGGTGGATGGAACACAGCACTTCTTCAGAACAGGAAAATAGTGAGGATATTTTAAGGTAACTTTATATCTGTCTGTTTCAATCTTCTCTAAACTACCAATAAAATCATCCGGAAGAGCGCCTAGGAAACATATTTTTACAGGATTTAATATAAAAATATCAGCAGACACTTCTTTAAAATATAAAACATGCCCTCAAGTGGCTATCATTGAGATTACTTAATTACCAACTTGCTTGTATTGTCAAAAGAATAACAACCCTAAAGTTATGTTTCTTACTTACATACTTATATATTTATAAGTATATGTTCTTACTTACTTATATAAACATTTTACTTATTTACAGTACAAATACATGTTAATCAATTATAAAAAAATTTAACATTTCCAAATATAATAATTCTGAGTAACAGGAATTTAAGATGTTGAAATTTTAGGGTAATAACATATATTTCCAAGTTTAAAATTCTTGGGCAATGAAGACACTTAGCATCCTTAAGGAAATATTCCAAAGAAGACAGAGCAGCTCAGAAGGGAAGATACTACCCATGGAGAAAAACTGAATGTCGAGAGACAACCAGGAGAACCTGAGAGAAAAATGGCAAAAATGCAACCACAATTCTGGAGAGACGACGTTTATTATATCGACTCAGTGCCCAAATATATCTAGAAGTTCAATATTACGGCAGAGTGTGTTAGTTGTACACTTGCTTTAACTTGTTTGCTGTATGTTTATGTTTGGAGTGCCATTGTAGAAGAACCACACCCAAGGAGAACTAGGGAATGGTGTGATTAGGTAACCTTATCCTGGCTGCAAGTATACTGACAGCTAGGTTCCATAATGAAAGCTGCTGTAGAACTATGCTCCTCTAAGTTCTGTCAGCCTTCCCAATAAAGGGAGCTCCAGGTGTGAGTCTTAGCCCTCAAGCCAGCATGACTCAGCAGATTGCTAGCAAACAAGTCAGGTTATAAAAATCTTATACATCGGGGTGGCCAACGGTAGCTCTCCAGATGTTTTTTGCCTACAACTCCCATCAGCTCCAGCCAGCATGGCCAATGGCAGGGGCTGATGGGAGTTGTAGGCAAAAAACATCTGGAGAGCTACTGGTGGCCAGCCCTGTATACATTAATAGGGCATATCCATGTTTATCAAGCTCTTTGCCCAATTTATATGCATAATTTATCTACACCAATTCTAAATACATATACTCACAAAGTTCATCTTGAGAAAATACCAGAAACGTGTTTTCTTCATTAAGATTTTTGTTGAAGTCTATGCACAGCTCACTCACTTTCTGCTTTATTATCTTAATTTCCTGAAAATGGAGGTAGTTTTAAAAATCCAAACATTGCATGCTACAACATAAGTGTTTCATAGGAAATGTTTTATTTGTATGGTTTTGTTCCCAATCTCACTATATTTTAAAAGTGCTATTTATTAAAAAGACTTTAAAAGATAAAAGGAATCAAAACATGCAAAGAATATAAAGGCTAGATCAGGGGTGTCAAACTCATTTGTTATGAGGGCTGGATCTGACATAAATGAGACCTTGTTGGGCCAGGCTGGGCCATGTCCGGCCAGGCCATGTTGGGCCAGGCCATGTGTGTACCTATTTAAGATAGGATATACATTAAGATAGGATATACATTAAGATAGAGATATACATTTTTAAAAGACACAAATACGATTAAAGATTTTTTTAAAAAAACAATCACCTTAAAATAAAACATGCTTAAAACATTAGCAAAATCTTAAAGGTGCTTTCTTTGTATCTCTTCCATGGGATCCAGAGAACTGGACAAAGGAAGCTCTGGCTCTTTCCCTTCCTCCCCAGGGGACCAGGAGAGGGAGGAGCCTCAACCAATGGAGATAATTGAGATTTTGCTCTGTAGTTCCTGTGTGATTGAGCAAGCCTTGTAAAGCAAGTTGAGATGCAGAAGGAAGCAAGAGTGGGAGAAGGAAGCAGAAGACAGCCAGTTGCTTGGGGACTTGATAAGAGCCCTCCAGGGGCTTGATGTGGCCCCTGGGCCACATATTTGACACCCCAGGGATAGATCATAGTCTCTGCAAACAGAAGCCAACTGCAGAAGCAGTTCTTCCCAACTTCCCCTCCCCCAGCCTCTATTAAAGTCAGATCCACCCCCACAAGAATATGCCATGAGGGAAACGCAGGAAAGGGGTAAATGAGGTAAAATTACTGCTCTACATCTTGTGCAAATAGGGCAAGCCTTTGATTTTTCCCTCCTTTCTGCAGTGGTCCCTGCTCACATGGCAAATTGCTCAGCAGAGGCTTTTGGGAGATGTGGTGTCTTCTGTGGGTAGAGAAAGAAGATAACATGCTGTTTCTGTGAACCGCTTCCATTTTTGGGAACTGGGATTCAACTCATGTAATTTGCAGAAAGATATGAAGCCAGTGGAAATCAATACATTTTACAACTTATTTGAAACACTTCATTTAGAATGCAGATGGAAAAGTAACATCTGCAGAAGAAACTTCAAAAAACAGTTTCTTCAACGTGAAATGTGACTTTCCCACCACAACTTTCTAATATTTTCCTATTACTTCTATTCTCAACTATGTAGAAACTTACAACAGTAGCTCTTAGAGCAGCAAAAGTGAACACTGATTAGAATTTCTAAGTAATGGCTGATTTTGGACGAAGAATAAAAGGAAAATGACAGCTTTCCCAATTACATGCATGACTACTGCAGAGCAACTGGGAGAGGAGAGTGTTTCACTGAGTACAAATGAGTGGTACTTGAATACAGTCACCATGACCTGAAACCCACCATTACACAGGCTAGGTACTCAGCTACCCAGGTGTCAAAGTAAGCAGACTTGTTAAAATGTTCCTAAAAATGTTTTCTGCCTGCCTGGGAGGAAAGGGAGATTTTTGCTGCAGACTCCCAGTTTGCCTTCTGCTCTGTTCCTTCAGATCCGCTGACCTCCAAGAGCAAGCATTGGGGAGAGCACAAAAGTCTGAAGTGAGAGGGTAGAGGTGGTAAAGTGCCTCCCCCTACCATGACTCTATTCATGCTGCTTACGATCCAAACCATGGCTTCTGGTGGTTTGTCAACATCAACTTGCAAAACTTTCTAGAAACAGAAAATTAACCCCTCCCACCAAAAGTCAATAGTCCTGAAATATTATTACCAAATACCAACACTTGAAAATCTCATTTTATCATTTCGACTTTCTATCTACTACTAACTACATAGGATGGTCTCATTTAAAATGGGAACACAATAAGCATGTAAAAAACATGTTTCTCATTTCCGAAAGATGCCAAACTCACATTCTGTACTTCTGGAGGAAGATGAAGTCCATTCCTTTCACTCATTTTCACTGACTTCTCTAAGTATCTTTTGGCTTCAGGCTTTAAAGACCCAATGTCACATGTTTGCTGAAACATAAAATCATGATAACAATTACCTATTTTGTATTATCATGTTATAAAGCTTATTGAGCACTACAAGCAGCAGTAAGTATTTATTACTTGAGTTCTTCTGCACAACAGAAATGCAGAAATATGGTTTTCTACACTATCGAATGATGTGGGGAGCAAAATTCAACTCCACAGCAGCATCTTTTACAGTCAGTTAACAGAAGTATACAGCACTTCAAAGCCTTCAAAGAATGTCACATCAATTATCTCGTCACAACAATCCTGTAAAGATATGGAGCTAAGGTTTAAGACCACTTAGCACATGGCGGAAGCAAGATTGGAATTAAGTACTCCTTAGTTCAGAAAAACATGAAGCTATTAAATCCATCTACAGATCAATATTCCATTGCTATGCAAGGTGCTCAGATGTGCAGTGGGTATGCAACTTTAAATTGCCTTGAGGAAATGTTATATGTAGACCAATTTCAATTGGGATTCAGGAGTGGGCTTGGGATGGAAATGACATTGGAACCCTGACAATCTTTGCTGGGGCAGTAATAGGAAGAGTATGTTCCTATTGATTCCTTCAGTAATTAAAGATACAGAAAAAAACGAAGCATTCTTCTGGACAGGCTGACTGGGTTGGGACTGCGTAGCACCAAACTTCAGTGATTCTTCTTTTATTTCACCTATATTTATTTCACCTATAACTGTTTCTTGAAAGGAATGACTCACCCAGACCAACACTGATCACAATGTTAGATTACTACATTGTACTTTGTGTTAGGTTGCCTTTTAAGACCAACTGGAAACTTCCACTAGTTCAAAACACAGCAGCTGGCCTACTGTTAGTGGCTGGATAGAGAAGAATCTGCACTGGGTGCTAGTTTGTTTCTGGACATAATTTAAAATGCTTAAAAATAAAATTTAAAACCTTAAATGGCTTGAGGCTGGGGTCACCTTCTCTCATACCATCCAATAGACTGGTTCTTTTCCCAATGCAAAATGAGGCAGATTAGGCAGAATTTTCTTAGTGGCGGCACTTCCCTTTAGAATGTCCTTCCCCAACTTCCGTTTTCGGCGACTGGTGCGTCCAGAGCCGCTTCTGCATCAGACTGCTGAGGGGTCCCTCACAAGGGGTGACTCGACTCTGGGACCCAGGAAGGGTCCTGGAAGGTAGGGAGGTCGAGCGGGGGTGACAGCGGAGGCGGCTGTCCCCCCGATCCCAGCTTGCTCCAAGCATCACAGTCCCAATCGCCATTTTTAAATGGCTCGAGGGTCAACCGCTGAACTTTCCTATTCCCTGCTTTGATTCAAGCGACTCTGCATTCTAGCTGACAAGCTGCATCTTCACTATTATGATTGTGAGTTTACTCTCTTTTTTGCTGTACGAGGCATAGCTTTTGATAAGCAGGAAAAACAGGGAGAACTGGGGTTGAAGCGGAACTTAATTGGAGGCAAAAATAGAGAAGGGGGGGGAACTCTCTCTCCTTCTCTTTCAAGGCTTCTAAAAGTTTCTGCCTATCTTGGTGATCCTTAGAATTTCTGCATCAGAAGAAACACACTAATTCTTAAACTTAGAAGAGACTTGATGGCTGAACTTGACTGATTTGTCTTAACTTTTTTCTAGAAAAAGATTTGATTTTGGGAAAGCATATATGGATGTGAAGGACAGTTGGCTTAAGAAACAATCTGAAGCTTAGACTGCAATACTTCGAATATAGTTTGAATATTTTTGGCTTTGGATATATTTTTCTACTTTTCCTCTTTCTACTCATCAAATTTGGAGTCTTCCTTATTTTTTTTTCCTTTTTGGGAGTATCTGGTCCAACTTGTGTTTTTTATTTTTTTTTCTCTTGGGCTATTTGTTTAATTTTTAATTTTGGATCTCACCTGTGGATTAGAAATAAGGCTTCAGCCCTGAATTACAAATTTATACCTTGAAGCAGTCGGATGATCCTGCAGTGACTTGGATTTCAATTGAGTTAACTTTGGTTTAAGACTGACTATAGTGAATTGTTTTTGTTTTAGTGAGTTGAATTGTTTTGGCTAGGTGGTACAAAGGGTGTTGTTCTAAAAAACCTCTGTTTACTACTAGTTTTAATATTGTTTTGGGTACAGCAAATTATTGATAGAAACGAGAAGGCTGTTTAATTTTAATTGTTAAATCCAAAGTTTTATTATTTATGTTAACGTATGAGCTGTTGTTAGCCGCCCTGAGCCGCCTAGGCGGGGAGGGCGGGATAGAAATAAAAAAAAAAGCTATTATTTTTAAAATCTTTCCATAACAACACTGCCGAGTATCGTTTATCTGTTATAAACAGGAATATTGAGTTCCAAAACAAACTCTGAAGAGGCAGCATACAGACCTGGTGATTGTGAGTGCATTTACTTTAATAAGAATGGAAAATAAAGCTGCGACTGGTTTTAAAGAAACAGTAAAAAAATAAAATCGAGAAGGAAAACCACCAGTTCCTTCACCCAGTTCTTTCTCTGGCCCAGGGAAGTTTACAACCATGCAGATAGATATGAAAGAGATGCAAAACACTCTTCTAACTGCCATAGCACAGTTGATTACTAAAGTAGATAATATTGGAGAACAGATGGTAGAAATCAAACAAGAGCTTTTGGAGAACAGCAAACAGACAGCAGAGACCAATGAAGTCTTAAAAGTATTAGATGCCCAGGTGACAGATAATACACAAAAGGTGGAACAACTTGGAAAAGAACAGAACATACATGATTCCAGACTCTTGCAGTTGGAAATAGACACAGCTGCCTATATGCTGAGGTTTCAAAACATACCAGAAGAGAAAACTGAAGATTTGCAGAAAATATTGTGAAGCCTTGGCTGAAATTCTACAGGTGACTTCTCAAAGGGTGGGAAAAAAGTTTGATCAAGTTAGACGAGCACCATCAAGCTTCACAAGATGGAATAAACTACCCAATGAAGTCCACTTGAAGCTTACAAGAAGAGGATCAGAGATGACATTTTGAAGCAAGCAAGAGACAAACCTATGTTGATAGCTGGAAATATGGTGAAAATCTTGAGAGGTACCATGGCCAGTGAGACAAAAGAGGAGAGAATACCAAGCTTAAACAGGCTTCCTGAGAGAAAGAGAAATACCCTATACATGGCTAATGCCTGAAGGCCTTCTCTTTACCTATCAGGAGAATAGGTATAGGATAAATTCCATTTTCAAACCCCAGAACTTTCTGGACAGAGTGAAGGAAGAAGAGGGGTAGCAAAAGAAGGACAATGAAGAGGAAGAAGAAAGGTCTGGTGAATAGAATCCATATGAACCATGGAGATACCAGACAAGACAGCAGACTAAAAAAGATAGTGATAAGACAAATCTATAATGGCTTCGATAATTTCTGTTAATATGAATGGACTCAATTCTCCTGTCAAAAGGAGGAAGACCTCTAGATATTTGACAAAATTGGAAATGGATATAATTTGCTTACAAGAAACCCATATTTTAACAAAAGACCAACATCTTTTGAAAAATAAGAAACTTGGTAGCTTATTTACAGCAACAGATATGAATAAAAAGAAGAGGAGTGGCAATATATATTAAGGATAAATTCAACCCACAACCGCAGTATGCCTCTGAAGAAGGAAGAACCCTATTAGTGGAAATTACAGTGGATAACAAAAAAATCCTACTGGCAAATATTTATGCCCCAAATGATCAACAAGATAATTTTTTTCAAGATTTACATCTTAAAGTATCAAATTTGGAATATGCGGAATACTGTCTAATAAGAGATTTTAGTGCAGTTTCTGATAGACAACTGGACAAAAAACCACATAAACAGACTAAAAGTAAAAGTCTTCAATTGCCTATTAGTTTTTGGAAGCTAGCAGAAGAATTGTATTTGGTTGACGTATGGAGAACAAGATACCCAAATTCTAAAGACAGAGAGAGCAGAGAAGCTCTGAGAGAGAGCAGAGAATAAGTGATATAAGCTGGGGAAGTTGCTGAGAATTTCTGAGTTTGGGTGACTGCTGAAAATTCTGAGTTTGTGGTTTGGTTTGAGTGGGCTGAAGGTGAAGATGATTGAAAGTGATTGTTGCTAATTGATTAGGAGTGGCTGTGTTCCCCACCCTCTTTGCATTATTAAGCTGAGCCTTGCCAGAGGCGCAAGCCTTTGGCGTGAGCTGAAGGGCGAGAGGACTCTGTAAGGACCAGGAACCCAGATCCCTAATTTCCTTGTGCTCCCAATAAGGTAAGTTGACCCTCCAGAACGGGAGCCACATAAACAAACAAGATTTAAGGGGGACTGTATATATTTTTAAAAAGCTATCATGAAAGCAGAATGCCAGCAAGGGGGGTGGGGGCTTTCCAGTGTTTTGCACTGAGTGTCACATGGGTGTGTTGTCGATGCAAGGAGCTCCTGGTCCTCAGGGAACTAGTTTGTACCCTTGAGGCCGAGGTGACTGACATGGAGAAGCAGACACGGTCAGTTAGGCACTCGGTGAAGACTCTCGGGGACGTATTAGATGAGCCCCGCTCCGAACGTGGCAGCCCCGTTCCTGCCAGGGAGCATAAGGGTCGAGAGGTCAAGAGGGAACACAGCACCGTGCTGAGGATAAGGGGAATGCGCCCTCAGAAAAGACGTCTTCTTCAGTTGGTGAGCGGGAACCCTTTCGCGCCAATGAACCATCCCTGGGCAGGGAGAAGGGGTGGGTCTTGGTAGTTGGTGATTCGATCCTTAGGCAAGTAGACAGCTGGGTGGCAAAACTGCATACTGACCGTATAGTGACTTGCATGCCTGGTGCAAAGGTAGCGGACATTACGTGTGTAGTAGACAGGCTGATAGACAGTGCTGCGGAGGAGCCAGTGGTCGTGGTGCATGTTGGCACCAACGATGTGGGGAAATGCAGTCGTGAGGTCCTGGAGGAAACATTTAGGCTGCTAGGCGGGAAACTTAAGGCCAGGACCTCCAATGTAGCCTTCTCAGAAGTGCTACCTGTTCCACATGCAGGGCTGGAGAGACAGGCGCAAATTAGAAGTCTCAATGTGTGGATGAGACGATGGTGTAAGGAGGAAGGGTTTAAGTTTGTTAGGCACTGGGAAGCCTTCTGGAACAAGTTGAAGCTGTACAAAAGAGAAGGTCTCCACTTGTCCCCAGATTGAACCAGGCTGCTGGCGCTTAAAATCAAAAAGGTGGCAGAGCAGTTTTTAAACTAAATGTTGGGGGAAAGCTGACAGGAGATTAAATGCCTCTGGTTCGGAAGGACTCATCTCAAAGAGATGAGGGGTTAGCTGTTACTTTTCTACCGGGTAATGGATCAGAGTTGTCCACTGAGATGGTGACGAACAGTATGGAGTGTCTGCCAAAGTCTCGAGGCGGCAGGAGGAAGGTTGCGGGCCTTACTTGCCTAGGAAATTATAGATGTTTGTATACAAATGCTAGAAGTGTTCGAAGTAAAATTGGTGAGTTGGAATGTTTAGTGTTGGGGGAAAACATAGACATTGTGGGAATTTCAGAAACTTAGTAGAATGAGGATAATCAGTGGGGCACGGTGATTCATGGATATAAGTTATATCGGAAGGAAAGGGAGGGAAGGGTTGGAGGTGGGGTGGCTCTGTATGTCAGAAAGGGTATACAGTCCAGTAAGACTGAGGTCAAAGAATTAGATTCCCTTCTAGAAATGCTTTGGGTCGAAATAGAGGGCCCAAAAGGAAATTTAACATATGAACATATGAACATATGAAGCTGCCTTATACTGAATCAGACCTTTGTTCCATCAAAGTCAGTATTGTCTTCTCAGACTGGCAGTGGCTCTCCAGGGTCTCAAGCTGAGGTTTTTCACACCTATTTGCCTGGACCCTTTCTTGGAGATGCCAGGGATTGAACCTGGGACCTTCTGCTTCCCAAGCAGATGCTCTACCACTGAGCCACCGTCCCTCCCCATGGACTATGGGAGTTTGTTATCGCCCACCAAATCAAAAGATAGAGGATGATTAAAATATGATGGAAGGATTAAAGATAGTGGCTAAATGTAAAAACTGTGTCGTAATAGGTGATTTTAACTACCCGCAGATTGATTCGGTCAATATGTGTTCGGGTCAAGAGAAAGAGATTGAGTTTCTAGATGCTCTCAATGACTGTGCTACGGAGCAGATGGTTACAGAACCTACCAGGGGTGGGGCAATCCTGGATTTGGTCCTAAGTAATGCCCAAGACTTCGTGAGAGATTTAAAAGTGATCGCACCGCTTGGGAGAAGTGACCATAACGATATTGATTTCACCATTTGTATAAATAGAGAGTTGCCCCAAAAGACCGGCACAACCACATTTAACTTTAAAAGGGGTAAATTCTATGAGATGAGGAGGCATGTGAAGAGGAAACTGAAAGGAAAGGTAAATACAGTCATAACCCTTGGGGAAGCTTGGAGGCTATTTAAAACTACAATCCTAGAAGCTCAGATAAAATATATACCACAAGTTAGGAAAGGCACAAACAGGTATAAGAAAAGGCCTGCATGGTTAACAAACAAAGTAATGGAAGCTGTAAAAGGTAAGAAGGACTGATTTAAGCGGTGGAAAGCTAGTCCAAGTGAGATGAATAAAAGGGAACACAGGCTGTGGCAAATCAAATCCAAGACTGATCAGGCAGGCAAAAAGGGACTATGAGGAGCATATTGCAAAAAACATAAAGACCAACAATAAAAATTTCTTCAAATATATTAGAAGCAGGAAACCAGCCAGGGAGGCAGTGGGGCCCTTGGATGACCATGGGGTAAAAGGATTACTGAAGGAGGATGGGGAAATGGCTGAGAAGCTAAATGAATTTTTTGCCTCCGTCTTCACTGTGGAAGACGAGAACTTTTTGCCCGCCCAAGAACCACTAATTTTGGAAGGGGTGTTGAAAGACCTGAGTCAGATTGAGATGACAAGAGAGGAGGTCCTACAACTGATAGACAAATTAAAAACTAATAAGTCACCTGGTCTGGATGGCATACATCCAAGAGTTCTGAAAGAACTCAAAGCTGAACTTGTGGATCATCTGACAAAAATATGTAATCTTTCATTGAAATCCCTCTCCATTCCTGATGACTGGAAGGTAGCAAATGTCACCCCCATTGTTAAAAAGGATTCCAGAGGAGATCTGGGAAATTACAGGCCAGTCAGTCTGACTTCAATACCGGGAAAGTTGGTAGAAACCATTATCAAGGACAGAATGAGTAGGCACATTGATGAACAAGAGTTACTGAGAAAGACTCAGCATGGGTTCTGTAAGGGGAGATCTTGCCTCACTAACCTGTTACAGTTCTTTGAGGGGGTGAACAAACATGTGGACAAAGGAGACCCAATAGATGTTGTTTACCTTGACTTCCAGAAAGCTTTTGATAAAGTTCCTCATCAAAGGCTCCTTAGTAAGCTCGAGAGTCATGGAGTAAAAGGACAGGTCCTCTTGTGGATCAAAAACTGGCTAATTAATAGGAAGCAGAGAGTGAGTATAAATGGGCAGTCTTCGCAGTGGAGGACGGTAAGCAGTGGGGTGCCGCAGGGCTCAGTACAGGTCCCATGCTCTTTAACTTGTTCATTAATGATTTGGAGTTGGGAATGAGCAGTGAAGTGGCCAAGTTTGAAGATGACACTAAATTGTTCAGGGTGGTGAGAACCAGAGAGGATTGTGAGGCACTCTAAAGGGATCTGTTGAGGCTGGGTGAGTGGGCGTCAACGTGGCAGATGAGGTTTAATGCGGCCAAGTGCAAAGTAATGACATTGGGGCCAAAAATCCCAGCTACAAATACAAGTCGATGGGGTGTGAACTGGCAGAGACTGACCAAGAGAGAGATCTTGGGGTCGTGGTAGATAACTCACTGAAAACGTCAAGACAGTGTGCAATTGCAATAAAAAAGGCCAATGCCATGCTGGGAATTATTAGGAAGGGAACTGAAATCAGCCAGTATCATAATGCCCCTGTATAAATCAATGGTGCAGCCTCATTTGGAATACTGTGTGCAATTCT
This sequence comes from Heteronotia binoei, assembly GCF_032191835.1. Classification (NCBI taxonomy): domain Eukaryota; kingdom Metazoa; phylum Chordata; class Lepidosauria; order Squamata; family Gekkonidae; genus Heteronotia; species Heteronotia binoei. The sequence goes on from NC_083226.1 coordinate 141,427,405, forward strand.
GATCACCACACCTCAAAAAGGATATTATAGCATTGGAAAAAGTCCAGAAAAGGGCAACTAGAATGATTAAAGGGTTGGAACACTTTCCCAATGAAGAAAGGTTGAAACGCTTGGGGCTCTTTAGCTTGGAGAAACGTTGACTGCGTGGTGACATGATAGAGGTTTACAAGATTATGCATGGGATGGACAAAGTAGAGAAAGAAGTACTTTTCTCTCTCCCTCACAATACAAGAACTTGTGGGCATTCGATGAAATTGCTGAGCAGTCGGGTTGAAATGGATAAAAGGAAGTACTTCTTCCAAAGGGTGATTAACATGTGGAATTCACTGCCACAGGAGGTGGCGGCGGCTACAAGCATAGCCAGCTTCAAGAGGGGGTTAGATAAAAATATGGAGCAGAGGTCCATCAGTGGCTATTAGCCACATTGTGTATATATATGTGTGTAGGTTTTTTGGCCACTGTGTGACACAGAGTGTTGGACTGGATGGGCCATTGGCCTGATCCAACATGGCTTCTCTTATGTTCTTATGTACTCTCCTAGTCACCAAACGTGGTCAAGAATTTATATGTGCTGTCTTTCTACAAATTTGGTCAAAGATTTAGTTGAGACAGAAATCCAAACAAGAGTTATCTCAGACCATAGCCCTGTAATGATAAAGTTCAACGGTATGCAAATGAGAAGATCACGGAAGTTAAATACCTCAATTTTGAAAGATAAAAACTTTCTCAAAGAATCTGTTGAAATGGAATCCTTTTCCAAACAGAACGTAATGCAAGATGTAAAGATGCAAGTAGTTTGGGATACTGCTAAAGCATACTTTAGGGGCCTTGCAATTAGATATAGTGTCAAGAAAAGAAAGAGCTGAAAACTCTCAAAAACCAATGTCATAATCTGGAGAAGCTGAAAAGAATTTAAAGAAACAACCAACAAGACACGAGTTCCAAAATAAGGTGAAAGAAATACAACACCAATTGAACTTGTTACTCATGGAGGAGATGGAGATAAAATTGGAAATGCCAGACAATTTTTTTTTGAGCATGCCAATAAGCCTGGAAGGTGGTTGGCCTATTGGATGAGAAAAGAGAATGCCAAAAGAATAATATTGGTCTTGAAAGATGAGAATAATAAAGAGAAAGCTCAAAAACAAGAGATATGTCAAATTGTGGAACAGTTCTATAAAAAATTATATGAAGATAAGCAAGTTCACAAGACAGATTTAGAAGATTACATTAACCAAAATAATATTAACAAATTTACAGAGGAACAGCAAAAAAATTTAAATGAACCAATAACAATAAGAAGTTGGAGATGCAATGGCATCGCAAAAGAATGGCAAAGCCCAGGGCCTCGATGGACTGCCTGCGGAATTCTACAAAGCCTATGAGGAGTCTTTACTGTTACCATTTAAGTGTCTCCTTAAAAAGATTCAAGATGAAGGCCAAATACCAGCTTCGTGGCAAGAAGCTACAATATCCTTAATCCCAAAAGAAGATGTGGTTTTGAATGATATTAAAAATTATCGCCCAATCTCTCTTTTAAATGAGGATTATAAAATCTTTGCTGCAATATTGGAACAATGATTGAAGAAATTTCTACAGTCAAGACCAGGCTGGATTCCTTCCTAGAAGATACTTGAAAGATAATGTCAGAACAGTTTGTAATATCTTGGAATATTATGAAACTCATCCAGAGAAACAACTGGCATTAATCTGCTTGGATGCTGAGAAGGCCTTCGATAATGTTCGTTTGTAATTTATGTTACAGCAACTGAAAGGTATGAAATGTGGTGAAAATTTCTTGAGAGCAGAAGAAGCAATAGACTCTTTTCAAAGAGCAAGGGTGACAGTGAATGGTGAATTAACAGAAGCAATTAATATTCAAAAGGGTACAAGACAAGGCTGTCCACTGTCACCACTACTTTTTATTTTATCTCTAGAGATATTGAATAATCAGATAAGAGAAGACACAAGTATCAAGGGAGCGGTGATAAAATGTGAACAATTCAAATTGAGAGCTTTCGCAGATGATCTAGTTTTTATACTAGAGCAACCAACAGACTGTCTAGAGATATTGAATAATCAGATAAGAGAAGACACAAGTATCAAGGGAGGGGTGATAAAATGTGAACAATACAAATTGAGAGCTTTCACAGATGATCTAGTTTTTATACTAGAGCAACCAACAGACTGTCTTATAAACAAGATTACTCAATTTGGTTACTGGGCAGGACTGAAGATCAATTACCACAAAACAAAATTCTTAACAAAGAATATGACAATGGAACAAATCCAATCTCTTTAACAAAAATCAGCGTTTTTGTATGAGAAAAGAACCAAATATCTAGGGGTACTTATCTCAAATAAGTGCAGCAGTTTAAAAATAGACAATTATGATAAACTACTTAAAAGATTTGGAAAAATGGCATGATTTGAACTTATCATTAATGGGAAGAATAGCCTTAAGATGAATATCCTTCCAAGGTTATTATTTTTATATCAAACTATTCCAATATTTCTAAATAGTGGTTTTTTTCAAGAATTGAATAAGATGGACTCCAAGTATGTTTGGCAAGGCAAAAAACCTAGAATCAAACTAAAGACATTGCAAGACTCCAAATCAAGAGCAGGTATGGGCCTCCCAGACTGGCAATTGTATTACAAAGCTTCTGTGCTTTTGTGGGTAAGAGACTGGATGTTATTGAATGACAAGAGACAACTGTTGTTAAAGGGACATGATCTTACTATGGGTTGGCACTCGTATCTATGGTATCAAAGACTTGAAGGACATTCCTATTTTAAGAACCACTGGATTCAGAAATCTTTGTATCTTACATGGTCATGGTTAAAAATGAGAATTTACCAAAAAATTCCAAGATGGGTCTCCCCAGTGGAAGCATTTACTCATCCAAATCTCTTAAAACCTAATCAGAGTTATAGATATGATGACCTGTTGGGGAAAGACAATCAGCTGAAAACTAGAGAGGAGTTGGAAAACACAGACATTAAAATGATTTGGTGGTTGAGAATGCAAGTTGAATCTAGGTATGCCGAAGACAAGATGACAGGCTTTAACACAGAACAATACCCATTTGACAAAATCTTTATAGGCCCTCAAGAAAAGCTAATCTCTAAATGATATGCATATTTACTACAGATGAAGACGCAAGATAAAGTTGTAAAAGATTGTATGGTCCAATGGATGAAAAATTTGGGTTATAACATTACATTAGAAGAATGGGAGAGATTGTGGAAGTTCAATGTTAAATTAACTAGGTCAGTAACTTTTAAAGAAAACTTACATAAGATGTTTTATAGATGGTACTTGACTCCACAGAAATTGTGTAAGATTTATTAATATTTCTAACAAATGTTGGAAATGTACTAAACAGGTTGGTTCTTTTTATCATATGTGGTGGACATGTGAGATGGTGAAGGACTACTGGAAAATGGTTCACGAATTATTACAGAAGATTATGAAGACACAGATTCAATTCAAACCAGAACTATTTTTATTGAATATATTTCCTGAGGACTATTCCAAAGAAATGAGACATTTGTTGGCACATTTCAACACAACAGCCAAGATTCTCTTGGCGCAGAGATGGAAATCTCAGGAAATCCCCATAAGAATGGACTTGGTGAGAAAAATTCTGGAAACAGCAGAGCTGGACTTTTTATCCCAGCTGTTGGCTGGGAAATCTAAGGAAGAAGCAAGAAAATATTGGATGAAATTTTATGCCTGGCTAGACTCTCAAGACTCTTACGATTCTCTGGTATGAACTTATATCTCCTTTTTTTCTGTACTCTGTATTACAAGATTGCCTTTATTGGAATTGTCAATTTCAATAGATATTTTAACAAAAAGATTTATAATATAAAATATCAAAATGTTGATGATGCACAGTTTAGAGATAATATGTGACAATTTATGTATTTTAAGAAAGTATTGCAGATATAGACTTGTATTCTTTGAAGGTATTTTTTATACAGACTAAGACTAATTTGTAATCTTACTTTCTATCCCTTTCTATTCCCTATCCTTTATTCCCTGAAACCAATATCCAGCTTACTGTCAGTATCCAGCTTACTGTCATTTAGATACCAGGCCAAAACATTTTGCTTTACCCAGATTTTTAATGGAAGGGTTATCCCATCCTTTTTGGTTGTTTTTATGGCCTGCCTGTAGCTTGAGGGCTGTTTTCAACATTCTCTACAAAAATCATATTTGCTGTTTTATGCTGCTGGGTATTGCTTTTCTATTATTTTAATGCTGATTTTATATCCTGGCAGCTTTTTTATTAGCTACTGTATTGTTAGTTACTATCCTTTTACTGTTGTGTTATTTTTACATTGTGTTTGCTTTGCTGAACTGAAGATTGAAATCTGCTAGCTATTCAGGCACACTGGGCTTTTCCACAGCAAACAGAAGAATTTCATATGATGCTTTATCAAACAGCATTCAGATATAAAAGGCGCTTTTTGAGTAAAGACAAATTTGGTTAAAGCAGGCTGCAACTTTTATGCTTATACTTGGATACGAGTTTAACTGAAGAGATGTGAAAGACAATGTTTAAACCAGCAGTTTATTGAGCAGCTCAGAACGTGGCAATTTAAAACTTTCAAACCCCATGTCACATTCTTCAGGAAATATCACTTCATAAGGCATCCTTGGGGATGGGGAATGGTATAGTACAACCAAATCTCATCAGATATTGGAAGCTAAGCAGTTTTAGTGCATAGAGACTACCAAATACTTGGCAGAGGAAGACAAAGCCATCTCTTAACATCTCTTGCCTTGAGAACCATACCGCACTTTACACATACAAGGCATCATTGTAAGATCTGCATATAAAGACTTTTAAAAAGATTTTCTTTTTTATGAAACGTATATTCAACACATAGTACCAATATATTTAAGTTATAAAGGTAGTCCCCTATGCAAGCAACATTATCAATTCATGGGGTGACGTCACATCAGGATGTTTTCTTGGCAGACTTTTTACAGGGTGGTTTGCCATTGCCTTCCCCAGTCATCTACACTTTACCTCTAGCAAGCTGAGGGTAAAGATTTAAGTTACCAACAACTTTTTGAACACAAGGCCACAACTGAGACTAGGAAGAAGAGACAGAGCCTTCTGGTAAATCTCAAATACAATGGGTCTCTAAAATAAGCCATAAGAATGCTTGGGTGACTACTGAAACCTGGTTCACTGAAGAAAATGAACTTTACTTCCCAATAAAGTGTCTTTAGTTTGGTTAGTCAGAAACTAGATGATGGTCGAAAATAAATGACCTTAAATATTAGTGCTAATAAGAGTGAAGAAGGTAGAGAAAGAAGTACTTTTCTACCTTTCTCACAATACAAGAACTCGTGGGCATTCAATGAAATTGCTGAGCAGTCAGGTTAGAATGGATAAAAGGAGATACTTCTTCACCTAAAGGATGATTAACATGTGGAATTCACTGCCACAGGAGGTGGTAGCAGCTACAAGCATAGCCAGCTTCAAGAGGGGGTTAGATAAAAATATGGAGCAAAGGTCCATTGGTGGCTATTAGCCACAGTGTGTGTATATGCATATATATATATATATATATATATATATAAAAATTGGCCACTGTGTGACACAGAGTGTTGGACTGGATGGGCCATTGGCCTGATCCAACATGGCTTCTCTTATGTTCTTATGTTAATGAAGGAACATCAAACAAAATAACAAAGTCTTTCCCTGGTGGCAGAAGCAAACAACATAGGGAGTCAGACAAATCTATCTGTGGAAGGAGTTTCAAAGTTTTGACACCACAGCAAAAACCTTTTCTTGGGTTGCTACCTGTCTAGCCTCAGATGGCAGAGGCACCTGAAACAGACCCACCAAAGATGATGGGAGTGGTAAAGTATATTCATATAGGAGTAGGCAGTTTCCCTAGCTATTCTGGCCCCAAGTCGTATTGGGCTTTAATGGTCTATACTAACAGCTTCAATTGGGCATTGGGTTGGATTCAGCCAGCATTTAATTCCATACTACAATCACAACCATTGTGACTTCTGCCTATACATGTCCTAAAATCCCCAGAATTACCTCCCCTTATTCATCAGCTGAATAGCCAGATGGATGCAACCCATTCTTTTGTAGGATTATGTCTGATCTTTTTATTAATGATAAATGTAATTTAACAAGAACGCACGTGAACGGTGTGAGCTGGAATACACGCAGAGGTGTAAAACACCATTTTCTCCTCCCCAGGAGGTTATGTGGGTGGGAAACATCAGAGCATTTCTAAACATGCCCTTGCTAGCTTGTGTACATGCCCACATGAAATTATGTTATGTAATATTGCAGATACATTAAATATTCAAATTCTCTTGGTGGATTTATCCTTCACAATAACTCAGAATTTATTCTAAACAGTAGAAAATCCAGCAATAACTGGAAATGAAGTTGTTGGTGTTTTTTTTACAACATATTCTTAATTGGATTAAGAGTGTACCTGGTAAGGCAGTAGAGTCAATGATAAAAAACCCCCCAAAGGTGGAAGGAGGCAACTAGGCAGACTGCAGGCGAGGACTCGTTCACAATTCTTGTTCTGTATGCCAGAAACACTCTGAATGGCCAGTCCTGGATTTACTTCAGGCAGGAAGTGAGGTAACCACTTCCAGTTTTTCCTCAGTCAGAGTTTCACATCAAGCTTGGTTCTATCTCATGGTATTGTCTTCAGTGAAATAATATCCATTATCTAGCTAGTCACCCACTCTGGGAATGGCATTGTAATGAGGAATTGAAACTCAGGCTGCCTCTCCTTGAGGGTAGTCTAATTACTCCTTCTGCCTCTTTGGTAATAATATTCTCCATATTTCTCATTCCCCACCTCAAGCCCACACACAAACTGCTTTTGTAATCTAGTCACAATGCCAATTGTTATGTGATTTTTGCATTAATCAGACCTACAGATGAATTTGTAATATGTGGTCATAAATGAAAGGGGCAAGGAATTGTGGATGTATTGTATCTATTGTAATTAAAAGGATAGTTGTTGATGCATAGAGCAAAAGGTCAGACAAAAATAATCATCAGTGCATCATTCTCAAAATAGCAGAGAGCATACCATCAAATACAAAACAGCCTTCAAATCACTAGTTGTGTACTTAGATGTATATAGAAAAATGGGTGACAACAGCACTCGACTCTTCTAACTACTGCATCTGTATGACCTGGATTAAGAAACCCCAGGAAACTGGATTCCGAACTTCTCTTCCATGAGAAGAAAAGCATGCTGTTGCAAAGAGTTTACTGACTGCAAGAGGCACATTTTAAGGGAGAGCTGTGGCTAGAGAGGGAAGTGAGAAAGGGCCCTTTCCAAAAACAGAGCTCTGCTCAAAGTCCTTTAGCTTGAGCCCACAAGATATACAGCATGATAGGCAAACAGTGGCAAAATCTTGACCCTATCTCTTCACTCGTGAAGGTTCTATTTTTCTCTCAATGTATACTTGCAAAAGAATAATAAGGTGTTAATTCAAAAAGAGACAGGCCGAAGTACTCGCAGAGGCTAAGCTGTAGACCTCCATTTAATCATCAGCACACTGATAGGAACAGGCATTAAATTACATTTTGGGAAAGTACCTCTAGGCAACTGAGTAACTGCTACTGAAGATCATCCATTTTAAATGAAGGCATCCTGGCCAAGGGTTGTAAAGGTGATGGCCCCAATGAACAGTGAAGTAGTATCACAAATGTGACTTGCCGTCATCAAGACTAGAAGCAACCTGATGATTGGTTAATATTCTAAAAATGGTTACACAGTAGAGAACCTTACATAAGACTTGGACCTGATAAACGTTTAAGGAAATGTAAAAAATTAAAAAACAAAAACTATAACAGTCTAAGGGTGACAAAATGCTGCAAGAAAACCAAAAAGTAATGCATGCAAAATAATCAGTTTCCTGTGTAGAAAATGCATTACGTAAAAAAGTACAAAAGGTACATCTGCAGTAACTTAAACAAAATATTCCAAAGCCATGCAGCTCAATAAATTGTAAGCCTGCCAACAATACCCTGTATCCTACAACTTCATTATGCAAAACTTGAAGCCCTCCTCTAGCCTAAGAAGTCTCCTACCAACTTAGGTGGCTTTGCTTTCATCATAAGAACTTCCTCCAGGCTTACATAGGATACTGCCCTCTGTATTCACCACAGAACAATGTTTAGCAAAGAACAGGCACTTTAATATTAGTGGCAAATAACATACATCAACAACTAAGATGATGCTGGGGAAAATAAATTTGGAACTACATGCCCAAATTCAAGCCTCCGTGTGTTAGAATAATGTTTGATTTTGGGGAGTAATGGGAGCACATGTGCTATGTTATGTGTGTTATGAAACATGGAGACACACTTTTAAGTATCATTTATGTATGTAACTGCTAGAGAAGAAAGCACAGATAAGGGGGAATGACAGTAAAAATGCATTTCATGTGCACATAATCCCATGTAGCTGCCTTATACTGAATCAGATCACTTGTCCATGAAGATCAGTATTGTTTACTCGGTCTGGTAGTAGATCTCTAGAATCTCAGGCACAGACCTTTGTTATTACCTGCTACCTGGTCCTTTTCACTGGAGACATACAGATTGAACCTGGAACCTTCTGCATGCCAAGCAAATATTTCACCACTGAGCATGTAAAATGAATGTTGCTCAGTAGGAGAAATATACAACACAATGTTATTACCTAAATGTGCGCAAATTTCCCCAATACATAAGAACACAAAAGAAAAGCCCTGGATCATACCGGTGGTCCATCTAGTCCAGCATCCTCCTTTACACAGAGGCCAACCAGTTGCCCTGGAGGGTCAACGAACAGGGCAAAGAAGCCAAGGTCTTCCCCTGATGTTGCCTCCTAGCATTGGGTTTCAGAGGTTTTCCCTCTTCTGCACATAGAAGATTCCTTTACTCATCTTGGCTAATAGCAACTCATGGACCTAACCTCCATAAATAAACAGGAACTATATATAATTATATCCCACCTTTCTTCTAACATGTCAGAAGATCTACTTTGAGACACTGATGAGATCCAGATTACTATCCATGGCTAATTATTTTCCTTATTGCTTACCTGTAAATGGACAATCCTTTGGAATACGTCTTCTCTCATGCTCATCTCAACATCAAAATGAGAAAGCCTTTTATCAGCATACGTGCTTGCTGCACGCACTTCTTTGTCAGGTGAAACATGCTGTGGGAAATCCAACATGCTTCTTTCCACTATTAAAAAGAAAAAAAAAATAGCAAATGCACTAAGCAGCAACAGTAGAAATGAGCCCACCTTAACCCAGTTAATGAAAGAGATTTTCCGAAGTTCAAAAGAAACCTTTTCCAGGGAGCTCCTCATATACCAGTTTGAATGTTTTCTATGAATTCAAGGTAACATAAACTGAAGTTGATAGTATGCTATAATTAATGGAGACAGTAAAGATCTTTCCAAAAATAAGTACAAAGAACAGCAGGTATTTTAAAAAAAAGTTTACAAAAATGCTCTTTGTGCAAAAGATATTATACAAATAGGTGAACATTTTATATGCCTCTTGAAAACTAGAGGCAATAAATAAAACTATCAAAAGATTTAAGAAGCAGATCATGAAATTACAGAATTGGATTACAGAAACAGAAATTGGTGTGCTCCAAACTCTCACTAAACATGAACAAAACAGACCATTTACTCCCCACCCCCAACTCCTATCCACTAATACATACCATTCATTTACAGAATCACCTACTAATTATGAATCATGGCAAGGAGAAATATCTCCACCTGCTGGGAGTTATTTTCAGACCTTTTACATGGAATCACTAATTTAACTAATGAACACAACTGAAAATATGAACGTCTGTATTTATTATTTATCACATTAGTATCCTATACTTCCTCCAAAGTGTTCAAGGCAGCATATTTTTATATTAACAATCCTGTGATTGTGGTTAAGCTAAGAGACTCAAGGACACCTGCTAAACATCCTAGCTGAGCATGTTGTAATTCTAGGTTTCCCTCATCTACATGTTCTTAGCTTAATTTTAAATGCTTCCACTTTCTGAAACTTCAGTCAGTGCTTCCACATTTCAAGACTGGTCTCTGTTCCCAAGAAAGGTAACAAAAACATGATCTAGGTTGTCAAATTATACATCATAGCAGATAAACTGGGCTGAGAATGTTCCATGCATCCTGTATACACACATAGAACTGAGAATTCAGATTCCAGTCTAACCTAAAGAACAGCGGTCAACAACTTTCTGTAATTAAACAGCTATATTATGTCAAAATTCAGAACAAGAAATCAACAGAGACCCTATTTGCACAACTTACACTATAAACTTAATCAATAGTTATTAATCTTATGCAATTCCACAGGGCCTATAAGGCAGAGATGTTCTGCCAGGTCTTTAGCTGAGGACAGCAATGGTTTTCATTCTGGTTGGCATTCTCTCCAGATGTATTTGTTCCGCCTCCTTCTCTGCCTATGAGGAGACAAGGCAATTTAGAATGGCAAGTAATGTGTAGCTCACCATCTGGTTTCTTTCATTCAGTACTTTCTGTATATTTTTACATGTGCATGTATGTGTGTGTGTGTGTGCGCATGCACACCTGGAAATCTTGGTGACCTCTGGTGACTGACTGCTACTGGGGGATTGGAGGATATTCAGGGAGATGGCTTAATAAAGCCTACTCCCAAATCCTGATATTCCAAGAGGTCTCCCATCCAAGTACTTGCCAGAGTTGACTCTGATAGCTTCTGAGATCCAACGAGATTGGTCTTGCCTGGACTATCTAGGTCAGGGCACCATCTGGATTCTTTTAAACCTCTTGTATTAAGTGTTTTCTTCATATTTTATCTTATAGTCTTCCATATTTTATTTACTGTTGTACATCACCCAGAACCCTGCAGTAGTAGGGTATGGATGAATCAGAAATTTAATAAATAAAAGAAACCCATTAATAATTAGTAATATTAATAAAACCAAATGGTTTCTGCACAACTCACACTCTGGTTGCTGCAAGTTGTTCATTAGGAAGTGGCACCTATGAGGTCTCCCAATAAGTAATGACAACAATTAAATCAAACAGCATTATAGCATCTCATGCGAACCTCCAATACACCTTAACTTAAAAGATTTTAATTTCTTCTGTAAAATTCCGTATTTGGTTCCACATTTGTCTCTAGAGCCCCAGCTTCAGCTCCCTGCTGCAGAGCCCAAACTTACACAGCTGAAATTAAATCACATACTATGTAACATCATGGAACTGCAGCTATTATTATATTCAGCTCCAAGCAGCTGTACATAAATTCAAATCTCACAAGTTTAGCTTCTAATATCTTCTCCTCCAGGTGCAAATGGAGACTAATATTAGACATGCCATATTTACCTGAATATTCCACTTCTATATCTGCTAAAGCCTGAACAGTGTTTTCATATGTGACCTTTTCCATATCAAGCATCCCAACACTGTCATATACTTGCTTTGTTTTCCTGATAAGCTCTTCAGTCCTCATTTTAATCTGGTCTGGCTGCAGGTCCCATTTCAATACATTTTGGTCTGCTGCAACACAGGATGAGGTCTTGAGATTGGTAGTAATATCTGTTCCTAAAGTCATTCTGGATAAAATTCTGCGGCAACCCGCTCTGCAAATAAAAATACAAAAACAGAAAAAGTGTGATTTATGACAGAAGGCCCAGAGGGGAGAGAAGTGGAAGTGACACAACCAATTGTACAACTGAAGGAGAATACAGGAAGATGGCAGCTAGTCATGGGTACAGCTTTGCAAATTTGGAGCATCTTCATAATGACTGGGTCACAGATACGGGGAAAGAGGTAGCATAGACTTGGAAGCACAGCCAGAGGAACACTGTGGATCAAGGAAAGGCTCAAGAGCAGTGATAATAAAGGGTGGGGAAAGTATTTACGGGAGCAATAAACAGATGGGAGAGGTTCTGTCCTGGTGCGGAGGGAGGTAATTTTTCTGCTCCCTCCATTTCTTGTAATATGTTTTATCAAAGTTAATTTGCTTTGAAGCATTCAGCAGATACTGCTCCCTTCTTTTTCCCATAAAAAAACACACACAAGGGCTAAATAAACAATCATTCTAATGAAACCGCATCTAATGCTCCAGAATAAAGAGTCCTACTAATGAGAACTCCAACCACAGATTTCAATTAAACATATTTATGACAACCATTTTTAGGATTTAGGTCACTGTGATAATCCTGTAATTTAAAGCACAGCTGAAATTTTAATCTCAAAAATAGACCTCTAGATTCTAGAAACTTTACTGATAATCAGTACAAACTATGCAGTTAGAAGTAAAACAACTGAACTGTTTCCTTAACAAAGTAGTCTTCCATTATGCAAAACAGCAAGTGAAGACAAATATTGTAAAATGCAAACAGATGGAAAGGCCAATGCAAATTCCCCATTATGTAAAAGTAACAATCATTTATACAAAATAAACAAAATAAAAAATACCAATTGAAACAAGTTAACATAACAATCCCAAAAGCCACTTCCACAGCAATCATAGCAACTGCCCTAGCCTTATCAAAGTAACCTTCTGTGGAATATACTGAAAACTATGTGGTAATGGGAGGGATGCTAAGACATCATCCCCTTCCTATTGGAATGTACAAGCCCTCTCCCAAGAGAGCCCCAGAGCCTTCCACGTAAGAGCCCTCTACAGTCCTGTGGTCAGGAGGGCAGCTAATGACACCTGCAACCACAACCTCCTAGATGCCCCTCAGACAAAGTATCTGAAGTCCACAGCAGCCTAAATGCAGTCTGCAAGTAATCTTTTCGCCAGAAACAGAATAAAGGCCAGGCTAAGAATGAAGGGGCGTGAGCTCTGATAAGCTGAGACAGCTGGAGAAGTTGCTAAGAATTTCTGCGTTTTGAAAGACTTCATTCTGAGGCTTGGGTGACTGCTGAAAAGGCTGAGTTGTGATAGCTGGGGAACTGCTGTACGTTTGGGTGAGTGGGCTAAAGGTGAAAGTGATTGATTGATTGATTGAGAGTAATTGTTGATGATTGCTTAGGAGTGGTCTGCTCCACCCTCTTTGCATTTTAAGCTGCGCCTTGCCAAAGGCTGAGCACATCTCAGAGAGGCCTGAGAGGAACAGAACAGAGCAGAGCAGCTCTGATAAGCTGAGACAGCTGGAGAAGTTGCTAAGAATTTCTGCGTTTTGAAAGACTTCATTCTGAGGCTTGGGTGACTGCTGAAAAGGCTGAGTTGTGATAGCTGGGGAACTGCTGTACGTTTGGGTGAGTGGGCTAAAGGTGAAAGTGATTGATTGATTGATTGAGAGTAATTGTTGATGATTGCTTAGGAGTGGTCTGCTCCACCCTCTTTGCATTTTAAGCTGCGCCTTGCCAAAGGCGCGAGCCGAAGGGCGAGAGCTAAAGGGCTCTTGGCCTGTGGCTCTTTGCCTGGGGGCTTCCTAAGGACCAGGAACCCAGATCCCTGATTTCCTTGTTCTCCCAATAAGGTAAGTTGACCTTCCAGAAGGGGAGCCACGTAAACAACAGCATTTAAAGAGGACTGTATATTTAATATATATATCATGAAGGTAGAATGCCAGCAGGGGGGTGGGGGCTTTCCAGTGTTTTGCACTGAGTGTCACATGTATGACTATCTGCCCACAGGACAGAAGTCTTGGGTGTGTGCTCGATGCAAGGAGCTCCTGGTCCTCAGGGAACGAGTTCGTACCCTTGAGGCCGAGGTGACTGCCCTGGAGAAGCAGAGACGGTCAGTTAGGCAATTGGGGAAGACTCTTGGGGGTGTATTAGATGAGCCCCTCTCTGAATGTGGCAGCCCCGTTGCTGCCAGAGAGCGTGAGGGTCTAGAGGGAACAGGGCACCTTGCTGAGGATAAGGGGAATGCGCCCTCAGAAGGGACCTCTTCTTCGGTTGGTGAGCGGGTATCCTTTCGCGCCAAGGAACCATCCCTGGGCAGGGGGGGAGGGGGGGGTCTTGGTAGTTGGTGATTCGATCCTTAGGCAAGTAGACAGCTGGGTGGCAAAACCGCGTATTGACCGTATGGTGACTTGCCTGCCTGGTGCGAAGGTAGCGGACATTACGCGTGTAGTAGATAGGCTGATAGACAGTGCTGGGGAGGAGCCTGTGGTCATGGTGCATGTTGGCACCAACGATGTGGGGAAATGCAGTCGTGAGGTCCTGGAGGAGAAATTTAGGCTGCTAGGTGGGAGACTTAAGGCCAGGACCTCCAAGGTGGCCTTCTCGGAAGTGCTACCTGTTCCACGTGCAGGGCAGGAGAGACAGGCGCAAATTAGAAGTCTCAATGTGTGGATGAGACGATGGTGTAAGGAGGAAGGGTTTAAGTTTGTTAGGCACTGGGATGCTTTCTGGAACAAGCCGGAGCTGTACAAAAGAGACGGTCTCCACTTGTCTCCGGATGGAACCAGGCTGCTGGCGCTTAAAATCAAAAAGGTGGCAGAGCAGTTTTTAAACTAAATCTTGGGGGAAAGCCGACAGGAGATGGAATGTCTCTGGTTCGGGAGGACTCGTCTCAAAGAGATGAAGGGTTGGCTTCTATTTTTCTACCGAGTAACGGATCAGAGTTGTCCACTGTGATGGTGACAAACAGTATGGACTGTCTGCTAGAGTCTCGAGGCGGCAGGAGAGAGGTGGCGGGCCTAGCTTGCTTGGGAAATTATAAATGTTTGTATGCAAATGCTAGAAGTGTCCAAAGTAAAATTGGTGAATTGGAATGTTTAGTGTTGGGAGAAAACATAGACATTGTGGGAATTTCAGAAACTTGGTGGAATGAGGAGAATCAGTGGGACACGGTGATTCCTGGATATAAGTTATATCGGAAGGATAGGGAGGGAAGGGTTGGAGGTGGGGTGGCTCTGTATGTCAGAGAGGATATACGGTCCAGTAAGACTGAGGTCAGAGAATTAGATTCCCTTTTAGAAATGCTTTGGGTTGAAATAGAGGGCCCAAAAGGAAATTTAACTATGGGAGTTTATCGCCCACCAAATCAAAAGAGAGAGGACGATTATAATATGATGGAGGGATTAAAGATAGCGGCTAAACGTAAAAACTGTGTCGTAATAGGTGATTTTAACTACCTGCAGATTGATTGGGTCAATATGTGTTCTGGTCGAGAGAAAGAGATTGAGTTTCTTGATGCTCTCAATGACTGTGCTATGGAGCAGATGGTCTCAGAAACTACCAGGGGTGGGGCGATCCTGGATCTGGTCCTAAGTAATGCCCAAGACTTGGTGAGAGACGTAAAAGTGATTGCACCGCTTGGGAACAGTGACCATAATGTTATTGATTTCACCATTTGTATAAATAGGGAGTTGCCCAAAAAGACCGCCACAACCACATTTAACTTTAAAAGGGGTAAATTCTCTGAGATGAGAAGGCATGTGAGGAGGAAACTGAAAGGAAAGGTAAATACGGTCAAAACCCTTGGGGAAGCTTGGAGACTATTTAAAACTATAATCCTAGAAGCTCAGATAAAATACATACCACAAGTTAGGAAAGGCACAAACAGGTATAAGAAAAGGCCAGCATGGTTAACAAACAAAGTAATGGAAGCTGTAAAAGGTAAGAAGGACTCCTTTAAGCGGTGGAAAACCAGTCCAAGTGAGATTAATAAAAGGGAACACAGACAGTGGCAAATCAAATGCAAGACTGTGATCAGGCAGGCAAAAAGGGACTATGAGGAGCATATTGCAAAAAACATAAAGACCAACAATAAAAATTTATTCAAATATATTAGAAGTAGGAAACCAGCCAGGGAAGCAGTGGGGCCCTTGGATGACCATGGGGTAAAAGGATTACTGAAGGAGGATGGGGAAATGGCTGAGAAGCTGAATGCATTTTTTGCCTCCGTCTTCACCGTGGAAGATGAGAAGTGTTTGCCCGCCCCAGAACCACTAATATTGGAAGGGGTGTTGAAAGACCTGAGTCAGATTGAGGTGACAAAAGAGGAGGTCCTACAACTGATAGACAAATTAAAAACTAATAAGTCACCGGGTCCGGATGGCATACATCCGAGAGTTCTGAAAGAACTCAAAGTTGAACTTGTGGATCTTCTAACAAAAATCTGTAATCTTTCATTGAAATCTGCCTCCGTTCCTGAGGACTGGAAGGTAGCAAATGTCACCCCCATCTTTAAAAAGGGTTCCAGAGGAGATCCGGGAAATTACAGGCCAGTCAGTCTGACTTCAATACCGGGAAAGTTGGTAGAAACCATTATCAAGGACAGAATGAGTAGGCACATTGATGAACACGGGTTATTGAGGAAGACTCAGCATGGGTTCTGCAAGGGAAGATCTTGCCTCACTAACCTGTTACATTTCTTTGAGGGGGTGAACAAACATGTGGACAAAGGAGACCCGATAGATGTTGTTTACCTTGACTTCCAGAAAGCTTTTGATAAAGTTCCTCATCAAAGGCTCCTTAGAAAGCTTGAGAGTCATGGAGTAAAAGGACAGGTCCTCTTGTGGATCAAAAACTGGCTGAGTAATAGGAAGCAGAGAGTGAGTATAAATGGCCAGTCTTCGCAGTGGAGGACGGTAAGCAGTGGGGTGCCGCAGGGCTCGGTACTGGGTCCCATCCTCTTTAACTTGTTCATAAATGATTTAGAGTTGGGAGTGAGCAGTGAAGTGGCCAAATTTGCGGATGACACTAAATTGTTCAGGGTGGTGAGACCCAGAGAGGATTGTGAGGAACTCCAAAGGGATCTGTTGAGGCTGGGTGAGTGGGCGTCAACGTGGCAGATGCGGTTCAATGTGGCCAAGTGCAAAGTAATGCACATTGGGGCCAAGAATCCCAGCTACAAATACAAGTTGATGGGGTGTGAACTGGCAGAGACAGACCAAGAGAGAGATCTTGGGGTCATGGTAGATAATTCACTGAAAATGTCAAGACAGTGTGCGTTTGCAATAAAAAAGGCCAACGCCATGCTGGGAATTATTAGGAAGGGAATTGAAAACAAATCAGCCAGTATCATAATGCCTCTGTATAAATCGATGGTGCGGTCTCATTTGGAGTACTGTGTGCAGTTCTGGTCGCCGCACCTCAAAAAGGATATTATAGCATTGGAGAAAGTTCAGAAAAGGGCAACTAAAATGATTAAAGGGCTGGAACACCTTCCCTATGAAGAAAGGTTGAAACGCTTAGGGCTCTTTAGCTTGGAGAAACGTCGACTGAGGGGTGACATGATAGAAGTTTACAAGATAATGCATGGGATGGAGAAAGTAGAGAAAGAAGTAGTATTTTTTGCACCATAAGACTCACTTTTTCCCCAAAAAATGTGGAGGGAAAAGTGTGTGCGTCTTAAGGAGCGAATACTGCAAAAAATTCACACAAATGCCTCTAAATTCACACAAACGGCTCTAAAAACTAGGTGCGTCTTATGCTCAGGTGCGTCTTATGGAGCGAAAAATACGGTACTTTTCTCCCTTTCTCACAATACAAGAACTCGTGGGCATTCGATGAAATTGCTGAGCAGACAGGTTAAAACGGATAAAAGGAAGTACTTTTTCACCCAAAGGGTGATTAACATGTGGAATTCACTGCCACAGGAGGTGGTGGCGTCCACAAGCATAGCCACCTTCAAGAAGGGGTTAGATAAAAATATGGAGCAGAGGTCCATCAGTGGCTATTAGCCACAGTGTGTGTGTGTGTGTGTGTGTATATTTGGCCTGATCTAACATGGCTTCTCTTATGTTCTTATGTTCCTGGTGAATGTTTGTAGCTGCAGTCTTTACATCATACTTTGGCACAATCAGTCAAGGCCAACTACACAGTTTCACATCTTTGCCAAAATTCTGTGCTGTTCGAAATGTCCCAACTGGGCACTTGTTTGTCTGTGATACCACAAAGAATGGAACAGGCAAAAGCATGTATTCTGATATCTATTTTTCTGCTTCATTTGTGCCCTGTCTTTTTCAGAAATGGGGGCCCAAAGTAGCTTACACAGTCCCCCTTCTCTTCCATTTTATTTTCACAACCACCATGTGAGAGACGTTAAGGCTTAGAGTATGTGATTGGTCCAAGGCCACCTAGCAAGCTTCCATGGCAAACAGGGAATTTGAACCTGGTTTTCCCAGTCCTAGCCTAATACTCTAATCCCAGTACTTCATTTGGATCTGTCTCTCTTGCCCTGGTGATATGCCATGTTTGATGGTTTAGTGGAAATCCTATCCAAAGGAAGTATTGGGAGAGCCCTTGTCAGGAGCACTCGCATCTTTTGTTGGTATGATTTTATGCATTATTAAGGGTGGATTTTACATCATTATCAGGAATAATTTCAGACTATGAAAGCTTTGTTTTCCCCCTCCACCAGCCATGACACTCCCAACTCTGCCAAATCTTCTCCTTGTGTAGCATCTCATCAGCTCAGGGATTATGCTAGCAGCACCATCCAGTGCTGGCACAAATTAATTATGGTTTTTGTAGTGATCTTATCCCTTGCCCAGAAGGGAAAAACCAGAGACAGGATCACACTCTGAGGCTGAGATAATACAGACCTCAGGTAAATACAGCTGATTCTGAAGGAAGTTCACAGAAGCCTTATGGTACCTTAACGACATTTATTCTAGTATGGGCTTTCAAGAAACAGAGCTCACTTCTTCAGATGCTGTGTATCTGAATCGCTCCCCGGCGTCTTCTTCATCCTCGATCACGATCCGCTCCGTGGTATACCCCGGAGTTGCGATCAATGAAGCGACGATTAAGACGACTAGAGGCGCCATGCTCGTGACGAAGCTACAAGAACATCATATAGGTCATTTACGCGGACCTATGAGATGGCTGTTCGGACTGCAAAGAAGGACCACTTTGCGTCCAGAATCGCATCTGCGACCTCACGCCCAGCACAATTGTTTAGTATAATTCGGTCATTAACAGAACTGCCGCAGGGCAAACAAAACATTAGAGAATTGGAAATAGGCTGTGAGGCTTTTGCGAGCTTTTTCGCAGATAAGGTCTCGTCGCTCCGACACGACTTACCCGCCATAATTAATACAGTAGAGGAACTTGGGGCACTGAGCACGTCTTCTGGTCCAATTCTGGACTCTTTCAGTCCACTCAGTCTGGAGGAAGTCGACAGGATCCTTGCAGCTGTGCGCCCTACAACCTGTAGGACCCGTGCCCGTCTTGGCTTATAAAGGCTAGCCAAATGTGGCTGCGTGAACCACTACAGGGCATTATCAACAGGTCCATGATTGAAAGGATCTTTCCCACACCTCTTAAAGAGGCAGTGGTCCGCCCCCTCTTAAAAAAACCATCAGCAGACCCGGCCATATTGGCGAACTATCGGCCGGTGTCAAACCTTCCCTTTTTGGGTAAGGTCAAAGAGCGGGCGGTGGCAACTCAGCTGCAGGGATTCCTGGAGGACACTTCCGCACTGGATCCATTCCAGTCCGGGACGGAGACAGTTCTGGTCGCTCTCATAGATGACCTCATGCGACATCTGGATCAGGGAGGCTCTGCGGTGCTGTTGTTATTAGATCTGTCAGCCGCTTTTGACACGGTTGACCATCAGCTACTGACTAGCCGCCTTGCCGATGTGGGGATTCAGGGATCTGCCTTACAGTGGCTGACCTCCTTTCTCCAAGATCGGGGACAAAGGGTGGTGATAGGGGAGGAAGCATCCCAGAGGCACTCTTTTAGTTGTGGGGTGCCGCAGGGAGCGGTCCTATCCCTGATGCTATTTAATATCTATATGCGCCCCCTTGCCCAGATTGTCAGGAGGTACGAACTGGGTTGCCATCAATATGCGGATGACACCCAGCTCTATCTATTGATGGGTGGCCAGTCTGACTGTACCCTGGAAAATCTAGACCTGGCGCTACAAGCCATGGCTTCTTGGCTCAGACTGAGTCGGCTGAAATTGAATCCGACGAAGACGGAGGTTCTCTACCTGGGTCAAGGCGGTCCGGGGGGAGAGATCCAGCTGCCGGCCCTTGACGGGGTACCACTAATACCGGCCCCTAAGGTCAAGAGCTTAGGCGTGCTTCTTGAGTCCTCCCTTACAATGGAGGCCCAGGTAGCAGCCACTGTTAGATCTGCCTTTTTTCATCTTCGGCAGGCGCGGCAGCTGGCCCCTTACTTGGAGCGCAACGACTTAGCGACGGTAATCCATGCTACGGTCACCTCAAGAATAGATCACTGTAATGCTCTCTACATGGGGCTACCCTCGATGCTAACCCGGAGACTACAACTAGTGCAGAATGCTGAGGCACGGCTGTTAATGGGGCTGCCACGATGGGAGCACATTCAGCCAGTGCTGAGGGAGCTGCACTGGTTGCCTGTTGTGTTCCGAGTTCGCTTCAAGGTGTTGGTATTAACCTTCAAAGCCCTTTATGGTCAGGGACCTGCCTATCTACGGGACCGCCTTTCCCCATATATCCCCCAGAGAGCACTGTAATCAGGGACAAAAAATCTGTTGTTTGCCCCTGGCCCAAAAGAAGCCAGGCTGTGTGTGACGAGATCCAGGGCTATTTCAGTGGCAGCACCAGAACTTTGGAACACCCTTCCAGAAGCCATAAGGGCCCTGCGGGATTTGTCTGCATTCCGCAGGGCCTGTAAGACCGAACTATTTAAACAGGCCTTTGCTGTTTGACTGAAAAAGGGCTGCCACCGGACATCTTATAGAATGCTGGCGATCACAGTCGAGAATTCAATACCGCCTATACTGTACTGAAACAGCGCTATAGATTGGTTTTAAAATTGATATAAGTAAATTATGGTTTTATATGTTTTATTGGATTGATTGTATTTTATGATGTTGTAAACCGCCCTGAGTCCGCTTGCGGAGAGGGCGGGATATAAATTGAAAGTAATAAATAAATAAATATTTCCTTTTCATAGCATCTAGAGAAATTAGCTCAAACTCACAAAAGCTCATAATGGAATAAATGTTGTCAGTCTTTATGGTGCCACTGGACTTCTAGCTTGTATTGCTACAACAGGCTAACACAGTTACCTCATTGGAATTTTCTGCATATGAGCCACATGTAATTAACCAATATGCATATGTCGGAGACATTACTGTTATCCTCCTATGAGCTCATCTGCTGCTCTTCCACCTGCTTGTCTTAAATGGTCTAAGCGGCATTTATGCACAAACATTTAACATTAACATTGTCTCTAGCAATCATTACCAAAAAGCAACTGTTCATATGACTTGATAGGAGAAACAATGCAGAAGATGCTGACTTATGTTTCTGTACAACCAGTAACAATATATTATTTATACCTCTTATGAAGGTGAATTTTTCATTAAGAGGCAACCTCTAGGGATTCCCTAAATGTCTATAAATTGTTCTATAAGAAGTCTGCCAATTCCTGATGTATCAGATATATAACATTTGTTCTTAAGAAGCAGGTATGCCAATGAAATTAATGGGTTAGCTGTTGGTGAAATAAGATTTCAAAATCCCACTGCTAAAACATGTAGCTCACTGGAAAAATGAACTACACACAGGAATGTATTACTTTATTTAATTAAATATTCCTATCCCACCTTATTTCTGTGGATTCAAGGCAGCTTAAAACACAATTTATGTATTTATTTACTTTATTTATATCCTGTCTTCCTCCCCAATGAGGGCCCAAGGCAGCTTACATTGTTCTCTCTTCCACAACAACCCTGTGAGGTAGGTTAGGCTGAGTGTGTGTGATTGGCCCAAGGTCATCTTGCAAGCTTCCCTGACAGAGTGCAAATTCAAACTTAAATTTCCCAGATCCTAGTCCAACACTTTAACCACTATGCCCAGATGGACAATCCTAACAAATATATTTATTTTTATTACATTTTATTAGAATGGTGCTTGGGGTGCCTTACAGCATGATAATATAGTAACAATAATACCATAGTTCGAATCAAATCAAAACCCAATTAATTTAACACAGAAAAATCCAGCATGATGTTAGTGGAGTTTTCCAGATTTACATTACTGGAATGCTTGGTGGGATAATTCTGACTTACATGCCCTGCGGAATGCAGGAAAGTCCTGCAGGGCATGGGTCTCCTCAGACAGAGCATTCTACCAGGTCAGGATCACAAGGGAAAAGCCCCCCACCCTTGTTGCACTCAGAAAGGCAAATTGAGGGCCAGGCACCACCAACAGCCCATGTGTGGCTGAACAAAGACACCGTGGGGGTCATAATAGGAGAGGTGACCCTTAAGGTTTCAGACCATTTAAGGCTTTAAAGGTCCACACCAACTTCTTGAATCTGACCCAGAAACCAACTAGAAGCCAGTGCAGTTGAAGCAAAATGGGCTGAATGCAAGTCTAAGAAAGGGCAGCCCAAGCAGAGGGCTGTCTGAGAAATACAGCATGCACATGGGACCATTATACTGGCCCATTATATAACCTTTATTATTTTATAGGACCTATTTGCTACAGCTATAAGTGGTTAAAAATTAAATATTACAATTACACTTCATCTAATAAACAAGACCTACGTATTTGCTAGAAGTACTACACTCCCCTACGTCATATCCTACAATACATAATTCTCAACAGCACATTGCTCTTTAGTGGAGACCTTTAAAAAGATGGAGGGAGATACAGAAAGAAAGGCACGTTTGGAAAAATCCCTTTCCTTTGATTACTTACTTTATTTATAACCCACCTTTCTCACTGAGTCTCAAGGCAGACTACACGGTGTAAATCAATACAATCAACATAAGACATCTAATAATCAATGTACTAGTATTATAGAAATCTGAACAACCATAGCATATTACGCATGATACACAGTGCAGATACAATCCAGAAAAAATGTTATTACATCAGTTGAATATAATGCAGTAACAGAATAATACATACATCCAATAGTTAATACATCTTATACATAGTTGTATAGTCCATACTCTCTTTACCTTTGTGAAGCACCTTCCTGAACCATTCTTTTATAATATAGCCCTATTATATTTATAGAAATGCCTTCCTGAAACAATTCAATTGTACACAGTTCATCTCTGGATGAAGTTTAACTGTCCATCTGGACTGCTAGAGAGTCAGTTTGGTGTAGTGGTTAAGAGTGTGGACTCTAATCTGGGAGACCTGGGTTTGATATGCACTCCACCACATGCACCTTAAGTCAGTCACAAGTTCTCTCAAAGTTATTCTATCAAGAGCAGCTCTTTAAAGAGCTTTCTCAGCTCCACCCACCTCACAGGTTGTCGGTTGTGGAATGTGAAGGGAAAAGAGACTGTAAGCTACTCTGAGACTCCAAGTGAAAGGTGGGGTATAAATCCAATCTCCTCTTCTTTTCACTGGACCACGATAGCTGATTGCATGGGTATATTGTTGGTTCAAGGTAGAAATTAGTATCTTTGGAAGCTCAAAGGCAACCTCTTGCATGCTTAATTCTCTCAATATAATAGCTAATTATTTCGGCCTCACCTACTTTACCTAACCCTCCTTTACATGAAATTCTTGGCCATTTATTTTAATAACGGTTTCACCAATCATGCACATTAGTTTTGCATTTTCAAAATTTGTGTATAATTGTTTCTATGCTTACTTCACACAAAGTAGCCTCTCTCTGAACTACTAGACTGCATCCACGCACTGTAAGACATCTGTACTAATGTTGCTCTACAGCAGCAACTCTCAACTGGACTTTCTTGCGTGGACATGACAGTCCAGTTGCAAATTATTGCATCAGTACAACAGCACCATGTGGAGTAATGTGTGGATTCAGCCAAGTTTGCAAACACAGTTCTCTGGAAAACAAATTTCCTCAATAACCCCTACAGTAATTAACCACAAAAGCCATATATATCATCCAACCCAATGCTTCCATTGATCTATTAAATCCAGAAGTTTACAGCTATTATAATCAACACAACCAGGGCCTTTTTCGTAGAAAAAGCACAGCAGGAACTCATTTTCATAGTAGGCCATGCCCCCTGACATCACCATTGTTTGGCACAGGTCTTTTTGTAGAAAAAGCCCCGTATAAGCTCATTTACATATTAGGCCACACACTCTGTTGCCAAGCCAACCGGAACTGCGTTCCTGTGCATTCCTGCTCAAAAAAGCCCTGATCATAACCCATAAATAGAAGCATCCATTAGAAACTGCAATTACCTACATCAGTATGTCACAATAAATACATATCTAATACATCTCCTTACATTTCTGGGAGTTCCCCCCACACCTGTATACTAGAACCTTACAACTGTTGCATGTAAATAAGAGAAAATAGAAGGGGCAGAATCTCCATTGGTTGACGACGATTTAAGCCTAATGCCTATGGATATAAAGGTTAACGGAATGAATAAGGTGGAGGTTCCTTCTTCGGCAATTATAATGTTATGGAGAAAAACCGGATGTTAAAAGCGGTGTAAGAAAGCAGTCAACATTTTTCATCGTCTGGAGCGAGGAAGGCATTTGAAGTAGAAATGGATACATGCGAAGTGGTTTTACACCCAAAACGGAAGGCCTAGTCTCGGCATTAGTGCTTTTTCCCCCTCCAGGGCTTGCAAACAAAAGAGACTGCAGTGTGCAACCGAGGAAAGATGCGGCCAGCTTCCCTCCGCAGCCCTTTAGAGCCACAGGCTCCTCTCCCTCCCCCAGTCGCCTCGTTCCTTTCAGGTGAGAAAAGCACCGAATACCTGCAAAAGCTTCGGCCCGCAAAGCCGCCCAAGGACAGCATGGAGAGCTGGAGGAGGACGAGAAGAACAGCCTCGCCAATCCACCTGCTCAGGGTTGTGCCACACGTGCCCGCCGTCCCGCAGCGGTTCTCTGCCTCGCACGCGCACAATCGCTGAACCCGCGAACCGCCACGGCGGCGCATCCACTTCCGCCAGGCAGGCTTGGCGCGCTCGCGCCCCCTTCAGCCTCGCTCCCTCCCGCGTTTTCGCACGAACGAGAACGGCGCTGCGGGAGCGAGCTGGGGACTCGAAGGCGATAAGTTTGTGCAGTCAGCCAGAGCGTAGCGAGCGGTGACGGCGCTTCGACGGATGGTGGAGGACCAGGCCAAGGAAAGGAAGAAAACAGGTATCCGCCGCTTCGCTCCGCTTTTCTTCCTCGTCTTCTTTTGCACGGTAAGGCTAACGGCCGCCCTTCTTCTTTGCATGGATGGTGCCCGTTGCAGAGCAACGCGAAAGCTTGGGTTGTTCCACCGCAGAGGCTGCTGCCGCTGCCGCCGCCGCCGCCTTTCCATAGGGAAAGGGAATGGAGCAGCTCTTTTAGCTGTTTGTGTGTATCGCAAAGGCTGAAGGATGCAGAATATTCTTCTTGTGCCAGCCACTTGGTAGGTCAAAGGGCTTCCTTTTCTTCTCTTTCGGGAAACTGCTGACCCTCGGTCCCCCGTCAGGAGGGTCATGATTCCTCCCGCCTCCCCCTTTTAGATCTGGTCTGACTCATTCATAAGTCAGGGTGGACACCTTTGAGTTGTGGAGAAGATGCTCGAGATGGGCTATTCTGGCCAGGTGCCCGAGCTAGGCGTGTGTTAGGATTTCTCCCGTGCGTGTGTATTTAAATAAACGTGATTACATTCGGTTTAAGTACTCTAATCCTTAAAACTGTTAAGCTGCTAATTGTAGTTTATAGCGTAAATGTGGATGAAATCTGGAATAAATACCTATCAAAAAGCAATCCCAAACAGTGGTGTTTGAAATTATAGCATAGGCTAGTTATATAACATCATATGAGAAATGTAAAATATTACGGCAGGGGTACTCTGAATTATCTGCTCTCTAGCATTTGCCTCCAGAGGGCTCTTGCCACCATTAAAACAAAATATATGTCTTGATCTATGGCACCACTTTAATCTTCCATTACTTGAGAGTTTTTTGTAGCTCATTGAGATGTTCAGCATCAGCTGAATTGTGAAAATCAAAACATGTTAGAATTTTCAGCATTGACAATAAAGAGCTTTTATTTTCCAGATGCAAATGGAAAAAGGATTGTAAGGAAATGTGGCAGCCTGAGAAGTGAGACTGAAATATTTGCAAAAAGTTATATAATTTCAGAAAAAATGCTGAATGCAAATGAAGCTCTGAGTCAGCACCATATCACGAATCACAAGTTTGCATTGAGGTCATGTTCTAGTTTTCACGCTAAAATGCAGGGCTAAGGAGAAGGCAGCATTTTTACAAAGGAATTAAAAGATCATTATCCTATCATTCTTAAGTCTGGAATACAGATTCCTAGATTGTTATGTAATGATTTTTTAAAAATGAAATTATTTTGAACGTGAACACAAAATCATGTGGCATGTTGCTCCTACAGTAGTGGTAGATGCGAATTAACCCCCCTTTCCGCCTGATATGCTTGTATATTGTGTGAATAAACTTTGCCAGTCAGAGGGCCCAGACAGTTGCATGCATGTAATACGGCAGCTAAGTTTGAACTGCAAGCCAGGAAGTTGATTTTATAGGGGGTTCAAACAATCAGACTTCATGTTTTTTTGAACCCTGTTTTACAATTTTTGTCCTTTTGTTCAAAATGTGGTGAAAACAAGGGGAAGAATGGATTTAACAATTCTAAAGTTTGTATAATATGGCAATGAAAAGTGCCATCATAAACATAACTGCATTCTTTTCTGTCCACTGGAAGTTATTGAGTTAAGAAGGGTGTGATCTATTTAGGATTACACTGCAGGAGTATGAGCCAGGATATCTCTAGCAATTGCATCTCATTCATATACCTAATGGTCATTTTGGCCAGCCTGTTGTCTCTCATCATTATCTTCCTATATGCAATACGGAGGTAGTTTAGTAATTTCAGACTTTACTGAAGAATGTGCTGAAAAAAAGAAGTGAAAGGGGAAAAACTTTGACAAAACATAAGCTAGCAGCTGATAAATAAATGTAACTGATCTCAGCCACATTCTGGATAAGAAGTGAGCAGTGACTCACAAAAGCTCATTCCTGCCACGAATGTTGTTAGTCTTTAAGGTGCTACTTTCTGCAGCTACAAACAGACTAACACAGCTACTAATCTTTGACCGATTTCGCATTTAGCGTTTGCTACCGTTTATCTGAGGAGCCATTCTTTCCTGATCATTTTCGCGGATTTCACACCAGGGTCTCTTTTGTGAGGTCGCTTTACGTGCAGCCCCGCGCCGAACTGTTTTCACATTAGCATCAAAGTCGCTGCGAAATGGGATGATTTTCCCACTGCAAGTTCTGTGGATTGGATCCACAGGTTTTCGGAAACTCTGCAAAAATGAGCATCCAGATACCGCGCGGTGGAGAGTGGCAGACCTAGATTAATGTGTGAAGATTTTGAACCTAGCCTTTGATAATCTCAGATTATCTTCTTGTCTGAGAATGACTGCTTTTGCTCCTTAACACTCAGCTCTAGTAAAGAAGTGAGTAGAAACAAATACCACATGACATCTCCACTTCCCTCTTGATTCAAGCAATTTTAATGGCACTAGAAACCTAACCTCGTTTCTCTGCCTCTCAGCCTGAACAAATTATTCCTCCAAAGGAATCAATTTTTTAAATTTAACCCAAGAATATATGTCATTTGATTCAGGTTGCACCAAGTCTTAGGACCAGAACTTCCTTTCATGTAGCGTCAGTTTACACAAATATGATCTCTGAACATGAGCATAGTGGCTCTTTTTGCTGTGGGGGTGGGGCATCAGCATGAGTGATTCCCACCAATCAAGTAAAGGAGGCAGGTCTTAATTTCAAACTTCCTCTCTCTAGGGGTGGTGTCTCATTACTTAGTTCATTTCCTGCCTTATTGCAGCCTTTTTACAGGAGCTGCATAACTAGGCTCCTACAACTTGCAACTATGGATACTTCCTGATTTCCTCTTATCCTTTTCCCACCCCCACCCCTGCTTTCTGTGGAGTTGCATGGCTTAGACAGTGGAGGTGATGAAGGACGTTGATAAAATCTCAAACAACTTCACGTCTAAGAATAATTTGTTCCTTCTCAAATTAGGAGGCATGGATTTCTCCCCAATGCAGTCGTGGGATAACCCACAGAAGAGTGGGACACCATGCATGAACTGAAGCAGTGGGAAAGATCAACCATATGACTCAACTGCACTTTGGAGGAGGCCATTTCAACAGCTACCAATTTTGGTGGGAAAACCTCCTGCATCACAAGATGGTAGATGTTCAGGCTCTGTGTTAGAAACTGCACCAGGGTAGTTGGAGTGACAGAGTAACAAAGACCTTTCCTCAGAACAGCCACCATGGCCCTTCCACCACAGATGTATGGTAGGAAACAGGCTGGGGAAGAATGGTGGAGGATGCCAGGTTGAATGGCAGCATGGGCAAGATAGGGAGGAAGAGGTTTATTTTTGGCAGGAAAATCCCTATAACAAGGGAGAGCAATGTGAGATTGGATTGCCTATGGCATCATGTCTCCAGGAGGCACACATTCCAGGAGGCCTAAGGGCAAAAGCGTGCTTTGCAGCATTTCAGCAATTGTGCCAGCCTACATGTAGGTAGACAACCCTGGAGAGCCAGGTGGAGGAATCTACATTGTACAGGGTGGCACAGTGCCAGCCTCCTCTAAAGGGCACAGCTGGGGCTGATCCCAGTATCATGCTTTGCCCTTTCTTGATTTCTCCCTCCTTCTAGCAGAAAATACCAAGATTGGCTACCTAGTTCCAGATCAGGCAGAGGACCAGACAATTCCCTGTGTCGACAAGAATCAGTACCTTTTATGCAGACCCCCAGGCTCCTTGTTTTCTTTAACTGTTGAATAGGGTGGAGGAGGTGACCTCAGTGGAAGAAGCAGTGGTTCATAAGTAACTTGACTCCTATTAATATGATTCTCAGAAGAGTCAACCAAGACTCATGGAACTGCCTCATACTGAATCAGATCCTTAGTCTATCAGTGTCAGTATTGTCTACTTAGATTGGCAGCAACTCTCCTGGGTCTCAGGTTGCAGCCATCAACATGATCTTTACTGGAGGTGCTGGGGATTGAACGTGGGACCTTCTGCATGCCAGGTAGATACTCTACCACTGCGCCATGCCCCTTGAACCACTGAACTCACTAATTGGACTGTGGAGAGTAGTCTCAAGGCCAAGCCTAAGGAAATTTCCTCTCAAAAAGGGCGGTGAAATTTTTGCTCTCTCAACTTTACTTTTCCAAGCAGCCTATCAATTCCATAAGTGGAGGTTGTGCCAAAGGCCCTTTACCTAAAATTGTAGAATCATAGAGTTGGAAGGGGGCATACAGGCCATCTAGTCCAACCTCCTGCACAATGCAGGATCAGCCTAGAGCATCTGTGACAAGTGTTTGTCCAGCCGCTGCTTAAAGACTGCCAGCGAGGGGGAGCTTATCACCTCCCTTGGTAGTGGATTCCACTGTTGAACAACGATTACTGCAAAAAAGTTTTTCCTCATATCTAGCTGGTACCTTCCCACCCTTAATTTAAACCCATTATTGCGAGTCCTATCCTCTGCCACTAACAGGAACAACTCCCTGCCCTCCTCTAAGTGACAGCCCTTCAAATTCTTAAAGAGAGCAGTTATTGTTCCCCCTCAACCTCCTCTTCTCCAGAATGAACATTCTCAAGTCCCTCAGCCTTTCCTCATAGGCCTTGGTATCTATTCCAGACCCCTGATCACCCTTAAGAACGTAAGAACATAAGAGAAGCCATGTTAGATCAGGCCAATGGCCCATCCAGTCCAACACTCTGTGTCACACAGTGGCCAAAAAAATTATATATATACATACACATATACACACTGTGGCTAAGAGCCACTGATGGACCTCTGTTCCATATTTTTATCTAACCCCCTCTTGAAGGTGGCTATGCTTGTGACCACCACCACCCTTGTTGCTTTCCTCTGCACCCACTCCATTCTGTCCACATCCTTCTTGAACTGAGGTCTCCAGAACTGCACACAATACTCCAGGTGTGTACTGACCAATGCAGTGTACAACGGAACTATGACATCTTGCGATTTGGATGTTATGCCTCTGATAGGCTATGATATACCCCAAGATAGCATTAGCTTTTTTTTGTTGCTGCATCACACTGGCTGCTATTTAACTTACAGTCCACTTGTACCCCAAAATCTTGTTCACACACACTGCTACCCAGAAGTGTATCCCCCAACCAGTATGTGTGTTTCTCATTTTTGTTACTGAGATGTAGAACTCAGCACGTATCCTTAAATTGCTTCTTTTTCACATCCATCCGCAATTCCAGTGTCATCTGCAAATTTAATGAGTAGCCTCTCCACACCCTTATCCAGATCATTGATAAAAATATTGAAAAGTACTGGGCCCAGAATGGAAACCTGTGCCACCCCACTGGACACCTCCCTCCATTCAGATGAAATGCCATTGATAACTTCCCTTTGAGCACAGTTCTCCAGCCAATTCCCTATTTACCTAACTATCCTAGAGTGCAGTCCACAGTCCTCTAGTTTACCCAGCAGAACATCATGGGGAACCCTGCCAAAAGCTTTACTAAAACATCAGCAGTAAGTTCATCACTCGATCAAAGAAGGAAATGAGGTTGGTTTGGCAGTACCTGTTGGGGACAAATCACTGGATCACCAAGTTGTCCTTTAGATGCTTGTAGATTGATCCCTTTAAAATCTGCTCCAGTATCTTCCATTATATGAGAGGTATTCTACCCATCAATACCTCTGTGGCTGCTGGAAGCTTGCCTTTACAGGAAATGTCTCCTACCCAGGGCCAGTCCACTGGGCCTCTTTTATCAGAAGATTATCAGGCATGGTGACGTTCCTTTCCTCAGCTTGGTAGAATCATACATTTCTAAGATGCTCTTGTTCTCAGTGGGAAATGAATCTTGGACTGACTCTGTGAAAGTTTCCTCTGCTTTGAGAAAGGGAGGGCATCTTATCCCACCCTAATTAAAGAGGGAAACAATTTGTACTGGAGGGGAATACACACACAAACACACACACATATATATCTGTGTGTGTGTGATATGTGTGTGCACATATACATATAGTATATGTGTGTATTTGTGTTTGTGAGATGTGTGTATAGAAATATATTCACAAACATATAGTAACATGCATACACCCACACACATATTTACACACCCACACTCATGTATGTGTGTATACACACACATCCATCCATCCATACACATGCACACACAAATATATGTATACATATAGACGCACACACATGGATGGATGGATGGAAGGAAGGAAGGAAGTGGGGACCGGCAAGAAACTTGTGGGATGGGGTTGATATCCAGAAAGACACCCCTGTACTGATTCCCAAGCCATGCACCCCTGGAATGTGATATAGCAATGTAACCCTAGAATATTAATATGACCCAGCAATGCCCATTTGAATTGGAATGGTATTTCTTGCACATAAGGGAGAAAAATCCAGTTCTAGGCCCCAGGCAGGCTGGAATGATGTCAAGTCTGGTTCACAGGCTGGACAGACATGGTGGCCAATGCTGAATGGCTAAGGAGCATCCATCTTTCTGCTCCTGGAAATGAAGAATTCCAGGCCCAGAGAGGGACACGTAGTGGGCAGAGCTGTAAAAGTTCCTTCACTTCTTTTGGCAACCTTTTAAGTCCTGTTATCAAAACATAAAAAATAAGGGTTACCAAGACTCCTGCAACACAAATAAATGGCTTGTATATATATGTTCTGTTATTCTTCAGGGCAAGACAGCAGAAACACAAAGGCTAAAGGTTAAGTGGCCATCTTGTTGTGAATGTGTGGTATACCTGTAAACTGGTCTCACATTTCTGCCAGAGAATCTGACTTTTAACAAGATTTCTGTTTTTCTTTAATTACTACTAAAGCTATCAAAGTCAACCAATCTCCTGAACACTTGATGGATGCCTATCCATATTTGACATTAAGGGAGAAATCTATCACTTTTGGGGAGCTTCAAAGGAATCAGTTTGGAAAAACAGGGCCATAAAAAGTCATTTGGCCAGTGTAATTAAAATTCCTCTATTGGTATGGGTCTATGACACAATGATATCTGATTGGATATTCCACATATGACCCTCTGATTTTCCATTGGTGTGACACTCTGCTTCCTTATTGGGCAATTGAATCGCTTGATGTGACGTAATTTACCCTAGAAAACAGGCAATCCCACCTGTCAGGGTTGGGAAAAAAGAGAATTCCTCCATCCTCTCCTCCCTCCCTTCTCAAGAGAAATCTCCCTCCAGAGGCCTTGTGTTTCCTCTGACTGAGCCTACTCTGCAAGATCTAGGTATTGTATCACCTCTCCCGCCATCCATACTTGTTCAGCTAACCACTGTATTCCTCTTGTATGCTTGAAATTGTTTGATTGGGATGTAACTATTTTAAAACCTATACCTATAATAAAATCCATTATTAACCAAAGGATTTTCAGTGGTCTATCTCTGTAAACATTGACAGAGATCCTTGCTCACCTCATATCTCGTAGACTCACCATTTTGAGCTAAGAAATATTAAGATTCCCCAATAAAAGGTTAGTTGAGGTGTAACAGGGTGGTGATGACAAAGAGGGGGGAAGAATTAGCATACTTGTAAGCACTGGGCTGGTAGTAGGAACAGTAGGGAGGTGGGGAGGTAGGTCCACCCACCCACCAGCAATTAACTACCACCCAGCAAGGCAATGAGCCACAGCAGGCCCAGCAGTGTGAGGAGTTGGGGAACTGTGAAACTCACCTTCTGCTGGCCTCTGGGAGCCTCTTAAAGCTGCCACTCCCAAACTCCTGACGCCAGATGGCCACCTCTCCAGGACTGGCAATAGGGGAAGCCACTCCTTCCTTTTCATTTTCCATCCTGCCAGGCTCACTGTGGCTCCTGGCTACCCCCCACCAAAAGTGACACAACCAGGCTCTCTGAAAGAAGTATGTTGTCTGCCCCTGCACAGACTGTAACCATAAAAAAGTTCCACATTTGGGAGATTGGGGAGAAGAGTTTAATGGAGGAAGGGAATAAGATCCAAAAGCAAATGAAATAATCTAAGAAAAAGAGCCTGTTTTTACAGAACAGCACCATGGTTAGCAACTGTTGTACCACATTACCTGCTAGCCAAATTAATGCTTCTGCAATACAGATAACAGCACACATTCAGAATTCCAGGCAGGGCTGAGTGCCACTGCCAACACAGCAGATTATCTTCTATGCATGATAAACAGTAGGATCAAAACAGGGGCAGAAAAATCCAGAGATCATGGGCAAAGGGGTTGTAAAGATATCAGAAGCAGAATAAGCACAAAGGCTTAGAAAGCTATCCAACAATTGCTTTATGAGCAATCCATTCCTTCTCATTCAAGAGACTTAACCAATTATCACACTGCCTTTTTCACTTTTCAGTTTAACAATCACACACTTGGAGGCAAGTTGAAGTCCAAGTGGCTTCTCTGTGCAGATTACTGGTCAAGATTTTCTCCGCTTAGTTCTTTCATTCTTGGTAGGCTGTTCGAACTGGTGACACTTCTAGAAGCTTGAAACCGTGAGGGAAAAGAACTCCCAGAACAGGGAAACTTCCTGTCAGTGGAAAATAGTCTTATCACATGATTCAAACTCACTTAACACATCCCCTTCCCTAAAAGGGGGAAAGAGTTATTTAAAGCAGTGGTTGCCACTGCACTCCCATCTTGCATCTGAGAGAGGGACAGTGATGGGAAAACAGCTTGGCTAGTGACACAGTATTCTTTAATTACATTTTTATTTATTGTTGGGATAATCAGAGCTGTACTGTCTGTTACAAAGGAACTCTGTCCATATCCATAATTAACTGTTATGCATTCAGTTTAATGCCCTTGATGTATTCCTTTTTGAAGAAGTAAAGGCTGTGACTTACAAACATTTGCAATGGGTTTTAAGCATGAAATAATTGCTTACGGCTGAATAACTATGTGTCAGAAATAATATTTTTAAAATCTAGTTGCGCCTCTTAGACTAATTTTTATTTACAGAGTGTGAATGACATTTGGGAAATCCCCCTTCCCCAATTTTACTGGGTTTTTTGGAATTTCTTCAGATTAATTGGATTATTCTACTTTCTTGATTCAGGAGAGCTCTACAAACTTGAAAATGTCATCTGTCCAACGCCTTGTATACTCGGTCATCAATTTCTTGCGTGAACAGAGTCAGATGGATACATTCACTTCAGATGAACAAGAAAGCCTGGAAGGTTGGTGGTGATTGATGAGTGTGATGTCCGATGAAAGTACTAGCTTTGTATAGCATTAATTATGTGAAAAGCAAGAGAGAGGCATTAGTAATCTTGTTTAGATGACTGGGGAAGGCAATGGCAAACCATCCCCTAAAAAGTCTGCCGTGAAAATGTTGTGAAAGCAACCTCACCCCAGAGTCGGAAACGATTGGTGCTTGCACAGGGAACTTTTCCTTTCCTTTCCTTGTTTTCTTTAACAATAGTGGCTTTCAAACAATGTACTTAGGGATTCCTTGGATACTTATGCAGCGTTCCTTGCACAGAGGATCAGTAATGTGTAGTCACAGGATAGTATTTTAGTGCTTTCAGGGGTACTTAGTTCATGTGATGTCATAATGAGGTCCACCAGGCAGGAAGAGTCCTTGCATAGTTGTGAGATTTGGGTAAACAAAAATTATTTCTAGTAGCCAACAAGGCACAGCTTTCTCACTTGCTGTTCCAGTTAGGGAAAGGAAGTGTGCTTTTTTATTTACTCCCCAGAGGAACAAGGTTATTACAGGGCATGTGTCTATAGCTATCTGTGTCCTCCAAACCATATCATCATCATCTTGACACAAGGTATAGGCTGTTTTGAGAGAAACATTCTTTCCTGGTGGCTTTTCTCAAGCTTATTACTTACAGATTGGAATATGCCAGAGGTTTTCCTTACTGGATTGCCTTTACAGTCACCACTTAGGACTGTATTTTGTGAGGCTAGGCCTGGCCAATCCTTCTCATGAACCACGTGATCACTCTGGAACATGACCCAGAAACTTCTATAATGTACAGGGCTCCTCATCAGGCTAGTGAATGTGAAAAAGATTCCCTGAAGATCAAAATTTTGAAGACAGCTGTTCTTTGATAATAACTACAGTAGATAAGGTGATACTCATGTTTATAAGGCTTCTGCATTCTACATTTCAAGTGCTCTTTGACTGGAATTCAGCATTATCTGAAGGGCCATTTCACATGCTACAGAAAAGAACAATCTTGTCACTGCTACCATGGCTCGTCTTGCAGAAAATCTTGGGCTCTTATTTATCCAGAAACACTTTTTTCCTCCAGAAGAGTGAAAGCTTTTCATATGTTGTAGAAAAAGACATTGATTTATCATAGACATTAGAGCTTTGTCTCTTCCAGCAATGTGTAAAGATGACTTGGATTGTCAGGCTGTAGATAACAGATGTTCTGTATCTCCCCTTAGGATACTCAGGTATTTGCTAAATTTGTGAGTGAGATGCTGGAGGCCTCAATTTCACCTTTTTTATTGCCATGCTTAGAAAGCTAAAATTAATTCTGCAATATTCTAAACGTAGTTTCATGAAGGGGTTATTAGCTGATGTCATTTTGAGAGAATTGAGATGATTCTTGCAATAGTGTTTTTGTTATGTAACTAAAACTTGACAATCAATCAAGTGCTAAGTATTTTTTCCCAGAATGTAAGTATGAATTGTGGTTTTGCCTCTTGCCTTATAAGAGCTTCCCCATTCATTATTGAAGAGTGGCAGCTCCATAGAATGAATGAGGAAACCCCCTGCAGAAGATCCACTGTACGTGCTTGTGGTGTAGATGTGTGTATGTTTCTTTAAAAGAACCATTGGTATGGGAAGAGATGTATATAGGTCGTATATAGGAAGTAGGAATGAATACAGCTGTAGGAATGTGTTTATCTGCTGTTTGACTAACATCTCTATAAACAGATTTTGGATTTGAGTTGGATGCAATATTGAGCAGACATGGCAGCGCTATAGAGCAGGGGTGTCACTCATTTGTTATGAGGGCAGGATCTGACATAAATGAGACCTTGTCAGGCCACGCCATGTGTGCCATAAAATGTTATGCCAGGTATCAAAGATATAAATTTCTAAAGGGCTCAGACAAACAAAGATTTTTTAAAAATTTAAAATAATGCTTAAAAGCTTAAAATAATGCTTAAAATAAAATGCTTAAAAGATTAGCACACTTTAAGTATTTTATTTAACGGTCTCTGATAACATACCTCTTACTTTGAATTATTGCATCAAAATCTGGAAACAATGTCTGTGCTGTAGCAATCTTGAGTATGCTGTTCAGGTGTTGTTCAAGTATGTGTCTGTAAGTTGCAAATCTACCTTTGATTTATTGACATTCATTACAGAAATCTCATGGTCAAAGCTTTGAACCTAAGATCCAGGGGAAAACATGAAATGGCTGGGCATTGCGAGCCTTTGTACATAAGTTGCTCATGTGCTAATCAGCCATTGGAGAAAACAGGTTTTGCTCTGTAGCTCCTGTGCGATTGAGCAAGCCTGGCAAAGCAAGCTGTGATGCAGAAGGAAGCAAGAGAGAGAGAAGGAAGCAGATGACAGTGAGTTGCTTGTGGGCCTGATAGGAGCCCTCCAGGGGCCTGATCTAGAGTATAAACCAGGGTTTGGATAGAAACAATTAATTATGATATCTTTACACACTTCACTCGGTAAAGTAGTCGGAATGAAGTGCCTTGTCGAGGGACTGAGAAGGTTTGTAGTTGACTGGACAACCTGACCGAGTCTTTTTGTAACTTGGGAGGGGGTTTGATTAGAGGCTCCAGCACCTATACTGCAAAATTTGCTGCCCCTACCTAAAAAAATAGCCCCCTGAGCTCCAGATATCCCTGGATAAATTTCCCCATTATACGCAATGGAAACCATTGACTATAATGGTCCCATAGGTATAATGGAACAAAAACAAATGGGATTTCTGAAAAATCCTGAATCCGAATACCAAACTGGTATTGGAATTTGGGAATATTGGAGAATACCAATATTTTCCAGGTACAATATACTCTCTGTCTGTCTATCTATCAGCCATCTATCTATCCATCTCTTTCTCCCTCCCTCCCTCTATCTTCCATCTTTTTTTTGGTAGAGCAAGCCCAGCAGGAACTCATTTGCATATTTGGTCACACCCCCTGATGGCACCATTGTTCCACATAGAGCTTTTTAATAGAAAAGGCCCAGCAGGAATTCATTTGTATATTAGGCTACAGCCCCTGACACCAAACCAGCCGGAACTGCGTTCCTGTGCATTCCTGCTCAAAAAAAGCCCTGTATATATATATTCTATAGGGAAAGTTCCCCCTGCCCTCTTACAAAATGGGGTGGGATCCTGCATTCTTTTCTCCCCATCACTATCACTTCTTGCAATCCACAAAGACAATTGAGAAAAAAAGAATCCCTCTTCCCAGCATTCTGCTTCTGAAGCTACTGGGGAGGAGATACACAACTACCACTCTTGTTCATCCCTGCTTCAGTGAACTAGAATAGTAATTGCTACTATGCCTTGACCATTTGCAGGCTTGTGGTTGCAGTTGTACAGCATTGGATGAGCTGAATCCATCCCAAGACTTGTCATCCTTGCTACTTATTCTAACACGATTAGCTTGAACTTATGCATACCCTTTAATTTTGACTATCTAGCGGTCCCAAAAAACGCGAATATTTTCAGGATTTGGGAGCCTGGGTATTTTGAACAGCTTTAAAAAGTACCCAAATCTATATTTGGCTGAAAGAATAGCTGGAAAATACTGATAAGGTATTTGCTGGCTATTTTTCCAGCTCAGATATAGCCAAATGTATACCTGTACGCTACACTGTAACTTTATATTAACTGTGATACTTTGCAAAGCCATTTTCTTAATTTTGAAAGATTTTTGGAAGTGAGAGAAACTTATATAGATCTTTTCTTTCAAACTAGTGTTTGTTTTAGACTGCTCTAGAGTTTCAGAATAGTTTATGAGCAGAAAACTGACGCAGTTGGCTTGTCCTAGAAAGGTCAGAAATATTTTGGAAAGTCTGCATCTTGGTATTAAAAAGCTTCACTGGTAGCATATTTGTTTTTTGACAGTCACATGCGTATGTTACATCAAAATGTTCATGTTATGTAAAGTGGAAAAAAAAATCCATGAGTGATTGAAACAGTATATTAGCAGAAATGGTCTATGCTATGAATAGACAGGCTTCCCAGTGCTTTGAAAACTTTTTCTTTCTAAAATATTGATTTGTCTTGCCCAGTGGAGATGTACCTTTCAGCTGCAAGAGCCTGTTTGGGTATATCCCTGCATGGTATAATGGACAGTGCTGGACTTAAAGACTTGGGCTGTGATCCCACATGCGAAATAATGCAGTTTCAATCCACTTTCAATGCACTTTCCAACTCGATTTGACTGTCAAAATCCAGTTTAAAGTGCATTGAAAGTGAACTGAAACTGTATTATTTAGCATGTGTGATCACAGCCCCAGGGTGCTTTCATATGGTAATGGTTTGCAAGTGAAGTTTGCCATTCTTACATAGTAAAAATCCAGTTTCAAAGCATGTTATTTAGTGTGTGTGTACGCACCCCTGGAGTTGGATTTTATAGCTGTCATCTGCTAAGTGAGGAGTTTTGGTCCAGAGTAAGACTTCTCACTTAATAAAAGTGAGTCATAGTCTTGATTCAAGTCCTTGCTCAAACCCAGAATCTTTCATAGAAGTTGGGGCATATAATTGGACCTGATCTTGCCCTGGCTAGTTCTCTAATTTGTATAGATATAATGGTGTTGCACAAACTGAATCCCTGCCTAACATTCCCTCAGGTTATCAGTTGTCAGGTTTTGAGTCCTAATAGTGGCAAGAAATAATAAGTCTTTGGGCAGTTCCAGGCATGCAGAAGAATCTGTGACTTGGCAGACTAATTTATGATGACTTTCGAAAGCCAGGTGGCTCAAAATTGGATTAAGTATTGCAGTGCTTTACAAATAACTAATACAGCTTACTCTTGAGTGTTTCCACTGGTCTGTAGGAAGCTCAGAACATTCTTCATATGTTACGAAAAAGACAAATGTCTATTTGTCTCTTATCCTACTTGTTTCCATGATAACCACTGTGTTTGCAAATATGTAAGGATCTGTGGTACTTGTTTGCTGGATGTTTTCCAAACACTTTTCTCCCTGTCAAGTATGAGTAAAGGCAAGTTCAAATATCTTGTTCCTTATCCTTTTTTCTCCCTTTGCACGTACTAATTCCTTCCTTGTTTGAGTAAACCGTAGTTTGCTTGTCATCCAGACTGGGCACAGAAGACGAGGAAACACACAAGCTTGCAGAATATGATGCTTTGTATCAAGTCACATTCTTCTGGAGACACACTTGTGGACAAACATGAATCTGTCTTTTCCTTCATAGACTGCAGCTGAAGCAGGAAAAGTGGCAAATGACCAGTGGCAAATGCCTCTTTATCTGGGATTAAAGTGCTATAAAAGGCTTTATGCTACATTTAACAATTGACTTTTGGATTCTATTACAATTTGATACACAGAAGATACCACTGCTAGTTGTTCCCTCTCACTCAAGATAAAAACTAATACATAAAAGTTAATATTTAGTGTACACCTTGGATTAGAGGGTTGTTTTTATAATTTACCAGGAAACAAGCTTGATCACCTTAACTGGAACCAAAGTATTTCATGGTTTTGGACCTAGAAATAGCAATCTGGTTTTTAAATCTGTAATGCATTTTTTGTTCTTTCTTATGGAAGTTTCTAAAGTTTACACGGTAAAGGTAGCATTCCACAGTTAAGAAGGGCACATCAGCCTATCAATAGCCAATTTTGAGATATTTATTTCCCACTGGAATTAAACCCAAACAAGTGGTAGCCATATAATATAAGCTTGTTATTCCAGTTTGGTCCTTGAATCTGTTAAACATCTTTATTATATTGTATGCTAATTTGCTGTTCAACCTCTGCCCACATGTATGGACTGGTAACTTCTGTTTCAGTGTATCTGAAGAAGCATGTGTGCACATGAAAACTTACACCTTGAATAAAACTTTGTTGGTATTAAAGCTGCCCCTGGACTTGAACTTTGTTCTATAGCAGGGGCAGATTGCTTAGGGAGAAGGTTTAGTGCTTGAAGAGAGATGTGGTATAAAGAACTGCACTGTTTTGTCCAGCTGAAGTACACCAAAGAAGCACAAATTCACACTTGCCCTCAAAATAGCATACTGATTGAGGTGTATCCAACCTTCCCATAGGTGGTTTTGTTTATTTGTTTCAGAGAACGAGGGCTTTTTTTTGCAGAAAAAGCCCAGCAGGAACTCATTCCTGCTTAAAAAAAAAAAAGGCCTACAGAGAACTGTTCACGTTGGTACTTAGTGTCATGAAACAATAAGAGCATTTATGCATGCTGGTACTAAGGCCTATGGTGCCCCAGGCAAGCTCCCTGCCTGCCGCCCCCCCCCCGCCAACATCTGCCTTCTTTCCTTCTGCAGCACCACAGCCGCGCTCCATCACCCGCTTCCCTGGTGCAATCAGAGGAGTGCTGCTATGAGGCTCGACCCTACCCACTTTGACGGGGCCCAGACTTTTTCTAAGTTCTCTCCCCTCACTTCCGGAATGGGAAGTGAGGGGGGAGCGAACCTCTTCCAACATGCTCTTCAAAGAACTTAAAAGAAGCCTGGGCCCTGTTGAAGCAGGTAGGCCCGAGCTTCATTGTTGCGCTCCTCTGTTCACACGGGGGGAGGGGGGGGCAGAGCACAGTGCTGTGGAAGGGAAGGGAGGGGCGGGGGGGGGGAGAGACAAACTTAGGCAAATTTCTTGGGCATGGTGGGGAGCCCAATTCGGTGCCCCCCTCCTTGTGGCCTAGGCAAATGCTGCCCTGAGCCTGCTTTGGTGGGGCAGGTAGGATATAAATCCAATAAAATAAATAAATAGTGGGTGAGCCATCCCTGGGTTCAAGAATAGAGGATCTCCTTTTTTTTTTAAAGTAATAATGTTCATTATTTTTTCACAGTGGCAATTCAGTGTTTGGAAACAGTTTTTAAAATCAGTGTGGAAGATTCTCATCTTGCGGTACCTGTGCGCTTGACAGACATGTTTGTAGACTGTTGTCATAAGGTAAGCAATGAATTAGCACATATCTGTGTTACAACTTAAAAATATTTTTAAGAGAGCCTTGCAGTTTTGTGAGGATGTTTGGTATGTCTAATAGAAAAGCTTAAGCACCACATAAAATGGTAATTCTTTTAGAACTAGTTTTGATGGTAGCCTAGATGTGTAAGGTGCTGCTTCAGGTTGCCTAGGACTGGAATCCATAGAACACAGGAATGAATAGTGAGCCCAGTTTCTGAGAAATGATTATCCTGAATAGCCATCCTCACACTGCACAGCAAAGTGCTTTTGAAACTGTAGTGGAGGGGTGCTGAACTCATTTGTTATGAGGGCTGGATCTGACATAAATGAGACCTTGAAAAAAAAAATGAGACCTTGTTGGGCCAGGCCATGTCAGGTTGGGCAGGGCCTTGTTGGGCCAGCCATGTGTATACCTATTTAAGATTCGGTAGTAGCAGAGATATAAACTTTATAAAGGACACAGACAAACACAATTAAATATATTTTTTTAAAAACTTAAAACATGCTTAAAGCATGTACTTTTTGGTCTTAAAGGTATTTTCTTTGTATATCTCCCATGGGATCCAGGGAACAGGGCAAAGGAAGCTCTGGTTCTTTCCTTCCTTCCCCAGGGGACTGCGGGGAGGAGCCTCAGCCAATAGAAAGCAGACAGACTTAACTCAGTATCTCTGCTGTGTGATTGAGAGAGCCTGAAAGAACAAGCTCAGCCTTTCCCCTTCCACACCAAGGGAAGAGCCTCAGCCAATTGAGAAAAGTAGAGGTTTTGCTCTATAACTCCTGTATGATTGAGCAAGCCTTGCAAAGCAAGCTGTAATGAAGAAGGAAGCAGATGATAGCCAGTTGCTTGGGGGCCTGATAGGAGCCCTTGGGGACCTGATTCAGCCCCCAGGCCACATGTTTGACATCTCTGCTGTGGGAAGTTTGTTGTGTGTTATGCGACTCAGGTGTTCAAAGGCAAAAAATTCCATTGAGCTTTTGCCAAGCCCATGTTTGAACTTAAGCAGTCTTTAGATCTTGTCCCTTGTCATTCTTTGTTTTAGATCTTGACCTCTATTTACTGTCTGGTGTCCAGTTCTTAAACATTTATGCGTGTTCCAAGTGCCAATAGAATACCCCCGCTAGTTCGGCATGGTATTTTTGATATTGCAGTGGGATAACAGATTTCTTGCCTCATCCACAACAGCTGTCTGCAGACGTTGCAGGAGTTAGTGTTATGGTCTTTGAAAGTACTGTACATGATAAGCAAAGTCAAAATAGTCCGGTATGGTAATGTTGGTTTAAAACAACAACAACCAGATTTTTCCTGAAAGATGGAACAGGGGCAAAAGGAAGATGAGTATTGGTTATTTGTGGGGTTTTTTTTTTTAAATTAGGTTGTTGAATTGTTAGGTGGGATAATCCATAATTCTAAAGAAACCTAATTGTTTAAGGGTAGAAAGATGAAATTGGAGGATGGCAAGTGGAGATAGTATTTTAGCTGAGCTGCACTGCGCTGGCATTGTAATAGCCATGGAATGTGTCATGTGTCAGAAACTCTTTGTGTGTTTGTGATCTAGAATAGATTGACTGAGTGCCCAAAGTGGGTAGGATTGTGTCAAACATATGTGGAGAAAAACATGTTGCAGCAGGTGGTTGCACCGTGCTGCAAAATGAATGCCTGTTGCAGGACAATGCATGCATGCTGGTATATAAATGGCTACCCCTTTGCAGTCAGGCTAGTATATAGCAGTCTGGTTGACAAACATAGAGCTCCCTTCCTCTGCCATGAGTGATATATACCACTCATGCAAAAGGAACATGTGTAAAAATCTCAGAACTCTTATAACCAAATAAAAGTTTGAATTTTAAGACTACCCTATCCAGTTTTTAGAATGTAGTGGATTTTATTGGTTGTAATTTTTTTACTAGGGCTCTCAGCTTTAATAAGTCATTCTGAATGGCAAGAGTAAATGTTCAATCTTTTAGCTTTGCAAATTGAATGTGTGATGATTCAAAAATATTTTGATTTTTCTGAATCTCTGATACATCGTAGCTTGTTTTTATTAAACTGAAAATGATCATACTTAAGTATTTCAAAGGGTGCTGATGTTGAGTTTTTAGTAATGTGTTTATTTATAATCAAATAATGTATCTGTCCTAACTTCTTTATTGTAAACTGCTTTTGCTAGATTTGTATGATGAATCGCAGATTTTCTGAGGCATAGTCCTTCTTGTTGCATGTTACTTAGATAACGCTGAGCCTAGTCCCAAACCATAGGTTCCTTGCACATGGCACTAGGTTACAAGCCAGAATGGGTATATGTAGATCTAGCAAACAAATACCTTGACTTGACTGTGCTGATTGCTGGTTTGGGAGAAAACAATCTGGATTCAGCCCTTCCAAACTCCCATATAGGTAATTAATAACATCAAACTTGACTTATGTGTCGCAATCCAGCATGGACCACTGCACTTGCATGTCCAAGAGTTGGACACAGGGTTTGGTTTTCTTTTTAAAATATGTATAATTAAAGAGGGGGAAACTAACATTGGAAAACTAACATGTCACAGTGTTGTTTTGACTGGCTTCTTTTTCAGTTCAGAGATACACTTAATGAAAGGGTTCGTATCCACCGATTTCTACATTCCAAAATTTATGTTCATTCTATAATAGCTAATTGTGGCCAAATTTCTGTTTTAGTGTGATGACAGAGATAAGGTAAATCTGGAACGCTTATCCAGAAATGAGACTTGTCTTTTTCAAAATTCATACAGAATGAGATACTGCCTCTCTCAGATTCTTTGCCAGAGGATATTGAGAAAGCTGACCAGCTGAAGGATGAAGGTATGCATAAAGAAAAAAAGGAACCAGTTTAATTCTATCATAGCTTTTACAGTTGATGCCTGTATTAAAACATGGCTCTTGCATGGATGACCTTCTGGTCCAGTAGAAAACTACATTGCAGAATAGTAGATGCTGTGTTTTGAAAGAGATTAGTGTGATGGTTGATCTGGAGGAAATTTAAGAAGCTGAGCAAAACCAAAAACAGTGCAATCTTACGTGTTTTTACTAAGATGCAATAGACATTTAGGTCAGTGATCTTAATCCCTATGGAAGTGCATGTAGGATTGCACCCTTAGTATTCCTTGTCTTAGGTATATGAATTTAAGGCCATAGCTTCCGTGGCCCAGATTATTGGTCATGAAAATATTTGTATATTTTACCTTTAATGAAATATAGGAATTAGGATAGTGTGCGATTGTCAGGTGGCCCTGTGGAATACCAGGCTGGTTGTTGTCTTTAGACATCTCTTCATATGTTGACTTTAGTGTGTTTCTCTCTTCCACAGACTGTCATTTTTAACTGTCCAGTATTCTTGCCTCTTTTATTCTGCTAGCAGACTCAGTTTCAGCCATCAGTCCTTTATATCCTTCAGTCTCACTCCATATTTAT
This sequence comes from Heteronotia binoei, assembly GCF_032191835.1. NCBI lineage: Eukaryota > Metazoa > Chordata > Lepidosauria > Squamata > Gekkonidae > Heteronotia > Heteronotia binoei. The sequence continues at coordinate 141,471,876 of NC_083226.1, forward strand.
AGAGTGCCTGTTTACTAATAAAAAAGATTTATATGCTATCCTTCCTTAAACCTCAGGACGGAAGCACATTTTAGCAAGCAAGTTCAGATTTGCACAGCAAACTTATTGCAAGTTTAAAACAGTTTAATTAATATAAGTATAAAAATACAGCCATTGCAATTGTATTCTAAGCTGTCAGCAGAAACTGCTGGCAATCTTATAGGCTTTTGGAAAGGCAGAGGGAGGCAGGGCCTTCAGGATTATTTCTGGAAACCTATTCTGTGAGATGGGAACAACAGTGGCGAATGCTCTCTCTGTATTTTTTGTGTGTTTGTGTCTACACCTGGAAGTCATGTCATCCTCTGGTGACTGACTACTACTGCTCCTGTCTCCAGACTGGGTATTTCAAGGGCAGACTCCCAAACCAAGAAGTAACAAAGTCGACCCTGCTTAGCTTCCAAGGTCTGACTACATTGGGTTTGTCTGGGCTATCCAGGTCAGGGTGACAATGGAGCATGCTCTTGAGTGGGCAGTACTTGAGTGAAAGCAGTAAAAGAAGAGATTGGTGAGCCAAATGAAGTTGGGTTAGAGGTTCATACAGGGGGAGGTTCCTAGACATATCTTTATTTTCTATATTCAAAATGGCTTCCATGCAATTGAATTCACTTGTATAGTTGTTACCAGTTTAGTGTAGTACCTTACCAGTGGCAGTAGTGATTGTTGGGTTGTATCCAGTGGGTCTCTTTCATTAAGTGAAGAGTTTTCCTCTAACAGCGAAAATCTTGCTCTCATGACAAAGCTCCTTATTCTGGACAAGGCTCTTCTCATAGTGGAAGAGAGTTTCTGGGTCCAAGCACTGTGATTGTTATTCTTAACATTTATGATGAATGGTTATTTGTGTGGTTGACTACTTTTGCTTCATGCCTGTCTAGCAGGTCATAAATGCTATTCTTAGTTTACAGATTTGAGGCACTGGGGTGAGGTCTAGTGATGCATCTCAATCCATCAATATATTATGATATTTATTAAACACATTAAAACTTAATATTTCCTTGTGGCTCATGTGCATCTCAACTAGCGCAGATCCATATTATTAGAATGTCGTTTACCGAAACTGTACTGGCTTGCTAATTCCACCCAAGCCATTGCCTTGGTGGTCAAAATAGCAGAGCAGATCTCTTGCATTTAGCAAGCAAAATTTATGTGATGTATTATTTTGCAGCAAATACAATTGCATGATAGAGCATGTGCAGTGCCACTTGGCTCATGCTAAATTGCCAAATTGTGTTTATGAAAAGTTAATCATGAAAGGTAGCAGTTGCTGCATCATTGCTTTATGAAGTGTAGTTTACAGAGATGCTTGGCATTCATGCACAGTTGACATTCATTCTTCTTAATTAAACACAGGTTTATTGCTGCTGTTTATTTCAGGTAATAATCACATGAAGGAAGAAAATTATGGAGCTGCAGTGGATTGTTACAATCAAGCTATAGAACTGGATCCCAATAATGCAGTCTATTATTGTAACAGGTAAATAAGTATCTAATATCTTGAAAAGTTTTTCTTCTCTAATTTCTGCTCTCAGCTCACAGCTAGCATGCCTAACAATCAGGGGTGGAATTCTAGCAGGAGCTCCTTTGCATATTACGCCACATACCCCTGATGTAGCTAATCCTCCAAGAGCTTACAAGGCTTTTTTGGTAAGCTCTTGGAGGATTGGCTGCAACAGGGGTGTGTGGCCTAATATGCAAAGGAGCTCCTGCTAGAATTCCACCCCTGATAATAATTCTAGCATGTACTAGTATTTGGTGTTCAAAGCACTTCATGTGTATTTATCTTGTAATCTTTCCAATAGTTCTTTAAGGAAGGCTAGAGTAAAAACACACCAAGTTCTGATCCTGGTTCAGTCACTGGAGTCCTGTGGCATTTCCTTGTTTGCTTCCCTTTCTCTTTCTAGCCTGTCCTGTTACTCCTGTAGTGGTCAGATTTGTGAAACTAGTTTTGCCCGTTTCACTGGGACTAGGGCTGCAGTGCTGAATCTGTCTGCTTGGAAATAGTCTCATAGGAGATCAATCTGTAACTGACTGTGAACAACCCACTACCTTTGGACCAGCCAGGAAATAGTCTAATTAAAATTGTTGGGACAACTTCCAAGAAAGCATAGTTAGGACTCAGGAGTAAGGATGGGCACGAACCTAATTTTGAACTTGGTTCATTGTTCGTGAGACCTCAGTTCATAAGTTCACCTTGTTTTTAATGGAGGTTCATGGTGCTGATTTGTGAGCCAGACATTCTGGCACTGATGGATTAATTGTTGGGGCAGGGATGGACTTCTGCAGCCCTGGAAACACTGCCCTTAGTGGCCCTCTAAAGCTTGAGAGGCAGCTCTGGCTGCCAACAAGAGAGGTCCCATTCTGCTCTATGGGAGCAGAATGTATATATACCCCAGCTCTCACACAGCTTTTTTTACTTGGCAGCAAGCAGTTAGGCAGAGAAGAAGTAAGAGGCAGAGAGGAAAGGAAACTGAAAGTCATGGGTACGTTTGGTGCCTGCTTACTCAGGGCTCTGAGTGAGCCTCCACCTGTCCCCGATACAGCCAGGCAGGGGGGGCTCAGCCAGTGGGTTCCTCGGATGAGGGCCCATTCTCTTGCCTAATTGTCAACACACCTCTGTGCCATCAGGGTGAGAGTGGGGGACAAGGGTGCTCGTTGTGGGGTGAAGAAATCCACCCCCCCCATCCCATGGGCCCCCATCTCTGTAGAACAAGCCCATCCTGCCAGTTCACCAGTGCCCAGCTGTACTGGCATGTTACCAGGAGGCTCAAAGGCAGAACCTCTGTTGTCCAATGTGTTCTTGGGGATGGAATTGGAGGTAGAGGACGCGGGGATTCAGGGGCTGGCTTTACAGTGGCTTTCCTCTTTCCTCGAAGGTCGGGGACAAAGGGTCGCGATTGGGGGCGAACTATCCCAGAGGCCGCTTGACTGCGGAGTGCCTCAGGGGGCGGTTCTCTCCCCAATGTTATTCAACATCTATATGCGACCCCTTGCCCAGATTGCTCGAAGGTATGGGCTGGGCTGTCACCAGTATGCTGATGACACCCAGCTCTATCTACTTATGGACGGCCGACCAGTCTCCGCCCCAGAAAACCTAGACCGGGCATTACAGGAAGTGGCTGGGTGGCTCAGACTGAGCGGGCTGAGGCTAAATCCAGCGAAGACAGAGGTCCTTTGCTTGGGTCGTCGGGGCCCGGGGAGGGAAATCCCCCTACCAGCCTTTGAGGGTGCGCCGATGATAGCGGCGGACAAGGTCAAAAGCCTGGGGGTACTATTGGAGTCCTCCTTAACGATGGAGGCTCAGATAGCAGCCACTGCCAAGTCCGCATTTTTTCACCTTAGGCGGGCAAGGCAGCTGGCCCCCTTCCTGGAACGTGACGATCTAGCAACAGTGATCCATGCCACGGTCACCTCGAGGTTGGACTACTGCAATGCTCTCTACATGGGGCTGCCCTTGTGCCGAACCCGAAAGCTACAGCTAGTGCAGAATGCCGCGGCCCGGCTGTTGTTAGGGCTCCCAAGAAGGGAGCACATCCGGCCGGGGCTCCGGGACCTGCACTGGCTGCCGATAGTTTACCGAGTCTGGTACAAGGTGCTAGTTATTACCTTTAAAGCCCTATATGGCCTAGGACCTGCCTACCTGAAGGACCGTCTCTCCCCACACGTTCCCCAGAGAGTGCTGAGATCGGGAACACAAAATCTCCTAGTCATCCCCGGGCCAAAGGAAGTCCGCTTAAAATCGACAAGGGACCGGGCCTTTTCTACTATGGCCCCCTCCTGGTGGAACCAGCTGCCGGAAGAGGTGAGGGCCCTGCGGGACCTTACCCAGTTCCGCAGGGCCTGTAAAACAACCCTCTTCCGGCTGGCCTATGACTAGCTAGTATAAGAAACTGCGCGCAGTTATATTGGATGTTCGCTGCCTCTAAATGTTTTAAATGTTTTAAATGTTTTAACTGTTTAAATGTTTTAAATGTTTTAATGTTTTAAATGGTCTAATGTTTGAATTTAAATGTTTTACACTTAATTCCTATTTATGTTAGACTCCTATGTTGTAACCCGCCCTGAGCCACTTGTTGGGAAGGGCGGGATAGAAATCACAAAATAAATAAATAAATAAATAGTGCTGCCAAAACCAGAGCAGCTGATAAAACTATTTGTGGAAAAGAAATCTGAGAGTGGTGAATTAGGGAGTGGTGGGGAAACATCCAGCCCCTCCCCACATCCCAACTCCTTGGGGCTGCTCCCACATTGAGTCCACCCCCTCTCTCAGTCCTCCCAGTCCAGCATCACACCAGAGCAGCTGAGCCTCCAACCTGCCCCAATTTTGGGTCTCTATTTCCAGGGCACACTTTTGGAGCATTTCTGCACCCTCCCCATTGACTCCTGTGTATAAGATCGCCAGATCTGGAGGGGCTTGAACCCCCAATACTTACCATCATCCACTCTCCACAGGTACCTTCAGAGGGCACACCCAAGTCTCTTGCCTCAAGAGCAAAGAGTGGTGCCCAGGAGGGGGAAGAAGAGGCCTGCTTTGTCTCAGTGAGGAGAGGGGGTGGAGGAAGGGAAGGCCCCTTCAAGCAAAAAGGCTCACACTGAGGGTGCTGTGGGTAGGTGTGGAACCTCCTGCCAGGCCATCCTCCTGGAGGTCATTCTCATGGGGAAGTGGGTGCAGCCAAGCAGAAGGGCCAGGGGGAAGGCCCACTAGCCTTGTTGGTGAGCTGGTTGCTGTGGATGGCCAACCTTGGTCGATCATTAAGGATGTGGCCTTTCACCTGCTGCTGCGCTACATTGCTCTGTGGTATTACATCCCCTTGTAGAGGACCTTGAGCTGGCGAGTCTTGCCTTCCATGCACCGCTTTCTGGTGGAGATTGGTCAAGACCAATGTGGATCATGCACTTTATGGCAGACCTGTGGAGCAGCCAGCAGCACAGCTACCTGTCCTTCACTGTCCACTGGAGATGCTGGGGATTGACCTTCTGCACGCAAAGCAAATGCTCTTCCACCAAGTCGTGATCCCTCCCCATGTTGTTGATATTCATGTTTTCTAGCTCAGTTCTTTTTCATACTTCAGAGCTGCTGCTCAGAGCAAACTGAACAACTACAATGAAGCAATAAAAGACTGTGAAAGAGCAATAGCAATAGATCCAAAATACAGCAAAGCATATGGGAGAATGGGGTAAGTGAGCCAGTTGTCTGAATAACAGATTTAAATGCAGCAGAAGACTTTCAAAATCCTATTGGCAGGGTCTGACCCCAAAACTACTGTGTCTGTAGCGAAGTTTCTGTTCCTTCTGATGAAAATATGGGCCAAGATAACATCCTGTGAATATTTGACTCAGGTTCTAACCAGTTTGGTGTAGTAGTTAAGTGCATGGACTCTTATCTGGGAGAACTGGGTTTGATTCTCCACTCCTCCATTTGCAGCTGCTGAAATGGCCTTGGGTTAGCCATAGCTCTTGCAGAGCTGTCCTTGAAAAGGCAGCTTCTGGGAGAGCTCTACCTACCTCACAGGGTGTCTGTTGTGGGTAAGGAAGGTAAAGGAGACTGTAAGCTGCTCTGTTATTCTGAGATTCAATATAAATCCAATATCGTCGTTGTCGTCATCATAATCATCTTTTTTTTCCTGCTTCTGAATGGATTACAATTATGATCAGAATAAAACCTAACTGATTTAAGTGTATTGTTTTAAAACAGTTAAATGTTGGAGATATAAAACTGTCTCACCATATCTTAGAACATGAGAACTGCTGATCTCTTAGCAACAGCCTATGAGTTTTAGTCATTCTGTAAGTGTCTTTTCTTATACACCAACTCTCAAAAGCTCAGTCTTGAGGAATCAAGCTGTAGTTAATATTCTGGTCAGAATGATACAGCAGCAATAGCAACCATCTTTTGGAAATCAAGATTCAAGATTCCTCATAACTCTGCCAGTTTTTCAACTGTTACTGGGATGTAATAAAAACGCATTTGGATTTTAGAGTGCTTAATGTACCATTACAGTTACAATTAGAACAGAGAAGCATATTTGTTGAGTAAGAATGTATTGTTAATTTCTGTGATCCAAAGAAATGGAGATTGTCTTTCTTTGGCACAGTAGTCTATATTTCAATTAAACATTCTTTAGGTCAAACTACTATTCGCAGAACAAATATTGAAGTCAAGGGATGAAGGAAGGTACAACTCTGTTTAGGACTTCGCTGTCAGGATCTTCCATGACTTAGAACCGAATTCCTAATGCTGCTTCATGCATTTTAACACAACTTTAAGCCCTAGCAATTTAATTTTGCTCTTTGACTGTTAAAACTATGTTGTGTGAATCCAAATGATTTATATACAAGAATAAATGCATGTTATTTTATTTGTATTTTCAATTCACTTCCCTTTCTATAACTGGACTTACAATAGTAATTTCTCTGGCCAACAGGGAAGTCCAATTAGTTGTCTGTAGAAGCCACTGATGCTGAAATATAAAGTATATTTCCAAAAGCCTAGGAAATCCTTTGTGCTTTGAAAACCATTTTCATATAATTACGTTCAATACAATATGGCCTTAGCAGAGCAGGACCGGACAAGAAAAGAAACCACTACAAGCCCACTTAAATGCTTCTGAAACAAAACTTACCTTCATTACTATTTTCTGTTCCCTCTATGTGGGTCTCTCAGAGTTTCCAAAAGGTGTGGGCACCAGGGGCATATGAGTCCATATGATAGAATAGAGAGACCTGTCTGCAGCGACCTAAGACAAGGCAGGAGCACAAGTAGTTAGCCTTGCCTAGGGTGCCAAAGGGTTCAGGGCCTCCCTGAACACACCCTGTCTGTGGCTTGTCCTTTATGCTTTCCTCCAAGGTCCCACCCCTCCTTGGCCAGTTTTCCCTCCAAAACTGCTTTCATCCAATCAGAGGGACAGAAGGGATCCTGGGAGATGTAGGCCCACCAGTAACTCCAGTGTAGCCTTCTCCCTGCCTTCTAGGCTGCACTAGGCCTAAAAGCATGAAAGAGACCAACAAGAGTTTCAGAGTATAAACTTTGGATAGTCAAAGCGCCTTTTGTCAAACATGGCTGGTTCTTTTATCCTAATCAGAAGATGGGAGGGTGTTGGAAATGATGCAAAAATATTGCTATTAGCTTGATTAGAGCAGAGAGAAATGCTTGGGGGCAGAAAAATTAGCACCTGTAGGGAGATAAGAATCCTTTGTCCCTATTCAGCCCCAGGGGGTGGGATTCACTGTTCTGAACAATTTTGTGTTGTAATTTCCCCTTGAAATTTACAGACTAAAAAGCTTACCATGGTGCATGCATGTAACCACATGGCCAATATTGATAGCATTCTGCCAAGGGGTGTCAAATTTTACTATAGCTCTCAGACTGGGTGCAGATGTGTGATTAAAAATTGTCCTTACCACTTGATCAGATGCTGCAGACTGCCAGTTTATTGTGTGATTACAACACATTACAAGAAGCTTTGTCTCCACCCCAATAGTAAGCAAATACTGTAACTGAGATTAAAATGTTTCATTTAAACTAATGTTAATTAGATCAGAAGAGAAAAGGAGAGACTTACTTTGTACTCATGTTGGCTGCCTTTATTCATTTTTAGATTGGCTCTGACATCAATGAACAAATACCAAGAAGCAATCAACAGTTACCAAAAAGCACTGGACCTTGATCCAGAAAACGACTCATATAAATCGAATCTGAAAGTAGCTGAGCAAAAATTAAGAGATGTGGCCAGTCCTGTAAGTTATCCTTAACATCTGTTTCACTATTCAGACAATTTAGTAACTCAAAACATTTAAGGTAGTTGATGTACATTCTTTGATTTCAGACTGGAACTGGATTGAGTTTTGATATGGCAAGCTTGATAAACAACCCTGCCTTCATTAGTATGGTGAGTGCATTTAAAATGCATTATTTGCTACATCTGTTTCATATCTTGTTTGAGCAACTGTTTTATGTTAGCTCCAAACCCATCCTTTCTCTTCACCTATATGATGATTTTGAGCAGTACTGTTGATCTAATAATCTTTGTTTTTAATATTGTCCAGGTCCCACAGTATATTTTAATTGACAGTGTTGTACTATAACAATATATTTGGAAAACATTTTTGTAGCAAATAGTTAATTTTATGGTACATTAAAATGTAACCCTTTCCCCATAATGCTGCCAGAGAGTGGTCAAAATGGTCCAGTGAAACACTGGTTGTGTTACAACTCATCTCCTCTATTTCAGGCAGCAAGTTTAATGCAGAATCCACAAGTTCAACAACTGTAAGTATATACGGTACATGGAATTCATAGTTTTGTGCATACCAAAGTATTAAGTTATTCTGAGAACATTGACCACCATGTGGGCCTGAGTATTCATTTTTTTTCAGTGTTAGAATCCTGGAGTTTGAATGTTAGTTAACGCTTTTTGATTTGCCCACCAAGGGTAGATAGTATGGTAGTGGAGGGGCGGGGGAGAAATAGACTATTTTCTGAGTTTAGGCTGGGATCTAGGAGAACAACATACAACGCAAACCAAGCTTGAGCCAGTGTTTTATTATGCAACCTAATGCATTGGGAAATTCTTAGGTATAAATCCCACTGCAGTTCATGAAGGTAGCACAAGAGGACAGCTGTCTGTTGTGCAATTTCCAGTTTTGCACCGGGGAAAAAATTAAGTGAATGGTATTCTTGAATTCTCCTTTCTCCTGTAATTTAGCTATGGTGACCCTTAAGTTTACTTGCATTTCAGTGCTTATAATACAGTAAAGAGCAATTATCATTAAGAAAATCTCTATATTACTTTGCAATATCTATTTCATAGGATGTCTGGTATGATGTCAAATGCTATTGGGGGCCCTGCTGCTGGTGTTGGTGGCCTCACAGATTTGTCAAGCCTCATACATGCGTAAGTATGTTACATACTGCCTTTGGAGGCTACTGTTTGTGGAAACTGTTGTTTTAAAAGTGGCCATGTTGTGGCCTTTGGGGTGGTGGGGCAACATTGATCAAAAACTACAGGAATGCTTGCTTAGAAGGAAAAAAGGAGGATTGCATCTCTGTATCTTTCCTGGTTGGGAGCAAAAGATGTTGCGGAAGTAGGTGGTTGGTCTGCGAAAGGGGAACTTAGCTACTTTTTGCTCTGATATCTCCACCTTGCAAATGGGAGTCTTTGACGCATTGTGGTCACAATTGGTTTCCACTGGCGACTCTCTTGGGAGAGAAGGAATCACAAAAAGTAGAGCCTATCACATCCCTGCCCCCCCCCCCCCGCACTTGACCTGGTGGGGAAAAGAATGTGCCAACAAACTGGCTGATCAGAATTGCCAACCTTATCACTGCTGTACATTTTAGGCCCTTGTTCTAAGCCTTCAACTAGGGTAATGTGGGTTGTTCTTTTCTCCTTACCCAAGTAGCAGGGAACTGCTCACACTGCAGGTGTGTTTTGACTGCACAGCTCACCTGGCAGTGTGTGGCATCTTTCCAAAAAGAATCTGTTTTGACAGTGTATGCCTGTGACTGGTGACTGTGTCCATGTTACCCTGTTATGACTGACTAGGATCTGGAAGACCCAGGTTCACACTCCCATTTTCCCATGAATCTTGCTGGGTTCTCTCGGGCCAGTCACAATTCACACATTCTCACAGCCTAACCTACCCTCAGAGTGGATTGTGAGGACAGCACAGAGAATGGGAATACATAAACACATGAAGCTACCTTATACAGTATCAAATAATTGGTCCACCACGGTCAGTGTTGTCTACTCAGACAGCAGCTCTTCACAGCCTCAGGTGGAGGTCTTTCACATCACCTACTGTATGATCTTCTTACTGGAGATGCCAGGGATTGAACATGGGACCTTTCGCATGACAAGTGGATGCTGTGCCACTGAGCCACAGCCCTTCCCTCATGCTGTCCTGAGCTCCTTGGAGCAAGGGTGGGATTTTAAAAAAATCTACTAGTTATTAATAACATTAGTAAAGTACAGGGTTTGCTCAGTGTGAGTGGCCTTGGGCCTTCTTTTCAGCCTCACAGGCTTGTTCTGAGGCTAAAAACTGCTTTCAGCTCTTTGGAAGGAGGGCAACATACAAATATAATGAATTTTTTAAAAAGGCAGCAAAAAAGCCAAGCTGTGATACTGCCTATAAACAAAATCCTTTGTTTGTGAGTCAGCAGGACACTCTTAATTTACAAAAAGCAATTCACCACTTCCCCCTTCAAACAGCAAAAAAAAGATTCATTTGCTCTCAAGTAATGAGTCATGGAATAAAGTTTTTACATTTTAAAAGTTGATTTTAAAGTTGTGGTTTTTTATTTGTTTTAATTTGTTAGCCACCTTGGTAGCCCTTACGATTGCAGGAAAGGGGTATACGTTTTGTAAAATGTATAATGTACATTAAAAGCATAGGAGCCTACAGGAAGCTCTCCTATGTGCTAAGCAAGGATTAAAATGAGATAATGTCTTGAAATTTCACGATTTTTTAAAGGGAAAAAAATGTTCTATGCATTTTTCCTGGGCTGTAATATGGAGTCATCTGCATTTCTATTTACTATTTTGCTACTTTCACTGGTGGACATTTGCCTTTGCTATCCAACGGTTTTCCTTCACAGTAAGGGTCACTTTTGTAAATGTTTGTCTTCTCTGGCTAGGGGTAGTTTGGGGCCTCTCATGATCAGTGACAGAGAAAGACTTCAGCTCTTTGCTTTATTATACTGACATGCTACTTTTCCATGCCAGACAAGCCCAAGGCAGTTCACAAAACATTAAAAACAATTAATTACAACCAGGCCTCAGATTCAGTGGGAGCTCACAGGAGCACAGCTCCTGAACCTTTCAGAGAGTTCCACCTCCTTGTCCATTGAATAGTATGTGCAGCTGCATAACAATCCCTGGATGGGCTCCACCACCTATTTTTCTACAAAATGACTCCTGATTACAACCTTTGTGAGGTTTCATAATTGTAACAGTTAAAACTGAAATCCAAGGATCAAATGTTTACTCAGAGGGCTTTGGAATAGATAGGTCTTCAGTGGACACCAGTAGACATGCAACAGTGGGGTCAAACTGTTCTGTGTTCAGCCAGTGAGTACCACAGTTTGAAGGTGGCAGCCAAACAGGCCATTGCTCAGATTCTCTCTGAATGTGTACTTGTTAGTTTGGGTTTCTATAGCAAACTGCCCTCAGATGAGCATGGGCAGGAACAGACAGATGAAGGAGGAGAATTTATACCCCGCCCTTCATTCGGAGTCTCAGAACGGCTTACAATCTCCGTTCCCTCCCCTTCCCCTCCATTCCACAACAGATACCCTGTGAGGTGGGGCTGAGAGCTCTTGAGAGAACAGCTGTAGAGCCAGATGGAGATAGTCCTTTAGGTGCTTTGGACCCAAGGCCTTGCTTTAGTTAAGAACTTGGTTTCCCATGTTTTGAGTACTGTACACTATAGGTTTTCCTCTTGTTTACTGATCTTTATAAAAAATACTTTACAGGGGACAGCAGTTTGCACAGCAAATACAGCAGCAAAACCCAGAACTTATAGAGCAGCTACGAAACCACGTCAGAAGCAGATCTTTCAGTGGCAGCACAGAGGAACACTCCTGATTTAAGAGGCACGTGTTAGAACATTGTTCTACTAACTCCAAAAGGCATACTGTAGCTTGTAGCAAATATCACCATTGTAATTCTTCTCAGACATGAGACAGGAAATATTTTGTGTGTATTCCTTATTGTCTGTTGAAAACAGATTCATTGCACACAGATCTGAACATATCATGTATGTATATCAATGCCTTTGTAAATGGAATATAAATAGAGCTGGTGACTTATTAAAATCTCTATGTACATGGGAGCATTTTCATAGCAAGTGGACGATGGTTCATTCTCTCTTGGAGAGAGTGGATTTTGTTGATACACCAAGATCACCAAGTGGGAGAGGAGTAGAGCAGATAGTGCCGATGGACCATGTAATCTTGTACAGAAATTGTTTAATGTGCTATAAGGCAGCCTCTCTCAGATCAGAGGACTAGCCCTATGCAAGTCTATGGGAAATACTAACAATTGTGCATGCCTTATTGGAAATGAGCCTATAAAGGCTCAACTCTGTCTTTCCCCCCCAAAGTGAATTATCACTTTATAGTGACTACTTGTGAAGGAAAAAGGAATACGTGTGGTGGAGTTACCTCAGCTTGAGATATCATAGGAGAGATGTGGGGAAGGTGTGTTTCAGCAAACAGGTACTGGGTGTGGAGTGGGTCAGTGCTAGATAGGAAAGGTGAAGTTGTGCAGAGTCTGGAGATGGATATAGCCAAAGAGGTTTGGTGAGTATAGACTGCCAACTGCATTTTCAAAGAGTGAGCTACTTGAGAGAAGCAATAGCTTGTGTCATTCAGGGAGTGCATGGCCTGGTTTCCCTACAGCTGTTGCAGATGTTAAAAAGACTCTGCTCTGCTGTATGTCAGGAGTGGGGTCGAGAAAATGGCAAGAAAGTGGCAGATCGTATTTTAATGTGATTGAACACTGGAGGATTCACAGTACCAGAGCAGCTTGGTGTGTATGGCTGATGGAAAAGGAGATAAATTTATAAGAGATGGTGGAGGGATACATAGGCATGTGAGCAACACTGTACATGATACAAAGCATGTTAAGATGGAAAGTCTGCCAACAATAGTCTGAAACTCTCTGTAAACCTGAAACTTCACCCTGGGAATAACTATGAGAAACTCCATCATGGAATGACAAATAATAATATTAAGGTAGTTAATATGGTGAGATAGTCTTCACTCTGGTTAAATTCATCTGTTTGCTTAAGTATCTGTGAAAGGATTATCTACATATTAGTAGCTGTCTTAAATGCCTGCCTTTTAAAAGAGTGTTTAGAAGACTTCTCAGGTTCGTGAAATGACATGTATCTCTCTGATCTGTTAATGTCACTGGTGTTCTCTTTTGCTCTGGACTCTTCTCCTTATTGGTGTGTTTACCATTTTTCTTCCTGATTTTTTTTACTTGCTTTTGCACTTCTGCAGACCCAATTTAGAAAGCTGCTTAGGAGGCAGATTTTTCCAAGATGACAGTATTAAAGCAATATTTAGAAAGCAGTTCAGGGGAACATTGTATGGGGTAGAAGAACTAAGTTTGCAGAAGAACTAACTGCTGCTCTGTTTCTTAAAATCTTCCAGCTTCCACTCAATATAGAACATAGAACAACCCATGTGATGGATTCAGGTGGTCCTTATGGACCTGTCCTTTCCAGAAAGCCTAACGCCTTCTGCTGTCTCCAGCAAGTTTTCATGCCATATAGATATATTTGATTATTGGCTTGGGTATATCAACTATACTTAGGAGCATAATACGAGGCTGAACAAATGTAAAAAACCCTCAAATATAGATGATATCAAGCCTGAAGCTGTCTTTAAAAGCAAAGATGTAAGGTATCAAAGATTTCAGGTTTTCACGGCTGGTAACATCATTAGGGTTTGTAGAATCTTTCGGGCTCAAGTGCCGTGTTCTACTGGAGAAAGTTTTCCTTCCAGACGTTTCGTTCTCAGCTGTGGAGAACATCCTCAGTGGCGTTGCAGCCGGAGCAGGCGCTCTGACCTTCTTGGCTGCTGTGCATTGAGTGGGTTGATGCACAGCAGCCAAGAAGGTCAGAGCGCCTGCTCCGGCTGCAACGCCACTGAGGATGTTCTCCGCAGCTGAGAACGAAACGTCTGGAAGGAAAACTTTCTCCAGTAGAACACGGCACTTGAGCCCGAAAGATTCTACAACCCCTAAAGATGTAAGGATTCCTCAGCCTACTAATTGTATTTGCACATTTAACTATTCCAAAGTGGCAGCAAGTAATTATGGCTAAGGTGGCCTAAAGTCATTAGGCTGTTGATCACTGTGCAAATTATTTATTTTATTTCTCAGATTTATATCCCGCCCTCTCCGCTGAAGCAGGCTCAGGGCGGCTCACAACAGTCAAACTAAAACAATAAAACAGTAAATAAAGTTTTAACAATTAATTAATACCAATTAGATAATTTTAAAACAGTTTAAAATGATTTAAAACAATTTTGGTGCTAGTGTTGATTTTATTAAGTTCAGCAATATTGGGCATCTACTTATACTATAATTCAGCTAAAGGCAAGTCGAACTATGATTGTTATACAGGCCTTGCGGAACTGAGGAAAGTCCTGCAAGCCCCTTACTTCTTCTGGAAGTTGGTTCCACCAGTGGGGGGCCGCAATTGAGAAGGCTGTTTCTCTGGTAGCCTTCAGTCTTGCCTCCCTCGGCCCGGGGATTGACAATAAGTTCTGCATTTCAGACGTGAGTACCCTCTGGGGAACATGTGGAGAGAGACGGTCCCTAAGGTAGACAGGTCCACAGCCATATAGGGCTTTAAAGGTGATAACCAGCACATTGTAGCAAATCTGAAATACTACTGGCAGCCAGTGCAGTTCCCGCAGCCTTGGCTGTATGTGCTCCCGTATAGAGAGACCCAATAACAGCCTGGCTGCCGCATTCTGCACCAACTGCAGTTTCTGGATACGAGACAAGGGTAGCCCCATGTAGAGGGCATTGCAGTAGTCTAGTCTTGAGGTGACTGTTGCATGGATCACAGTTGCCAGGTCGCTGCGCTCAAGGAAGGGGACCAACTGTCGTACCCGCCTAAGGTGAAAGAAGACGGATTTCGCAGTGGCCGCTATCTGGACCTCCATTGCCAATGTGGGCTCCAGCAGCACCCCCAAGCTTCTGACTTTGGGTGCTGATATCAGTGGCACCCCATCAAAAGGTGGTAGAGGGATTTCCCTTCCCGGACCGCCACGACTCAGGCAAAGGACCTCTGTCTTCATCGGATTCAGCTTCAGACGACTCAGCCTGAGCCACCCTGCCACGGCTTGCAACGCCAGGGCTAAATTTTCTGGGACAGAGGCCAGTCGGCCATCCATCAGTAGATAGAGCTGGGTGTCATCAGCATAATACATTTTATTTATATCCCGCCCTCCCCGCCGAGGCAGGCTCAGGGCGGCTAACAGCATCGGCCAATATAACAAATTATACAATGATTTAAACAGTAGGTAACAGTTAATTAAAATTCTAAAAACAGTAAAACAATAAAATTGATGGCAACCCAGCCCATATCTCCGGACAATCTGGGCAAGGGGGCGCATATAGATATTAAACAACATCGGGGAGAGCACCGCCCCCTGAGGCACCCCACAATTAAGCGGATTGTTCACCGATCGCCACCCTTTGTCCCCGACCGAAGAGAAAAGAGGAGAGCCATTGCAGGGCCAACCCCTGAATCACTGTGTTGGCAAGGTGGTGGACCAGCAACTGATGGTCGACCGTGTTGAACGCTGCTGACAGGTCCAACTACATCAGTACTGTTGAACCGCCTCGATCCAGATGCCACTGGAGATCATCCACCAGGGCGACCATTTAGAAAGAATGGATGTGATTACTAAGAGCCAGCATGGTTTTCTCAAGAACAAATCATGTCAGACTAACCTGATCTCTTTTTTTGAGAAAGTGACTACCTTGCTGGATCAGGGGAATGCTGTAGACATCGTTTATCTTGATTTCAGTAAGGCTTCTGATTCCATATACTATCCTTGTTGACAAGTTGGTAAAAGGTGGTTTGGATCCTGTTACCGTTAGGTGGATCTGTAACTGGTTGACAGATCGCACCCAAAGAGTGCTTGTGAATGGTTCCTCATCCTCTTGGAGAGGAGTGACAAATGGAGTGCCTCAGGGATCTGTCCTGGGACCTGTTTTGTTCAACATCTTTATCAATGATTTGGATGAAGAAATAGAGGGAATTTGCAGATGATACTGAATTGGGAAGGGTTGTAAACACAGAAGAAGACAGAAACAGGATACAAGATGACCTTGACAGGCTGGAAAACTGGGCTGAAACCAATAAAATGAATTTTAACAGGGATAAATGTAAAGTTCTGCATTTAGGTAGGAAAAATCCAATGCATGGTTGCAGAATGGGGGAGACTTGTCTTAGCAGTAGTATGTGCGAAAAGGATCTAGGGGTCTTAGTGGATCATACACTGAACATGAGTCAACAGTGTGATGCGGTGGCTAAAAAGGCAAATGCAATTTTGGGCTGTATCTACAGAAGTATAGTGTCCAGATCACGTGATGTGATGGTATCGCTTTACTCTGCTCTGTCATCTGAAGTATTGTGTTCAGTTTTGGGCACCACATTTTAAGGATATAGACAAGCTGGAATGGGTCCAGAGGAGGGCGATGGGTCTGGAGGCCACGTCCTATGAGGAAAGGTTGAAGGAGCTGGGGATGTTTAGCCTGGAGAGGAGGTGGCTGAGAGGTGGTATGATCACCAACTTCAAGTACTTGAAGGGCTGTCATCTAGAGGATGGTGTGGAATTGTTTTCTGTGGCCCCGGAAGGTAGGACCAGAACCAATGGGTTGAAATTAAATCAAAAGAGTTTCAGGCTCAACATTAGGAAGAACTTCCTGACCGTTAGAGCGATTCTTCAGTGGAACAGGCTTTCTCGGGAGGTGGTGGGCTCTCCTTCCTTGGAGGTTTTTAAACTGAGGCTAGATGGCCATCTGACAGCAATGAAGATCCTGTGAATTTAGGAGGAGGTGTTTGTGAGTTTCCTGCATTGTGCAGGGGGTTGGACTAGATGACCCTAGAGGTCCCTTCCAACTCTATGATTCTATGACCAGCACTGTCTCTGACCCATGACCCGGGCGAAAGCTGGACTGGTGTGGGTTTAGGATGGAAGCATCCTCCAGAAAGCTCTGTAACTGGAGCGCTACTGCCGTCTCAATAATTTTACCCAAAAATGGTAAATTCGAGACCGGCCAGTAGTGTGCCAATTCGGCTGGGTCTAATGTTGTTTTTTTCAAGAGGGGTGGACTACTGCCTCTTTGAGGGGCCTTTGAAAGAGCCCCTCAGAGAGGGATCTATTTACAATATTCCTTACAATATCAAAGTTCCATCCGGCACGCTTTAATCAGCCAGGATGGGCAAGGGTCCAAATCACACATTGTTGGGCGCACAGGAGAGAATTCTGTCAACCACCCTGAGCCTGCTTCGGCGGGGAGGGCGGGATACAAATGTGAGAAATAGAATAAATAAAATAAACTTCCTCCAGGCTAAGTGTTGTAAAACTGTCTAAAGCTGATCCGGAAAACAGGCACGGAGCCTCGAGCTTGCATACTGTTTCAACTGTGTCAGGGAGGTCGCAGCGGAGCGACAAGACCTTATCTGCGAAGAAGGTTGCGAAAGCCTCACAGCCAATGTCCAATTCCCTACAATTTGGTCTGCCTTGTGGCAGAGTTGTAAGAGTCTGAATAATAAATAATTGAGTCGGGCGTGAATTCGCAGATGCAGTCTTGGCCACAAAGTAAGCTTTCTTTGCGGCTTTGCCATCTCATAGGACCTCAAACTCTCTATAAGATGTTCTGGTCGCTTCATCTCGAGTACACCACCACTGCCTCTCTAGCTGTCTGAGCCTCCGTTTCATCAGCCGCAGTTCCAGTTATACCATGGCGCCAGCTTTGAACGAGGGCGCCAGGGAGCAATTTCATCGATGGCCATGGTGAGCCGGCCTTGCCAGGACTCAACCAGGTCATTGAATCACCAGGTATCCTGCAGTTCAACTAATTATTCAAGTAAGTAGTACCTTGTCCATTTGTCCTTGCAGTGATCACTGTAACTGATGTTATGGACAAATGTGCTCTTATGAATATATATAGCGCCTGAGTACCACTTTATGCAGCCTTCAGAAGTTTTAGGCAAACTTATCTTTGCAATGGCACAATACTAGCATTTTTACAACACTAGATAGATGGATTTCAGAAAGCAACATTTAACAGTAGCTGTTCTCATTTCTGCTCATAACTCATCTCAGTTTTCCATAGAAGATCTATGAATCAGTCTTGTGTTTTTGGAATAATAAAGGAAATGAAACTACAAAGCATTTCATTTTGTATATAGTATTGCTTTCCCATTAATACATAAAGTGATTTGGTTGTATAAAAAATGACTAGTTCTGGCAAGAGTCTACTGCCAACCATGAACAGAGTCCTATTACCAGAGAGAAGCGTTTCTGAAAATATTGTGAAGATATGACATTCTGTATGACTGGCTTACACCTTGTGAGTCACTTTACTCTATAAAATTATCTAGGAATACCTGATGGCTCATACTCCTAATAGTGCATCTGCAATGTAGTCATTTTATAGAGTTAACATTGGGAGACATAGTTAAAATTATTGTTGTAGTATATTGATGAGTGATCTAATTATGATTCTCCACATAATGGAAAGACTCATAGACAAATGAATTCAAAAAAGTCTTAACTACAGGTAGCTGCATTTATTTTGCACAAATAAAAAAGTGTTTACAATATATTTCAGAGCTACTACTGGATTTTGCAGCACTTTTGATTTAGCAATTTGTATAATAGGAATGTTTATTTCACAAAAGATCAGAAAAATCTTCCTTTTGCATCTAACACTGCAATCCCTAGCAGTGGTATAGCCTTCTGTCCATTAAAGTCAGTGGGTTTAAAAGAGTGTTTTGGATGACAATGCAAGAATTTATTTATTTATTTTATGATTTATATCCCGCCCTTCCCAACAAGTGGCTCAGTGCGGCTGATAGTACTGGTTGGATTTTGAACTGAAGTATTTATCTTCAACCTCAACCTACTGCTAATTTTTTTTTAATTCTTGGCACTGTTCTATCTACATTTCAAAGGTAATCTGAGCTAGTAGGGTGTGGGTTTTTTTTTTTAAAAAAATCTGAATGCTTGAATCCTCAGCATTTTTGTATCACCAGTGGCAGCTCAGCAGCCTGTTGTCCAAACTCTGGGGATTTTCTGGCCTAGTACATGGTAAGGCAACTTTAATGGACATTTAGCCAATATGCTACTAAAAATTGCAGATTAAATTTGCTATTTTCCTATCAAGTACAGTGTTTAAAGAACTGCAGAAAATCAGTAAAAATATAAGAATTACAGCTAGTTCTCAAAATGACCCTTGTAGCAATGCAGAGTAATAAAAAACCAAGGAATGTCTTTAAAGGTAAAGGTAGCAAGGTCAATCTTTTTTTTTTAAATAGGGAGTTCTGCAATGGGAAAGCTCCAAGAGATCTTACCAGTTTCACTTACGGGTAGAAGATTAAACAGAGCAGCACTTTAGCACTTATCTATCATACGTCATAGCATGGAAAATAATGTACAGGAGAAGATATGTGAGACCTGAGACATTTAAAGAGATGGTCATGAGCTCATGTCAATGGAATTAATCTAGTTCCACAGGGAAGCTTATTTCACAGGTTACTTCTTGCCTGTTTTCTTAGTTTCCATCTCACACATAGAATTCAATCCATACTGTATTAGCCCTTGAAATTCATCTGGGTCATATCCTGTATTCCATTATGTGCAGACAATTTTGCCTTAAAAGTAGAACATGGGTTTAAAAGATAGCCGTCAAGTTACTTTCTGCTGATCAAGTCAATTAACATCAGCAATACAGCACCATTCCCAAATAACTATATCTAGTATATTTTTACCCCCACACACTTCCTCCAAAAAGCTCAGAATAGAGTACATTTTTCCCTTCTTCCTCATTTTATCTTTAAAGCCATCCTATGAAGTAGATAAAGCAGAGAGAGTGACTGGCCCAAGATCACCCTGCAAGCTTGAAGATGGATTTGAATGCACATCTTTCAGATCCTCATTTAAAGCCCTGTCTACTACAGTCAAGCTGGCTCTTATTTCACATCCAGGTATTTCAGATCATGTACTTAAATTATTCTAAAACAAGCTGTGCAGAAATAAATACAATTATGACAGCTGCACAGTTCGATTAAAGGCTTTACAAAAAGTACTGTTTTTAAAACATTCCAAAGAAGCCAGATTGACTTCCAGAGGGACAATTAAATAAGGAAATACTTGCTTCCATTACAGATGGATGTAGTTTGGCATAGTCATAATTTTGTTACCAGACATTTGGTCTAAATAGTGTCAAATATTAAAAACAACAACGAAAAAAGGATTTTCTTTCAGTTCTCTTTTATTTTTGAAGAAACCACGCAGACTTGTGCAATATCATCATACTCATATGTTCTCTTCAAAAAGGTGTCTGTTAGTCTCAAGCCAGAAATGCTCTGAAACAGGAAGAAAAGGATTGAAACAGATTTTACACTAGCAGGAGAAACTAGGCTGAGTGAGGATAAGTGGCATACTTCATCAATTCACACATCATGCCAATCTACAGTTTGCTGCTACATGAGCAAGCCTCTGGGTCTGCTCCCCTTTCCTTCCTCACATAGGTTGCCAGTACATCCAGAACTGCATTCCATGGCTTATCACTGGCCTTTTAAACCAGATTTGAAAACGCGCAAACCATAGATCATTGAAGAGAGAAATGGGAGCATGTAAACTTGAACCCAATGGCCATACTGTTAGTTTAGTCATTACGATAACAATGGGCTTTAGTTTTCTTTTTAATGCTATTAAGGGAAATCTTACTTGTAGGCCTTGTACTGATGATAGCAGAGTAAGTGTCAGATGGAGGGATGAAATGGGGTGCAGTTTGCCTAGCTGTCTTCCCGAGACGCCACACCAGTGAATGGAATTAGTATTGCACATTTCCAAAACCAGGTCCATGGTCCTTTCACTGCTAGAAAAAAGAGAGAGAAAGAATTAATATGCAACTGGGCCTTTGAAAATCTTCTGACTTTTCCTCTAAGGAACTCAGTGTAATATACAGAGGTGTTTATCCCAAGGCACCTAAGCTAGCTTTATGGCCAACATGACATTTGAACCCAGAGACTCCTAGTCAGGTACTAATGCAGCATTAGACACGCTGGCTTGCAGTGGACATCTAAAAGTGCAGTACTCAACAAACTTGCCTCTACTGATGAGTACTGTTAAGCTATTTGATTGGCAATTGTAAAAAAACCCTAGGAACTGTGATTTATGTATGAAGATTCTGCCTCCGGAGTCCAGGCCCTTTCCCTCAGGATGAGCTGAGTGGGTGGAAGTGGTTTTCCCTAAAATTCCATGAGAACATGTTTTCTTCCCAATCCCGCTTCTACCTTGGGATTGCAATTTTAGGTATTATTTCCCATTGCCCTCACAAACAGAGTTCGTTCACAACATACAACTACTGTCAGTTAGGGATGGGCATGAACCAAACAATGAAGAAAAATCTGGTCTACCGTCATGAATTTGCTTGAACATGGAGGTTCATGGATAGAGCAGAAAGCAGCTGTTTTTTGGGCTTTCTGAAAAACCCATTTAAAGGGACGCTGGTGCCTTTCAATAGGGTTTACAGGACCACAAAATGGCTTGGTTCACGAAGGAACCTCCCAGGTCAGTTCAGTTCATGGTTTGGTTTGTGATTCAGATATGAACCATGAACTGCATTTTTCCAGTTCGTGCCCATCTCTGCTGTCAGCATTCACTGGAACACACAGTAAATGAAAGGACTTTACCAAGCATTACTCTCTTACCTAGAACCTGGTCTTTTCATTTATAGCATTATTACTCCCCTAATCTGGCAGCAGATCACTTATTTTCTTGGGATTTGGTGAGATTATAGAACTTGCCTCACAACAAAAAGATGAACAAGACATTCTTGTCCCTTCACACAGAAATTTCACAATCCAGGACTGGACATATATATACTCAATACAGGTGAGCATCCATATCACATTGTTCAGCGCTGTTGATACAGTTACACATTTGTATCCAGGTATGCAATAATTTTTTATTCAAGATGGATACAGCCTGTGAGTCTACTCAGGATTAGTACATGTTTCCTTAAGGTAGGCCCTCTTCCACAGTTTTGATCTCTTCTCAGATCACTGCAGTTTAGCAGGTAAGGAGAAGGGCTGTATAACATCAGAAAATACTGAACAACATCTCCACTAGTTTGTTCTAAAATTTATTTCAATCCATGCTTAAAATATTCCTGCAGTAGGTGGAAGTGAAAAGCACAAGGCTGGACGTAGTAGTATTTTAGTCTTTGTTTGGGGAAAAGTTTAATTTGGAAGTTCTCTGTTAAACTACATTGTTCCTTGGATAGAAGTACTAAGCAGACTTTTAAAAAAGCTAAAGGCAAAATGAGAGGGGGAAAACTCACTTCATTACCTGCAATTTGTTATTTTACATGTAATATCAAAAGGTTCTTCCACATTTACTGTGTCTGGTATGGTCTCCAATGAAAGCCTCACATCGCCATAACCTGGGGCCTAAGAAAGTATTAGAAGTTTATTAGAAGTATGAATAATAGATGTGAAATCCTCACTGGACTTATCAATACAAGCATTCCCAAGATTATTTTACACTCAGAAAAACTAAGCTTTTAATACTAAGAAGAAATAATTCAGAAACAATGTTGTTATATGCAAGACCAATTAAAGTGAGAATGATTAGAGTAATGGTACAAGTGGCTCACACCTCCCATTTATTTCAGAGGAAACCTGTGCATCAGATATGGTTAATGGATTACATTCCAAAGCAACAAGTAAACACGAACACAGTATTTTTAACAAGCTGGTTATGCAGAACCAGAAAACAAGGAAAATTTAAGACCAGTTTTGCTGGCTTCTGAAGTATAATATATGCATTCTGAATTCACTGTTAATGAAGTTAGCAGGCAACTTCTACATTCCCCCCGTCCATTCACTGAATGAAATTCAGTTTCAGCACCCAGTTCCTATGATAGAATATTCCAAATCACTCACCATTCGTTGGAGCTGGCTAGTTTGCAACCTTCCTCTTTCTCCCAAGTTTGTCTTCCATACGATGTCTAACTTTCCAACTACTGTTACGCCTTTAATGACTCCTGCCTTCTCTGCAAATTCTGGCTTTGGTTTTAGGCAGTATAAATACTGACGTGTGTCCATAGGTTGTAAATATGTCCTTGTCCCAAACGTGGACATACTGGAAGAAAAGAAACATTTCCCTTAGTAAATAATAGATGTATTTTGGTAGGGATTTTACTGGGGAATAAAGTCAACCCTTCTGCAGAAATGACAAATTAACAAGGTCAACAAAGGAGAAACAGAAGGAAAAGCAAAAATAGTATCCTCTGTTAGGGTTTGTAGAATCTTTCGGGCTCAAGTACCGTGTTCTACTGGAGAAAGTTTTCCTTCCAGACGTTTCGTTCTCAGCTGCGGAGAACATCCTCAGTGGCGTTGCAGCCGGAGCAGGCGCTCTGACCTTCTTGGCTGCTCCAGTAGAACACGGCACTTGAGCCCGAAAGATTCTACAAACCCTAATGATGTTACCAGCCGTGAAAACCTGAAATCTTTCATAGTATCCTCTGTGTTTAGGCTTCTGGACCATTTCTGCAGGGGCAGAAAGGTAACAATTGAACTTAGAAAACTTGTTTTGCTAAAAAAAAAGTATCAACTGATTACATTTGATGTCAAATAATGGTGGGGGATAAAGAACTTTTTAAAATGAAATAAAGATATGTGAAGAAGTTTAAAACAAACAAAATCAGAAGCAACCCCTGCTGTTACAGCAATGGCTCTTTAGGATCAAGCACACACTATTAATTCTACAGCAGGAGGATATGAAGGTGAATTACTACATCACAAGCACAAATAAGAGGTTGAACCCTTAAGAAAATGCAATCCGGTGACTATAGGGATTTGCCTGTTTCAAGAAACTGGCCTCCCATCATACTGTTTGTACGTGTTTGTTTGTACCCTGGACTTTAATTCTGTAAAAAGTAACACTCTTGGTCTGTAAGTGTTTTTTTTTATGTGAATCCAGGACATTGTAAGTAGTAACAGCTCTGTACAGCATTCACCTGTTAACTGTGTTCACCTGGGAGCTGACAAGTTGACTACTTGACAGCTGTCCATCTAACTTTGACAGTTCAAGATCTAGATCACCTTAGATCAATTGTTTAATTAGCTGGGCACAGTGATAACTTGTTTAAATAAGGAAATTACAACCAGCTTTGTATAATGAAAGCCCAGTCAACACCATTCAAGGACCATTCAGAATCATCATCCATTCATGCAGAAGCAAGGAGAAGAAAGATCCAGAAGCTCCGGGAGAAGCTTGACAGTCTGCCAGAGGACAACACTGGGAAGCTGCGGATCTGAATGCTTTGAAGATTTTTCTTTAATTCCTCTAGAAGATCCACTAAGCTGACTGAAGACAGTGCTGCTGAGTTACTGCTATCTTTATTGCAGCCAGGAGCTGGCTGAAAACAAGTGTTGGTGAGAGAAGTTTAGAGAGGTTTGTTATTTTGTGTGTTCCTTTGTAACCTGTACACTCTTTTCCCTCTTATATGGTGCTTTTACTTTTTATTCTGTTTTGTAAATAAACCTTATCTTTATTTTAAATTGGAATGAATGCTGGTTCCATGAGCAGGCATAGTATTAATGAGAATAATTTTGCTACCCACGGTAAAGGAATCGTATCTTGTTAATTGGCATTATTGTTATCTAAAACTCAGCCAAATATTTGAGCAGGTATGCACCTGATGTTTTGACAGCCTGCCTGTAGATCTTTCCACCCGTTTTAAGTGGAGAAGATAGGTAAACATTGCATGTTAAGCTAATTTTTCTATTACAGCCAATGGAGGAGCTTGTTTATATAGAGGCACTGAGCATTGCCTGAGTACATTTGCAGTTGCACATGCCTTCTCACCAATTTATGAAGAGCAAATAACACGCAAACGCTCATATGGTGCAAGCATGTTGTGGCATATGCCAGCAAATTATTCAGAACACTATCAGTTTTCTATATCCGCTAGAACATGTATACGGGAATATATTAGAAACTTGCTCAATCATTCAAAACCAGCTAATCCAGAGGCTGTGTGACACTGAATCATACCCTGAATCCATAATGCGGAGACCATAATAATAGCTTCCCCAGCAGTTTCCACTGTCTACAAGATAAAACAGAACAGCACCAGCATGGTTTAAATGCCCTTACCTTTCCCCACTTTGGCTGACAGCATTTAATTCTGCAACATTGTACATAATAGAAGGTTCCAATGAAACCTTCTCCATAAACATGGGAGAGGTTGTGATATTCTGAATCTGAGCTTCCAGAAAGACTTCATCAGTCTGAAAAACCAGAGAAAACTCTTAAGTGAGAATAGCCTTGGTAGAAAAAAGCAGCAACATCATACAGGCTGTAAAACATTAATCACAAACGCAGTTAGTTCATGCCTGCAAATCAAAGAAACAGTCATTAAGTGTGAGGGGGAAAATGTCTTCATCCCAACAGACAGCAATAGAAGCAACAATGTTAGTCGATTGGTATAGTGCTGAACAATGGATGTGGGATAACTTCATTATTATTCTCCTGTTTTCTTTTAGAAGGGGTATCTATGTAGTCTTAACAGGACTTGCCTCAAGAATTCCAAGAATGGCTGGGATCAGCTCAGTTTTACCCAAGGAAACTGAAATACATATTGGAGACAGGTGAAATGACTGTGATGCACAATACAGACATGCCATGCTTAAATGATGCATCAGGCTGCATACAATGTTACAGGAACATCAATAAGGACTTTATTGACATGTCAACTGTTACAAGAGTTTAGATGCATGCCAGGAGCACCATTTGGAATTTGGCTAGGCATTACCACAGTATACTCAAAATTCACTAGTCTTTCTCTCATTAATACAGCATAGAGCACAACAGATCTTAATGTTCTGCTTCAACAATGTTATCGGCCAAAATCATACTATCCCATGCAAGGAACACTTCATTTCCCCTCATTCCTTCCTATTTTGTAGCCCCTTCCAACCCTTGGAAATATTATTCCCAGGGTGTCAAGAACGCACAAAGGAATAGGGTTGGTTGAGGCTGGAAAGGCCAAGGAGGTTGGAATCACCTCACTTTCCTCTATCACAAGCACAATTCAGTCGAGAAGAGAGCTTTATTTCATCCATTTCTTTCTCCTCACTTCAGTCCACTCCAGGGCCAATAGGTGGGGCACAGGTGTGGTGCCCCTATAGAATCTGTAGCATCCCCACCCAATCTTCCCTAATCTTCCCTTTCAGTGGAAGGGGTGCTGCAGATTCTATAGGGGGCACTGGCTACGGCCCTGGTCCACTGGCCCTCATAGCTGTTCCGAGTCAACATGGATCCTGCAGCCCCAGCACTGATCATTCTGGGGGTCAGAAAAAGCTGCAGGAAAGGACAGGGACCTGGGAAAACTCCACATTCCTTCTGCTCATGGATGGTAGGGTACTGTCCATTATTTCTAACTTCAAAAGCTAGTATCAAAATGAGTGACTCCCACTATGACTACTAAAAAACTGTTGTTGGAAGATGAATGGTTATTTCTTCATTGAGAAAAGGTAGAAGATAACTTTGTAGAATTAGGACAACATTTTATGCATATACCCTGTATATAATGGTTTCTTAAAACAAAAATGTGATGTTAGGGAGACCATAAATATGGAATTTGTCTAGCATGCCCCTACCTAGAACTAATAACAGCAATTAATCTGGATTTTGCATTGGGGGGGAAATATTAACCATCACATGATGGCTAAGTCAACTTCATCCCCCCCAGTAAATTATATATTACATGATGATTCATATATCAGAATGCAGATGCCTATGTGCTCCTGCAAATGCCAGTGGAATGATCATGGCCCTTGATTAGGAAACATCTCCATGCAGCTTTCATGGCACAAATGCATTCTGATCACTCTGATTAAAGTCTCTGCAGGATTTCTGTCCTACAAAGTTGAACAAGATGTTCAAAGCTATTTCACCACCTGCTGACTTTCAAAAAGATGACCACATGGGGGAACTCAAGGGAACCACCTGCTCTAAAGCTCTAACAACATGTCTAAGGACAAGCCCACAGAGCTCTAATGTAAAAGGAAGCTCCGTCAGTACACAGAAATATTTTGTTGTCTACAGGTGAATACAAGACTACTACCCTACTTACTTTCCACAGGAATTAAATCACACCAAAAGGAGCTGGAGTTTCACGTTGAGTAGTGATAACCAAGTGTAGAATAATTCAAGCCTATCACATTCCATGTTGTGGGGAAGATCATCAAGGATAACGGAGACAGACATACACATGCCAGACACCAATGAGAAATAAATTCCAGTTATCTTAAGAGAACCCGCAATTGACATATTTTCCCAGCACCGGGGATTGCAAATTTTGAATGATTCCAATGGAATATCCCATAAATCCATTGCTTATGTCTGTTTCCAAATTTCTCATCAGTATGTTTTAAAATAGCAATTGGCAACAAATAAGAAGAGCTAAGTTGAATAAAACAAAACCAGCAGGCATGATGAATAAGCAAAGCAGATTGTAACACCATAAAAATGTATTAGTTTCAGTAATTTGATTAGACCAGAATGCTTCCTAACAAATTTGCTCAGTCATTACACCATATGCACTAAAATTTGGACTGAAATCACGTTGCAGTTATTATCATTGGAATGTATTATTGCCACATGCATTCAGGAATTTGAAAGCAGAGTTCTAGTAAGCATGAAAAGAAAGATGTAATACATCTTGTGCTCTCTCCTCCTATCCAATGTCTTCTAAATTTATCATGACACAAGTCACAATTTGACAAGAAACAAACTCAAGTGGAAGGCTGTGTGTACTCCCCCAACTCTGTACCCAGGCAATCCAAAATGCACAATCAGCATTATGTAAATTTCTTCTGTAATGTTTTGTTTTTCGCAAATTTATTCAGGGTTTGTCAGTGATTGGGCGAGACAAGGAGATCTGAAGAGCCCCAAAGTCCCTAAAAATCTTATCCAGTAATCTGTCTGGCTTCTCTGGTATTTACAGGATTACCCACACTTCTTTCAGCTTTACCTCAGAAAGGACTAGGAACTTGCTTTAAAAATTAAAGCTGATATTCTCAGGAAACTGAATTCTGTGCTCCTGTGCAGTATTATGATCTTTTATCAAATCTTAGCACACATAGGTGTGCTACCATGTGGTGCAGCATTCCCTTGGGAACAACATTTGGACCTGTATGTTGAAATGGAAACAAGGAATTTATTTGGTGTTCACTTAATAAACTATGAAACTATTACTAAGGTCTGAATTAACTTTGCTAAACAATGGATACCAAAGAGAGAGCCAATGTATTTGAATAGTTGTTTTAACCTTCCCTCTCAAAGAAAACACACACACACACACACGTTATGCATGGATACAGTGAAACATTGGTTTTCTATTATGTTTTCAAAAATAATGTTAGTAACAGGCAGAGTCACAAACAGAAGACAAGCATACATATTTATAAATAATAAATAAAATTACCACAGAACTGAGGTCACTCTAATGGGAAAATAAAAAAAGAAAACATTAGAGAAATTAGGGTTAAATATTAAAGAAAAAGGAGGACAACTAATTTCAAATAAAATGCATTTCTTTTGCATTTTTTTGCATATTCTAAACGAGACAGCATTAGTAATAGGAATGGGAAAAAAGTAAAAGGACTACTAATAAGAAATCTTATTTGTAAATAAGACTTGTGTCAGCAAATGGTACAGGGATGAAATAAAGTACATATAACACTTATTACACCATGTACACATGGGTAAACTACGACATGCTTGCAAGAGAAGCCCTGTATCAGGTTGAAGACTTCCAAATGGAGGAATTTTTAATAAAAAAGTCCCTCTCTCTAAATTTTGCCCATATTATCTCAGGGGGAAAGTCTCAATTAGAAGAAGGAAATATGTTCAGCACGAACTCACATTAAAAAAAAAAACTGAAAACAAATCACATGAATGTAGTAAGCACTATTAGAAGACCACAATTGCTACATGCATTTTCCAACTGTTTCAACATGTCCAGTATGCTAATTCATGCCTTAAAATGAGATAGGCTTGATTCATGAGACAAAATGCATGTGGGACTCTCATCTCCTCATTACTGAACCATGTGCCTATTCCATATTGTCCAGAGGCAGATTATTACACAAGTGGTAATTAGCACAAATAGTGCAATGTCCCTCTCCATGAGGGAAACTAGCACAAGGAAGGAGAGGACAAGGTCAGCAGATGTCCCCATTATTTAAGCTTACATAATTTTTTTTAATGCGTGGAAGCATTTGAAAAAAATCATCCATCATCTGCAGTATGAAGCAGAATTCTGCTGCATCTGTAGCAGACCAGGCCTAAAGCAAGACCTTCAGGAAAAAAACCATTGAGATGAAAATCTTTTAAATGCAGAACTGCAGAAGTTGCTGTGAAGTTCTCTAAACACTTCTACAATCACACTCTCAGGCAACTTTCCCCAGGCCTAAGAAATACAACCTAGGAAATGTTTCTCAATGACCGGTTCCAGAGCAGCAACAATGGATCACTGAATTTCATCAAAGAAATTGCCACTGCATCCTTCCAGGCAATGCCAGCAGCCAAAAATTAAACCCTCAACCCAACTCTTTGGTGCCTACTAGACCCTGGATGAAGGACGCTACATGCTATTGTAGAATACTTTGTGAAACATAACATAATCGTGAGTTCAGTGACAGAGAAAGTTATCACAAGTCCTTCTTTGTTTTTGGATACCACAGATCGAATTCAGCAGAAAAGCTTTCTGGAAGGAGCAAGAGCCTGAAGAACCTCATCAGCAAAATGTACCAAGCACAAAGCACTGCAGAGATGAAGGGGAAGCAAAGCAGACCTGCCTCCTTCCCCCTTTAGTAGTTTGCATCAGCAAAGGAAGGAAGGAGATGGCGATTTCCCCATTTCCCCTTTATTGATGCAGCACTCTAAACCACAATGAATTTGGTGCATGAGGCTCTCCTGACCCTCACAAAGGATTTTGAGAGCAAGCAGCAGGCTGCTTGGTGAAAAGCGGTGTGTGTGTGTGGGGGGGGGATCCCAACTGCCAAGTTCTTCTGCAGGCTTTTCTGCTGGATCCAACCCCATAGCTGTAATTGAAGAAATCACACTAACCATTCTGTATAAGGAGAGATTAGCTCAACTGCTGTTGCCTACCACTTTTGTCATTCACACCAGACACTAGTTTAATGCAAGTGTCAAATTTATTTAAAGTAATATAATTCCATACTTGACGGATAAAGCTCTCTCATCCTTTTTGGATAAATCTGGATTTAATATTTTGATAATAAATACCATTAAAGCAGACAGGGATTATTTTTAAGAATGGAGTAAATCTAAGTATATACAGACACCTGTCCAAGATGGCCATGGCAAAGACAAATGGATAGGTGTAAAGTGGAACAAGCAGCAAGGGATAGACATCACTCACCTGTTTTCTTCACCTCCCTACCAAGATTATTTTTTGTCAAAGCTACAGCAGCTAAGCAGCCTTTTTGTAAAACCGGTATATAACAACTACATCCCACATTATTTTACATATTCTTGGAGGTCTGAGACTCAGCATGCCAAAAAAGAGTGAATTACCACTAGATTCTTGCTCTTTCCCCAGGATTGTTTTTTTAAATCACCTAGGTTTAAATTTTTCCCATTTCTCTTCTCAGTTTTCTAATTCTGTCAGCAATACATACTCCAGCTAATAAAAGCACAGTTCCAAGGTCAGTTAACACCTGTCAAATAGTTCCAACAGGCAGAGAAGCTACAATAATTAGGCTGTATGGAAGACATTTTAAAAATATTTTGCTAGGCACCTAAGGGTGTGCTTATCTATATGAACAGATTCTGAAACAGGCCTTTCTCTCTCTTGTGGGACCAGAAAAGAGGGACAGGAAATTACAAAGCCTGATAGGAAGCCACCATTTTCCAACCCCAAATAATCCACAAAGCAGCTGAGTCAAGCCATTAGTCTATCAAGGTCAGTACTGGCTACTCAGACAGGCAGCTGCTCAACAGGGTCACAGGTTCACATAATCTACTACCTGATCCTTTTAAGTGGAGATACCAGGGACTGAACCTGGGACCTTTTTCATACAGAGCAACCATTCTACTACTGTGTTTTTATTAAGAAGCCACATATCTAATGAACTATTGCATACAAAATCCTAAGCACAACATTCAGCACTTACCTCAGCATTGTAGAATTTAGTTTTCACATCTAAGGGTTTGAGAACCTGTTTGAAAAAAGAATAAATGCTAAAGGGAGATTTCTCAGAACTCTCCATCAACGTCAAGTACCACTTCTGTACTCTTAAGTCATGAAATGGAAGTCAGCTGAACTGACTTGCATTCACAGGATGCAAAAAGTTCACTCGGGCTCAAGGGCCCAACTTCACTAAGTCTGCTCCTTCCAGTGACTTCATTCGTGTAAACATTTTGCTTTCACAGCATTTCGCAGCAAGATGGCATTTCACAGCAAGGTGGCAAATGCTTCTGCCACAAAATGGGTATTTTCACTTTAGAGGGAGATTCCTGGATGCACAGGCCATTGGACTCCTTATAATAATGGCACATTTTGGAGTTTTAGCTCTATGCCTGCATGGGTTGTGTCAAAAAATACAAACAATAACCATGGGCCTTTCACAAAGCTGCCTTCCTCTGGTTTCCACTATTAGAAGTAACACAATCAGTACCAGAGCAGCTGAATGCAATTCCCTATCAATCGCTGGGGGAGCTCTCCAACTGGAAGCAAAACAAGGTCTACACCTGCATAAAGGAGCAACTGAGCTCAGCCTTAAAGCAGTACATCAGTTAAGCATAGTACTATAAGTAACGAACAGATTAAGATAAAAGGTTTTCATTGGTATATGATTTTGGCCTGGAAACCAACCAGTCAATGGAGCAAGACAGTGTGTGAATGGACTTGCCTTTGATTTACTCTAATGCTCTAACTGCATGCCATGGTGCAAGTATGCTGAAGATTATCTATGACATCTCATTTTGAGCACTTCCACTAAGGAGCTCAGGGCAGCCTTTCTTTGAGGCAGATTGGGGTGAATTACTGGCCCAAGGTGACCTTCGTGGTTGAGTGAACATTGGAAACTGGATCTCCCAGATCTTGAGCAACACTGGCTCTCAAG
This sequence comes from Heteronotia binoei, assembly GCF_032191835.1. Lineage (NCBI taxonomy): Eukaryota > Metazoa > Chordata > Lepidosauria > Squamata > Gekkonidae > Heteronotia > Heteronotia binoei. The sequence goes on from NC_083226.1 coordinate 141,503,838, forward strand.
TAGAGACTAGATGTCTTCTGAAATGCAGTCAAAAACTTCTGCATAATTTCTGTTCACTTCAATGATATATTCTCACCTGTACATAAGTTTAGGTTGCTTAACCTATTACAAAATATGTACCTCTACACTTCCCAAGTTCACTTAGCACATGCTCATACAGGACTGCAGTTTCCTTTTTTCATTGGCTGAACTACTGTGCCTTTAACGACTTCAAGACAGGCAGAAATTTGACTTATGCAGTATCTCCCCCACCCCATTCACTTCAAGCTTATGCCAAGAAAGTTCACTTGTTTATTTCTTGTCTACTGTCTTAAAGACATACTAGAAGAAAAAATGGCACTCTTACTTTCTCATGACCCTTGTGATACAACATTCCCTCACTCTTCAGATGGCTTTTTATCACTGATAAAGATTTGTATCAAGCAGGCCTTAGATTCAGTGGGAGCTCACAGGAGCACAGCTCTTGAACCTTTCTGAGAGTTCCACCTCCTTGTCCATTGAATAGTATGTGCAGCTGCATAACAATCCCTGCATGAGCTCCACCACCTATTTTTCCACAAAACGATCCCTGGTATCAAGTAGTATATTATCAAAGTTTTATTAGATTTATTTAAAAGTTTTAAACTATTAAATCTGATCTTTTTAACAGAGGCGCAGGTCTAGACCCAGATAATGATACTATCAGCTAAAAGCTGTATTGCTCCTGACTACCTTGGTGGCTGAAGCTTCCCCAGTGCTATGCTTGAACCTACAGCCTCTTCTGGTTTGTCTAGCTAGTCTACACCCAGCAAATCCTCAGCTGAGAAACAGGCCAGGCAGAAGATGCAGCTAGAAGCACAGAACTAGGGAAATCAGAAGCTGCTGAGATTGTCAGCTGCAAGGCAGCAATGAAAGTCCCATTCAAGTCAGGATCTGCACAACCCCCATTCCTGCCATACGTAAACACAGCGTGGTGGATCATATCATGCAGCTCAGGTAAGGACAGAGCCTTTTTCAGCCATTAAGAGCTTTCTTCTAGCAAATGGCTCCACCCTTAGCTGACCCAGGTTGATCCTGTATCTTGAAAAAAGGTCTCATTAACTTCAGATTATGATACACAACCCCTAGCATACATTCTATTCACAAATCACTTACTTACTCTGGAGGTGTCTCAAGTAACTTAGGAGAAAAAACTCTTCTATAAATTGTTTCACAAGTATATCAAGTGTGTCTCTGAACTGGACTGCTATTATTTAAATATTCAGGGCAAAATAAATTGAAGTAAGGTCCCTTGGAATTCATAGAACTTTGTCCTCTCTCAAAAAGGAAAGGAGTTTAACAATTCCCCTTGTAATCTGAGCACTATTCTCAGAGTTTCAAAATGCCAAGAACTATCTGACAGGATTCCATCATATGTGGGAAGGTGATGGGTAATTTGGCTGCCATGTTATGTTGCAATCACTTTATGAGCTTAAGTTAAGTAGAACCAACTCTTGTGATTGCATACCTGTGAAAGAAAAAAAAAAGTATGGTCTTACACTTAGGATAATATTCTCACTGTGTGTCCACACCAAAAGCCAATTTAAGTATGTCCAGAATATATACTACAAGACAGCCAAGCTGTATTTTGCTTCCAGAGCATTTGCTTTGCATAATTTACTGCATCCGATGCTCCATTTTACCATTGAAGAAAACTAGTTCAGGCAAAACTAATACAGAAAAAAGAACTCAAAGATATAGCCTGGCCAAAATTATGGGCAAAATTGTAAGTTTTGAAGCAAGATCAGGAGGACGAGGAGGGGAAGAGTATTAATTACTTGCAGTACTGCCTGAATTGTTGCCATGTCAATACCTGAAATTTGAAGAACTTTCTGAAGTACATCTTCTCACCTGTCTGTGTGGTGTAACTTACGGCACACACTAATCTGAAAAAGACAAACATTCAATGGGTCTTAGCTATTTCTCAGTCTTGCATATATTCATGGGAAGTGGGACAGAAGAGCAAACACAAAATCTGCAATGAATATCTTTTAGATTGGAAAATCTAAATGCAATAATTCATATATCTACACCGGGGGGGGAGGGGGGAAGTAACATTTATAACTCAGGAGAAAGTATTGGCTGTCTTACATGTGTGTCCCTATTTCTTTTACTTCATGGTGAATGACGTCATCAATGCAACAATCCGGTTTGAGTTCTGCCACTGCTGCAGTGGAGGCTGAAAGATTCAAACGCTGCGAACTTGTCTGTAAGTCAGCCTTGGCATTGAGAACATAGGCAGAGAATAAGAAAAGAATGGATGAGTTTTAGAAGTAGACTGCTGAAAGACAAAGAAGTGCCTGTTGTTCCTAATGGCTTGACATGTGAACGAATGGATGAAAATGAATACCTGTTAGCATAATTGCATAAAATGTTTATGCATTTATGCAAATGTTCACAGAGTGTTACGGTGTATGAATTCTGTGGCAGTTATGCTTGTTATTATTCAAAAGGTTGTGCATACAGAATACTAACATATCTGGGTTTAGCTTCACTTTTTCTATGCAATACTTTAACATCATTAAACAGTAATTCTGCAAACCGAAAACACTCTCACGTGGAAAGATATTGGCCTCCAGCTGCCAAAGCCACACACTTTTGCTTCCCAGTTTTATAGCACTTCAATAGGCAAATTCACAAACTAGTTAAAACCTAGGAGTATTTTAAATGGAATTAAAAATCAAAGTGTTTTAAGAATTTTCATTTCACCATCACAACATATACTCAGCAATTAACATTCACATTTGGCTAATGAAACAAGAAACACCCTGAGACAGTGGTTTGTCCAAGGACATCTTGCTCTGCCACAACTGTAATACGCAGGGCCTTTTTTGCAGAAAAAGCCCAGCAAGAACTCATTTGCATATTAGGCCACACCCCCTGACATCACTATTGTTTCACACAGGGCTTTTTTTGTTAAAAAAGCCCAGCAGGAATTCATTTGCATATTAGGTCACACCCCCTGCCATCAAGCCAGCCGGAACTGTGTTCCTGTGCGTTACTGCTCAGAAAAGGCCCTGGTAATATGACGTCCGTGTTTTTGTGCTTGAAGTTTGATACTATAACATCTAACTAGAAGAGCTGCCCTACATTACTTCTTATAAAAATGAGACACAGATAGCAAATTCAAATGTTCATAATTAAACATTACTCATTTTGGAGGCCACTAATTCATATTGTCACCATAATTTGGAAGTTATTTGACAGCATTTAACACACACAGACACAAGAATTGTATTCAAAAGAGAAGCAGACTACAAACCACTACAGCACAATTGTTAATGTTTTTGTTAATGGATTTTGTTGAGTAAAGAAAGAGTTGTCTTTATGCTTCTTTATCATCTTATCCAAGGCGTTCCTTAAACTGGGCACAATCTGTCAAGAAGTTCACAGGCATCAATGAAATGAATGCAATCTTGTGACATTCTCTCACACAATGCCACTTCCACAGCAGAATTTTTGTTACCTTCACCAGAAACACAAGTGACTAGAAAAAAACTAACTGTATTTTATTAATAAATTAGCTTAAAGATTAATAAACTCAAGCATACCTTTACCAAAATGTCTTTTACCACTTGGTGACTGTCATTATGTACGCTAATGTAGCTGGAAAATGTCTCTCCTAAGAATATATTTCTGTTCAAAGGGAAGGGGGAGAGGGTGAAGAAAAAAACCCACTTAAATATATAGCTCAAGCCTATTGTACATACATACATTATGCATACATACTATTACATTGCTCAAGTATATTACTGCCATTCTTAACAGCTGCACATATTTCAGGGACCAGACTCAGAATCTACTGTTAAGAGCAGCCATGTTGAATCAGGCCACTGACCCTGCCAGTCCAACACTCTGTGTCACACATAGAGTTGCCAAGTCTAATTCAAGAAATATCTGGGGACTTTGGGGGTGGAGCCAGGAGACTTTGGGGGGTGGAGCCAGGAACAAGGTTGTGACAAGCATAATTGAACTCCAAGGGAGTTCTGGCCATCACATTTAAAGGGACAGCACACCTTTTTAAAAGTCTTCCTTCCATAGGAAATAATGGATAGAGGCACCTTCTTTTGGGGCTCATAGAATTGGACGCCCTGGTCCAATCGTTTTGAAATTTGGAGGGTACTTTGGGGAGAGGCACTAGATACTATACTGAAAATTTGGTGCCTCTACCTCAAAGAACAGCTCCCCCAGACCCCCCCCCCAACCCTCCAGATCAATTCCCCATTATACCCTATGAGAATCGATCTCCACATAGGGAATAATGAAGTGCTCAGCAGACATTTCCCTCCCCCACCCCGTTTCTGGCGACTCTAAAGTGACGGATTAGTCTCTCTACTCACGTGTTGCTGCCAACTTCTTCAAAGTAACACAGACACACCATCCGAAGAGGAAGCCTTTTAATCAGAGACTGAAGCCTCCAAAGGCACATGGTCCTCTGGGGGCGGGGCTTCCCCCTGCCGGCCAGCTGACTGGGGGCGGGAAGCAGCCTGGGAAAGTGGAAGAATCCCCACTGGGACCTGGGGATTGGCAAGCCTAGTCACACAGTGGCCAAAATTCAGATGTCACCAGGAGGTCCACCAGCAAGGCCAGAACTCCATAAGTACTCCCACTGTTGTCCCCCAAGCACCAAGAATACAGAGCATCACTGCCCTAGATATAGTGCTCCATCTATACATTGTGGCTAATAGCTTAAGAGGGGACTGCTCCATATATTTGTCCAGTCCCCTCTTGAAACTGTCAATACTTGTAGCTGCCACCACTTCCTGAGGCAATGAATTCCACATGTTAGTTACTCTTTGGGTGAAGAAATACTTCCTTTTAAAAATGACAAGCTTAGGTAAAGGCAAAGGTAGTCCCCTGTGCAAGCACCAGTCGTTTCCGACTCTGGGGTGATGTCGCATCACAACCTTTTCACAGCAGACTTTACAGGGTGGTTTGCCATTGCCTTGAGAAAGGGAGAAAAATATTTTTTCAACCATCTCTATCCCACGCATAATTTTGTAACCATCTATTCATGTCAACACTCAATCATCAATTCCTGAAGCTAAAAACCACTCACCTCTTTAATTTTTCTTCATGGGGTATGTGTTCCATCCCCTTAATCATTTTAGTTGCCCTTTTCCAAGGATATAATATCTTTTTTGAGTTATGGTGAGAATGAGAACTCTATACAGTATTACAAATCAGGCCACACCACAGATTTATACAGGGGCGTTATGATACCGGCTGATGTCCCCTTAATAATAATCCCCAGTAGAGCATTTGCCTTTTTTTAAAATTGAAGTCACATACTGAGTTGACATCTTCAGTGAGTTCTCTACCATGACTCCAAGATCTTTCTTCCTGGTCAGTTACCACCAGTTTGGACCCCAACAGTGTATTTATAGTTAGGATTTTTTGCTCCAATGTGTATTACTTTGCACTTGCCCACATTGAATCTCATTTGCCATATTGATAACTACTTACCCGATCTTGACAGATCCTTCTAAAGCTCCTCACAGTACTCCCTGGTTCTCACTGCCCAGAACAACTTAGTGTCTTCCTCAAAGAGCATAACTAACATCTAACATGCAATCTCTCTGCTAGCCATAGCTGAGAGCTGACCGGAATCAAGTGAAAATGAATCCACCAAAGACGGAGTCAATTAAAGCGTGAAGTGCATGTGAAAGTGACACTGATGAAGTATGATTCCATCACTATAGAACTGGAGAACACCAAGGATTATTGCAATGTCTGCATGTATACTTCTAGGGCTTGTAGTTGTCCAATATACTTTATTTTCACCAGCTCTACCTCTCAAGAAGGTAGGGATCTTTTCAGCCAGATCGCATGTTGACCATGCAAAGCTGCCTCATACTGACTCAGAGCACTGGTCTATCAAGGTCAGTATTGTCCACTCAGCACTTCTCCAGGATCTCAGGCCGAGGTCATTCACATCAAAGGATCCTATCTGATCCTTTCAACTGGAGATTCTGGGCACTAAACCTGAGAGCTTTGGCATACCAAGAAGGTGATCTATCAATGAGCCACGCCCCTACCCTAAAACTATAGATTTGCCACTGATGGAAAGTTAGTAGCCTTTATGTCTGGCTTCTTAATCTCAAAACTGACTACTGAAATAGTGCCAGCAAGGAGCTTGTTGCTACAAAAAAAGCAAAGAAATAACATGCCTTATGCAATGGCTACAGACAAGGAAGTTAAAATAGGTCAAGGTTGAGGTCCTACTTATGTTTGCTGGTAAGAACATCTTGTTGAAATAGATAAGATTTATGATTGTTTTGCACCAGATTGCTCAAGTTCAAAAAAAGAATGGGTCTCAAACTATACATTTATATGCAATTCTTACCCAAAGTTCTGAGGCAAAGTTAACATTTCTCCAAGCATTAGTATTTCTGCCCCTTTTACAGTAGAAGGATCATCTTTCATTAACTGGTTGAACAGGTCTCCTGCAATAATACAAAAATGAATCAGATATGTCATTGTCAACCTTTTTAGATCCAGGACCTAATACTCCAATCTGCTTCTGAGACCCTGTTTTAATGGTTTGATTTTTCTTTTTCTTGGTAGAGTAACCAGATGCAAAGGAGGCTCCTGCACTCTTTATAGATGTGTAGAATTGGCAGGTGCAGTTTTCCTTACTCCTGTATATCAAGCTGCCACAAGTCCCTCCTTGCATAATTTTTAGTAATAAAGAGGGCCGATTCTTCTTTGTATTTGGTCTCCTCCGATCTCTCTCCTAAAACAAGAAACCTTGAACAAACCAGTGAGTGGGAATGCTATAGAAGCGGCTCACTGACAACCAATTTAGTATAGTTGCTAGATTTGGTAAGCAGATTTGAGTTCAAATCCTCACTTTGCCATGAAGCCCACTTAGCTGACCTTAGCCCATCACTGCCCCGTGGCCTAATTAACCATTTTTTTGCCCCATGTGTAGGGGAAAATACAAAATCTATAAGTGAGCTGGTGTGCTGGCAAACAAAATAGGTGTGGAGGAGGAGGGTTGTACTTGATCTGACATGCTTGGAGGAGGCAAGGTCCCAAATGGTGCTACAACACATCAGGGATTCATGGTGGTCTCAGTTGTTGGCTAGGCAGTCAGGGAGGTAATGATGTGCATAAGCTATACTTGCCATCTTCTTCCTCACCAGTGACCCCAGCAGTGCTACCACCAGTTACTTGGGCAAGCAAAATGGTCTGGTCTGAAGCTGCAATCCAATATACAATTACTAGAAAGTAGGCCCCTCGGAATGTAGTAAATCTTCCAAGTTCTGCACCAAGATGTCTCCTCAAGTAACATTTATATTTGCACAGAAACACATTTTGCTAATAGTTACTACTACATTTACTGCTAATATGAAAATTCTACTTCATAAATTTACTCCACAAAATTATTGATAACTCAGTCCTATGTATAGTTACTCGGAAGTAAGTCCCATCCAGTTTAATGGGGCTTATTCCCAAGTATGTATGAATCAGGGGTTAGACTGCAAACCTACACACACACATGCAGGTAATGAAGAGGTAGTACCATGAGCTGGTGGGAGGGTTGCCACGTCCTGCATGGGAAATATCTGGAGATTTGGGGGCAGAATCTGGGGTGGTGGTAGAGTTTGAGGAGGAGATTGAGCTCATCAGGGATGTGATACCATAGAGACTACCCTCCAAAGCAGTCGTTTTCTCCAGGAAAACTGATCTTTGTTGTCTGGAGATCAGTTGTAATTCTGAGATAACTTCAGCTCCCACCTGGAGGTTGGCTGGCAACCCTAGTGTGAGGCCATACAGCCCGTTCTCCAAAATGGTCACTTCCTTCAGGGGAACTGTCATCCAGAGATCAGTTGTAATTCCAGGAGATCTCCAGTACCCACCTGGAGGTTGGCAACCTTAGCTGGTAAGCAGACTACACCACTGCCAACTGTAGATAGCTCATGTTTGAAATGTTCCCATATGTTAAAAACTCCTTGCATAAAAGACAAGCACAGAAAACAAAGAAGAGGGATACAATCATTCTAGCTGTCATGGTAATTCTCTATTTGAATTAAATTTTAATGTAGAAGAAGATATAAACCTGAAATCTGAAATGGTGCCATTCCTTCTACAATCATATGGCTCTGTCTGTGTCTTCAATCTGCTCTTACTGCCCTCCTGTATGCCTGATCCAAGCCCCAGCCACAATAACTGGATCTGAATTGGGAGAATGCATGTAGAAAGCCATCTTCTGTTATATGACTGCAGTCCTGAAGAGCTTTGTGCTCCAATATATGGTAGTCTGATGGTGAACTTCAAATCTCTCTACAAAACCTACACAACTGATGAAGCAGGACACAATTACTTAGATTCTAGAGCCTCAGACTGCAATCCTAAACAGAGTCAACTGAAACTAAGGGGCTTAGGAGGGTACACAATTGAATACCTATGTGGCTAGCTGTGCCTTGTCCTAATTAATAATACTCCTATACTTTGAAATTAACCAGATTATTTTAAACTAGTATTTGCCAGCACCCCTTTTCAGAGTCAGAATTCAAGCTATTTCAGATAAACACCTGTATTTATTTTTGTAATCTCTAGAATGCAAATCTGTAGGTGTTTTATGTATTACTTGACACTCCATCTTCATTTACCTGGCAAGTCTCTGTCTTCACAGGTCACGGGGATATTGGTGAACAAGGTAGGCTTGGTTAATCTCATCACTGTGAATTCAAAAAGCAAATTCAAAATGACCATCTACACAGTTTTTGTAAGGTGCTCAACACATATCACAAAACCTATTCAGACTACTTCCTGGCATTCTGCGCAAGTTGAAATTGGGAGGAGACACCTGGCTTACGTGTTCCCTCCCTGCTCCCATCGAGATAAGCAGAAGCTAACAAGTGAAATAGAGGATCTTGTGTTGAATACAAGCTCTCTTTGACCCTACAAGATAATTTTCACTGCCAGATACAGAGAGAAATGGTAAACATGACTCAAGTAAAATATGCCCAACACATGTTGCTTGTTGGAGACTCTGCTTTGCCATCTCATAGCATATGTACTGCAATGACTCATATGTTCCTGTATTATGAAGTAAGAATCACGTCAATGGGAAGATAGGAGTGAAAAGGAGTTCTAACATCCCCCTCCCTCTCCCTTGTGGAGATGGGAAAAAGTTAGACTTGCCAAAGGATAAATTTGATTCAATGTCAGGATGTCAAACAAACATCATCACTGGGGGGATTTTACCTGAAATCATAAAAATGACAAGACTTAACTTTTAAAATTGTACACATCTGGTTCTTTTGAAAACAGAAAATGATCTTAATTTTCAGAGGCATCAGAACGGTAGCTACTATAATAAAATTGATCAAAGCACAGACAGCCGTTGTTTGAGCTCCTTCAACTTACACTGTTGTCTTTGTGTTTATGCTGAGCACAAAGAAGATATTGAGCAAGCAAATGCAGCAGGGGTCAAAGCAAAAAAAGAAAGACGAAAAAAGAAAGACAAACGTCCCCCTGGCCTCAATAATGTTAAAAAAACCTCAAGGTATGAGGTCTCCATTCAGGTTTCCAGTAGCTCTCAAAATCAACATGATAGTCAGCAACACTATAGATCCAAGTCAGTTCTACCTTCTATAGACCATATTTAGCCTAAACATTCTGCAGGGAGTTCCTCTGCTTCAAGACCCATTCAATTACTACTAGCCACATTATTGTGGATCCAGACACAATGAAAACAGGTGGAGCACTGCACAGCAGAAACCATCTAGAACCTGCTAGAGCTACCCATTTCCACCAGCATTCAGCTCTATTCCAAGGACATGAAAGAGGCCAGATAATCCACTTAAAGTAAACCTGATGCCAACCACAAAACAGTTATCCATGCTGACGAAGTGGCTCAGATGGAATTTAATTCGAAAGTTCAAAATCTGCATTAGCTGTTATGAAGCCCATTTAATTCCATTGGGAGTCTTGTTCACGTGCACCCTTCCCCGTCCAGATGGCAGGGAGGCGAATAAAGGCCGGCTCAAATATTCGCTACCGCTTTGGAAGTGGTAGCTTTTTGAGCCAGTCAATGGAGCGTGGAGGACAGGGTGAAGACAGGAGGACGACGCCCAGCAGATGTTGCCGTTTGCAGGAATTTGTTGGGCTGACTTCAGAGGCGTCTGAGTCAGCCCATAGTGCCAATCCGTAATCAGTCAGACAAACCCAAATATATATTAATGTTAGCACTCATTGGTTTTAAAGATGCTTTCTTTGTATTTCTTCCATGGGATCCAGGGACCTGGGCAAAGGAAGCTCTGGCTCTTTCCTTCCTTCCTCAAGGGACCAGGAGAGGGAGATGCCTCAGCAAATACAAGGAAGAGAGGCTTGGCTCAATAGCGATTAAGACAGCCTGGCAAAGCAACCTCTGCCTCCCCCCCTTCCTCCCTGAGCCTCAGCCAATGGAGAAAACAGAGGTTTTGCTCTGTAGTTCCTGTGCAATTGAGAAAGCCTTGCAAAGCAAGACAGAGAGAGAAGGAAACAGATGACAGCCAATTGCTCAGGGGCCTGATAGGAGCCCTTCAGGGGTCTGATTCAGCCCCTGAACTGCATGTTCGACACCGTTGTAGACCTTAGTCCACAGCCTACCTAAAAATATTTACCTGGAAATAAACCTTACCTTAAAAGATGCTATCCTACTCAGTTTTGTAGTAGGAGCCAAAGAGAAATGGATGACAACCACACACTCCTATAGAGCTTTACCAAAGTCAGGTTCTGCACTGAGAATAAGCTATATGTGAAGCAGGTTTATTAAAAAGGTAAAGGTAGTCCCATGTGCAAGCACTAGTCGTTTCCAACTCTGGGGTGACGTCACATCATGACGTTTTCACGGCAGACTTTTTAATGGGGTGGTTTGCTTTTGCCTTCCCCAGTCATCTACATTTCCCTCCCAGCAAGCTGGATACTCATTTTACCGACCTCGGAAGGATGGAAGGCAGAGTCAACCTTGAGCCGGCTACCTGAACTCAGCTTCCACCGGGATCGAACTCAGGTCATGAGCAGAGCTCAGACTGCAGTACTGCAGTTTTACCACACTGTGCCATGGGGCTCCTAAGATTTATTATAGGCAATTGTAAAGAATATGTGACAAAATAAGTTGTTCAGATTTAACCCCTATGCATTACTACCCCAGTCTTCAACACTGGAAACCCAGTGTTGTAAATGGATAAGAGTGTGGGATCAGGGATTTTGTGCTGGATTGGTTCAAATCATTCCTCACTGACCAAACTCAAAAAATTGCCATTGGAGATCAGTTATCATCATTGTGGGACTTACCCTGTGAGGTTGCACAGGGTGCAATCCTGTGGTTAAATGGCTGAGTGAATAAACTGAAACGGAAAGCCAAAGGAAATGCTGGCTGGGAAGGCAGAAGTCTTGAAGGATATTATGTTTCCCCATTTTTGATGGGGTGCAGCTGACTCAGTTAACAGCCTTGTATTATACTGGATCCAAAATTGCTGATGGTGAAACAAATTAATGTAGCTGCAAAAAGCACCTTCTTCCAATTCAGCCTAAACTAGAAGTCAGCTCCTTACCTCAATATGGATGGATCACTGGATCCATGCCATAGTAACATCAAGACTATTATTTGAACTGAAAAATTCAACTGAACTGTTATTTATTTATTCTAGACCACCATAATACATTCTCCCCTCAAAGTCAATTAAGAGACTCCAGTTGGTACAGAATGCTGCAGCTTGCTCAGTATTGGAAGCCAGATGGCAGATTCATATTACCCCCATTCTGCAGTAATTCCACTGGTTGCCCATAGTTCAGAAAGGAGCTTGGGGTAAAGGTTCATGGATTATAGACAAGGGGTGTCAAAACTTGTGGCCCAGGGGTCAAATCAGGCTCCCGGAAGGCTCCTATCAAGCCCGCGAGCAAGTCTGCTTCCTTCTCCCTCCCTCCCTTCAGTTATCAAAGGCTGTTAAATAAAATATTGCTAGAGTGCTAATCTTTGAAACATGTATTATTTAAAGGTGTTTTTTTTAATCTTTAATCGTGTTTGTGTCCTTTATATAGGTCATGTCTCTGCTACCTGGCATTACATTTTATGACATATATGGAACTGGCCTGACAAGGTCCCATTTATGTCAGATCCAGCCCTCATAACAAATGAGTTTGACATCCCTGCTGTAGACTATACCACTGTGAATAGTTTGTATTGTCTACCATTATAACTAGGTTCCTATTATGTAATTTGTTTGTTTAACATGTCATGTTTAAGGCTTAGGCTGTGCTTCACCTCTAGCTGGTTTCCAGATTTCTAAAGTCAAGTCCTATTGCATTATCTACTGGATGTCCCACTCTCTCAAGTGTATTGATTTATTCTGTGTGATCTGCCTTGAGTCCCAGTGAAGAAGGCAAACTATAAATAAATATAAAGAAAATTATAAAAATAAAGTGGTTAAACCGTGGGACTAGGATCTGCAACTCTCATGTTCAGATCCCCACTCTGCAGCCGAAACTTGCTGGATGATCTTGGCCTATTTACACATTCTTATTCTCACCTACTTCACAGGGTCGTTGTGAAGACAAAACACAAGATATGAGAACAATATAAACTGCTTTGGGTCCACATAGGAAAGATGAGGTTCAAATAAAATACATTAATTTCAACAGATTTTTTATTTCCAAATCATTGTACTTAGAATTAGAGAGTGTTAGAATTATAAGAATGCCCCCCCCCCAAAAAAAATCATGACTGTCAAGTGGATACGAAAGCCAGTAGGACAATAGGAAACAACTTCATGGTCATCAGCTATGAATATGAACAAGCTTTGGCAGTTGTCAGACCCGTTGTTTAAATGGAGCAAAATACCAGAACCTGAATATGATTGTGCTTAACTGCTTAACTATTTTCCATCTGTCACAGAAATGTGAGCATCATGCTTTCTGGGGGGGATGTGATGGAGCTCTCTGAACTCTCCTCAGCTGTGAATGAGTGGATTGAAAATCTAGATATTAGTATTTAGGGGGATTGCCCAGTCAGTCTACATATCTGTTGTATCAACTTGGTTACATATTTTATATTATCGTTGTTTATTTAATTTATACCCTGCCCTATCCCACAAGTGGCCTCAGGGCAGCTTACAATATAAAATCCATAAAACAGTAAAAACAAAAAAAAAAAGGATGACAATAATAGATAACAAAAAACCCATGCTTCCTGTCAGGTGGATATGGGTACCCCAGAAGACTCCAGAGTCCAAATAATATCTACAGCAGCAGGGCACTGAGAAAGGGGCCATCAACAGGGAAGGCCAGAATGGTTGAATGTCTGCTACCTCAGCCAAAAGCCTGGCAAACAGCTCCATTTTACAGGCCTTATAGTAAGTCCTGTAGGGCCCTGACCTCAGGTGGGAGTATGTTCCACCAGGCTGGGGCAATGGATAAAAAAGGGTAGACTGATGTTCCTCAGGCCAAGGAACACCAGGAGGAGGTTTTGGTTAGAAGAGCTTAAAGCTCTATGGGGTTCACATACTTCCTGTATGGAACTCTTCCATATGATAAATAAATAAATAAATAGCTATGGTGAGAATCAAGCACAGAGAGAAATCACACAAGCTTGCCTTGTTAATAATTTTATGGTGATGAATCTTTTGCAATCAAAATAAATTATCACTCTAGCACAAATGACATAACATCTTTATTATTCAGTAATTTTAACCAAAAACTTCAAACAGGAATGAGGTAACAAGAGTCATGTAGAAGGTCAATTCTTATATATAGAACAAGAAGCATCATTCTAACAATGGACATTTCCTGAAACGGTCAGCCTTTTAGACCCCTCACAAGAACAATCCTGTCTCCCAGAGATGACGCCTTTGAGAGGATGTCCTGTTTTTGTCATTCATTTTACACTGAATTCATAAGCTAAAAAAGCCACCCCTCTAGCCAGTGGGTACACAGGTGGCATGACTTCTGTTTGTTTGGAAGAATCACTGGACAGACACTAGCTCTCTTTGCATCAGCACAGGAGGCTATAGGGAGTACTCCAAACATTCAGTGAGACAAAATATCCTATTATTAGTCACACAATGAGGGAAATGCCTAGGTCAAACTAATTATAGAATTGTTTGTTCGCCAAGTCATTTAAAAATACTTGAATTAAAATATTACAAAGTGAACAGCACAGCCTTTAATCCAGAGTTATAAGCTGTATATGACTCCATGTCTGTGAACAAACAAGTTCATAATGCCCCCAAGGTTTAATTTTTTCCTAAGGTTACTGCCAACGTATTCACAGTATAATATGTCACAGAAAACCCAAATCTGGTTTTCATGTCTCTGGATCGTAGCATTACAAGATGGTAGTTCATTGTGTTTGATCATCTGGTTGAGTTTTACCCAAATGTCTTCCAAAGTTTGATTATTAAAAGTGGATGGTTCAATTATCCATCTTGCTCTGTAGAATGCATGTAGCTTTAAGTTGTCTAAAATGCTCTGCAGTTCTCTAGACAGAGGAAGAATCTTGTCTTTAAGGTCAGACCTGGGAACAGACACACTCCAAGATCTTCTTAGTTTCATGCTGCCATTTTCTGACTGCTTCCCCAAACTGCTTGAATTAATTTTTCCATACTCTGCCTGTATACGCTGTCCAGCTTGTATATCAGAATTAAATTCCAGAAGAACTGCTGTACAGTCATAAATCAGAGAGCCACAAACTGTTTCTGGGACTGCAAGGTGATGTTTCACCTGCTCTGCTTCTTCAGCTGAAATGACAGGAGGTCTTCTTTTAGGTTTAAAGGGAAGTTTGCATGAGTGACTTGGAAACCAGGGTCTGAAGCTTGGCAGTTTCCGAACAGGAAATTCTTTCAGTGCCTCTTCTGTGATTTTTTGCAATACTGTGGGGTCTTTTTGCCATGGTCGATAGTGCAGAACCACTTCCATGCTTGAACCATAGGAATCCACATGTTATTCTTGAAATGTTTCTTGGCCTCCACACTAAAAAGATGACTTAAAAAGCCTCTTCTGAGCTGCACAGCTTGAAAACAGGACCTAGAGCAGAAGTATTGTAAGTAATAAGACAAGCAGTTTTACCACCCTACTAACCATCAGGATACTGACTCAACAGCTGCTCCATGTATTGGATACCCAGTGATAGCCGCACAGTTGGGAAAAACGCAAATCCAACACTAGCATTGCAAACAGTATAGCATACAGATTATCTCAGCTTAGAAATGGGAAGGCTAAAAAATTCCCTGAAAGAATGCTCTCAAGCACAAAAATGATTGTCTATTCCACCAATTGTTGATAAAAAGGAGAAGAGGGTGGTACATTCCAAAGACAAACACCTTTATCATAATCTTGGTTCTTGGTAACTCTAGCTGCTTTGCTCTGCACAGCTTTCTCCACAGATGCCTCTCTGGACAGCTGCATCAGAAGTTTCTAGGTTGAAAAAAGCTAATGGAAGGATTAGCACACACACACACACAGCAAGGAGGATGTAATTGCAATTTCCAGTCGCTGCCCCCATTCACTGCAGCCTCTGTGCAATGCCTTTGTTTACTAGGGTCCCCCAATCTTCAGCAGAAGATTTTTTAGGGACCTGCAGGGGGCTTCTGGGGTAAGAGCAAGGCTTTCCAACCCCTACCATGAGTTCCCTTCCTTATAGGATATAAGCTACTTTATCTGTTTTATTTTCAGTCAACTACAGATGAAATCTTTGTCTAGCTATTTGTGCCAAATATATATATTCACTGTAATTGTTTGTGTCACTTTGTCACAAATGGCCCTGAGTCAAACAAAACACTAAAACTTCCTTAAATGAAAGGATCCCAAATTCAGAGTATGATGCAAGTGTTATACCCTTTTTTCTCACAGTGAGTAAGCACAATTCTTGAGGAAGGGAAACAGTTTAGTGATAGTAACATGGAGAAGAGCCAGCAGAAAAAACCACAACCCCAGAGAAAGTCAGGAGGTACACAAAGCTTATGCATCATCCAGGAACTGACATTCTCTCTCTAAGAAAAGCCACTGCACACCTTTTAAATGCCTTTCCTCCATTTGGAAATAATGGATGGGGGCACTTTTTTGTAGGGTTTATAAAACTGGACCAAACTTTTTGAAACTTGGCAGATGTTTTGAGGAGAGGCACCAGATGCTATGCTGAAAATTTGGTGCTTCTACCTCAAAAAACAGCCCTCCCCACCAGAAACCGACATGAACAGATCAATTATCCATTATACTCTACGGGAATCAGTCTCCATAGAGTATAATGGAGTGCTCAGCAGACATTTCCCTCCTCCCCTGCTTTCTGATGATCCTGAAATGGGGGTGGGAAGAGGGCCTCCAACTGAGGACTGGCAACCCTAGCAGCATTTAATGGTTTTACAGGAAGTTTTCTGAATTGAGGTGTAGATGAAGTATGCAGCGTGATTTTATGCAGAGTTATGTGCACCTTAGTCCATCAAAATTAGAGGGCTTATGCATGCCTAACTTTGGATAAGACTGCAGCTATCCTGAAGCATATTGTGGCACTTAATAATAAGTTTCACTTTGAAACAGTTGCAAAAATGTAACAAAGCAAAACTGAAAAGATTTTATATTACTATCAGGTCATCATAAGATCAACATGCTCTTTTTCAAGAATATACAAGTCAAGAAAATATTAACAGAAGAAAAAAAGACATTCAGAGAAGTAGGATTTGGCCTTTCTTCCCCACAAGTCATTTTAAGCTGATAACAGATGGGCAGTTTAAGCGGCCCCAGAGATGGCAGAAAAGTTGTACCAAAAAAGTGTGCACACACATGCACACATGAGAGCCAGTTTGGTGTAGTGGTTAAGTGCGCAGACTCTTATTTGGGAGAACTGGGTTTGATTCCCCACTCCTCAACTTGCAGCTGCTGGAATGGCCTTGGGTCAACCATAGCTCTCGTAGGAGTTGTCCTTGAAAGGGCAGCTGTTATAAGAACTCTCTCAGCCCCACCCACCTCATAGGGTGTCTGTTGCGGGGGGTGGGGAGGGAAGGTAAAAGAGATTTTGACCGCTTGAGCCTCTGAGATTCAGAGTATAGGGTGGGATATATTAATTTAATGTATTGGCTTAATTGTTTTAACTATTCTGATGTTTTATTGTTGATTTTACCGTTTTATCATGTTGGAATCCGCCCTGAGCCCTTATGGGAAAGGGCGGGCTATAAATGTACAAAATAAAATAAACAAATTCAATATCTTCTTCATCTGCCTGCCATTCCTGTCCCTCATGGGCCAGACTGAAGCTGCCTCAAAAAGGTACCATTTTAAATTCTGAGCCAGCTCCCAGGTACTTCCCCAGCTATCTGGATGGCTGGAACGTGCCCAGGGAGCAGCCGACAGGCACACGAGCAGTCTGGAAACTCCTTCCAGGGGCATGCCACATACCATTCAGAGGCTTCCTGCCACTCCTTTTCTGGCTGGTTCACTTCTGGGGTGGCTTGATGCTGCCCTAAATGGTCTGAAAACTCTCCAGAACATCCTTTCTAGTTGCTGGATAAATTATGTGATTCTTTAAAAGCATTATTTTGAAAAATCATTATTTGCTGCAATCCTAAACCTGTATTAACAAACTTTACATCTCCATAATGCACAACAGAAGATGAGCATGTTCTGCCCCTAATATCTAATACTGTGGGATTCCTTTTGAAATCAGAAGCAAGTCCATATTTTAAGGCAAAGCTCGTTAAGAAAACTTGGTCTACCACAACTACACATAATGAATACCCAACAACCATTTTTGAAAGTAAAGGCATTGATGACCAAATCCTCTATCTACAAATAACTTAAATAGCGTTAGTTATATTGTGTTCCATAAGGTTTTACAGGCCTGTTAGAAAACACTCTTCTGCTGCACCTGCTAAAATCATTATTGCCACAAAATTGTTTAAAATTGTTCACCTGCACAAGTTGATTGAGATTGGTCTTGGTGATTTCAAAAACTCTCTTCTCTCATATATCCATTGGTGGTGAAAAGTGCCATCAAATCACAGGCAACTTCTAGTGACCTCATAGGGTTTTCAAGACAAGACACGTTCAGAGGTGTTTTACCATTTCCTGCCTCTGTGTCACAACCCTGGTATTCCTTGGTGGGCTCCTATCCAAATACTGACAACCCTACATTCTGAGATCTGACAAGATTGGACTATCCTGATCATGGTATTATTGGAAAGATTGTCCTGATTTTACCTCATAGATACTCATAGACACACCACCTAAAGAAAAAAGGATTGAATTCTAGCCTCTAGTTCATGGAATTCAGGGCCAAACTACATAATACTTCTGTAATCAGGTCTGGTGAACCTGGACCCAACCCACGTTGCTCACAGTCACACAGCAGCTGCAGGCAATGATGTTTTAAAAGTTGCGGGGTCCTATTTGGCTCAGAACCATGGCACTGGGGGAGAAGGGGCTCCTGCCTCTTCCCCCCCCCCGCCCTTGGCACTCCCCTGAGCTGAAATGAAACTGAAACGGTACCCCGTTTCCTAAATATATGCCACCTGCACTGGAAAGATCTTTCTTCACCACCACTATCTCTCATAGTGAAGAAGCACAACTATCTGGATTAACATATCACAATAGAATCTTTAGAGATGCAGCTATCCATTATAGAAGACCTATCGATTGTCAACTTCAGTTTGAAGATGTTTTGGAATGAGCATTTCAATATAAAAGAAATACAAAAAACTTGCAAGCTGGGCGAAACATACTTGCAAGCCAGGTGACCCATTTCAAGTAGTCATTTTGTCTCTTAAGACTTATTTCCTTATCTGTCACATAGGTGCATAAACGGCCTGAAAAGGTTTGCACACCTCTGCTCCACTAAAGACATCATACAAAACCATCTACTCCTGTCACCAGGTGACTGACTACTTTCATATCTGCCCCATAGCTTTGTTTTAGCCCAACTCATTTGACAAAGGATCAGGGATTTTGCATCCTCATATTGCAGAACCCCTGGTTGCATATATATTTTGGCAAGTATGCTAGGTTATAGTCAAGCGTTTAGTGGGAGATAACGGTGAAGCCTCTCAAATGAAACCTTTAGATCATGGAAATGTTTGATTTAGAACGACTGGAACTTATTTTGGAAAGCACAGGCGCACAAAACCGTGGCTTTGTTCAGGTTGCTGATGCATATTTTGTCGACTAAAGAACTGGGATCCAGAACCCAGCTTCGCCTCGCAGCTTCCTCACCTGGCCTACTCTGGAGACCTTTTAGGCTCTGACAGGCCTCGCCTCAGAGCGCCCCAAGAGGCGCCGCCCAGGAGATGAGATCTGAGAGAGCGGGGAAAGCAGCAGGTGTCGGGAAATCAAGTACCTTTGAGGGCCAAGAGATGCTCCTGCTTCGGTTGAGTACCATCCATTGCCTCAGCCGCTCCCCGTTTCGTTTCTTCTTTATGGCGTCAACCGAAGGCAAACCTCCGCCAGGGGCGAGCAGAAGTATGTCAACAAGGGAACTCGCTCTGGCTTCTTTCCGCTATCATACGCCAGTTGGGGTTCTCGCAGTTCAACGCAGTCCCGTCATCGCTTCATAAACTACGAGCACCAGCCGTCCTCCCCAAAACGTTCCCCTGTCGGCTTCCGTATACTCTCCGGAATGGATTCCAGTGTGGGATTTAACTTCCCATTTCGGACGCCGCGAAACTTTCGACGTGGTGCATGATGGGATTGGTAGTTTTCTTGGTCCCCTTGAACAGGGATGCTCCTTACAATAGACATGCGCAGTAGGTAGAAAGCAGCTGCCCTACTAAAAACCGACCTTCTTGACGTGACCCGGTATCCCTACCTAGGGCTCACTTCAGTGACGTTGGCGCGCGGCCCCGCCTTTCCCCGTCTCCAGGGGGACCTGGGCTGCTGGAGGCGGCTCCTCCGCTGTCTTTATTCTGGTGAAGATGGCGGCCTTCAGTGTAAACAAGGTCGGGGCCGGCGCTGGGATGGAAGCTGGCAACAGGCAGAGCCGCGGGTCGGCCGGGCCTGTCGTCAAGGTGAGCAAAGAGCGGCCTGGGTGGGTCTCCCGCCTGGCGGAACCCCCGTGTCATCGCAGCCCTTGGAGGTGAGAGGTGATGAACTCCAGGGAGGGATACCCTGTGCAAGACAAAGAGCCTCCCGGCCGGCCCGCTTCTCATTTCCCTTCAGCAGCGCTAGTCCACAATACATTTCTATTTGCATAACTGGACTCTTGCAGAATAAATCGTTTCTCCCACCCTCTCCTTTTGTTGCTCGTACTAATTTCCCTCCCACATGCTAGGTGCTGGCTGTGCATAGCAAGGGAATGACTTGGCACGTGCTGCCCACTGGATTTATTTGTTAAACCTGCTGAAAGGGTTAAGTCGCGCAAAGTTAAGTCGCTGGAGTATTGCAGAAGCCTAAGGGGGAATCTGCCTCCTCCTCGAGCAGGATCTTTGGCTTTTACAGCTATGGATAAGTAGAGATTTTTCGGAGAGCATGAAAATACAAGAACAACCACAAACGCCCCCTCCGCCACCCCATTCTATCTCTGTTCTGGTCTGCCTGTCATGTAACTTTTGAAGGTGCAAGAATTCCTCCACAAAACTGAGTGGCGGTGGGTGCAGACAGTGGAGATAGTGGTGCTAAAAATATTAGTGACAGACCTCAAGTTAGCACATTGTTATTGTTGATTCAAATTTATGGGGAATAGTTTGAATTCTTTTTCTAAGTAGTAAGCTGGCATTCCTCTCTTGGAAGAGGAGACAGTGAGTTTAGAAAACCTTCATCAAATTAATTTTGCTTTGTCCAGTGTGCTTTAGGATGTGAACTAGATATCTCAGGATACATTTTAGTATAATAAATGCTCATTGTGTAGAAGTAATAATACTTAACATTTTTAGCTTCATTGATATGGTAGTTCCAGGGAGCCCATAGATTCCATGGTGCCCAGCAACACCTTTCCTGGGTCCCACAAAGTGTTTTAGAAGGAAGGTGGGGGCGAGGCAGAGCTTTTGCCTTGCATGGCTTCTGATTGGCTACTATTGACTGACTGCAGATTTTTAGAACTGTTGCTTTGGCAGCAGCTGCCACCACAGCAGACGTATCTTTATTGTGTCACTGAAGGTAAGGTACAGCAGCCACTTTGTGACTACTCCTAGCAATCTGTGTCAAAATTTTAAAGGCTACCCCTTTGGTAGCTGCAACTTAATTGTATGGGGTTTGAACAGAAGAATGGATGAGGCTGCCCAGTTACCCACTCCTCTCTAATGACTTCTCTGTTGACCACATATGATACAGATATTCTTAACTACCTCCTGTACAATCCTGCCTGTCCATGAAGATGTTCAGAAGGCAGGTGAATATTAGAAATGAGGCCTTTTCACTGGGGGGGATGATGTGTCTCTAAAAACATTCTCTCCCAAGAAATTCACCTTGTGTATTTGCTGTTTGTCTTAAGGTGCCAGAGAAAGGCTTTATCTGGTTTGTTTTGTTTTTGATTGTGTTTATGTTGTTGTTAGCTCTGACAATTATGAGTCGCTGACAATTATGCAATTATTGCTCATTTCAGGCCACTGCTTTAATCTCTTAATTTACATCCTTATAAGTGTTGTGGTGATATTGCTTTGATCTTTTGCTTCATAGTTGTGGATTTTTTAAATTCCTTGTTTCTTCAGTTTCTTTTAGTTATGTGGGGGTTTTTTTGTTGCTGTGATTGCTTTGGAAAAGCAGGAAATAAACCATTCAAACATAAACATTTTCTTTTTGTAAATTATAGGTTCTGGAATGTGGTGTATGTGAAGATGTATTTTCATTACAAGGCGACAAAGTTCCTCGACTGCTTTTGTGCGGCCATACAGTATGTCATGACTGTCTCACTCGACTTCCTCTCCATGGCAGAGCAGTTCGCTGTCCCTTTGATCGGCAGGTTACTGAGCTGGGTAAACATGTTTTAAATTGAAATAGTGGAGGTCACCAAGAGTGTTGGAAAGATTCTGTCTATAGACGTGCATCTACTAAATAAGTTTTCCTCATTGTTCAGAAGCTTTATTGTGTGTTGAAGCTGTCCACTTGGTAGGTGTGATATTAGACAGCTTAGATATACTTGGCCAGCTCCCCATTGCAAGGAAACATTGAAGGGAAACCTTGACAGTGCTCAGAAGGTTCCCTTTTCAGAGATGGGCTTCCACAAGTTGAGAGTACTAGAAGTACCTTGCTAGATCAGTTCAAAGAACCATCAGTTATAGCCTTATTTCTCCCCTAGCCAGATGCTGCCTGGGAACTTCACAAGCAGGATATGAAGGTTTTATTACCTGCATCTAGTAATTAAAGCATGCTTTAGTTTATTGGTGTCAATCTCATTTCAACAAATGGAAGCATGTATTGCTGCTGACCATGCACATAATGTGAACTGCTGGTACACGTGCTTTCTTCATTATGGCCAAACTATGCAAAAGGTCAGGAGGGCTTTTCTACCCATGTAATAAGGCTGCACAGAACAAAATGGCTCACAAGCTTTCTTGGATAAATGACGGATTGGTGGCCTATTCTGCTGTATATAGCATATTGTAAGTAAGATCATATTATGTAAATTTTGTAGTGATTATTGTGTCATGTTTATACTTCTGCTATGCTTCTGTTTCTTTCTGGTGATTTCAGAGTTCTAATCTTTTAACACATTAGTTAAGGAATGCCATGTTTTGCTGAGTGTACTGACTTTGTGTAATCCACCTGAGTTCCTGTAAGAAAGTTGGACTATAAATAAAAATAAAAATTGGTCTTGCCAGTATGTGAATATAGGCAGCTTTTGAGTGTAATACCAGAACAAAGCTCTGCAGTCTTTGATCTGGGTAACTTGCTGTCAGTTCATTTATTCAGTTTTCCTCTTAAATCTGCACTCACTGCAAACAGGTTTGGACTGAGAGACAACTTCTCAGGTTACATTTTGTATATGAAGGCCCATACCATTATATAAAGATGATTGTGCATTGCTACAACACTGAGTTGTTCCTGTCATGATCTGTATATTGAGACATGCAAACTGAACATCTTTAAGATGAAGTTAGTTGTTACGAGTGAAAGGAAATATGTTGCATAGAATGTTATATTTTTGGCTCAGAATAGGTCTTGGGATGTCTTAGAAATAAGTTGGTTTGTGTACAGGGAGAAATTTGGTCAGAACAATACCTTTCCAGCAGGATGCTATCAAGTAACTGGCTAGGTTTCCTGCCCTGAAGTTAGCATCTTTTCAGTTCTTACAGTTTTATATATATGAAGTTTAGTTAAATTTTTTTGAAAATATTTAAGAAAATAGCTTATTGGCTAAAAGTATCTTGGGATATCCTTCTGAAATTGTGGTTACAATTGTAAAATTATAGTTATATTGACAATTTCTTTGTGATAGTGAATTCCCACATGCTGCAGGTTCTGGTGCTGTGTCAAAAGCTGCTGCCAGGCCACTGGCCTCTTAAAAATAATTCTTCACATTCTGTATTTGTGAAGTTAATTTCACATGGTTATGGAACTGGCAGTATAGATTTGACTTTATACTACAATGTGGCTACAGCAAGTTCTTATTAAATGATGTGTAAAGAACAGTTTGACTTGTTTAAAGGGAGAAGTCAGGTATCTGCCTGTTTTGTTATTGCTTGGAAATTCAGGAGAGGTCAAAACCCAGTTTTTCCATGGCTTTTCTCCAAGCTTTGCTACGAAGTTTTGGGAAAGATTGCAGCAAAGCCTGCCATGTGAGCAGGCAGGTTTGGATTTTCCCTGTTCCACCCACATTACAGCCACTTCCCCTGCCCCGGCCCCTCAGGCAGCCATTTTCACCCCACACATGCACAAACTTACCCCCACACGCACCAGGAAAGGTTTTTGTTTTTTAATCAGTAATTGAATACCACAGTAATGTTACAAGAATATGTTTATCAAGTTCTCTAAATTTCCATCATTCATTTTTAAAAGTAAGTGTATAAACCCTTTTCATTGCAGAGATGTGCCTTTCTCCTTAGGGAAAGTAAAGATTGTGATGTCCTCAGTCACTGATGAGTCATAGAGGAATGTTTGTCCAATAAGTGACTTGTATTCTGTAATCAATGGGCTCAGTATTCACTCTGCTGTTGCCCACATAATGCTGTCTTGTTTCTGATCTGCACATTCCTTAGTGTTCAAGCTTGATGCCATTTCTGCAGAGAGATTGCCAAACTACATGTGGGGTTTGTAGTTCAGAATTTTCATTTAGTTTGATGTGTTAAGCAGCTGTGAGATCCTATTTGAGTTCCTTGTGGAAGAAAAAATATTTGTGAAAGGAACTTGAAAAGCTCAATGTGAATGGCTGATGCATTTGTTGTAATAAATTCATAGGGACTGTCAGTGCTGACATTTCTTCTGAGGTACCCATCCATCACCATGCGAAAAGACCCATGGTGTATTTCTTTTGGCTTATAATATATTTGTGTATGTTAAGAACTCAAAGTCTACAGAGATGGAAGGGTTTTTTTTGGCTATTTGCACTAATTTATTGCAAATAAAGTAGAACCATCCAAGCGGGCAGCTGTGTTGGTTTGAAGCAGTTGAACAAAACAGGAGTCAAGTTGCACCTTTAAGACCAACCAATTTTTATTTAGAACGTAAGCTTCCGTGTGCTCTTAAGCACACTTCATCAGATGAGGAATCCAGCACAGTGAGCAAAGCCATACATAGCTGAGCAGAGCCATACATAGCTGGTAGGCAGTGGCCCAAAATGCAACATGGTACAGATTTAAGAACCAATGACAGTGAAGTAAAATTCTGGTAGGCAGTGGTTTAGAATGTAAAATGGTACAATGACAGAATAGTAAAATTAGCAAATTGAGCAAACCTTTGATCTGAGTAGCATGAGCATGCGAAAGCAACAAAACAGTAGTATGTCAAAATGTGAGGCTGTCTGTCAATGACAATGGGAGATGGGTTCAATATATGTAATGGAATAAGCAACCAAAGTCCCTGTTTGAGTGTGTCAATACAGTTAAAAGAGAAATATATTGGATAGTGATGTTCTTGTCCACCTAATTTACTTTTTAACATGTAGACATAATTCTAGTTTGCCACAGGAAAAAGGAATACAATAAAATATAGTGAAAATGGGTAAAGCATATGTAATAAGATGTACTCAAAATAGGGATATTGGCTGTATGTCAATAAAAATAATTATGCTGATACACAATTCTAAAAGAGAAACACATTGGAATACTGTGGATGTATAGCTATACTCACTGAGAGTGGGTTTATCTGTAATGAGATAAAAAAACAATATTACTGTTCAGTCCTGGGGAGGTGTTTGTTCCAAGTTCATAATAATTTGTAATTCAGCAATTTCTCTCTCCATTCTGTTCTTGAAGTTCCTTTGCAGTAAAACACTACCTTGAGGTCACCCATTGAATGCTTTGGAAGGTTAAAGTGTTCCCCCACAGGTTTCTCAGTTCTGTGATTCCTAATGTCAGATTTGTGTCCATTTATCCTTTGGCGTAGGGTTTGTCCTGTTTGCCCTATGTAGAGAACTGAAGGGCATTGTTGGCATTTAATGGCATATATAATGTTGGAAGATGAACAAGTGAATGAGCCTGAGATGGTATAGTTAATGTTGCTGGGCCCAGTGATTGTGTTGTCTGGGTATATGTCAACAAAGTTGTACTTACGTACAGAAATCTTATTTCATTGAATTCATAATGTTCTCTCACTGAAATCAGTGCTACTTAAAAATACTTAACTTGGCTTGATTATGCCAAACTAATATAAAAGCTTGTACTATATGCAGTTACTGATTCTTGCTGATGAAAAACATGGCATATTTTATTACCTGGATCTCAAAGCAACCCTAAGCTTTAAACTTGATCCTTTAGGGGAACATCCCATTTAGTGCAGGCTAAATGTTTCTCCTCTCCTGGCTTAACTGATCTGCACTCCCCAAAGCAGGGTTTCCCAGTCCTACATCACAGTTGTTAGGGTTGCCAGCCAAGTGATGGCACCTCACTTCTGGTGCAAACACTGAAGTGACATTATTGTGTTGGGGTGATGCTGCAGGATTCCTCTAAAACTCTCTAATGTTCTATTCCATTGGCTGGCCTTCTTTGCTGCGATACCATCTTACTATCATTAATTACAGTATGTTAGACCATCAGTATGCTATAGAATGTGCCCAACTGAGACCACCATCTATAACTTGCTTACAGTTTTATTGTACTGCTTTACATTGCTCTGATTTTAATTGTAAGTTTTAATTGTTGTTTTATTATGTTGTTATCCACCCTAAGCCCATTTCCGGGAAAGGGAGCCCCAAAGCATTTGCATCTTTATTTTATTGGTCTCACCAACCATTTCTATCTCTGCCCCTGAACCAGATTAAAAGGCTAGATAGTTGGGTTGCTTTGTTATCCCAATTGAATCCAGAGAGGAGGATTAAAAGGAAATTAACAGTTAAAAGGGTCTCCAGAAGGATAAACAAGGATCTTTTGTCTGTGTATACAGAGAATTTATTCTGGAGTAATACCCCCAAAGGAAAAAGGACAGAGACCAATCAATTCAATTAAAGATTTATTCACTACCAATCAGATACACACCATTAGCAAACCAAAATAGCAAACTCTTAAGACCACAAATAAACCACTGTCTCCTTCCCAGCACACACACACACTTTTAGCCTAGGACAGGGGTGGGGAACAGTGGTTCTCCAGATGTTTTTCTGCCTACAACTCCCATCAGCCCCAGCCATTGGCCATGCTGGCTGGGGCTGATGGGAGTTGTAGGCAAAAAACATCTGGAGAGCCATTGTCCCCCACCCCTGGCCTAGGATAAAGATGAGAGAAGAGACAAGGGAGGGAAGGGAGGAAATTTGAATGGTTATAGTACCTGATCTGAACTTGAGAACTGTGGGGAGTCCATGCAGCAGACATCCGAGGCAGCAGAGTGTCAAGGAGAGGAGAGAGATCTGCAAAGCAGTTGCAGGGGTATCCAGGTACTGGGAATACCTGATATACTTTCCATTGACTTGAGATGGTCTTTCTGGAGGGAAGAATCCCAGAGCTAGATATGCAAGCCCTTTTTCCCAGGGTCAGGATTGGTCCAAGGTATGACGTTTGAATTTGACAAGGTCATTTTAAGGTAACTGCTGTCAAAATCTGGCAGAAAGATTGGAAGAGAAATACCTGACATTCTAAGGTGGGGCAACTGTTGGGTGCTTTAGTATATTGATAAAGGACTGGGTGCGAACTATGGGTTTGATGGCTCATCCTGGGTGGATTGGTGTTAGAGTGTCTTTATTGATGGATGGGTAGGATTAGCAGTTTGGTGTAGTGGTTAAGTGTAGAGCCAGTTTGGTGTAGTGGTTAAGCGTGCGGACTCTTATCTGGGAGAACCGGGTTTGATTCCCCACTACTCCACTTGCACCTGCTAGCATGGCCTTGGGTCAGCCATAGCTCTGGCAGAGGTTGTCCTTGAAAGGGCAGCTGCTGTGAGAGCCCTCTCCAGCCCCACCTACCTCACAGGGTGTCTGTTGTGGGGGAGGAAGGTAAAGGAGATTGTGAACCGCTCTGAGACTCTTTGGAGTGGAGGGCGGGATATAAATCCAATATCTTCTTCTTCTTCTTCAAGGTATTCCCAGCTGTCTATAGCTGGAAATGGTTCATATTGCCATGATGAAGTATCCCTTGGAGCTAGGGATATGATTGTATTAGCAGACCTTGGAGCTTGAGGAATGTAAATGCTTTATGCATTCTAGGGATACTTCTGCTTAGTGATAGAATTTATCTTGGTCATGGAAGACCTAGTGTGCTTTTGAGACCAGTTTTAGGGATCCCCATTGTGCTTAGGCTTTCAAAAAGGTGCCTTTCAAAACAACTAAGAGACAAATGATCAGATTTGAAAGGTCGCATCAGTGGCTTTCAGTGAGGACACTTTACTTCAGGGTTACTGGGCATCTTCCCCCTGCAAACTGCATGTGTATGGAGGGGGCATCATAGAATTCTGCAGAAAGGACCCTATAGCACAGCTATCATTGGGCAGAATGAAAACTGCTCAAGATCTGTTTCTGGATAGGCATGGAAGCATGGTATTCCTATCCCACATGGGTGGGTCCGGGAAGATGTTAACATGGGTCTTATTCTGCTCCATTGGGCCATGCAGAACCAGATAGGGATTCAGAGACTCAGTAGGTTAATTTCAATAAATTAAATGGGTTGTCTGCATACAAGGAACAAAACCCTACCAAAATATACAAGAGGGAAGGGATTTACATATGACTAAGGGTAATATGGGATAAATTAAAAATGAAGAGAGTACAACAGTTTGCTGACTAAAGCTTTCACCTTCAGTAGAAAAGACAAAGAGTTTAGCAGAGAGATGAACAGTGTACTGCATGCAGAGTATTTGGAAGCATAATAATAAAATATAAGCAAAAGCATAGGATTGTCTCTCCTGAGACACCTCAATTCTCATTTTAACTGAAGCTAAATTTCCAGAATTACTCCTCATATGGAATAGTTTTCATGCTTACCAGTCAGAGGCTCTGGATCCAGATTGTTGCTGAAGGAACACCAACCAATCAGACCCACCTTCTCCTACCTTTCTGTAGACCAGGAATGCAGGAGGGTGTTGTCCCATTTCTCAAGGATAGAGAGGCATAGATGTAACTTTTCCATGACCTGTTTATTTCCCAAGGTATCAAAATGAATGTTCTTACAACACAAGATGTATCTTCCTAAACCAGGGTTGCTTGAGATGCAGAAGAACTGACAGGGATGCACTACTATATCTCTTTCTGGCATGTTTTTTTTAAATCATGGTGGCCAAGGAGATGCTGGCTTCAAACCTATGCAGGAAGCCAGGTTGAAATGGTGGGATTGTGCCTTAGTTTAGAAGGCACCTTGAATTACTTGATAAGAATGGCAAGAACTGTTTCTAGTGTACTCAAGACTTGTGAAAGCCCATTGAGATTATAAATGTTTAGGACAGCAGACAACATCCATAGCATGGACTGTGTTTTAAAAAAATCCTTTGTGTTTTAGAAGCAATTGGCCATGCAAATCTTGGGGAGAAGGGGATTGCCGTTGAAAAACCTTGCCAGATTTCCAGCCTATGTTTAGTAGTGGATCAGGATGTATGATTAAATGTTCACTGTAGTGAGAGAACCAATTCATTTGTACTATTTGTGTGGATTGCCCTTTGTTTCACTTACATTACTTTATGAATTTTATTTATGTATGTAAAAACAGGAGATTCTGGTGTCTGGGGGTTGAAAAAGAATTTTGCTTTGCTGGAACTCCTGGAGCGACTCCAAAATGGACTTGGTGGCCAGTGTGGAGCAACTGAAGAAGCTATTGGCCTCTCGGGGGAGGTAGTGATGAATAACTTTGTTTTTGTCATAAATGTTGTATTTAGTGTCCACGAGTTGAACATAAGAGAAGCTATGTTGGATCAGACTAGTGGCCCATCCAGTTCAATACTCTGTGTCATACAGTGACCAAAACCCAGGTGCCATCAGGAGGTCCATCAGCAGGGCCAAAACTCCAAAGTGGTAGCTTTTTGAGCTGCTCTCTGGAGGCTGGAGGACAGGGTGGGTACAGGATCTGGACAGGTGGCAGATGTTGCTGTTTGGAAGGATTTTCTGGGTTGATTTCAGAGGTGTCTGTCGGCCCAAAATTCAGGTCTGTAATCACCCATATTGTCCCAATCAAAGTTGAGTTAAAATTACATAGGAACATAAGATAATGGCCCATTCAGTCCAACACTCTGTGACAAACAGTGGCAAAAAAAAGCCCCAGGTGCCATCAAGAGGTCCATCAGTGGGGCTAGGACATTAGAAGCCCTCCCACTGTTTCCCCCCTCCCCAAGCACCAAGGATACAGAGCATCACTGCCCCAGACAGAGAGTTCCAACAATACGCTGTGGCTAATAGCCATTGATGGGACTCTGCTCCATATATTTATCCAATCCCTTCTTGAAGCTGTCTATGCTTGTATCCGCCACCACCTCCTGTTTCTGTTTCAGTCTTCAGTTATCTGGAATAAATGATGGATTTTCCCCCAGTGTTTCACAGTCATAGTTGGCTGCAAGGTATGCCTGTTACTGCATCAAGAACATCATGCTTGCAGTCGGAGATTGTACGTTTAAAAACAGTGTTGGATTTTTTTACCCAGTTTCACCCAATTCTCCTCCTTTCCATAGGTTCCAACCCACATGGCTTTTGTAAATGCAAACCCCATGCTTTCCAACCTAGCCTTTTTTGGGTGATTTTGGGGCCTCAGCTTTTGTTTTCAACAGAAGAAAATCTGGTTGGATCCTGCCAAAGTTACAGATCTTCCCATGCTGTGTGACTTCAATTTGCAAGAAGGGTTAATGTTTTGACTGAATGCTTCCTTGTGTAAAAAAGGAAAATAATGTGCAGTGGAAAGGCATGTTAACCTTTCTACTGTCAGTGAACTGCTGACATATTCAAATAGAAGATCTACCGCCTGCAGTCTGAAGTTGAACAGTCTTGGAAGTGCTCTACCACGACATTTCTGTAGTTTGGTTCCGTGTCTAGGAGCAGGGTGGTTTACATTGGGCAAGGTTTGGGTTAGGGTTCTGATTGTGATTAGTTCATATATGTTACACTAATCTTTATAAAACTTGTGGTCCTGAGCAAACTCAGTATTCTACTTTTATATAGCAAGATGGTGTTAATGTGCACTGCCTTCTTTGTAGTGCATCATTCGCTGTGATGAAGATGAGACTCACCTTGCGTCGGTATACTGCACTGTCTGCGCAACTCACCTGTGCGCAGAGTGCTCGCAGCTTACGCATTCTACCAAGACTCTAGCAAAACACAGACGTGTGCCCCTTGCTGATAAACCTCATGAGAAGACAATGTGTTCTCAGCACCAGGTGCATGCCATTGAATTCGTGTGCTTGGAAGAAGGCTGTCAAGCCAGCCCCCTTATGTGTTGCGTCTGCAAAGAATATGGAAAGCATCAGGGTCACAAAGTATGTATTCTTCATTTCCTCCCCCCCCCCCCCCAGTAGTGCTAAAAAATATGTGGCTGTCTGAGAAGGGGAATGTATGTGTTAATTATTTTATTTATAAGTTATTTTCAAATAACAGTTCACTCCCTTCTCCTTTTCTTTCTTCTTTGCTTTAATAATGAAAAAGCCACCAGACCCTTGTCTTTCTTTGCCCTATGGTTACATGAGCTTGTTACATATCACTTGCTTCGAAAGAAAGAGGGCTATTTACATTTTCAAAAGGAAAACGGCCCAGCTATCTGTGCCCACACTGTCAGAGGTGCAGTGGGCAGCAATCAGAGATGGGGCTTTTTCATGCTAGATTTTAATTAATTTTTAAAAAGTG
Source organism: Heteronotia binoei (assembly GCF_032191835.1). Taxonomy (NCBI): domain Eukaryota; kingdom Metazoa; phylum Chordata; class Lepidosauria; order Squamata; family Gekkonidae; genus Heteronotia; species Heteronotia binoei. Next base: position 141,535,156 of record NC_083226.1, read on the forward strand.
TTTTAGGATTTTATTATGCTTTATTTTGTAAGCTTCAGGTTTCTTGGAGAAGTGGTGTGAAATTCCTCTAAATGATAAATTAATAAATAAGGGAGTGATTCTTATTGATGCCCCTCTCCCACTGCCAGCCCCTTCTTTGCTCTCTATCCTGTTCCTGAGGGTCTACTGACCAACAGGCACAAAATTGCAAAGGGCCCAGTGGCCTGTGACAGGAGGGGAAAACGGGAAGTTTCTGTTCCTTGAAGGCCACTCTGCCTGTTGACCAAGACATGGTTATGAGTGTGCTTCGTTTGGTATCCAGCACCATCCAGTTTTTATGTTTCACCTTTCCTGATATTTTTGTAAACACTTGAGAGGCAATAATGCTTTCCATATTTCTGTGATTGTTTGTTTCAGTCACCTGTTAAAATTAATAATTCATCATCATTTAGGGATAAATTTTTTCTAGATGCTTGTTCTTCTACTATTTCCCCCTTCCATAGTGTATGAGAGGGGAGATTAGGTGGAGAGTATGGATGGGAAGAATGTTACAGAATATTCACACTTCCTTTTGATGCTTTCTTCTTAGCACAGTGTTTTGGAACCAGAAGCAAACCAGATTCGTGCTTCCATTTTAGACATGGCACATTGCATAAGGACCTTCACAGAGGAGATCTCAGATTATTCTCGGAAACTAGTTGGAATAGTTCAACAGATAGAAGGAGGAGAACAGATAATTGAAGATGGTGTTGGGATGGCCCATACAGAACATGTAAAGCATCTTGTCCTTTTCTTGCGTGTAATTTTTTGTGTAAATGGAATATTTTTCCCCTTGTATATTTTCATAGTAGTAGTCTATGCCATTTGGTATTGAAACAAGTCATAAAAGCTATTTCAGAAGTCATTAGGTAAGCCGTGGAGTACGGCCAGGATCATCTTTGTTAACTCGTTGTTGTATGGAGGAAGGAAGAAAACAAGAGCATTCAGGAAAAGGAAATATAATTGCTTGTGTCCATCCATCCACCTGTCCATCCATTCATGGAAGTCACATGAAGTTTTCCTGCATTCATCTCCTTTCCTACAACTCCTTACAACACCCAGAAAGCCATTCCTGGGGTTGCAGGATCTATGCAGAGTATTAGCCACATGGGTCAAAAATGAGGGAGGACAAGGGGAGAAACTCACCCCTTCCCTCAAAGAAGATGTGCTTGCAGAAGAGGAATGATTTCATGTCCTTATCTCATCTTACTCCAGTCCCGGAATCCATACAACCATGTCTTTCCAGGAGCGGAAAGAGCTGTGGGGATGGTGAGAAGCAGAGGGAGCTCTGTGTCCTTTGCATACACACCAGACCAGTTTATTTTACTGAAATTAATGTTGATGAAAAATATGGCTGGAATCTAGTTAGCCAGGACTTGACAAATCCCAGGTGCTTGGTTGTCATGGTGTCCTGGAATTTCATTGAGGCACCTAGTATTTTCAGCAATGATTTTATGATGGTGACTCTCAGAAGTAATGAGGCTTCTTCATTTGCTTCTTGTATGTTAGCTTTACATCCTTCAGTGGTGGTGCATGAATTCATTTTTAACCAGTTAAATGGAGCTTTAAAAAACAGTAATGAAATTATGAGAAATGAGGGAGAGTTTAGGTTAAGGTTAGAGGTTAGCTTTTTGTTGAAAAGATGACAAGGGTTACTCCCATATTTATTTACGTAATACAGTACCTTTAATAAAATCTCAAGAAATGTTGAAGAAGCTAAGATTAGATTTCATGGTACTGATCACTGGTAAAAAGTGATCATTGAAATAAAAAAGCCTGAAAGCTGTTCCATAAGTCTGGCTCCAGAATTTTGGGTGTGGCTCCTCAGGTCAAAGAAAATTTGTCAAGGCTGGCATAGCTACTTTAATCATGTTTCTTGGAACAGCAGACCCCCTCCCCCCAAAATCATGTTGCCAGCTGCCTCAGTGGCTGCCTAGACAGCATGGGAGCAGCTGTTCAAGAAATACAAACCTTTGGCTATATAGAGCATCTTTGTATCACAGCCTACGTATGAAAGATTTAAATACTCAGTCTTAGGAATGCATCGCTTTCAGTTTTCTCTATGCTGCAGTATATCTAGCTGATATCACTTTGTGTTTATTCAGGGGCAGCAACTTCTCTAGTGAACAAAATGGCCAACTTGCATATTTTCCTTGTTTGCAGTAGGATCATTTAAAAAAATGAACATAAACATCAGAATATGCCTGTCTGGGGGACATCTTATACTTCAACTCGTGTAGCAGTTTGTGCCTGATCCCTAATACTGGAGCAGTATAGAGTTCTGCATGCATTTTCCAAATGTATAGAACAGTCCATTACTCTTAGGTTTCCTTGTGTAAACTCTTTTTGTTGTTGTTTTAAAAGAAATCTGTTAACAGCTTTATTCTGCAATCTTTTGTTGTGAAGAGGACAGGAGAAGAACTGAATAGGGTTAAATTATTCAAGGGGAAACAAATCTCTTTTTGTTATGCATTTTGTAATTTGAGACTGACAGTAACTAGGGTGGGCCAGCATTTTTCAGCTCCTTATCAGAGGACCAGATATCACAGCAAACCCCATACTGTTAAGGCTATTTCCAGTAGAGGCAATTTGTGTGAATGTACCAGCTGTGTTGATGAGGAGCCATGATACTGCTAATATCTAATGTTCTGATTCTGGAGTTAGCACTTCCCAAACATGAGCTGTGTTTAAAAAACCCCATGAGATTTGAACACATACAGTATTTTGTCCTTTGTTTTGAGTATTCCTAATCCACCAGCATTGTATTCTCAACTTTCCCCAGAAAAATGCAAGTTAGAAGCAATTTAAAGAAATAAAAATATATACCTCTTTAGACAAAGCTTACAGCAAATGACTTTAGTAGCTAAATACAATATAGAGTCAGAAGCAGGGCTAATGCAAGGTAGAAGATAAAGCTCTCATCATAACTGGTATCTCAGTGCCCTGTCTCCTTGATTTCACAACTCTGATTGCCCAGGTTCCAGGCACTGCAGAGAATGCCCGCTCGTGTGTCCGAGCCTATTTTTCTGATCTTCATGAAACTCTCTGTCGTCAAGAAGAAATGGCTCTCAGTGTGGTTGATGCCCATGTGCGAGAAAAATTGATTTGGCTCAGGCAGCAGCAAGAAGACATGACTATCTTGTTGTCACAGGTTTCAACTGCTTGCCTTCACTGTGAAAAGACATTGCAGCAGGTAAGGGAGCCACCATAATGTGGTTGAGATCCCTAGTTGGATATATGAATGGTGGCAATATTAGGGTGGTTAGTTTCTTTTGAGTATTTTTGTGTACATATGAAATTTCTATAGAAGGCTACTAGTTAGAGATAGGTCTGACTTTGAGATGAAAAATATATGTGATATTTTGTGACATTTACTGTTTCTGCACTTGAACATTAAAACAGAGCTCTTCAACTTTATACGTCCAAGATGAAAGGAAACATTTTTTTAAAAAAAGCACAATTAATCCATGAAATAGGATTTAAAAGAATGTTACTACTTTGATTGTCCTTTTCTAATTTTAAATCTTTTGAGAACTAACTATCCATATTCCATTTTACTGAAGGACAAATTGACCTGTGTTCTATCAGTTGGATACAACAGTTCCTTTTCTTGCATCAGTCAACATCAGTGACATTATATCCATTTACATCAGGAGCATCTGCAATATCATGATTAATGTCCCACCTTTTCTCATGACTCAGGGTGTCTTACAATAATGTTTTATTTCCCATTTTAGGTGGACCCCCCCCCAAAAAAATCTTTTCTCTCACCTTCCTGTCTTGCATTCTCTCTTTTTAAGTATGAATAAGGTGAACTTCAAAAACAACCAAATATTTATACTGCTTGAGTTTAACATTTCTTTGACTGTTTAGTCATAAATTGGATTGTTTAATCAATATAAATTTTATTTGTTGGATCTGAAAGGGAGAACACAGGAACAATGTGGTTTTGTTGCATTAAATCTAGTTTCTTTGTATTGTACTTTAGGATGACTGCAGAGTTGTGTTGGCTAAGCTAGAAATCACAAGACTTCTGGAAACATTGCAGAAGCAGCAACAGCAATTTACAGAGCTTGCAGACCACATACAGCTTGATGCTAGCATTCCAGTCACTTTCACAAAGGTACAGAACTCTTAATTTTTAGGTTATTTAAACTTCTGGCCATGAGTCTGGATCAGTGTGACTTTTGTACTTTTTCCTTTCCTTCCCCACTCCCCCCAATAGCAAACACGTTTTGCATTGCATCTGGTGTGGTGTATCAGAGGTAATTTGAAACACAGTTCAGGGAAGGAATGTTCAGTGAAGGGAAACGCTCAGCTGTGTTCCAATGAGACGAAGAAGACGACGACTGCAGATTTATACCCTGCCCTTCTCTCTGAATCAGAGACTCAGAGCGGCTTACAATCTCCTATATCTTCTCCCCTAACAACAGACACCCTGTGAGGTAGGTGGGGCTGAGAGGGCTCTCACAGCAGCTGCCCTTTCAAGAACAACTCCTGTGATAGTTATGGCTAATCCAAGGCCATTCCAGCAGTTGTAAGTGGAGGAGTGGGGAATTGAACCCGGTTCTCCCAGATAAGAGTCCACACATTTAACCATTACACCAAACTGGTTGAAATTCCTCCCCTCCTCAAACCCCACTCACCTCAGGCTTCACCCCCCCTCCCCTAATTCTGCTGAAAGCAGAATTAAATCATCCCCATATATGACTTTTAAGCATTCTTCCTTTCTCAGTCATATACATTTTAAAGTAATAGGTAATCTGGTGTATCTGGGTGAAAGAGTCTCCTGCTATTCCCTATTTCTGACATGTCCATGGACACTTCAAAGCACAGTAGCTATCAGTCTCCATTAATTTACATTGAGCTGGTGAAAGACTGCTGCTTCTGAGTTGCATAGCCATGAGAGTTTGTATAATTGTCAGTTTAGGAAAATGTAGTTGTTTACTCTCAAAAGGCTAAAATAGCAACCATTCTGATATTGACTCTTGTAGTACTGAACAAGAAACTTTCCATTTGGATCAGTGGGGAAAATTAGTCACTTCGGAACTTAGTACTTAATGTTTATACTAAATTTTCCACTTGTTAGTAGCTCTTCAAAAATCTGGCTACTGCTGCTTATCTCTTCCTAGCAATCAAAAAACATCCAGGATTTCGTATGATTCTTCACTGGGGTTACCAACCTCCAGGTGGTAGCTGGAGATCTCCTGGGATTACAACTGCTCTCTAGGCTACAGAGATGAGTTCATTTGGAGAAAATGGCCACTTTGGAAGGTGGACTGTATGGCATTATACCTTGCTGAAGTCCCTCACCTAATCAAACCCCACCCACCACCCACCCCGTTCTCCAGCTTTTTCCCAACCCAGAGCTGACAACCTTGTTTTTCACTTTCCTACACTCCTTAAGTATCAGTTGATTCATACTGGGTTTGCCAGTTTGGTGTAGTGGTTCAGAACAGCTTAAGTGTAGAACAGTTTGGTGTAGTAGTTAACAGTGGTAGACTCTAATCTGGGTTTGATTCAACTCTCTTCCACATGCAGTTGCTGGGTGACCTTGGATCAGTCATGGTTCTCACAGAACTGTTCTCTCGAGCAGTTCTCTCAGAGCTCTCTCAGCTCCACCTACCTTACAGGAGGGTGTCTGTTGTGGGGAGAGGAAGGGGAAGAGATTGAAAACCGCTCTGTGACTCCGAGTGAAGGGCAGGGAATAAATCCAACTCTTCTCTCACACTTAACTCATGAATGTAAGCTGCATTCGTGAACATGAAATATCTATATCCTGGAACAAAGTTGGAGTCCATGTATTGCCTTGTGATGGTGGACTCTCTCCATCATTCTCCAGTGCTGACATGTTTATTGCCTTCTTCCCACACAACTGATACTATCCTGACCAAACTTGGTATTCTTTCAATTTGTTAATTTTACTATTTTGCCATTGGATTCTAACTTTGTACTATTTTGCATATTTAACTACTGCCCACCAGCTATATGTAGCACTGGTTGTCTGATGAAGTGTGCATGCACATGAAAGCTTATATGCTTAATAAAAATTGCTTGGTCTTAAAGGTGCTACTGGACTCCAACTTTGTTCTGTTGCTTCAGACCAACACAGCTGCCCACCTGGATCTATGTATCCTGGATAAGATACCACTGCTGAGATCCAAAGAGCACGATGTGCCTGCCCATATCCATTCACAGACCTTGAAATGCCCATCTTTCCCCCAGTTTGGTGTAGTGGTTAAATGCGTGGACTCATATCTGAGAGAACCAGGTTTGATTCCCTGCTCCTCCGCTTACAGCTGCTGGAATGGCCTTGGGTCAGCCATAGCTCTTACAGAGCTTGTCCTTGAAAGGGCAACTGCTGCGAGAGTCCTCTCAGCCCCACCTACCTCACACAGTGTTTGTTGTGGGGCTGAAACATAAAGGAGATTGTGGGCCACTCTGAGACTGAGATTGAGAGTGGAGGGCGGAATATAAATCCAATGTCGTCTTATTTCTGTTTCTTATTTGACTGTATTGAAGGCTACTCTGGAAGATCACTTGGTGTTTGGAAGTTGCTTTGCTTTATGGGCTCAGTTTTGATGATGCTTCTTCAAGGCACTCTCTTTATTCCTCTTGCTTTCAGGACAACAGGGTACACATTGGGCCAAAAATGGAGATTCGGGTTGTAACTCTGGGACTAGATGGAGCTGGCAAAACAACTATTTTATTTAAATTAAAGCAAGATGAGTTCATGCAACCTATTCCAACAATAGGCAAGTAACAGTATATTGAGAATAATATTTTATGTAGAAACAGTCTGTTAGAAATATGACTTAAAAGTGTTGGGTTTCCTCCTAGGTTTTAATGTTGAGACTGTAGAATATAAGAATCTGAAGTTCACTATTTGGGATGTAGGAGGTAAACACAAGCTGAGACCTTTATGGAAACATTATTACCTCAACACACAAGGTAAGAGTGAGCACATATTTTGTGTAATTAAAGTATGAAATAAATATAGGATAAGATAGTGGAAAATTGCTAAGCTTCTTTCTAAGTCTGTAGTCATGAATTTATCTACTAGAACGTAGGTTTCATTGGCCTCCCATGTGTGTATTATTTTAAAATAGACATGTATATGATTTAGTTGCCAAATATTTCATCTGATAGATCATGGTGTCTGTGAAGATTGATTTGTATGATTGTATGTTGCGCTATCATAGATTAGCTGTATAACCAGTTTAAATGGGATTTGAAACTTCAGAGGGTTAACTTTCTCAAGCAATCGGATGCATTTTTTAACTTTCAGGATTCAGTTAGACTGCATCTGTCTCATGCCAGTTTATAAAGTTACATTAACTGCTTCATTATTAGTAATAAACATGTTCTGAAAGATGTTTTCCAAAATCTAGTTAAAATGTAATTTATAGGACTAACATCTGATCTCCCTTCACACACCTGTTAGCATACTTGTGCACACAATAATCTGGAAATGGAATGAAAAAATATACACATGCAAGAGCATAACCAGGTACTACTGTTTTTTTCCCTGTAGCGGTGGTGTTCGTTATTGATAGCAGCCACCGAGACAGGGTCAATGAGGCACACAGTGAACTTGCGAAGCTGTTGACAGAGAAGGAGTTGCGAGATGCTTTGCTACTGATCTTTGCCAATAAGCAGGTACTGTGATTCCTTTCTCTCCTGCCATGCTGCTGTTCTACTTGGCAATAAATTTGTAGGGCTGTGAAACAAAATTTAAAAGCTGTCCTAAGAACACAATCTGCATTTAGAGAACTGTAATGAAATCCATTGCTTTTTGTTAAAGATAGGCCCTTGCATCCTTTGGACAGATCAGTTTGGCTGCAGAATATTTGTGAAGTTGTTCTTAACATGTTGCATTTTTAAATAAGAAGACTTGACTGAAAAACCGCAGATTGTGAATTTAATGAGTGTCTGGGTGTTCTTTACAGGATGTGGCTGGGGCACTTTCAGTGGAAGAAATCACAGAATTGCTGAGTCTTCACAAACTCTGCTGTGGCCGAAACTGGTACATTCAAGGTTGTGATGCTCGAAGTGGCATGGGACTCTATGAAGGACTGGACTGGCTGTCAAGACACCTGGTGGCTGCAGGTGTACTGGATGTGGCTTAAGTACCTGTCGAACCATGATGCTTGAACTTTGGTTAACTTATTTGTGTGACTTGAGATGGTTAAACATGAACTTTGCATCTAAAACTGTGTTTCCTAAAGAAAACAACTAGCAGTTCTGCTGGAATGCTTTATTTGTGTAGTACAGTGATTGCACAGTTCCTTTATGTTTGAAATTATAGTAAATGGATACAGTGGGCTTGACAGATTTGCAGGAAAGGTGCCTTGATTTTTAAAGAAATTTCTTTTCGCCTCCCTCCAAACTCTTATCACACAGTTACTTTCAGGATTTGGCATTTGACATGTTTGCTTTCATGGACAGCCTCACTGAAATCAGTTTTGTTTCCTAAATCTGAAAATATGCAGAGAAGTGTACAAGTGCTTCTTGGCATTGTCTCTATTAAAAACTTGCAGTGTTAAAAGATAGGAAATTTCCAATGCATAAAAGAAGAAAACCAAACTCAATACTCATCTTTCAGATCATGCTGTGGCTCCTGGTTCTGGATTGTAATTTCTGTTGCTTCTTTGTGATTAATTCTCTGTATTTGTGCTAACTACTTATGTATATATGTACCCCTTCCCTTCCTTAGTACTATAAAGACATCTATGGGCAGCTGACACTAAACACTTTTTACCACTCTGTGCTTCCTGTTATGTTTTGGAAAAACTATTCCATTTATACTCTTCTTTTGCAGCATAGGAATTATAGAATATCTGTAAATACTTATCTGAAAGCATTGGCAATGAAATAGGAACAAAAGAACTTTCACATTCAGTGCTGTAGAACTTCCGGGACAGATTCTCATACCAATGAAATGTTTCATAATTCTGAAATGTTCTTCTACTTCTTCAGCAGTTGACAGCAAAATATTTCCTATATAGTATTTAATGAAACTCATTCAGGAACAGCTGCTATACCTAAATGATTGATAAAGTGATGCTGAATCTTGGTTTTGACACATTTTTTTCTGAAGGTCTGTGGGGCATGGTCGGTTACTTTCTGCACAAATAATGGGGTAGACCCAACCAGCTCTTCCATTCAATCTTGCCCATCTTTCCTTCTTACTACAGCCCTGTCTCACATGGCTTTTATCCGTGTAGTTCACATAACCTGTAACAAAATCTATTTGGGAGCTCAGAGGAAATCCTTCCTCACTTTTTTCATCAGCAGAAAAGTTAGTTGCAGTCACCACCTTAGGTGAACATTCATTAGCATGATTTTAAAAGTCAGTTGAATTTCTTACCAACTTCCCCCCACCCTGCATGCTGTCTGTTCATAAAAAGTTGCATGAATTCACATTCAGCAGCCCTTAAAATTGTCGGTTTCTTTGCTAAAGGAATATTGCTTTTGGCGCCATGAATAGATCCTGAGAAGACTTGGCAGGCAGGGGATGAAACTCTGTAGTTGTGATAGAGATGAAAAAGAAGTAACTCAGATTGCAACCTTCAAAAGATTAGCAGTTATAAATGTGACAGCAGGTAAATGAAATAAGTATTTATATATTAAAAACACACCTGTATTATTAGAGGAAGCTGGTATAATTTTGTAATTAAAATGGTAGAAGTGGCTAAGTGCTTTGTTAAGCAAGATACACATAGTAAAGATGATTCCTGAACCTGTGGGACCTTGAGGCCTACATCAAACTGCCCTGCAAAGCTTCATATTCTTCTCTAAAGATATTGGGGAACCCCAGGCCTATTCTATTGGTTTCTTCACCCATTCTTCCCAAATATTTTTGTGAGGACTGGATTATCTCCTCAGCTCCAGAGGGTTGTCTATTACTTTTTCTATAGATTCCCTTCTCTGTTTCCCTAAATATTCCTTCCTTCATATAAGCCTCTTCAAGCAAAGCTGCTTCTGATTCCCTGCTGCTAAACTCCTTCATCTCCCATTTTGGAGGTTCTTGGAACAAAAAGCACTGTCTTGCAGAACTGACATGCTGAAATTCTTCCTGTGTGCTCCCACTAATGTAACTGTGTAGGTGACAGATAAAGAGCCTAGATTCCAGCTGCCTAAGCTTGTTAGGGGTCACCAGACATACTCAGAGTTGCCCATCTATGACACTTGTATTTCTTGTGAGTCTGCAAAAGGACATTACCCTAAATGTGTAGGTTTTTTCCCTTTAGAATTTGTTGTAGTTTCTAACACCCTTCATTCTTTTTCCTGCCTCCCAATCCTATGATCTTGTTGGGATTTGAATTCTTTGAATTTATTCCTTGCTGTCAATTTTCTGATGTGATCTGATGCATATCCTCTTTTCCTTAAGAGCAGGCATGATATCTTCAGTGCATCTTGGCAAGAAAATCAGAATCTTAAGACATTATGTTGTACGTTCTATGAACATCTCAATATAAGAAATGCACCATATTTCCCGGTCACAGCGACTTTACTTCTGTCCTTAAGTTTGTAGTGAGCATTCCCAAGTTCTGTGTGGGTGTGGTTCTATTTGTTTTGTCACATTTTACTGTTGTCAGATAAGCTGTAAGAAATGATACTCATTTAGCTTAACTGTTCAGTATGATCAGGCGTTTGTCTTTTTATATTTTGCCAGTCAAGGCAACAGAGATCCTGCTAGTACTTTTGATTCAGCCTGTTTTGATTTGTATGTGGTGGTTTGAGGAAGGACTTGCTACTTTGACCATAGTAAGGGTGTTCTGCATCATACACATTAATTTCCTAGCAAACCTGCTTTTGTAGGGATTTTGTAGAAGCGTTTATTTGGCTCTCCATATTTTATGTCTTAAATAATTGTGATATTCAGGATAGTCAAGAGTCTCTTGTAATTCCACATTGAAGGTCTCACGGGAGCTGCTGTGGATAGAGCTCTACTGAGGTAGAGCTAAGAGTTGTCTCAGTAATAGTTGCTTGGCTGCTTGAAGCTACATTCTAATTTCTTTGCTCTATACTATCGCCCTCAAAAGCGCTGAATAAATTCTCAACCCCCCACATGGGTTCTGGGGAATGTATGAAAAAGAAGCAATTATGTGTATCTTTGGTGTGACAGCATATAAGCATACACAGAGCATGTCACCAGCAGCTTTCCAGTAATTTGTAAGACATGGGCTCCTCAGCAGCAACATTACAAGTGTTTGAAGTGGATGAAATCAGCTTGCTTTTGTAACCAGCATAACTTACTGTGATTTAGGTACTTTTCTGTTTTGGCTGATGGAACTGTTCTGTGTAGGCTGATGTAGAAAGGTTTAGTTTTATTTTCGTGACTGAAAGAACTTTGATAAATGTCTTCTGAATGCACAACACATTCAGTGTAGAACAGTAATGTCCTGGAGCGACTTCTGGCATATTTTTATGCAGTGAATAAGGCTTATAACAACATGTAATTATTATACTATCACATTCTGCTACAAACTTTTCTTACTGGGTTTTGTTTTAAGTGGAACATATGATTCTGCATTATGTACCAGTCTCACTAGTAGCTGAATTCTGTTTAGTTACAATGAGTGGTTTGCTGTCCAAAACAGAATTAGAGCTTGTTTACTCCAAACACTTTTCTGCCTCAACTAATATCCCACTCAAAATGTACTGCAAGGTTATATGGTTTTTTGGGTAGAAGACACTGTTGAGTTTGAAATAATTTGGGTGGAGGTTTCCTTTAAATTAAAAAGACCAGACTTTCACTTCTATATTTAGAACACTATTAAAATGCATGATATCACTTGATATGCAGCAGTTGGGAAGGCTAAATGTGAATTGTCAGCTTGAAAGTGGTTTTAATTGCTGTAGCTTTGCTGTTTTTGGCACTCTGCTTATTGTAAAACACTCAAAATGTTGATGTAGGGTACTGTGGAGAAAATACTTGTTTGGAAAGCTTAGTTGTTCTTTATTCCCAACATGTCAAGTTCTGCTACAAAAGGTAGTGCGCTTGCATAAAAGTATTATATAATTGAAATCAATTGAAGTGACTGTGAAAATAAGTGTTACAACTGTCAGAATTTAAGTATTACCCAGAAACACTTAGGAGCTTGTTTGTATTGTATATAGCTAATTATAAATTTAAAACTTGTTTAATATTTTGTTGAGTTCTAATTTTGTTTGGTGTACTGATGTGTGCCAGTTTTAAAGTGTTTTCAACTCCAGTAATTTTTTTTTTAAAAAAAAAAGCTAGGATAGGTTGCTTCAGAAGCAAATTCTTGGACTAAAAGACATATTCCTAAAAACCATTGGATCATAGTTAAATTTTTAACTGGAACTAAAATGTAACAATGCTAAACTTCCTGCTTTGAAAGTAATGTAATATATAAAGCTTTAATCTCTTGATATATTCCAGCTTTTAGCTGTACGTAACAATTAACTTTCTAATGAATTTGGAATGATCAGACATAAAAGAAGATTTTTTTGCACCATGTCCAAACAATAACAACTATATCATGTAACAAAACAGCTAAATAGGAACTGCTTTTCATGATTGTACTGGTGCAGTTTCAGAATGACCTTGGACTTAATAAAAATTATTTAACCAAAAGATTGTTGGTGTCACTTTTTCATTCAGTAAAGAACCCCACTACTCTTTATTCTTCAGCAAAATGCAATCTCTAAAGATTTCTCCCCATGTTTAGGCACTTTCTGCTGGCA